>NC_035435.2:20993593-21611743 GCF_002127325.2 Helianthus annuus | reverse complement strand
TTGTAACACACTTACTATTATAAAAGGGTTTTTGTACTAATAACGACAATTAAATGTGTACTTACGAATACACATACATATAAAAGATGGGTTTACTAAAACTTTTACAGTTTAAAAATAGTACAACATAATGTAATTGAGTTCGTCGTTTAAAAGTAACAACGAAACAACGTGCGAAAGCTTGTATCTTGATTGTGTTCGATTCTTCATTGAGCTTGATCTTCATCCGGGAATCCCTTGACATTTACCTATGACCAAAACCAACTAAAAGTTAGTTTTGATAGTTAAATAATGAATTTAAACGAGTTCGGAGTTCAAAACAAACAAAATATAAATTTTTGCCAGTTCTATAGTCTGTAGCGGGCCGTGATAGACTTGGCTTAGTTTTTCGCGGGTCGCCAGAACTCGTGACGGGGCACGACCGATTTTGACTTCCCCGTCGCGGGGCGCGACGGACTCATTTCAACAGAATTGTTGTTTCTTTGAGCTGCAGATTCCCAGCTCAAATTTTTCGACTTATACTTCACAAAAACATGCATATCTTTTGATCTAGAAGTACGTTTTGCATGATTCTTTTTCCTACGCGTTCGTAATTTAATTCTCCATCTCATGGAGTAAAAACCCGACATCTGAATTCAAAAATTTTAGATTTCAAGCTCTCGGCTTAAAATTCAATTATGACACTTTTGACCCGTTCGTGATTTTATCAAACAAAGTTGTTTATTACCTTTAAAATATCATGCATATCACGTTATGTCAATTTACTAATATGCAAGGTTCTAATTACGGGTTTCTTATACAAATCTTAACCCGTTTTACACATCTACTCATTTTGACCCGTTAAGAATATTTAACACTTTCAAGCTTAAATCACGCTTCTTTTTGTTTTACATTCTATCTCCATTTTATACTTTTCCAAAGGATTCAAATTATCAAAATGCTTATTTCTAAACAACTCTTAAAGGTTGTTTGCCCATTTTACCCTTCAAGGGTGTTTTGGTCAACTTTAGTCCCTCATTTTATGACGAAGGACTTTCGCTACCTATTTGACCAAACACATATGTTTAACTAAAACTTATTTATACGTACCTGGCTCGGGTCAACATATAGAACCGTTTTATACCTCACTTTAACTAGCCGCTACTTTATAGCGACGCAAATATCCAATTCATGTTCACTCCTGTGAACATATAACTTAACAACCAAATGTTAGTCAATACTGTCAAATGGTGTTATTATCATCATTTGACCCGTTTGGCCTATATGACCAAACATTTACCTTTATAACAAACATGGTTTTTAGTTACCAATTCGCACATCCAACCCATTCAGGATTTTACCCCAAGATCCTTTTTCTCACATATTTTACCCATTTCAGCTTACACCATAGGGTATCTTTTGAACTTAAAACTTACATTTGTCAACACGTGACTAGTTTACTATTTTACCCCTTTTTCTCATTATAAGTTACCTCATAAGGTAACATTTCCAAAAACTACTAGTTTGTTCATCATTGCATGACTTAATTACCATTTTACACCTTTTTACCATTCATTATGGTTTTTCATTATTTTCATTTGTTCCGACCCGTATCAATCTACAACGGAACATCGTATTTCTAACTTTAGCTTAACATATTCATAACCTTTATTATAATTAGGCATTCTATAAAAGGGGTGTAAGATTTACTTACATTTCATCTGATTTCGCTCTTTCTCCGCGTTTTCAAGACGTTTGACCCGCTTCTTTTCCCAAGCCGCCACCTAGCTCGTTAAGCGTCAAACTATCGTCATCATTTACAAGGTGGTTAGATTAGTCTTTAACAATCGCGACTATTCCACCTTACTTATTTCTTTGTCAAAACTACGATTCGACTTCATCAATTGTTAATTCAATTTATCAAAAGTTAACTACTTTTGATCTCATGATTTACACAATTAAGCCTAGATTAACTTTATGCTTTGAACCCTTATCGGTTCATACTTCGCATAATTTGTCATATTATTCAAATATGCGTTTCACCCGAAATTTCAACATTTTGGTGTCCATTTAGGCATTTTATCAAACACCTAATGGGCATACTTTCACACATTTACAAACTAGTTCATAACTAGTTATTTTTACCAAGGTTAACATCAAAATTCAAACCTCCATGTCTAGTGTTCATGAACTATACCTGGTACTTGTATCATAACATCAATATTCATCAATTTAACACCCTAATTCAAGTGTTCATCTTCTTGTCATATAACCCACTTAGCACACGTATGGGTAATTATCAAATCCCTAGTTTTTAACACTAATTCATCAAGCTTTCAACTAGGGTTTGTTTCTAAACATGAATTTCATCACAACAATGTTCATAGATTCATCATTCCTTCCAAAATTTCGATTATGATTGTTCATCATAATTTCAAAGTATCACAAAAAAACAAAATTCAACATACTTTGTGATCCCCATGACTAGGTGATCATTTTTATGTGTTCATGCATTGATTTATTTGGGTCTTGATTTGAGCTTCATTTTGATCATTAGTGTGAGTTAGGGTTTGCTCCATGGGAGCTCTCCTCCTGGTCGATTATATGCACACACTGTGTGTGTGTGTGTGTGTGTATATATATATATGACGGTATCAGGAGAAAACGCTCAAAAGTGTGAGAACGGTGAGAACGCTTCCTGGCCTAACACGTGTCACGCCGCTTAGAAAAGGGCGGAGGGGCTTTTTTGTCCTTTCATCTTCTTCTTTTCCAGTTTCGCTTTTCCTAATATTGTTGGTTTTTAAGATTTTTGGCGTTAACCAAATTCAATATTTAATGGCGTTTAATGGTTTCATTGTATTAACATTTGGCGTTTATGGGGTTTATGGCGTTTATTCAAATCGTATGCCATTATCTATTTGAATGGGGTTTTCCAAGGCATTTTAAACAAGATGGCCCATTGTTCTACTATTTTATAAACATTTTGGCGTTTTACTATTGTTATATTATATTTCAACCACAGGAAAAAAAATACAAGCGAAGAAAATAAATTAAAAATCCTAATCGGATCTCTCTTCCCAATCTTCACTGTCATCAGTCTCTCTCTTCTTTAATAGTACTAGAACTGTCACCAAATATCTGACGTTTTATGTAAAACTTAACAAACCAATTGGTTTGATTTTTTTGCCTGCTCGTCTGTTGAAGTGGCTTTTTATGTGGATGTTTGGGGACATAGATCTAAGACGTGTGGGTGAGTTTTTCGCTTTTTGTTTATCTTGATCTTCATCTTTTTAATCAACCCACTCTTCATTGTCACTGATCTCTTCTCGTCATCCAAACTTTCTTCAAGAACAAAAAATACAAAATGCCATATGACTGGCATCAATATCTTTTTCTTGAATTTTTGTCCATCTCATGCAACAAAATCTTTCTGAGTTACTCCCTTCTGATAATAATTCATTCAGTGAAACTTCTCGAAGAACAATTATGAATATCCAAGAAAGCATATTAGCCATCTTTGATTTTTTTTTGGCGTTTTTCAGTGAGTGGTATTTAGTAGTATTGGCATTTGTTTTTTTTTTGTTTGATCAAATGGAAGTTGCTGAGACGTATCATTTTATAGGATGTCTTTTTGGCGCCAAAGTTAGGCGGTTCATTATTATAATAAAGTATTCGTCTTTTCAGTTACTGTTTGTAATTATTGTTTTTGATAAGCTTTATCTCTGATGTCCGTAACACATCCCATCTTTCAAGTTTGGCGTTTTAGATTCTAATATAATAAATTTTCCCTATCTTCAGTATTACTGATTTGTATTTTTTGTTTCTAGTTGCATTTTCAAGTCTGCTTTTTATTTTTTTATTTTTTATTTTTTTGGGTTTTTTATAATACTTTTTCAAAGTAATTTTATTATAGTTTGTGAGTTTTTGGTGGCGTTTAACGGGATGATATCGTTTAAACAAACATTTTGGATGTTTTGGCATTTTTATTATATATGGCGTTTTTATTATATAACAATCAACTGAAAAGGAAAATAAAAAAAAGACTACATATACAATTGATCTTCCAAATCTTCATTGTCACCAGTCTCTTTCTTCTTTTTGGAATCATGTTAACTGGCTGGTTCGACTTTCGTATGATTCATTTTGTTTTTTTGGTTTTTCAAGTAGTTTTATGTGTCGCTGTTTGGAAGCACACAGTCTGACATCAGCATCTTTTTCTTGAAGATTTGTCCATCTCATGCAGCAAAATGTTATTGAGTTTAGACCCTTCAGCCAACAATCTTGAATTTCACAATGAACGATGTTTGATTTTTTAACTTTTTTGGCGTTTACCGATAAAAAGAATGCCACGAAATAAGAGCACCTTAAACCTCAAAATTTGATCATGCTAAAATCAATAATGTTTTGCTGTATGAGATGGACAACATTGTTAATCCTCTGTTAAGGAAAGATAACTGACAATGTTGTCCACCCCATACAGCTAAACTTTGTTGACAACAAAGCTCAATAATGATTTTTGTATGTTTTGGCGTTATAAATTAGATGGAAGTTGAGGATTAATCAATAAGATTTATTCAATGAAATGGACAACATCCTCACTTAAGGATTTTGTCCATTTCATTGAGCAAAATCTTCACAGACAACCAAACTGAATTTCAAGAAAACGTTTTGGGTTAGAAGGTATTTGATGTTTGGGTTTTTTGGCGTTTCTAAGGCGAATGGGATATATGAAATATGGCGTTTGGGTTTTTGTGTGTGTTTTTAATTGAAGGTCTGAGATGTTGTACATATAGGATTTTTTTGGCGGTTCTTTTAGGCAGAATTTTTCTCTAATTAAGTTTGGCGTTTTATATATAATGGCGTTTTTACTGGGAATGGTCTGTGATTTTTGTTTTTGGCGTTTTATTTCATGAGATGGCGTTTTGTGTGGATAAGTCAAAAGACCCTTTTACCCTTAATGAAGCGCGTCCACGTAATAAAATTGATGTCATTTACGAAAACGCCACAACGCCAATCTAGTCCATAGATTGTTTTGATCGGACGATCGATAAGCGTTCTCACCGTTCTCACACTTTCTACCGTTTTCTCTAAATCCCGACCCTATATATATATATATATATATATATATATATATATATATATATATATATATATATATATATATCTTTGTTATTTATTTAGTTAACTTTCAAGTTAACCCATTTTGGCCCCTCATGTTTAGTTAGTTATTAAGTAGGCCACAACCTACTTATCTCTATCAATATTTCATCTTGTTAACCGGACTTGTTTTATTTTAAGTCCCGTTGACTCGGCTTTTATAAATTTTGTTTTCTCATAGCATTTATTTTCCTTTTTAATTAATATTAGGATTATTTCTTTAAGTCCTAATATTCACCGGGTATATTTTTACCACTAACGGTATTTTACCCGTCATTAATATTAACGTGGTTTGGTTACCAAACCCGTTTTTGGGGTGTTACACTTTTTCACTTGATTCTTTTTCCCACTTGCTTGGAACAACCTTAGGAACATTTCCAGAGGTTTTCCATGGAAAACCAAGCCCTGGAATGTCACCGAAAAGGCTCCAAAGTGGACTGTTTGTTTCTGTTTTCGTTTAAACTTTGTTAAACTTAGCTAAACTTGAGTTTTGTTATCTCAAACCTATGTCCTAATGCTCATAATCAATTGAATGGTTAGTTGGGCTTAAAAACAAGGCTGAGAAATGTTAAACCAGAGGTTAAAACCTCACAAACATTCTGTTTTAGTTAGGGTTTTACCCACAAGAAGTGTTCAAGCTTGAAGCTTGATGTATGTGTGATTGTTAGACTAGCTTGGGCTATCTTTCATAAAAATCCACTCACTTCTTGATGTTTTCCATAGATTAGTTGTTAATATCTTATCATTTCTTGTAAGTTCATGACCCTCCTTGTTGTTTATAACAACAAGTGTAGTGGTGAACAATAGAGGTACCTAAATGGAAGCTTTGTTCTTCCTACCTCATGTATGAATTATATGACACTAAGAGGTGCCTAAATGAAGACTTCAATCTTCTATCTCATGCTTAACATATATGATATATTATACTCTATGTAATACTTATGTAACATTCAAACAAACCGAACTCTTGATGATGAACAAGTGGACATTGTCAAGTTAGTAAGTATATCATCTAAGCATCATATGTGATGGATGATTATTTTCCTATGTCTATGTTCCTGTATTTTAAATTCCGAATCTATAATCTTCCGTCATACCCCAAACTCACACACCTATGTTTTCTTCGTGTAGAAGGACAAGGTGCTCCAAATTAATCCATCCACCAACATTACTTACGGGATTTCAAGTAGGAAAGCTTGCAAAACCGTAAGTATACTCGATCCTGTTTTCCTTTTATCACTTTTAGGTGCAACATGTATGATTACTGTGACAACTCGATGTTTCAAGGTTAGCATTTTCGGTTTTGTAACTTTCTTGTTCTTGTTTTAGCTTATTTATTCGACCTGCGACACTATTAAACGTGCTATCATACTGGGTAGTTGTGTGTGTGTGTATGTGTTCGTTTGTTTACGAAACATCACACGTAACATATTGGAACGAATTCGACACGTAAGCATAACGGGTAACGCCAATTTATAAACGGTTGGGCTTGATCCGCCGTAGGGTTGTGTAATGCGGCCCACATCATTGTTTTTGTGAAGAGCACATAATCGGCCCAAATATTGATTGATTTAGTAACCATGTATCGGCCCACATCACTGTTTGTGTAACAAACCCTCATCGGCCCACTTATGTAGATTTTGGATTTATAATGTAACAACACGTACCTATTCCTTTATCTCACAATTACAACAACAAACCCTATTCCCTTCCTCCCTAAGTGTGCGACGGCAGTAGGTTTTCCTTCGAAGCAGTCCTTTCACGGATCAACTTGGGGTTAGTGATTCATATTTGTGTCAGTCCTTTTATTCGTAAAGTTGTTAATATATGATTATATCTGTGTGATGTCAATGTGATCATAGAAATTGATAGATTGTAGAATGATGGCAGCCATGTGCTTTGTTGTAGTTATGATCTAATCAAGTGGTCACCTTAATAAATTTTGTCAGTGATAGGGACATCATATGAGATAGTTAAGGAGATAATGCTATGCACATGGAATATAGAAATTAATAGTACTCATGACATCATATGGAAGTTGGTGGGATCAATGAAGTTGGGATAATGCTGTGCACATGGGATGTATATTAGTTAATTAGTTCATGCAATTTGATTAATGAGATAGTTGTGATGCATGCTGGTATCGTTGACTAACTGGAAAGAAAAGAAGGGTTCAAGTATATAACTAGGGTGCATGTTGTTATGTATGTTGCTTAGAATTATTATCATGAAACTGAACATAGGATAATGACTTAGGTAAACCAAGTTTACTGATAAAATAGATGCATATTAAATGGACCGATACTCTTACTGATTCAACGGGCTGAGTACATCGGCTGGGCTGGTTAAAACGTGGCAGATTATATATCTGAATTAATGATAAATGTGCTAAAAGTTTCATGTTTCTTTGAGTGAATTATACTTGTGGTGATGATCAGTCTGTATGTCAAATGTGTGTATATTTGGTCGATCCTTTTTAGTGAATTGCTTAGACTAAACAAGCTGAACTATAATGTTGGCCGATTGGGCCAGAATGTGGTCAGTGGGCCGCTGGTGCTGGACTCGCATAACAGCAACTAGCGGGCGTTACGTTGTTGATAAATTACAAGCCGCTGGACCGTGTTATGCGCATGAATTAGCAGGTCTTGATAGTTGTTTCATTTTCCTTTGAAAGGTTGAATACTTTAACAAGTGCTACATAAGTATAACCCTCATGTGTGTGCAAAATAGAATGATAGATCTATTGAACGCAATTGTTGGGTTCCATGGGTAATTGGATTGGGTCAAGTGATTAAAGGGCTGCGTAACCCATTCAACGGTTGGCTGGGCTGCGTGACCTCGGGTCACCAGCCAAGTCTATTGCCCGAGAAACCGGGCCAGGAGTTGGGTCCGGCCAAGTGGGCTGGGTAAGTCGATATGTGGCTTGGCAAGGCTTCGGGCCGCGAGTGGAACTTCGGATTTCATAACATGTCTGAATAGTGTACATAATGTTGCAAAGTGTTGACATGAGACACGAGTAGTCTATGTGGAATGCATGATACCTGGATGTTTACTTTAGTGCTACGCATTAACTGTTGCAAATTGCTATGTGTGATTGATATAAGTGCAATGTGTTAAAATACTACCAGTTGTTATGTGGATGAGTTGGAAGAATATTTTCTAACGACTAGTGATAATTACAATAGGGACAAATTAATCAGCTCGGAATACGTGCATTAATCTTACCGAGCAAACCGAAGGTGAGTTCACTACATTCGAGCATGTGTCCCAGTGGTTGGGGACAGTCAGGGGGTATCCCATGGGGAGGATAAGTCTTTGGGTAAAAACGGGTATGTTGGTTAATATTCTCACCTATCATCTTTTGTAAGTCCCTCATCGGGTATTAGTTAGTAGCGCTACTTAGGTTTGGCACCCTCACCCCGTGCCTGTAGAGGACGGAGGTGAACTAATGACCCAGTCTGGCCCAGTACTAGATAGGAGTACGTGGGAAGGGCAGTCGTGTATTTCAGGAGCCGTCATTGTTCGGAAATGAGATATTAACAACATTACTTGCATTGGTTATTGAACTGTTTTACATACAACGGGAAACAAACGTTTTCTAAAACTGTGAACTCGCCAGCTTTGTCTGATACACGTGTTACATGCTCGCAGGTCGTTAGGTATCTTGGAATTGGGAAGCTTGCTATCTGGGAGTGCTGGAGTGGTCATGGATCGAGGCTCTTGGATTAAATTACATTTGATACATTGGTTTAAGCGTTATTATGAAACAATTGCTAAACAACTTATTACATGCTTCCGCTACACAATTTTTTGAGAATTAATATTATGTTGACAACTTATTTTGGTAAATTAATGTCATGACTTATTTAAATATTTATCATTGGTTCAATGTGATTGGTGGCTCGTACTCTGATGCATAACACGCCTCGCGGGGTTTCCGCAGGTGAAATTTTGGGGGTGTTACAGTTGGTATCAGAGCCACTGGTTATAGTGAACTAGGTTTTAAAACGTTTTATAAAACCAGACTATAACCGAACAACTTCGAAAATCGATCATGACACTCAGCTCCAGATTGCAAGGTTCGTTTCCTTCTCATTTATACATTACTTGTTTAACAGTCACACCCTCACAATGCATATGAACTGAAACAATTAGCACCATAGTGACTTGATAGCGTGACCCCACACATCGACTCATGCGAGCCATAGACCTGGGATATCATCTGTTGTGTTGTTTGAACGGGGGAAACCTTGAGCGCGAGCTAAGAAGCACTGAGATAAGCATGCAAATTGCCTTATTATTATGGGTGCACACTTAATAATAACGCGGGGTGCATGCAAGTCCCAGTGAGACTTATCGAGCGTGAGGAGGGTTCTGCCCTACTATGTGTGAACCTGGTAGTACGTAAATATCAGCATGATACTTGACTCTCATCTCGTTTCGACTTCTAAATCGGTTTATTCCCAACTATAGAAACATGAGTGAACGAGGACACGGATGTGGTAACATCACCATGACTCAGGCTGAGTTGACTGACCTAATCAACACCCGCGTGACTGAGGCTTTAGCAGCCTATCAAGCTGGTACGGAATGTACCAAGTATTCTTACCCTCATATTGTGTACACGAACTTTTCACTTCTCATCAAACTTTTACGAACCTCGACGTTAACAAACATTGCCTGAACACTCATCAGAACACCTAGCAAACTGCGTAGAATGTTAGGTGCTTGTGCGAACGTCCCTGAGTTGGATGTAGTAGCGTCGAATGAATGGTTATTACCTTCCTCACTTATCTTCATTTGAACCTAACACACTAACGCCCTAAATCTCGAAGTGCGATCACTCTTGCAACACTCTTGAAACACACTGGGGATAATTCGAATCACTTGCTGGAATGATGAACAAAAGGGTGAGTGTAGTATCCTACCGACTTCAGCATTTGGACGACCCCGATTACCAGCAACGAACAACAGCGAACTGACTCCAATCTAAGTTTTAACTCTGGTCAGTAACTCGTGGGAGTCAACTGTTACAAACCAATCTGAACTTTAGCAGTGATAACAGATTCTAGTGTGGAATGTGTAACTTCCAGCACCACGAGTAGCTCCTTGGAACTCGGCACGAAGTGTGAAGAGAGGAAAATTGTGATGCGGTGAACGTGGATCGAACACGTGACCTTCAGATCTTCAGTCTGACGCTCTCCCAACTGAGCTATCCTACTGTGTACAATTAGAGCAACAGTATTCGTGACAACCAGGTACTTGTAATAGTGGCCTACTGTATGGAAATGAAGGTGCTTTCGGCATGTATTGGACGTCGATAATTCAAAAACGACCACAACCACGAGAGCGATGTCAATACGGGAGGAATCCGCGTGACTGTAACAATTGCACCGGCATTGGTGCTCACGGAAAGGAAGTTAGGATTGATGTGAGCAACGATAGGACAATAACAACATGGTGGTTTGGATGGGTAGAAAATCGTTTCGCTCTAATTCTGTTTAACCCTGATGATTCGCAAAACCAAACATGTTATGGAACCGGCTGATGGCAAGTCACTGCGACTTCACATGTTAGTTGGGACACAAACTCGACCCTACGGGAGACAGGCATGCGACACCGGTCTCACTCCTACTATCCTGGGTAGTTACGAGATGGTGGTCAGTAATGGTTCATTAACTAGACGCACCCTGTGTGAAGAAATTTAGCGTCACTTTATGCATTGAAGTACCAGAGTGGTGAGAA
The DNA here is from genome assembly GCF_002127325.2 of Helianthus annuus. Lineage (NCBI taxonomy): Eukaryota > Viridiplantae > Streptophyta > Magnoliopsida > Asterales > Asteraceae > Helianthus > Helianthus annuus. The sequence continues at coordinate 21,600,862 of NC_035435.2, read as the reverse complement.
GATTTGCATCGTGTCGGTAATGACAGCCCAGAAAGCGTCTATGAAGGGATGACCTCACTGTAGTAGCAACTAACTCTAATAATCAGACAAAGGGCGATAAGAACGAGGATCTATCAATTGTCGTGACTAATCTCAATGTACAACTCGAGGAACTTTTAGACATATCACCACAATTATTAGTCAGAAACTCGTTGATCTCACGATCAGAGGAAGCTCCGAATACTCGTACTCTTACTGTCTTGCATCAGGATGGGTGCAAGAGCAGTATAAGCCACTAAGAGAACTGTTCGGCAAGAAGGTCGTCAGACCTAGTCTTCGCGTTGGAAAGCCCCAGATATATCCGGGAAGATGAGCCTTTTGGTGTGTGTACTGATTATCGGGAACTCATCAAGGTGACGGTCAAGGAACCGTTTTCTATGACCGTGTATTGACGACCCATCGACTAGTTGCAAGGAACGAGCTTTATCAGATGAAAGTCCAGGGGGAAAAGATTATTAAAGCGACACATCCGACGCAATTCAGCCATGCGACTTTGTACCTCATGACCTTTGGGGTGGTCATCACACCCGCAGCTTTACGTATCATGTGAACCAACCATGTTATTCGATGACGTTCCGAATCTTTCCCCAAGAGAAAAAGAACATCACAGGCATTCTTGCATTTTATTAGGAGAGCCCCTGAAGAATTCCCCGACACTGAAGAATTCCCCGAGGCTACAACGATTACCTGGTTCCGCTTGATGTTACCGCAGATTAATCGTAAGGATTCCGGAAACCACCAAAACTTAGACCTCTCTGGTACAGCCGAGTGATGTGATTACGAAGGACAGAACAGGAGGATGCCTTTCCAACTTTCGAATCTTAACTCTGCAAGACGCTGAGCATCGTTTCACCCGAGGGTGTGGGTAATACAGTGGTATATCATCATGTTTGAATCGGAGTCCCAGTTACACGCCGACGCAACACAAGAAAGTGACGACTTACGTAATGGAGTTACGAAGAAGAACAGCACGACACACAACCGGTGGTAGAAATCGTGGCCTTTGGACTCACTTGGAGGCATTACTTGGGCGGTACCGAACGCGTTACTTAGACCGACCACAAGGGCCTCCCGTGTACCCTGACCACGAAAGAAGCTTTATCAGTTGATGAGAACGCTGGATGGAACTTTTGGATGATTACGACCGTGAGACCTGAACGTGCACGACCTTGCAGTTCGCTATCCACTCTAACCCACCTGACCAGACTCACCTTGTTCGAAGTGAAAACCTGATGAAGGAGAATTCACAAGCTGGGTTCATGCAAGCCATGGAGAAGCAACTTTTGGCAAGGCGGACGATATTCGTTAGCTCATGAAACAGATGTGGATCCCACTATACAGCAGCTGTATGGAACTCATACTGGGCAAGGCACACCGACCCCGACGTTTCAGTAGTCTGGACTTGATAGGAGATATTAGGATTTTAAGCCTCGTATGAATGACCGGGCAGGAAGGCCCCATAGCACTACATGTGAACAATGTTGGACATGCGCGAAAGTCAAGGTGGAACCCCGGAAACCTACTTGTTTGGGCAGTAACCAGAAACACCCGTATGGAAACGAGAACAAACACCATGAATTTGTCTTTGATCTACCTAAAACTCAGAACGGAACCGATATCACCTGGTGATCGTAAATTGCCTCACGAAACCAGCGCACTCCCTTACAATCTAGAAAACTAGCGGGTCTTCACAAGCTGTGGATGTTCTTCTGAGAGAGGCGGTCTCAAGCACGAGGTGCCAACTCCTGTTACTTCCGATTTTGGAACCATACCTGATGTATGACAGGCAATACACGGTACCCTCGGTTTACGTCTGGGCATGGACATATAGTATCACCGTGGGGGCAAACGATCAGAGTAAACGAACCATCCTTGCACACGAGGACATGCTGTGAGCATGTGTATGGTTAACTGTAGTAGAATTGGAAGGACGCTTATCTTTGGGTGAGTCTACAGCAGCTGTTACCGTATTAGTATGCATATAACCTTGTTTGGGGCAACGCTTGGACAGTAACACTAATCTCCTTGTTGAATTAAGGTGGGTGATAACTAATCGCAGAACCAGGATTTGAGCTCAAAACCCTTGAAGATTGTTAGATCGGAAATTGTTTGATGGCAACGCGTAACTTCTAGGAAAAACTGATAAGCTTAAGAAACTCTGGAAGTTTGTTGTGGACGAGAGTGTCATAATCGAAAGTATCACCCTAGAAGGATGCGATACGCTATAGTAAACATGGTAATCGTAGTTTTCGACACGTGGGAACATTCGAATTTCTGGAATAAAACGGTGACATGGCTCACAAATTCGGGCTAATTGATGGAGTGGGATAACTGTCGTAATGGTATGTATGCCATGGATGTAGGACTGTGTTGTCCGATGAAAACCCTTATGATACCCTGGTCGGAATATGAAGTCATCGGAACAGTTGTATTTATCAGGGAACCTATCGAAAACACGGACTAAGGAGTCAAGGCTCGCTAGCATAAGTTGTAAGACAATCGTGTGGGTTTGTTAAACCTCAATACGTGGACTGGAGTCTACATAGGAATGTAAGGATTTGTCGAAACTTTAATATCCTCAATGGTTCAAGAGGTTGAACCAACCATGGTTATCACTGGTGAATTTCGGGACGAAATTCCTCTTCAAGTTGGGGATGATGTAACACTTGAGGAAAATCCACAGCAATCTTGAATTGCCACTTCACTTTCTCGTACTTACTTGTCAAATTTCGGGACGAAATTTCTTTCAAGTTGGGGATGATGTGACAACTCGATGTTTCAAGGTTAGCATTTTCGGTTTTGTAACTTTCTTGTTCTTGTTTTAGCTTATTTATTCGACCTGCGACACTATTAAACGTGCTATCATACTGGGTAGTTGTGTGTGTGTGTATGTGTTCGTTTGTTTACGAAACATCACACGTAACATATTGGAACGAATTCGACACGTAAGCATAACGGGTAACGCCAATTTATAAACGGTTGGGCTTGATCCGCCGTAGGGTTGTGTAATGCGGCCCACATCATTGTTTTTGTGAAGAGCACATAATCGGCCCAAATATTGATTGATTTAGTAACCATGTATCAGCCCACATCACTGTTTGTGTAACAAACCCTCATCGGCCCACTTATGTAGATTTTGGATTTATAATGTAACAACACGTACCTATTCCTTTATCTCACAATTACAACAACAAACCCTATTCCCTTCCTCCCTAAGTGTGCGACGGCAGTAGGTTTTCCTTCGAAGCAGTCCTTTCACGGATCAACTTGGGGTTAGTGATTCATATTTGTGTCAGTCCTTTTATTCGTAAAGTTGTTAATATATGATTATATCTGTGTGATGTCAATGTGATCATAGAAATTGATAGATTGTAGAATGATGGCAGCCATGTGCTTTGTTGTAGTTATGATCTAATCAAGTGGTCACCTTAATAAATTTTGTCAGTGATAGGGACATCATATGAGATAGTTAAGGAGATAATGCTATGCACATGGAATATAGAAATTAATAGTACTCATGACATCATATGGAAGTTGGTGGGATCAATGAAGTTGGGATAATGCTGTGCACATGGGATGTATATTAGTTAATTAGTTCATGCAATTTGATTAATGAGATAGTTGTGATGCATGCTGGTATCGTTGACTAACTGGAAAGAAAAGAAGGGTTCAAGTATATAACTAGGGTGCATGTTGTTATGTATGTTGCTTAGAATTATTATCATGAAACTGAACATAGGATAATGACTTAGGTAAACCAAGTTTACTGATAAAATAGATGCATATTAAATGGACCGATACTCTTACTGATTCAACGGGCTGAGTACATCGGCTGGGCTGGTTAAAACGTGGCAGATTATATATCTGAATTAATGATAAATGTGCTAAAAGTTTCATGTTTCTTTGAGTGAATTATACTTGTGGTGATGATCAGTCTGTATGTCAAATGTGTGTATATTTGGTCGATCCTTTTTAGTGAATTGCTTAGACTAAACAAGCTGAACTATAATGTTGGCCGATTGGGCCAGAATGTGGTCAGTGGGCCGCTGGTGCTGGACTCGCATAACAGCAACTAGCGGGCGTTACGTTGTTGATAAATTACAAGCCGCTGGACCGTGTTATGCGCATGAATTAGCAGGTCTTGATAGTTGTTTCATTTTCCTTTGAAAGGTTGAATACTTTAACAAGTGCTACATAAGTATAACCCTCATGTGTGTGCAAAATAGAATGATAGATCTATTGAACGCAATTGTTGGGTTCCATGGGTAATTGGATTGGGTCGAGTGATTAAAGGGCTGCGTAACCCATTCAACGGTTGGCTGGGCTGCGTGACCTCGGGTCACCAGCCAAGTCTATTGCCCGAGAAACCGGGCCAGGAGTTGGGTCCGGCCAAGTGGGCTGGGTAAGTCGATATGTGGCTTGGCAAGGCTTCGGGCCGCGAGTGGAACTTCGGATTTCATAACATGTCTGAATAGTGTACATAATGTTGCAAAGTGTTGACATGAGACACGAGTAGTCTATGTGGAATGCATGATACCTGGATGTTTACTTTAGTGCTACGCATTAACTGTTGCAAATTGCTATGTGTGATTGATATAAGTGCAATGTGTTAAAATACTACCAGTTGTTATGTGGATGAGTTGGAAGAATATTTTCTAACGACTAGTGATAATTACAATAGGGACAAATTAATCAGCTCGGAATACGTGCATTAATCTTACCGAGCAAACCGAAGGTGAGTTCACTACATTCGAGCATGTGTCCCAGTGGTTGGGGACAGTCAGGGGGTATCCCATGGGGAGGATAAGTCTTTGGGTAAAAACGGGTATGTTGGTTAATATTCTCACCTATCATCTTTTGTAAGTCCCTCATCGGGTATTAGTTAGTAGCGCTACTTAGGTTTGGCACCCTCACCCCGTGCCTGTAGAGGACGGAGGTGAACTAATGACCCAGTCTGGCCCAGTACTAGATAGGAGTACGTGGGAAGGGCAGTCGTGTATTTCAGGAGCCGTCATTGTTCGGAAATGAGATATTAACAACATTACTTGCATTGGTTATTGAACTGTTTTACATACAACGGGTAACAAACGTTTTCTAAAACTGTGAACTCGCCAGCTTTGTCTGATACACGTGTTACATGCTCGCAGGTCGTTAGGTATCTTGGAATTGGGAAGCTTGCTATCTGGGAGTGCTGGAGTGGTCATGGATCGAGGCTCTTGGATTAAATTACATTTGATACATTGGTTTAAGCGTTATTATGAAACAATTGCTAAACAACTTATTACATGCTTCCGCTACACAATTTTTTGAGAATTAATATTATGTTGACAACTTATTTTGGTAAATTAATGTCATGACTTATTTAAATATTTATCATTGGTTCAATGTGATTGGTGGCTCGTACTCTGATGCATAACACGCCTCGCGGGGTTTCCGCAGGTGAAATTTTGGGGGTGTTACAATTACAAAAATTACACTTCACATTAAACTATTTTAACTCTATCCATGCTTAACATGAAACTATATGATGCTTGTTTAGACTTGTATGCTAATGTAAACTATTTGTGTTGATTATATGCTTCATTAACTTTTCTAGCCTACCTTAACAATTATAGCGCTATAGGATTAACGCACCGCCCACGAAACTTGGGGTATTGTTAACTTAAACATGTTAACCTCCCGTTATTCTATTTGGGACAGGCTATTTTAACGCGTTGGTAACTTGGGTTTGAACATATAAGTACACCGTTTCAGCATGCTAGTAAACTTGCTTAATATGGTTCATGTTGGATATGAGCACTTAAACTATTTTAATCTATATTATGCTATGTAACAAAAACTTGTATACTCGCCTTTGCTTTTGCATTGAACTCTATTTTAATACATGTTGCAGGTTGAAAGACTCGATGATGCTATGAAGAATGCAATTTAGGTGGATTTAGATACACACCTAGATTAATTTTGTTATTTTGATGAAATGTTGAAACAATGTTGTCTTTTATTTGGAATCTTGTATGACATTTAGTCTTGAAATGAAATTGGAATTTAATTTATATTGTCACATAGTGTTATGAAGTCTATTGCAATCTCGTTTTCGTCTCATCCCAATGTTTCTGCCATCGGTTGGGGTGTGACAGATTGCACCTAGCGTCGGCCGAATCTTCGAAAGAACATTTGAATGCACCGATTGCTTGGCATTACCAAAATCTTGAAAAATGCGCCTCACCATTGCTGTTTGAACATATTGAGGCAAACCCTCATGGATTGGAATGTTCAGAATTAGATGTCTGAAGATCAACATCAAAAATTTGGGTAAAGCAACATAAACTTCAAGTTTCCAGCACCATAACTTAATTGGGTCTGCAACACCCAGAGAATCATTCGTCCAAAATTGTACGGTTGATTGAAGGTTAATCCAATCATCGCAGATAACAAGTTATGCCCTATCCCATCCATTCCCCAGTTTCTATGAGCAAAACATTGCGTCATAACATGATAAAAGAACCACCATTGACCTCAAATCATTCCCTTATAGATTTGTTTTGACGACAACGGTCTAGAATAACCAAAACGTCGCACTACGCGTTCCCGAATGGTTGCATCATAAGATATTTTGCCTTGATCGAGCTCTCCTAACTACAAAGCCGCTCGAATGACCTCCTCTGTGATAATGATTTGTTGTCCATTGATTGTAGCCACAATGGTGTCGTTATTCATACGAGCAGATGCCCAAAAATTATCCATGTATGCCACCACTCGACGAACATTTGTAGTAAGTGCCTAAGTAATTCTTGACCTCCGAAGAAAATGAATAATCTCCATATATTCGTCAATCCCATGAAGAGTTTCATCCAATAGGGCGATCTGATTATGCTTCAAAATAAAGTTGTGTTCGGGAATTTGGGGTTGTGTTGGAGGAGGTTGATCTTGTTGTTCTGCCATATTTGTTTTAATACAAACACCACAATAAGTATAGTAAGATATAGCATGCTACTACTGTAAGAAAAATCTGCATTCTGGAAACACTTAGTAAAAGTTGCAGGAATTATATACAGATTCATAAATATGGACATCCTTATACCCTAAATTATAAACAAATCCGGACAAAACTTTAAAACTTTAATAAATTCGGAAGTTTGAATAAATCTTGAATTACTTTTAATTTCAACAAATCTGGAGGGCATTTATAATTCAAGAACATATCCTGAACAGTGTTTTAAGGAATAAATCCGGAAAAAAACTGTCACACCCCGATATTTCCACGTATTACCGGTGGGCCTGGTGGGGAGTATCGTGACGTAGCTGATATCATCATAGTCAATTTATCACAGTTCAATGCACATCGGAAGTCTAAAAGTAATAATATTACAAACCGAATGAAAGTAACATAAGTATTACAAACGGAATGCAAAAGGATCCACAGGCGGATCAAAATGAAGGAACTATTGTTCAGCAGATTTTAAGTGACAAAGCTTGCAAGACTCTTTATTTATTCACTCAGGAGTAGCCAGCCTATTTCGCATAGTACCTGCACTTAACCTTTTGGAAAATACGACAGTTTACACTGGTAAATACAATTAACCGACTCTTTTGAAAATATTTAAGAAAATTGATTTAAATGCACAAGGCACAAATAATCTTTTATAACTTGGGACAATTATTATAAAAATAATCTTGTATACAGTTTTAAATGTTTGTCGTCCGTCAGGGCCGGTTAGAAGAGCCGGACAAGATTACTGACACACCACAAGTATAATGCCCACAAGGAATACCTTATTGTGGGATACTTTTCTACATACACAACTGTCAGGTGTATGCCTACACCCTGTGCTTAAGTCGTGGCCATTTCAATGAATGAGCCGAGGATATCCAGGACATGGTCATTAACCCCCCAAAGGCCATATACCAAACAAAACAGATTAAAATGGGTTATGTATTTATATTAATCACAATCTGATTTAAATAACTACATGCCCGACCAAGCGGTATTATTATAATACCGTATCCCAAGCCCGTATAAGGGAAAATAAGTTAAAAGTATTTACCTGAGCAAATTATACAAATTTATCCCAGCCGTATACAATCAGCAAGTGCAAATATCTTTTACTGGGCTCCTAAATCTGGAACGAAGGTTTTTAATAACCTATTAGATTCCTAAAGGGTCTTACTTAAGTTTAAACTTAGACCGATTAGTTTTAAAGAAAGGTATACGGTTCAAAACGCAAGATTAAGCGAAGACCGGATTAGAATGTGATTTAGACCCAACAAGTTTGAAGACTTGTATAATATGGGTAAACTAAACACATTCTAGATTTTGAAGTCAAAATGATGAGGTTTGACCCGTTTCGGTCAATTTATGCAAACTAGTCACATAAACCGTACCGAATGCGAAAAACGCATAACGGTTAATCAAATAAATCACATACAGGTTTCACAAGTTAATATGCCTTAAATATGTTGTGATATCAGTAGGATACCTTCCATTATGCCCAAAACGGATTTAAAATCAATTTAAGCCCCGTAGGGGTATTTTGGTCATTTTAAATGTTATAAAAGAGGTTAATTTGGAAAACTGAGTTCAAAACTTTTACTTACTGTTAAAGTATAAAAATTTACTTAAAACATCAGTAGGTATTAAGTCTTATATGTCAAAATAGTTTTAATCCATACTATGCGTTTAAAACGCGTAAAAAAGTCGGTTTTAAGCGATTTTCAGGTTATATAAGGAAATCTGAGATTTTTATCAGTCCAGAAGGCTTAAAATATTTTATTTAACATATAAAATCAGTAGCAAAAGGTTTGGTATCAAAATGTGTAGGATCGTGTAGTTGACCCGAACGAGTCGATCAGAGGAGTTTTGATCTGTTTCAGGTGCGGAAAACAAGAAACAGACTTAGACACAGCTTGTTCTTCAGTTTAAACACTGATTTGATTGATATAACAGTGATTACAATCAAGAATCAAACCGGCAGCACCTCGGTATGATTTTCAGCAACTGTTACCACTTTTTTCTGATTTCGCTTGGTACATGTATATATAGGGCTTCTGATTTCGCTTGAAACCGGTTCAAGTGAAATAACAAACAATGTGATTCCACTTGAAAATGACCAAAGTCATTTCAAGAGGAATAGCCCTCTCAAGCGGAATTAGAATATATACACACTAAACCTTCCTATTTTCTCGTACAACGTGCCCTGATCTAACCTATCTAGTACAAGACTCGATACAAGACGAAGTCAACAGATGCATGCACTAACAGACTCCCCCTCAGATGTTGACGAGTCTTACGGTGTCGAATCTTTGCAACTTCAGTCTTGATCCGTCTCTGGGCTTTACTCTTTCAATCAGCATCAACAGACTCCCCCTAACAATGTGCTGGCATTCCTTAAGTTCATCAGCATCATCAGCTTCAGGATCGTAATCTGACTTTCACAAGTTCAAGATCGTTTCCTGGCTCAACCTTTGTCCACCGAGTCTTCAGGTATCGGAACCTAGCTCTTTAAACACAAGCTTCTCAGGATCGATCAAACTGGCTTTTCTATATTTAAAGACTCATTGATGCTGTTCCAAGATCGTAACCTGGCTCTCATCCAGCTCAGAATCGTCACCTGGCTCAGACTTACACCTGCACAATCTCTACCTCAAAGTAAATACACATTTAAACTATTTCAAATTCAAATATTCAGACTCCCCCTCAAATTTAACTATATTCATGATGAACCACTTGGTAAAATGATTAAAAACACATTTGTTTTAAAACACAGACTCCCTCTCACAAAGATGTCATCATGTTTAGCACTTGGAACTTTGAAAATCAGCTTTTCAACACCAGTTGTCAAAAATCTTTTTGGATTTTTCAAAAATTTATGCTAAAACACACTAAAAATCTTTTTGAATTTTTTAATATAATGAAAATACTATAAAAAATATTTACAGACAATCTTTTTGTGAGTTTGTGTAAGAGGATCATATCAGTTTATGAGACAAATCACCAACACCGTTAAGCTTCATTTCATTTTAAGTTCTAAACAATTCACCTAGATTGTCAGTATATTGGTCCATTTAAATTTTCACACAAAGTTCAACTGTTTCGAGATATGAAATTAATGTCTTTAACCACTTAAACATATTCGCGTGTCCCACTACTTGAATATACTCCCGTATCCAGATCCCAATATTCAGTCTTACAGGTGAGTATACCACAGATGATATCTGTAAAGGGTCAGATGCGAAACCGTGAGAGCTCAAGTCAGAACTTCCGTTCAGCAGAGAGATGACGGTTCAACTTTTGGTGTGTCCCCTTTAGAGGATCTTTTCTTCAACAACAATGATTATCAATTTTATTGTTTCATCATATCTGCTGAGGGCGGTGCTATATTTTAAGCATTTGCAGAAAGTATTATGCGGCGACTAGGTCAGAATTTCCATTCAGCAGAAGTCCCGGGATAATACCCCAGATATCATTGAGTATAAAGACCTAGTATCTCAGAAAGAGGGACCTTTCAAACAAGATTTTGGGGGTTACCCATATATCCAAGAAGTTATTACCCACGAATTATGCAAGTTTGAATTTTCAGGTTTATATCTCGTCATAATTTACTAAATGTGCAAAAACCTACTGGCATATCCGCAGTGAGATTGTTTATCACATTTTAACTTTCCATTTCTTTAGCATGTTGTGATAGTTAACTGATGTACTATCATTTCCTCTTTTTCACAACAAAATTCATTTTTGATTTTATCATGTTTTTGGCTTTTTCAAATTTTCTAATGTTTTTGGATTTTCTGAAATTTTACTCCCCCTAAAATGCAAATACATTTTAAAGAAAGTCTGAAAAACAAAAAACTGAGCTCTTGACTCACTTTGTAGAAACAAATGTTAAAAACAAACTATATAAATAAAATGACAACCGATATCGAATTGTTTCAATTCGCCATCTTATAGGTATAAACAATCAGAACTTCCCCTTTTAACAAACTATTTTCTCATTTAGATTTCAAAACACTTAAATTTGTTTTAATCAAAATGATTTTTCCGGAAAATAAGTTTGTTTTTCCCACTTGTAGGGACTGGTTCATCATCTTGTTCATCAATCACATATCTGAGGATTACATCAAGTTCAATTTAATGACCTTGACGAATCACTTGTACCACTTGTAAGAACAAAACTATACCAGTTGTAGGAACACAATCACCTGTATCAAGTGTAGGAATAAAACATCTACACTCAATCATTTTACCAACTAGAATGCCGATTCCTGCTTCGCACTTATCAACCTGGAAGCTCCGGCATAGTCACAACCTGTAAAAATCTATCAACATTAAAATTTACTCACAAATTCAATTATCAAGAAAGATGCCGATTCATGATCCACAATTACAAACTTGGGATCTCCGGCAAGTCAGATTTTTCAGGGGAAAAGAATTTCCACCCAAGTCTGACCAACCTTGGGTGTTTTCAACTCTTGTTCAGTTGGGTTATAAGTTGCTTTCTTTGTACCATAAAAATCTTTAACCCCTTTGGCCTTTCCCTCGACCATTTTCCCAAAAATTTTCTTAACATTCCCATTGAATGTTTTCTCGACATCAAACTCTTTCTCCTTGGACTAAAATTGATCCGAGATTTTAACCTTACCAACGTTCTGTTTAACTTTTTCAATCTTCAGTGATGGAAAATCATCATCATTCACTGAAGAAACTGAATTCTCTTCTTTGACATCAACCTGTGGCTCTTCTGGCTTTGTGGAACCAGAATCATCGCCGACTTTTACATCACACTTCTTAACAATCCACACTTGGTTGTCCTTAGCTTTCTTTTTGTAAAAATTTTTCTTTGAACACTCACCAACTTTAGAAGTAGAATTTTCAAACGTATTGGATTTTTCAGTTGGTGATTCAACATCGACAACTTTTTCTTTATGTTTTTCAGATACTCCCTGTTTTGGTTTTGTCATTTGAGAACATATTGATGCAATATGACCAGCTTCATTGCATTTGAAACATGTTCGAGTATCTTTTTTGTGAAAAACTCCAGTTCCACTTCTTTTCATCTCAGCAAGAAACTCTTGGTTTGATTGCCTCCAAAACGATTTCTTCTGTTCTTCTTCTGCACTTCCACCTAAAACAAATTTTGTATTTGTTTTAGAAATTTTATCATTTTTATAGTTTTCTGGTGGAACAAAACCCAATCCTTTCTTTTTGTAGTTACCCTTATGGTTTGGTTTCTTTTGAAAACTAGAACCCGAATTGTAACCCTTTTTCTTGTTTAAACGCTGTTGAACTCTTGAAGTGTAATTTTTAGGTTTTTCAAGATTTTTCAAAACTTTCAATTCAGGAATATTAATTTCTATTAGTTTGAAAGCCTTGTTAATCATTTCCGTTTTGACACTTCTTATTGGAAACTCTTTGTTATAATATAATTTGTCAGAATCATTCAAAGTATAAACTACTTCGAATGTTTCATCATTCAAATTCGATTTTGATAACAAAAACTCTTTACTGTAAACCCGTTTAACCATCGGTTTTGAATTGTTGACTGACGAACTTGACCCTCCAGACTCAGATTTTGACTCAGACTCCTCATCAGTATCCAACACCTGATCAACCACCTTTTTGATTAACTCAGACTCATGATCAGTGTCAGACGATGTGAACGTGACGTCAATGTTTTCTAGTAATTCATCAGTTGTATCGGTTTTTAACTTTATATTGACTGCCTTTTCGACTTGTTCCTCATTTCATTTTCTAGGAGAACAACCTTCCCAGATCGGAGGCGGACACTTGTTATAGCTAACACTCGGTTTCTTACAGTATCCTTCTTCTTTGACTTTTCATCCTGAAATGCTTTGAAACCTGCAACAGTTGGATAAATTCGATCAATAAGATAATCAGAACTAGAATAACTTTGTAATAAACATCTGATCCTCTCATTCTTAATTTTCTCAGACTCCAGCTCTTACTTCAGCTTAGCATTTTCTTCAATGTAATGATTGATTGCCTTTTGTTTTGTCATCATCGTAGCGTTCATCATAGTCAAAGCATCTTCTCTTTCAGAATTTGTGTTTTGAAGACCAGTTACTGTTCTGTTCAAAACGTCATAAGATTCCTTCACGTAGTTTAGATTGAACAATAATTGTTCTTTCATTTTCTCAAATTCAGCCAACTTCTCATCTTTTGCTACACAATCTTTGCAAGGTTCTAAACACTTTGAGCAAGGCTTGATGACTTCAACAATCTTTTCTACTTCGATTGTTTTCACTACTTCAACCACTTTTTCAGCTTCAGTCACTTTTTCTGTTTCAACAGTCTCCTCAGCAGCAACTTTAACTTCTTCATTTTGAACAATCTCATCTTCTTGAGCAACACTTTCAGACTTCTCTTGCTTTTGCTCTTTTGCTGCTCTTCTCTCCTTCAGCTTCTCCAAGCGATCTGCAAAATAAAAATGAAAACTTTCAGGAGAGAGATGAGATTTTGCAACATTAATATGTTTTTCTTCTTCATCATCACTGTTGTCATCAGTTGGTGATTGATCAAACTCTACTGGTTTGTCAGAACTATCATCTAAAGAACCAGAATTAGATGGTGTTTGATCAAAAACAACTTCTCTTTCTGAACTTTCTTCAGAACTCTATGAACTTTCATCAGATGAAACAGACTTTTCATCTTCATTCTTCACACTAACTCCAATAGATTTCATCCACTCAGTAAACATATCTGGTTCTTTCACAATCTTAGCAATGAAAGCTTTAAACTCTCCCTTTTCATCAACAAACATATCCCAGCTAAAGCCTTCAGGTAGCCTTTCATCATCTTGATTGATTAGGCATGCTTTGCTGTCGGATGAAATGTATTTGTTCCAGTTAAAACTTTCTTGATTCCCCAAACATGCTCTCTTTGAATCCTCAATTACTTTTCTACCATGAGCCACTTGTGGTTCTTGTTGTTGTTGCTGACCAACTTGTTGGTATATGGCTTTCCGGTAGTAGTCATCTTTTCCGAACGGATTCTTTGCATCATTCACTTCTCTATTCTTGCATTCCCTCTTGAAATGACCTTTCTCCCTGCATTTAAAACAAGTAACTTTAGATTTATCGAAACCTAAAGTAGAAACATGTGCATCAAGAAAGTCATTTCTCCTGGTAATCAGCTTAAACTTTTCTGCTCTTCTTAAGACACTAGCTAGACACCATTTGATGTCCATTAGCTCCATCTCTTCAGCGTCTATCTGATCGTAATCCTCCTTTGTTAGCATAGGATTCTGATCCTCCCTGCAACCAAACCTTCATAAGATAGAAGCAGGGAACCAAGTAATGCCATGTGATCTTTCGCAACCTCTTCAGAAAAACTTTGACCATCAGGAAGGTTCAAAGCAATGTTGCATTGTATCACACATCCATTTCCACTCTTAGAACTTTGATGCTGAAAGCTTGATGTTGTTTCTTTTGGATTAACACTTGGATATGAAGAAAATCCACTACTTTTGTTTGAACTTTGATCAACTTTTTCAGAGGAGTCTCCAGCACTAAAAGCAGTTTGAATCTTTGGGCTTCTTTCAGCTTCTGGAACACTACCTTTGTAGTACATTTTCACATCTTGTTGACCACTCGGATTATTCATCCTAGCAATCTTTTGCTGTTCTAGATCTTGACTTTCAATCTTCTCGATGAACTGAGAAATTGTCAAATCATCATAAACTCCCGTGTTCTTCAAGATCATCAAGTAAGTACCCCACTCTTTTTGAGGTAAAGCATCAGCTAACTTGTCGACCCATTCTTCACGATCTTTGGTTATGCTCAGCATCGACATGGATCGCACTAAATGGCAATATCGTTCAATTAACTTCTTTGTATCTTCCCTGGGCAAACTAGTGAAAAGATCAAATTCTTTCACTACCCTCAAACTTGACTTTAAGAGCATCCCATATTGATTTTGAGGTCTTGTCATGTTGAAGCAATACGAATATGTCTTCTTTGATAGCTTGCTGAAGTAAACTGATCATCATTTTTCAGCTCTATACATTTATCTTTCTTTGTCATTGAACTCAGAAATTTGTTTTTCAGTTTGCAGTTCAGTACGAGGTAGAACATATCTTTTCAAAATACACTCCCACGATCTTAGATGGTTAGCTTGAACCCAGTTCTCGAACCGATCTTTCCATCCGCAATACTCCTCAATGCTCATTAGCTTCAGGGGTTTTTGCGTAGTTCCCGTTTCGTTTTCCAAATTCATGTTTTGAGCAATGACAGCCGGAGTAGTCAGGGATGTTGCAAATGCGTTGTAAAATTCTTCACTCATGATTCACAACAAGTTCAAGCGAAATATCTAAATTCAACCTTTCAAACACCTGTTCAAACGAAATCACTTAAAAAGACAATTTCAAGCAAGATCAGTAGTTTCAAGCGGAATAAGGATTCTAAGCAAAATGATCTGATTTCGCATGAAATTCAAGCGGAATAAGACCTTTCGAGCGGAATCAGGTATTTCAAGCGAAATCACTGATTTCGCTTGAAACTATTCAAGCGGAATAACTAAGCTGGAGCGGAATCACTAGATTTTGAAGCGGAATATGAGATTTCGCTTGAAAACTCAAGCGGAATAATCCAATCTCGAGCGGAAACAATATGCTCGCTCAAGCGGAATCAACACTTAGGTCCAATTTTACTATTTTTAATACGAATTTTAAACTGAAACTTTCAAGGATTTGTTAATATGTAGTTTTACACATTCTGTGAAAAATTTGGCCGATTTTAACCGTGAAAACTTGAAGTTTTTGAAAAGAAGGTGTAGAAACAGATAATTTCTAGCTGAATCGTATAGAACTCCTCCTCCTGAGCTCTGATACCACTTGTAGGATCGTGTAGCTGACCGAACGAGTCGATCAGAGGAGTTTTTATCTATTTCAGGTGCGGAAAACAAGAAACAGACTTAGACACAGCTTGTTCTTCACTTTAAACACTGATTTGATTGATATAACAATGATTACAATCAAGAATCAAACCGACAGCACCTCGGTATGATTTTCAGTAACTGTTACCACTTTTTTCTGATTTCTCTTGGTACATGTATATATAGGCCTTCTGATTTCACTTGAAACCGATTCAAGCGAAATAACAAACAATATGATTCCGCTTGAAAATGACCAAAGTCATTTCAAGCGGAATAGCCCTCTCAAGCGGAATCAGAATATATACACACTAAACCTTCCTATTTTCTCGTACAACGTGCCTTGATCTAACCTATCTAGTACAAGACTCGATACAAGACGAAGTCAACAGATGCATGCACTAACAAAATGTTATGTAAAACTCATTTTATTAGCAAAAAGGGTATAACTGACAATTACCGAATCAAAGCAAGAACCCCAAGTTATGATCAGTTTAAAAATTTATAAAAATCTTCAAAAATCCCAAAATATTATATTACATCAGTGGGTAAAAGTTTGGTGTCGAAATTTGGGTTTAATTAGGCTTTATGCTAAAATACCATTTAAATAAAAAAAAAGCTTTCAATTTACGCTATTGAGCATAACTCCTAATCTAGACCTCAAACTGATGTCAAATTTTTAAAACATATTTATAAATCAGTAATAATGGTTTTTGTCTTCTCACATTTCCAAAAATCTCGTTTTAATGTCAAAAGGGCATAATGGTCAACATTAAGCAATTAACGGAAACATGCAAATGAATCGGATAATTAAGGAACCATGTAGTATAACCTTAGAGGGTTTTACTAACTTATAATATGGTCCTAAAGAAACCTTAAGGCAAAACAAGCTAAATCGGGTCAGAACTGATAATCAAAGCAAAAGTGTACTTTTGCGACTTTCGGTTCCGAACCGAGCCTAACCTTAGAATTGTCGGGTTGAACATGCCTAAACATGTTCTTATATTATTTACCAAGTTATTTTTGTGTTTAAACATGTTCCATAACTTCTACATTATCAGTTATGAATTTATTTGCAAAAATGGATTCTGTTGACTTTTTCATAAATAGTTTGACCCGACAATTGACCAAGTTAGAGTGAGAATCAGTAGGTGCCCTTTTAAGGATTTATTATCTACGTTATTACCAACTCATAGCCACTTTCAATTCGAATAATGACTGGACCGTTTGTGATTAAACACAAAGTCAAAGCGTAATTACGCTAACTTTGACTTTCGGTTATTACACTAATGAAAACTTAATTATAGAGGCTAAGCATACATACAAGAGTCCTTAGCACGAAGATTAAGACTAAGAGAGCTTCCTTCCAAGGTAGGATGCTCCAGAGAATGATTTCAAAAGCTCCAAAGCTTGAGAGCAAGCTTGAAGGTATGAAAATTTATGATGTGCAAGTTATGAGCTCCAATTCTGCCCCTTTATATAGGGTTTTGGATGGATCCAAGATTGTTACAAGTGTCCCCAAGTATGATCTGTGGCATACATGTGTTTAGGTGGTTTTTAAAACGAGCAAAGAGTCCATAGAATCAAGTTATGTGAGTGTAAGAATGGTTTGGGAAGATGACTTGTTGAAACTTGCAGCCGTGCAAGAATTCTGTCCATTTTAGGCCGTGGCGTCGCGCGACGGTAGGAGGCCTTTGTGGTGGTGCAGCGCCACCACCATGGTGACCAGCCAAACAAGTTTGAAACTTGGCAGATTTGACACCTGGACCTTTAAAACCTCATAACTTTCATTTTAAGCACAATTAACCCATGAAATTTATATTTTTAGGATCCATGAGATATAACCAAACACCGTTAGGTCCGGTTTCGTTAAACGATAAACGAAACCACAAGTTTTGCCTCGTTGACGCTTTTAACCCCTTAATTACGAAAGTTAACGTATTTATCTCAAACGATATCAAAACCTTGTGAAATTTTTATCACTTATTCTTGGGAGCATAATTAATCGTTACAAAGCTTCGGGTTCGTTAAAAGGTCAATCAAAAGTATAATTTAAGCATGTTGACACATTTAACCCTTGCGTAACGTAAACTTTCACTTTCTTCCACAAACGGTTTCATACGATTCATGATTCATTCGTTTAAGGGTATAAACATCATGTAGGGTTGTTGAAAGGCGAAATTATGAAATGTTGACACTTTGAATCCTTATACACACATACTTTCTTTGTTTGTCAACTTTAGTCCCTGGAATCAATTTGTTAATCGTTTAAAGTCCTTGACACGTGTCGATACTATATTGGGCATGATTTTACGAGGTGTTACATCCTCACCCACTTAAAAGAAATCTTGACCTCGAGATTTACTGAAATAAATGAGGGTACTTTTGCTTCATTGTGGATTCAACCTCCCACGTGTATTCGGGACCTCTACGGGCATCCCATTTAACCTTCACAATAGGTACGTGCTTCTTTCGAAGCTTCTTAACCTGTCGATCCTCGATCGACAAAAGGTTTTTCAATAAACTTTAAGCTCTCATCAATAAGCACATCTTTATGTGACATAGCTAGTGATTCATCAGCTAGACATTTCTATAGATTGCAGATGTGGAACACATTATGAATTCCACTGAGCTCTTCAGGCGGGTTTAACTTGTAAGCCATTGTTCCGACACATTCGGTGATCTCGAATGGTCCTATGTATCTTGGGCTTAACTTGCCTTTCTTGCCAAATCGCATTACCCCTTTCCAGGGTGATACCTTAAGTAGAACTTTGTCACCTACCTCGAATTTCAGAGGTTTAAGCCTTTTATCTGTGTAGCTTTTCTGCGTATCCCTGGCAGCTTTGAGACGATCACATATCTGCACGATCTTATCTGTCGTCTCCAGGACTATATCAGGTCCTATTAGTTGGACATCTCCAACTTCCGCCCAACAAACTGGTGTCCTGCACTTTCTTCCATACAAGGCTTCGAAAGGTGCAGCTTGAATACTCGAATGATAGCTATTATTATATGAAAACTCAATCAACGGAAGACGATCATCCCAACTTCCACCTAAATCAATAACACAAGCTCATAGCATATCCTCGAGTGTTTGAATTGTACGTTCGCTTTGACCATCTGTCTGAGGATGATATGCAGTGCTAAAGTTTAACCAAGTGCCTAGGGATTGCTGAAAGCTTTTCCAAAAATGCGATGTATATCTCGTATCCCTATCAGAGATGATAGACACAGGCACTCCGTGAAGAGATACAATTTCGTCCACGTATAGCTGAGCTAACTTATCTGAGCTGTGTGCTTCCTTTATAGGTAAGAAGTGGGCTGACTTAGTCAGTCTATCTACTATAACCCAAATAGTGTCATTTCCTCGTTTTGTTTTTCGTAACTTAGTGATAAAATCCATAGTTACCATTTCCCACTTCCAGGTGGGAAGTTCAGGCTGTTGTAGCAAACCTGACGGCTTCTGGTGTTCTGCTTTAACTTGAGCACACGTCAGACATTTGGCCACATAAGTGGCTATAGATTTCTTCAAACCTATCCACCAGTAATTTGCCTTTAAATCCTAATACATCTTATCGCTACCATGATGAACTGAGTATTTGGAGCTATGGGCTTCTTGAAGAATCACGTCTTTAAGTCCTCCATGAATAGGGACCCAGATTCGACCATTTAATCTGAGGATCCCATCCTTGCCATATGATAACTGTTCGGTAGTTACACCTAACTTCTCATTTGGGTAGTTAGCTTCTAATACAGCTTCCTTCTGAGCGGCTAACAACATTTCATTCAAGCTGTTCTTCAATTCAATGCTCTTGGCATTGATTCTAATGGGCTTAACCCTTTCCTTCCTGCTCAAAGCGTCCGCTACAACATTTGCTTTGCCTGGATGGTAGCGAATTTCACAATCATAATCATTCAATGTCTCCATCCATCGACGCTGTCTCACGTTCAGATCCTTCCGGTTAAACAGATGCTGAAGGCTCTTATGATCAGAATATATCACACACTTGGTACCATACAAATAATGCCTCCAAAGTTTTAGTGCAAACACAACGGCACCCAATTCCAAGTCATGGGTGGTGTAATTCTTTTCGTGCACCTTTAATTGTCGTGAGGCGTAGGCAATAACTTTGCCCTCCAGCATAAGCACACATCCCATACCTGTGTGCGATGCGTCATAATAAACCACAAATTCTTCGATCCCTTCAGGCAATGTCAGCATAGGAGCATTGCTCAACTTCTGTTTTAGAATATCAAAGGATTCCTGTTGCTTAGGACCCCAATCAAACTTTATATTCTTGCGGGTCAATGAAGTTTGGGGTGCAGCAATCCTTGAGAAATTTTCAATAAAACGCCTGTAATATCCTGCCAGACCCAAGAAGCTACGAATCTCTGTGGGCGTCTTCGGCTCTTGCCAATTCATAATAGCTTCAATCTTAACGGGATCCACCTGGATACCACGCTCACTAACCACATGTCCAAGAAATTGGACTTCACGAAGCCAAAACTCACATTTTGAAAACTTGGCGTAGAGCTTCTCTTGCTGAAGAAGTTTAAGAATACATCGAAGATGCTTCTCTTAATCGGCCTGATTCTTCGAATAAATAAGTCTCACACCCCAACCGATGGCGGAATCATCGGGACATGGCACTGAGCGAAACAGATTGTCAAGAAGTTTCCATAACAATTATCATTACTATTCAATTTAAAATAACATGTCCCATACCATGTCTCAAATAGTAAACAAATTATTACAGGAAAAAATCTAGGCAAATAATTCTGTTCCGACAACTCAGATTTAAATATAGCAATTGTTTATATGCTTCTAGAGACCCTTGATTCAATTACTACAGACAACTATTTGTTGGGCTCTAGAGCTTTATTCTAGCCTCGCTTTCCTAGCAGATAAGCATCTTAAACACCTGTCACATACGTTAAAATAAAGTCAATACACATAGTGTAAAGGTGAGTATACAAGTTTGATAATAGCATACAGAGTTCGAAATAGTTTACGCATAACCAGCACGTACACAGAGGAAAACGAAGCATGTTAATTATCGACATGGACCTATCGATACCAATGACTGCGGGTTGACTGCCCGAGGCAGTTCGTAATACAAGATCACCACGGTAATCCATGAAAATAATTGTCCTTAACAACGCACGCATGAGCGGGTGCTGAGTCTAAACTATAGTACTATCGTCGTTAAGGCAGATAGACAACATTCCACGTGTGAACATAACAACAAGCATTCATTTAGTCACGTAATACATGCGGTAACGGTTAGCGTTTAAAGTATTATGTAGTGTGTTCGATAATGATTTTGTATTAGTAACGTATGTAACACCCAAAAGTGCTAAAGCAAAAAGGGTTCGAGTATACTCACAGCGGTTGATGGATTAAAGGGAGCGCTTGAGAGTAGGGTTAGCCTGAATAGTTCGATAGCATAATGATAAGCAACACGTAAAACGGGAACAAGTGTTGAAGAATTGGACAGCTGGTCGATTGGACGGTAGTCCGATCGGACGGCTGACCATGCTGTTGACAGTCCGTTTGGACAGTTGTCCGGTCGGACGGTAGTCCGATCGGATGGCTGTTCGAGTGGATTGTTTCTTCCTTTGAGCAAGATGTGTTTGGGTATGATGGTTTGACTTTTGAAGTTTTTGTTACAGTATTTGAAAACATTGAAGTATCTTTACCTTTCAGGTCGGTCGATCGAACGGTCGTTCGATCGGCCAGCAACCCGATCGGCTAGGTACCTCAGTATAAACAAGTTCTCAGTAGAAGGCACTCGATCAGACGGCAGTTCGATCGGGTGGCATTCCCAATGCATCGAACATGTTGAAAATCGATTAAGTGTTGAAGTCAAGTATCTCATGATCCGAAGAGTAATTCAATCAAATGGCAGTTCGATCGGATAGCTGTTCGTTCGATACCCTACTTCAAATAAGTTGATTAAGTGTGGGACCCATGTGCCAGCCGATCGGCTGGCCAGTCGTTCGGTCGTCTGTCCATTCGGCTGGCTGTCCGTTCGGACAGCAGTCCGATCGGACAGCACATTGTCCTGGTCGGCCTGTTCGTCTAACACTTGGTTGTTTTGATGGATTGTCATTTTATCGAGGTATTTTGAGAACGATTCAAACAACAGAAACCTCGTCATTACTTGGTTCCCCTGATCAGACAGGAACCACCCAAATCCGGTCGGTGAACGATTCGGGACGGTGTCTAACGTTTAACCCGAAATAGGTGAACCTCGTGAATAGAATCCGGATCTTGGGCCACGCAACCACCGGAATGATTAGCAAGTAGGCACAAGCCCCGTTTCTACCGGTTTTGAAGGCATTGAGTGTAAAAGAATTGAAAGAAAGTTGGAAAACCATCTTTCAATCCTTTTCACCATGAATATTTTTAGATCTGTGAAGGATCTTTGTTTGTTTATGTAGAAATCGGTTAGATCCAAGTTATTCTTGGTGGCACAAGCCCCGTTTCTTGGTGGAAATCGGTTACATCCAAGTTATTCATGGTTAAAAGTTAAGATTTAAAAGATAGAAAGGTGTAGGAGTGCGTGTAGATCAAGAAAGTACGAGATTTAGGACGAGATCTTACCGGAATCGTGAGAAATCTGAGAAAAGATGAAGAGCACCAGCTGGTCGGTCAGAGGATTTCCAAAAGTGGAAAGGATGACAATGACAGGGGTATTTATAGGATGCCAAAAGAGGAAATGGCTGGCCGATCGGCCAGGCAGCTCGATCGGACAGCCTGTCCGATCGGACAGCAGTCCGATCGGCTGGCTGTTCGATCGGCTGGCAACCTGATCGATCAGTCGCCTGGTTCGAGTGTTCGGTGCGACGATTTTTGATATTTCAATTTCGATTGCGATCGACGTGAATGCGATAGAGTTTACTATTCAAATTACTTTTAATCCCAACCACTCATATCTCGCGCTGTCTTTTCGCCACTAATTATCGTACTATATCATCATACAATCATCCTTAATTCGTATTCGTTTTGCGATTGCGATTCGATTGTGATTGAGTTCAATTGCGATTCGATTGATGACCACACATACATAAATAAACATGCACAAGTAACACATAAGGCACACGCACATGTATAACAACACCCTAAATGCGATATTCGAGTTAGCGAGCGCGATTGCGATAAGTGATTAACCATGCGATTAGCGATAAATATAGCGATTAAACTTCTATTATTAATAGATACTCTACATAATACAACTAACGTATTCGATAAATTGACTAACTATAGTCAAAGAAGTCAAAACAGGGATTGAGCAAGGAGTGACAGATCACAATTAGAGATCTTTTCTTCCTTTGACTTCAATCTTAACTTTGACTTTGACTTTCAAAAACACGGGGTGTTACAGCCTCCCCTTGTTTAGGGAATTTCGTCCCGAAATTAGGCCGGAAGATGTACAACACCGTGAATCACTTTGGAGGACTTTCTCTCTCTAGACCTTCACTTAAACAACTGCGGGTACTTCTCCTTCATGTCGCTTTCGAGTTCCCAAGTGAACTCTGCGCTTCGTTTTCCTTCCCATCGGACTTTCACAATGGGAATGCGCGAGCGTCTGAGTTGCTTGGTTTGGCGGTCCATGATTTCGACAGGCTTCTCCACGAAGTGCAGTGTTTCGTTTATTTGGAGGTCATCGAGGGGTACAATTAAATCATGCTCAGCCAGGCACTTTCGGAGGTTTGATACGTGGAAAGTCGGGTGGACGTTACTAAGTTCCTCCGGTAGTTCGAGTCTGTAGGCGACTTTTCCGATCCTTTCCAGAATCTTAAAAGGTCCAACATATCAAGGCGCTAGTTTCCCTTTCTTGCCGAATCTGACCACACCCTTCCAAGGTGATACTTTTAGGAGTAGGTAGTCGCCAACGTCAAATTCAAGGGGCTTGCGTCTTCTATCGGCGTAACTTTTCTGTCTACTTCGAGCTTTCAACAAGCTGTCTCCAATTTGGAGGACTTTGTCAGTCGTTTCTTGCAGTAGCTCAGGACTGGTTAGTTGCGAATGACCGATCTCGTGCCACACAATAGGCGATCGACATTTTCTTCCGTATAAGGCCTCGAATGGTGCCATTTGTATGCTGGTTTGATAACTGTTGTTATACGAGAATTCGACTAACGACAGGTATTTTTTCCAAGAGTACGGATCGTTCTTTCAGTCTGTCCGTCGGTCTGAGGATGGAATGCGGTACGTAAGTTAAGCGTCGTACCGAGAGCCGCTTGAAACGTTTCCCACAATCGCGAGGTAAACCGAACATTACGGTCAGAGATGATGTCGCGAGGCATACCATGATTACAAATGATCTCGTCGGTGTAGATCCGGGCTAATCGTTCTACCTTGTAGTTTTCCCGTATTGGCAAAAAGTGAGCAGATTTGGTCAAGCGATCAACGACAACCCAAATGGTATCGTGACCTGATGACGTGTGCGGAAGCTTCGTTATGAAGTCCATAGCTATACTCTCCCACTTCCATATAGGGATTGGCGGTTGTTCGAGTAAGCCAGAGGGTCTTTGATGTTCAGCTTTGACTCTTGCACAAGTCAGGCATTTTCCAACATAGAGAGCGATATCCCTTTTCATGCCCGGCCACCAGTACTTGTAGCGAAGATCCTGGTACATTTTATCGGCACCGGGATGAATAGAATATCGGGATTTGTGGGCTTCGTCCATTAAGATCTGTCGCAATTTGGTCCGCTTAGGGATCCAAATTCGGTCCAGAAAATAAAAGATCCCATTTGATTTACTTACAAGCTGGGCTCCATCGTGATAGATTCTTTCCTTCTTCAGAGTGCGTTCATTGAAACAAGCATGATGGGCTTCGCGGATGAGGGTTTCGAGATCATGTTGGGCTTGGGTATTGCGAATGCTGAGCAAAATAATTCCGTCTGCTGAGAGCGTCGACAACAACATTGGCTTTGCCTGGGTGATAATGAATATCACAGTCGTAATCGTTGAGAAGTTCTACCCATCGGCGTTGACGCATATTAAGTTCTTTCTGATCAAAGATGTGTTATAAACTCCTGTGATCGGTGAAGATCGTACACTTGGTACCATATAGGTAGTGTCGCTAAATCTTTAATGCAAAAACAACCGCGCCTAGCTCGAGATCATGGATTGTATAGTTCTTCTCGTGGATTTTGAGTTGACGAGATGCGTAAGCTATAACCTTGTCTCGCTGCATAAGAACACAACCAAGGCCAAGATTGGAAGTATCACAATAGACAATGAAGTCGTTGCTTCCGTCGGGCAATATGAGAACAGGAGCATTGCAAAGCATGTGCTTGAGGGTTTGGAATGCAGACTCTTGTTCGGTTCCCTAAACAAAAGGCTTGTCTTTATGCGTAAGAGCGGTAAGCGGCACAACGATTTTAGAGAATCCTTCGATAAATCGTCGATAATAGCCCGCTAATCTGAGAAAAGAATGGACTTCGGACGGGTTCTTAGGCGTAATCCAACTCTTAACTGCTTCAATCTTCGCGGGATCGACATGTATACCTTGACTATTTACAATGTGACCCAGAAACTGAACCTCCTCTAACCAGAATTCGCACTTGGAGAACTTGGCATAGAGTTGATTCCCCTGGAGTAGCTCGAGAACCAAACGTAGATGTTGCGCGTGTTCGGCTTTCGACTTCGAATAGATCAAGACATCGTCGATGAACACGATGATGAAACGGTCTAGAAATGGCTTACACACGCGATTCATCAGATCCATGAAAACCGCGGGTGCGTTGGTTAAACCAAAAGGCATAACAACGAACTCATAGTGGCCGTAGCGAGTGCGGAAAGCGGTTTTGGGTACATCTTCTTCCTGAATGTGTAGCTGGTGATAGCCTGAGCGTAGATCGATCTTCGAGAAACACATAGCACCTTGCAGTTGATAAAACAAATCATCGATACGAGGCAGGGGATAGCGGTTCTTGATGGTTAGCTTATTCAACTCCCGATAGTCGATGCACATCCTGAACGACCCATCCTTCTTTTTAACGAAGAGGACTGGCACGCCCCAAGGAGAGGTGCTCGGGAGAATAAAGCCTTTTTCAAGTAATTTCGGACGACGCGCGTCGTTAAGGAGCTTTGGCAACGGGGTTAGCTCCAGGAATGAGGTCGATACAAAAGTCGATATCACGACTTGGTGGAAGTCCTGGAAGATCATCAGGGAACACCTAAGGAAATTCACGGACTACAGGAACGTCTTTAACTTCGGTCTTCCTTTTCTTTTCCTTCTCCGCTACTACGATGTTAGCCAAGAAAGCTCTGTATTCCTTGCGAAGATACTTGCTAGCTTGGACACATGACATGAGCTTGAGTCCTTTCGAAGCAGTTTCACCATACACACATAAAGAATCACCATTCGCGAGCGAAAATCAAATCATTTTATCAAAGCACACAACTTCAGCATGGTTTTCGCGAAGAAAGTCCATGCCTACTATGACGTCAAAACTTCCGAGTTGCATCGGAATAAGGTCGATTGGGAAGATGTGATTGTTGATGACAGTTCTTCCAGTGGCGACTTCTACATCGAACGTTGAGGAGAGTTGGGAGCGCTTATGACTAAGGAGCTTCTCGAATTCAAACGATACAAAGTAGTTATCGGCTCCAGTATCAAACAAACACGATGCATAAATACCATTCACAAGGAACGTACCATTAACCACGTTGTTGTCAGCCTGGGCTTAACGCACGTTGATGTTGAAGGTTCTGGCGCGTGCTGCTTGTTGTTGCTGCTGTTGCTGAGGCTCTTGTTTCACAACCCTATTCGGGCACATGTTCGCAAAGTGGTTGGGGTCACCATAAGCAAAGCAGACTCAGGCGTTGATCGCGGGTACCTGAGCCGCGTCTTGGCCTTGTGGGGCTGGGAGCAGAGCTTGATGAGCAGTGGCTTGAGCTGGGGCTTGGCGAGGACCAGTACGACAGTTAGCAGTGAAGTGGTCGTACATGTTGCAGTGAGTGTAGAAACGACAGGCAAGACCCACCGGATGATGATATGAGCATGTTGGGAAAACCGGGTGGGGGCCTGTGTATGCACGCTTTGCTGGCGGCGCATATGTTACTGGTGCTGGTCGGTGGTGAGGTTGCTGCTGAGCCGGTACGGCTTGCAGAGGAGCAGCAATGGTAGTGACAGCACAATTCTTGTTGCTGGAGCTGTTGTTGTTCTTCTTCTTCTTGCGACGTGATGACTTTGACGGTTGAGCGGTGGCGGTTTCAGCGGTTGGCGCAGTGGTGGCTTGGTGCAGAGACTTGGAGGGCTTATCCCAAAAACCAGCTTTTACTCGCTTGTCGTTGATTTCAGCGGCAAGCAAATAAGTCTCTTCAATCGATGATGTCTTCGCGGCGTGAACAAAATCCGCAACATAGTCAGGTAGAGCTCGAATGTACTTCTTGATTGCCATATCAGACGTCTTGACTTAATCGGGACAGATAATGCTGAGCTGCTTAAAGCGAGCAGTCAGGGCACCGTTGTCTCCATCCTTCTGCTTAACGTTCCAAAACTCGTCCTCCAGTTTTTGGCATTCATGGGGAGGGCAGAATTCGTCCATCAAGATGGCTTTCAGCTCTTCCCAGGTCAGCTCATAAGCTGCATCATTCTCGCGTTTGTTTCGTTCGACTGTCTACCAGTCTAGAGCGCGGGACTGGAAGACGCCGTTTGCGTTTAGGGTACGGAGATTTTCAGGACAGCCGCTTTGGCGCAGAGTGACTTCCACAGAATCGAACCATTGAAACATAGCTGTTGGGCCATCTTCTCCGATGAATTCCTTTGGACCACAAGCCTTGAACTGCTTGAAGCTGAAAGTAGTCTTGGCAGCCTCCTTGGGAGCTTCGGTTCTCGACTCCTCGGATGACTTGCTGACGTTCTCATAGACATCAATTACAGCCTTTGCTACTTGTTTGGCAATGATAGCTGCAAGACGTTTGTCTCTCTTTTCCTGACGAATAAGTAGGTGACGGGATCCTGAGGATGGTCCAGTTGACATTGTCTGCAATAGACATCGTCGTAGGCCTCAGACACGTCATTATCGAATCTCACCTCACACGTCTAGCACTTACTAAAGCTTAGGAACACACTGCATAATTATATACACATAAGCACAAAATCACAGATTCATGTAAACTCGGTATCATGTAAGCATGTAGGCACATAGACACATAGGGCACGGAAGCACAAAAACACATACGCATGTAGTCACAGAGGCAGTCAAAATACAGAAACCTATCATTCAAAGTTCGCGAGTCGTTCGAATATAGCGATCGCGTTTAGTATATCGAGCAGTATAGTATAAGTGTATAGCATAGCATAGCGTCGTCCTATGGTAGCGACTTGTTAGCGTTTTAAGATAGAAGCGCAGTGCGAGTCGCACGTATTGATCGAAATAAAAGGCAAAAATCGAGCATCTCTCAAAAAGTTTAAACACATAAGCAGGTGCTGGGTAATCGTAAGGTGACTGGTGAAGAGGAATGAAGGATCCGGGGGAGTTGTGGGGCTCATTTTCAGAATGAGGCCCAAAAGAGTGAGGTAGGGAAGGTGAGGTACTCAGTGAGTGCCTAGCGGGTTCCGCGAATGATCTCCAAAGATCTCGGGCATCAGTGTTATGGGATGCTGATGGGGCTCGCCTATGCGAAGGCCCTGCCTCATGGTCATGAGAGGTGGCGAATGCTCCTCGTCCCCTTCCTCGTACACGTGGCGGCATCTTGAACCTGTCAAAAATCAAACAAGTTGCACAACAAGATATATATAAGACAAAGCTAATAAAAAAATAAAAGAAATTTGAACATTTCCTAAGTTCTTTGTCTAGACTCGAAAATCGAGGAATGTGCAATTGTGTAACTGAGATTAAACACAGAAGGCTAGTGTTTAATTCCCTCAGCGTTGGCTCTAATACCAACCTGTCACACCCCGATCTCCACGTGTCACCGGTGGGCCCGACGTGGGGTACGTGACGTAGTTGGCATCGTCATAGACAAACAACACAATATAATAATGCACAGCGGAAGCAGAAATAGATTCATTTCAACTTTAATTAAAATGTAATAATAAATATCACAAGTAGTTGAAACGGATCCACAGGCGGATCAAATAAAATAAGATATATTGTTCAACAGTTTATTGTCGTCCGAGCTTGCGAGACTATTGTGGACGCTCTTTAGGAAACAGCCAGCCTATTACCTATAGTACCTGCACTTAACCTTTTGGGAAAATACGTCAGTTTACACTGGTAAATACAAATTAACTGACTCATTTTGAAAATGATTGAAAATTGATTTAAATGCACATGGCATAAATATTTTTATTAACTTGGGATAATTATGCAATATAAACTTGTGAACGAATTACATGCTACTCGTACGTTCGGTAGCCCGGATCTTGTCCGGGTTAAAGATTAATTGACACACCACATTAAAGAGTTATACACGACGGGTGTACGCCTACACCCCGTGCTCTGGTCGTGGC
Source organism: Helianthus annuus (assembly GCF_002127325.2). NCBI lineage: Eukaryota > Viridiplantae > Streptophyta > Magnoliopsida > Asterales > Asteraceae > Helianthus > Helianthus annuus. The sequence continues at coordinate 21,571,463 of NC_035435.2, read as the reverse complement.
CATCTCGTAAGATAATGCCAAGGATATCCGGGACACGGTCAATAACCCCCCAAATGCTTAAAGTAAAACAAGACTGTTTAAACGAGCCGATCAAATTATTCCAACTGGACACCCAAGGGTGCAGGATTTGTACGCTCGATCAAGCGGTATTCTATATACCGTACCCCAAGCCCGTATAGGGAAAATAAGTCAAAATGTATTTACCTGAGTAAGTATGAATCACAATTGGTAAGTGTAGATAGCTTTTACTGGGCCTCCTATTCTGGAACAAAGGTTTATAATAACCTATTAGATTCCTAACGGGTCTTTTATTTAAGCCTAAGCTTGACCGGTTAGTTTTAAGGGCGATACGGTACACGCGCACGATTAAGCGGAGACCGGATAGAATGTGATTTAGACCCGACAAGTTTGAATACTTGTATAATATGGGTATACTAAATACATTCTGGATTTTGAGATAAAAATGATAACGTTTGACCCGTTTCGGCCAATTTATGCAAACTAGTTACATAAATCGAACCGAACGCTAAAAGGGCGTTACGTGTAGGCAAAAGAGTCATATGCAAGTCCCCTGAGATAATATGCTTTAAGTATGATATAATATCAGCAAGTTATGTTCAATTATGCCCCGAATTATTTTAAACTCAATTTATGCCTTAGAAGGGCATTTTGGTCATTTAAAAGATTATAAAAGAGTTAAATTGGAAATCTGAGTTACGGGTCTGATTTATACAGTAAATATACTTAATTTGACATGTTATAACAGTAGGGTATAACCCATAAACAAAACTTATCATTTAAAATCAAGCTATGCACCGTAGGGGTATTTTAGTAATTTCACAAGGGCTAAAACTGTCAAAACTGGAAATCTGAGTTCAAAAATTTATACTTACTGTTATTATATGAAAATATGCTAAATACATCAGTAGGTATGAATCTTATATGTTTAATATGAGTATAACGCTTACTATGCGCTAAAAACGCTAAAAATGCGATTTAGAGCCGTTTCCGGGTTTTCAAAAGAAAGCTGAGATTTTTATATTTCCAGAATGCTCAATATAATCTATTTAACAAATAACATCAGTAGAAAAAGGTTTGGGGTCAAAAGGATTTATAAAACTCATTTTATGGCTTAAACGGTCAAAACCGGCATTAACCGAATCAACTTAGCGACCTATGATACGATCAGCCAAAAATTAAATAAAAATCATCAAAAATCCCAAAATATTATATAACATCAGTGGGTAAAAAGTTTTATATCAAAAAGTGGCCTTAAATAGGTTATACGCTAAATGCGTCGTTTATTTAACATAAAGATATAGTTTTACGATATCGGCCATAACTCAAAATCTGGACCAACAACTGATCTCAAATTTTCGGTGCAAGTTTATAAATTAGTAATAAAGATTTCTACTCTTTCACTTTTCCAAAAATCATGTTTTATATCAAAAAGCGCAAAATAGTCAACTTTAAGCATAATCGGAAACATGCATATGAATCGGTTAAGCATAGACTCAAGTTGTAAAAATTCCAGAGAGTTAAACATAAATAAGAATGGTCAAAAATAAACTCTAATACAGATCTCAAACATGCATGCATGGATCCGAATCGGGAGTCAACGAAAAAGTCGTTTTATAAGACTTTCGGTTCCGATCCGAGTTTATACTAAAGATTGTCGAGTTGATTATGATAAAACACATTCTTATAATCATTATAAAGTTATTTTCGATGATCAAACTGATTGCATGTCATCTACATTACCATTTATGCTATAATTTGCAAAAACACTTTCTGTTGACTTTTTAGAAACAACTTTGACTCGACAAATAGCATGCTTAGAGTGGGAATCAGAGAATACCCTTTTGAGGGTTTGTTTCCCACATAAATACCAACTTATAAGTGGTTTCAATTTGAGAAATGACAGAGCTAAATTCGTTTAATCGAAAAGTCAAACTATATGAACCACGGTTTGACTTTTGGCTAATAATCAAAGCTAGAACGAATTAGAGGATGATATGAATGCTTACAAAGGTCCTAATGAAGCTTAGATAGCACTATGAGGTTGCCTTGTCGATCAGATTGCTCCTGGAGAAGCCTTGTGAATTCTTGAAGTTGCTGGTGCTCTTGGTTACTACACAAGTCCTCAAAATGTGGTGAATTGATCTGATTAAATGGGGAAATCAGATGTTATGTGAGGTCTCCAGGTGTCCCAACATGCATGTCCACCCATTGGTGCATTTAGGAGGTGATGATAGGTGTTATACACTCACAAAACTGACCCAAAGTGCAAAATTCGCGAATTTCTGTTACTGGGCAGGCCATGCGGCCCGCATTAGGCAGCCCAGGCGGGCCGCCTGGGGTCTGCAGTACCCAAACATTTTTCATTTGTTGCAGTTTTGGTCCCTGTCTTCGCACGCGAGGTTTTGGCTACTTATTTTGACTCGTAAACCCCCAAACTTGGTTTTTAGGAACCTTGGGACATTTACCAACATGGTAATGTCCTCGGATAACTTTGCGCTCAACCGAAAAGCCATGAAATTCGACGTTGACGCTTTTAACCCCTCAAGTACGGTTTTGGCCATAACTTTCTCATACGATAACGAAACTTCATGAAATTTTTTCCACATATTCTAGTGAGTATATTTTAGCATTACAAAGCTTCGGGTCTGCCAAAAGTTCACTCAGAGATATAAATTCAACATGTTGACACTTTTGGCCCCTGCAGTTTGTAATTCCTCACTTTTGTGCAATTTCCGCTTCGTATGATCCATGATCCATCCGTTTAAGGTTATAAACATTATGTAGGGTTATCATAGAGTCTATTTATCCATTGTTGACACTTTGGACCCTTGCGTTCCATAGTTTTCACTGTTTGTCAACTTTAGTCCCTCTAAAGTATGTTTTCGCATATGCAAAGTCTATGACACGTGTCAACACATTATTGGGCGAAATTTTTCGAGGTGTTACATCCTCACCCCCTTAAAAGAAATCTCGACCTCGAGATTTACTGAAACAAATGAGGATATTTTTCCTTCATCGTGGATTCTACTTCCCACGTGTACTCGGGACCTCTACGGGCATCCCATTTGACCTTGACAATAGGTATATACTTCCTTCGAAGCTTCTTCACCTGTCGATCCTCGATCGACAATGGTTTTTCCACGAACTTCAAACTCTCATCTATGTGTATATCTGTATGCGGTATAACCAGTGATTCATCAACGAAACACTTCTTCAAATTACAGATGTGGAACACATTATGAATAGCGCTAAGTTCTTCAGGCAAGTTTAACTTGTAAGCAACTGACCCGACACGTTCGATGATCTCGAAAGGTCCTATGTATCTCGGGCTCAGCTTGCCTTTCTTACCAAATCGCATCACCCCTTTCCAGGGCGATACCTTAAGCAAGACTTTATCACCTACCTCGAAGTGAAAATCTTTGCGCTTAGGATCCGCATAACTCTTCTGCCTATCCCTGGCAGCTTTCAAACGATCGCGAATCTGCACGATCTTGTCCGTCGTCTCAAAAACGATATCTGGTCCTGATAGTTGGACATCTCCAACTTCTGCCCAACAGATGGGCGATCTACACTTTCTACCGTATAGGGCCTCAAAAGGCGCAGCTTTTATGCTGGAATGGTAGCTATTGTTGTAGGAGAATTCAATCAGTGGTAGGTTCTTATCCCAACTACCACTCAAATCGATCGCACATGCACGAAGCATGTCTTCCAAGGTTTGAATAGTACGCTCACTCTGACCATCAGTCTGAGGATGATAAGCCGTACTAAAATTCAAACGAGTGCCCAATGATTGTTGGAAACTCTTCCAAAAATGCGACGTATATCTAGTATCTCTATCAGAGATAATAGATACAGGTATACCATGTAGCGCTACAATCTTATCAACGTATAATTGAGCTAACATATCGGAGCTATACGTCTCCTTGATGGGTAGAAAATGAGCTGACTTCGTCAGTCTATCTACTATGACCCATATGGTATCATTTCCCTTTCTCGTCTTTGGCAACTTGGTGATGAAATCCATTGTCACCATTTCCCATTTCCACTTGGGAATTTCAGGTTGTTGAAGCAAACCTGACGGCTTCTGATGCTAAGCTTTGACTTGCGCACAAGTCAAACATTTTGCTACATGCCCCGCTACTGACTTTTTCAAACCAATCCACCAGTAGTTTGCTTTTAGATCCTGGTACATCTTATCAGCTCCAGGATGAACGGAATATTTAGAGCTGTGGGCTTCCTGGAGGATAACATCCCGAAGTCCTCCATAAACTGGAACCCATATTCGTCCGTTTAGTCTTAGCATTCCATCTTTGTCATAGGATAACTGCTCCTCAGTTACTCCTAACTTCTCTTCAGAATAGTTAGCTTCCAACACAGCTTCCTTCTGTGCGGCTAACACCCTTTCATTCAAATTATTCCTTATTTCAATGCGATTGGCATTGATTCTGATCGGTTTCACTCTTTCTTTCCTGCTTAAGGCGTTGGCAACCACATTTGCCTTGCCTGGATGGTATCTTATCTCATAGTCGTAATCATTTAGAGTTTCCATCCATCGCCTTTGTCGCATGTTTAATTCCTTCTGGTTGAACAAGTGTTGAAGACTCTTGTGATCCGAATAAATTATACACTTGGTTCCATACAAGTAATGTCTCCATAGCTTCAAAGCAAATACAACTGCACCCAATTCCAAATCGTGGGTGATGTAGTTCTTCTCGTGCACCTTTTGCTGTCGAGAAGCGTAGGCAATGACTTTGCCTCTCTGCATGAGCACACAGCCCATACCAGTGTGTGACGCATCACAATACACCACAAATTCTTCTATACCATCAGGCAATGTCAACACTGGTGCATTGCTCAACTTCTTCTTCAAAATGTCGAAGGATTCCTGCTGCTTAGGGCCCCAATCAAACTTAATCTTCTTACGAGTCAACGAAGTCAGGGGCGCAGCAATTCTCGAAAAGTTCTCGATGAATCGCCTATAGTATCCTGCTAATCCTAGGAAACTGCGAATCTCGGTAGGAGTCTTTGGCTCCTGCCAGTTCATGACTGCTTCTACCTTAGCGGGATCCACTTGGATACCACGCTCACTTACCACATGCCCAAGAAACTGGACTTCTCGAAGCCAAAATTCACACCTCGAAAATTTGGCATAAAGTTTCTCCTGATGTAGAAGTTTGAGAATACAACAAAGGTGTTTCTCATGGTCAGCTTGGCTCTTCAAGTAGATGAGGATGTCGTCAATAAAGACGATGACGAATTTATCCAAATAAGGCTTGCAGACGCGATTCATGATATCCATGAATGCGGCTGGTGCGTTAGTGAGCCCAAAAGGCATCACTAGGAACTCATAATGTCCATATCGAGTCCTAAACACTGTCTTGTGCACGTCTTCATCTTTGACTTTCAACTGATGATAACCTGACCTCAGGTCGATCTTTGAGAAATAGCTTGCTCCTTGCAACTGATCGAACAGATCGTCGATCCTGGGTAACGGATACCTATTCTTGATAGTGACTTTGTTAAGCTCACGGTAATCGATGCACAGACGCATCGATCCATCCTTCTTTTTAACGAACAAGATTGGCGCTCCCCAAGGAGACGAGCTAGGTCTAATAAAACCCTTAGCTAACAGATCATCCAATTGCGTCCTCAACTCCTTCATTTTTGTTGGTGCCAACCTATATGGTGCTCTTGCTACTGGCGCTGCACCGGGAATGATGTCTATTCGAAACTCCACTTGCGTATCCGGTGGCAAACCGGGGAGTTCTTCAGGAAATACTTCAGGGTATTCTGAGATAACAGGAATATCTTCGATCTTCGGCTTTGGCTCATCAATAGTGACCTGTGCCATATAAATGACACATCCCTTCTGCAGGCATCTGGATGCCTTGAGCATGGACACTTGCTCCGGCAATCCATGCTGGGTATCTCCCTGGATAGTAAGTGACTCACCAGACGGAGTCTTCACTACCACTTGCTTTCTGTTGCACAGAATCTGGGCTTGGTTACGCGATAACCAATCCATGCCTATCACTATGTCGAATCCAGCTAGCTTAAAGGGAAGCAAGGATAACGGGAAAGAATGATTCCTAATGGATATAACACACTCATCTAGGACAGTCGAGGCGGTTTCTATGGTTCCATCGGCTAATTCCACCTCATACTTCACACTTAAGGTTTTAACAGGTAGGTTTAACAACTTACAGAACTTATCATCTACAAATGACTTATCAGCCCCTGAATCAAATAGAACTCTAGCAAAAACATCATTTACAAGAAAAATACCTGTAATGACGTTGTCATCAAGAACTGCTTCCTTGGCGTCCATTCTGAAGACTCTCGCATTGGTCTTCTTTCCTTCATCAGCTTTCTTGGCATTCTTTGGGCAATTTGGCCGGATGTGCCCTTTCTCATTGCAACCAAAACAAGTTGCATCTTTAAGTTTCTTACAATCTAAGGCTTTATGGTCTGTGGACTTGCAGATTCCACATCGTTTTTCGTGAGACTGGGATTTTGCTTCAAAACGACATTTCCCAAAATGGTGTCTCTTGCATGTCTTGCATCTGGGTTTCTCACCCGACTGATGATCTCCCTTCTTGATTCCCGACCCTTTCCTGTGGTCGTTGTTCCCTCGGTGTCGTTTCTCCGATCTTCGTGAGGTGTCATCCTCACGTTTCCTTTTATTTTCCTCCGAGCTCTTAAGGGCTCTCAATCTGACTACATCTTGAGTGAGGGAGAGGGATAGATCAGCTACTGATCTGAATGTCGTAGGCCTTGATGCCTTAACGCTCGCCTTGATCTCTGGTGCCAAACCCCCAATAAAACGGGCGATCCTTCGCGGCTCTGGGGTCACCAAATATGGCACTAATCGAGATAAAGTGTTAAAGGTGGTGAGATATGCCTGACAGTCGAGGTTCTTCATCACTAGAGATACGAAATCTGATTCTATCCTCTCGACTTCGTGTTGTGGGCAGAAATTTTCTTTGATCAGGGCTACAAACTGATCCCATGACATATCGTACAGTGTGGCCTTACCGGCAGCTTGTAGGAGCGATTTCCACCATGCTAGAGCATCTCCTTTAAATGACTGGGACACGTACTTTACTACGTCCCGGTTAGCACACCCGCTGATATCAACAACCGTATCCATCTCATCTAACCAGGTCATACAGTCGACCGCTCCTTTCTCCCCAGTAAAATCTCTGGGTTTGCATGAGACGAAATATTTATACGTACAGGACTTACTGTGCGTATCATGCTTCTGCTTGATCTCCTGTTTCGGGATACTGCTGTGGTTGGAGGAGTGATTATCCTCATCGTCCTTTTTCGGCTCATTTTTCTTAGAAGGCGGCTTACTATGAGCCTCCGAATGAGTCTTGGGCTTGACATGTGATACGGTTCGGGTCCTACTCCGAGTCCCGCTTGATTCCCTGAATTGCCTATCCATGGCCTTGGCAACAGCATTTTCAACTAGTGCTTGCAGTTCCGCACCAGTTACGTGAATCTTTGTGTTATCTGGGTGTTCCCCTGAACGACTGTTTGTTTCTTCCGATTTTGCCATGTAGCTTTAAGAGCTACAATAAAGTAAGGACAAGGTCTATTTAGAAACCTAACAGTATTATCGTTCTTGATGATTTATTAACCATGGTATTAATAACCATAATAGTTAATTTATTTAATTTCATTCAGCATTTTAACAGCATTTATCATAGAATGAAATATATATATTGGCACAATAGGCCTAGTCACTTCGGACAACTTCTAAATTTTAAATTTAGATTTTTATAGGATTAAAATTTGTATAATTAAACAGATAATCCTTTACTTGGCAGGGAGTCATAAACCACAACTGCCTTTTTTGTTTTATATGACATAGTCATAACCCGTAGGTATCAAGTCATTACCAGACTTGTATACAGATATAATCTGTAGATAATTTATTAAAAGGGTGACATGGGTGATTTTACAGATCACGCTAGCCAAGAATGTTAACATGTTTACAGATGTTAACAGAGAATTGAATCTTTTTAACCAGGTTTTACCATATTGGCCAGGTCTTTTAATAAGACATTCAAGCTAGGTTTTACCTTCTTAAGATTCTTATTAAATGGCAATCAAAATAACAATTGATATTTTTCATTTATTTGAATATTATATTCATGCACATAGATAAAATGAAAAACTTAAATTAACCATTTAACATAAAGTAAACTAGTACAACTTCGCCCTAAACGGGACTTTTCTCAAATAGCATGCCCACGCAGGGGCTAAGCAAATAACAGACAAAACAAACAAAACAAACCCACGCAGGGGTTAAACAGAAACAACATACCCACGCAGGGGTAGAACAAGAGAAATATACCCACGCAGGGGTAGAGTACAGGAATAAATGTCCACGCAGGGACATGAGTAAATGTGCTAACAGACAAAGGATTTAATAATCCTTCTTACCCTTACCCTTGATCAAGTCAACCATCTTCTTAAACATTCCGCGGTTATGGCGGCGATCTTCCCGCATTTCATGACGCAATTCACGTCGCACATCGTTTATCCCTTGCAGGATTTCCTAGACTTGCGGTGGCGACATCATCGGCGCCGGCGGCGGTGGCTGATACTGCGGTGGTTGTGGAGGCTGCGGCTGCTGGTAGCCATGCGGTAAGTATCCAAAGTCGATTGTCCCGTAGCCCAGGGACCTCCAAAAGCACTCTCCTGATTGAGAGGGTTGTAGCCTGAAGCTAACCAGTAAGGATCCCCTGTATAGTCATAACCTGGGGGAAAAGTCGGCTCGAAAGGGTTGAACTGTGCTGCGCTAGCATACGCAGGGATTGGCTCTCCAAAGTTCTGTGGTGGCGGTGGCGCAATAGGCGCAGAAGTAACCTCTGAGACGGGATGCTGAGATTCTCCCATCTCTGACTCCTCGTGAAGCGGCGAGTAGCGGCTGCTACCTAAATGTCGAGGGGTGCCAATGTGTATCCCTCCTCGCGTAGACATACGGGCGTTCCTCCTTTGCCTCTGAGGCGGAGGAGGCAAAACCGGCGGTGGTGGCGGCGGCGGAGTGACCACGTCGCGCCAGAATCCCTCAGAAGGATCCTGCTGCTGAGGCTGCTGCTGGGAGTGATGCTGTGAGTGCACAGGAGAGCTGTGGTAGGACTGGTGCATGGGAGAGTTATGGTAACTAGGGGTAAAAACCCAGTCGTGCTGCTTGAATCTCTCCTCGAAACTATCGGGACCATTGTAAGGTGATCCCCTGAACGGTGACCCATTAGATATCTCAATGGGGTGGTTAGGTGTGCCGGACGGTGGCATGGAAGGATCGGTGTCCTCATCGACCTCCATCTCATTGCCACCCGAGAAGTGGTCTTCAGGTCCGAGTGGGTTATGACCCACTGGTTCTTCCAAGTAGGCATCAGGGTTGTACAGGCCCTGATAAACAGGTGCTGGGTAATCGTAAGGTGACTGGTGAAGAGGAATGAAGGATCCGGGGGAGTTGTGGGGCTCATTTTCAGAATGAGGCCCAAAAGAGTGAGGTAGGGAAGGTGAGGTACTCAGTGAGTGCCTAGCGGGTTCCGCGAATGATCTCCAAAGATCTCGGGCATCAGTGTTATGGGATGCTGATGGGGCTCGCCTATGCGAAGGCCCTGCCTCATGGTCATGAGAGGTGGCGAATGCTCCTCGTCCCCTTCCTCGTACACGTGGCGGCATCTTGAACCTGTCAAAAATCAAACAAGTTGCACAACAAGATATATATAAGACAAAGCTAATAAAAAAATAAAAGAAATTTGAACATTTCCTAAGTTCTTTGTCTAGACTCGAAAATCGAGGAATGTGCAATTGTGTAACTGAGATTAAACACAGAAGGCTAGTGTTTAATTCCCTCAGCGTTGGCTCTGATACCAACCTGTCACACCCCGATCTCCACGTGTCACCGGTGGGCCCGGCGTGGGGTACGTGACGTAGTTGGCATCGTCATAGACAAACAACACAATATAATAATGCACAGCGGAAGCAGAAATAGATTCATTTCAACTTTAATTAAAATGTAATAATAAATATCACAAGTAGTTGAAACGGATCCACAGGCGGATCAAATAAAATAAGATATATTGTTCAACAGTTTATTGTCGTCCGAGCTTGCGAGACTATTGTGGACGCTCTTTAGGAAACAGCCAACCTATTACGTATAGTACCTGCACTTAACCTTTTGGGAAAATACGTCAGTTTACACTGGTAAATACAAATTAACTGACTCATTTTGAAAATGATTGAAAATTGATTTAAATGCACATGGCATAAATATTTTTATTAACTTGGGATAATTATGCAATATAAACTTGTGAACGAATTACATGCTACTCGTACGTTCGGTAGCCCGGATCTTGTCCGTGTTAAAGATTAATTGACACACCACATTAAAGAGTTATACATGACGGGTGTACGCCTACACCCCGTGCTCTGGTCGTGGCCATCTCGTAAGATAATGCCAAGGATATCCGGGACACGGTCAATAACCCCCCAAATGCTTAAAGTAAAACAAGACTGTTTAAACGAGCCGATCAAATTATTCCAGCTGGACACCCAAGGGTGCAGGATTTGTACGCTCGATCAAGCGGTATTCTATATACCGTACCCCAAGCCCGTATAGGGAAAATAAGTCAAAATGTATTTACCTGAGTAAGTATGAATCACAATTGGTAAGTGTAGATAGCTTTTACTGGGCCTCCTATTCTGGAACAAAGGTTTATAATAACCTATTAGATTCCTAACGGGTCTTTTATTTAAGCCTAAGCTTGACCGGTTAGTTTTAAGGGCGATACGGTACACGCGCACGATTAAGCGGAGACCGATAGAATGTGATTTAGATCCGACAAGTTTGAATATTTGTATAATATGGGTATACTAAATACATTCTGGATTTTGAGATAAAAATGATAACGTTTGACCCGTTTCGGCCAATTTATGCAAACTAGTTACATAAATCGAACCGAACGCTAAAAGGGCGTTACGGGTAGGCAAAAGAGTCATATCCAAGTCCCCTGAGATAATATGCTTTAAGTATGATATAATATCAGCAAGTTATGTTCTATTATGCCCCGAATTATTTTAAACTCAATTTATGCCTTAGAAGGGCATTTTGGTCATTTAAAAGATTATAAAAGAGTTAAATTGGAAATCTGAGTTACGGGTCTGATTTATACAGTAAATATACTTAATTTGACATGTTATAACAGTAGGGTATAACCCATAAACAAAACTTATCATTTAAAATCAAACTATGCACCGTAGGGGTATTTTAGTAATTTCACAAGGGCTAAAACTGTCAAAACTGGAAATCTGAGTTCAAAAATTTATACTTACTGTTATTATATGAAAATATGCTAAATACATCAGTAGGTATGAATCTTATATGTTTAATATGAGTATAACGCTTACTATGCGCTAAAAACGCTAAAAATGCGATTTAGAGCCGTTTCCGGGTTTTCAAAAGAAAGCTGAGATTTTTATATTTCCAGAATGCTCAAAATAATCTATTTAACAAATAACATCAGTAGAAAAAGGTTTGGGGTCAAAAGGATTTATAAAACTCATTTTATGGCTTAAACAGTCAAAACCGGCATTAACCGAATCAACTTAGCGACCTATGATACGATCAGCCAAAAATTAAATAAAAATCATCAAAAATCCCAAAATATTATATAACATCAGTGGGTAAAAAGTTTTATATCAAAAAGTGGCCTTAAATAGGTTATACGCTAAATGCGTCGTTTATTTAACATAAAGATATAGTTTTACGATATCGGCCATAACTCAAAATCTGGACCAACAACTGATCTCACATTTTCGGTGCAAGTTTATAAATTAGTAATAAAGATTTCTACTCTTTCACTTTTCCAAAAATCATGTTTTATATCAAAAAGGGCAAAATAGTCAACTTTAAGCATAATCGGAAACATGCATATGAATCGGTTAAGCATAGACTCAAGTTGTAAAAATTCCAGAGAGTTAAACATAAATAAGAATGGTCAAAAATAAACTCTAATACAGATCTCAAACATGCATGCATGGATCCGAATCGGGAGTCAACGAAAAAGTCGTTTTATAAGACTTTCGGTTCCGATCCGAGTTTATACTAAAAATTGTCGAGTTGATTATGATAAAACACATTCTTATAATCATTATAAAGTTATTTTCGATGATCAAACTGATTGCATGTCATCTACATTACCATTTATGCTATAATTTGCAAAAACACTTTCTGTTGACTTTTTAGAAACAACTTTGACTCGACAAATAGCATGCTTAGAGTGGGAATCAGAGAATACCCTTTTGAGGGTTTGTTTCCCACATAAATACCAACTTATAAGTGGTTTCAATTTGAGAAATGACAGAGCTAAATTCGTTTAATCGAAAAGTCAAACTATATGAACCACTGACTTTTGGCTAATAATCAAAGCTAGAACGAATTAGAGGATGATATGAATGCTTACAAAGGTCCTAATGAAGCTTAGATAGCACTATGAGGTTGCCTTGTCGATCAGATTGCTCCTGGAGAAGCCTTGTGAATTCTTGAAGTTGCTAGTGCTCTTGGTTACTACACAAGTCCTCAAAATGTGGTGAATTGATCTGATTAAATGGGGAAATCAGATGTTATGTGAGGTCTCCAGGTGTCCCAACATGCATGTCCACCCATTGGTGCATTTAGGAGGTGATGATAGCTGTTATACACTCACAAAACTGACCCAAAGTGCAAAATTCGCGAATTTCTGTTACTGGGCAGGCCATGCGGCCCGCATTAGGCAGCCCAGGCGGGCCGCCTGGGGTCTGCAGTACCCAAACATTTTTCATTTGTTGCAGTTTTGGTCCCTGTCTTCGCACGCGAGGTTTTGGCTACTTATTTTGACTCGTAAACCCCCAAACTTGGTTTTTAGGAACCTTGGGACATTTACCAACATGGTAATGTCCTCGGATAACTTTGCGCTCAACCGAAAAGCCATGAAATTCGACGTTGACGCTTTTAACCCCTCAAGTACGGTTTTGGCCATAACTTTCTCATACGATAACGAAACTTCATGAAATTTTTTCCACATATTCTAGTGAGTATATTTTAGCATTACAAAGCTTCGGGTCTGCCAAAAGTTCACTCAGAGGTATAAATTCAACATGTTGACACTTTTGGCCCCTGCAGTTTGTAATTCCTCACTTTTGTGCAATTTCCGCTTCGTATGATCCATGATCCATCTGTTTAAGGTTATAAACATTATGTAGGGTTATCATAGAGTCTATTTATCCATTGTTGACACTTTGGACCCTTGCGTTCCATAGTTTTCACTGTTTGTCAACTTTAGTCCCTCTAAAGTATGTTTTCGCATATGCAAAGTCTATGACACGTGTCAACACATTATTGGGCGAAATTTTTCGAGGTGTTACAGCTATTAACTAATGACCCGCTCACCATTGGCCTCGGCGATTAAGTCGATATAAAATGAGGGACTTAATGATAGAGTTTTGTATAGTAAGTTTTAAGGTTGTTGTCCTACCCAAGGAGGACGAACGTACGTAGTTCTACCCAAGGAGAATACGCAGGATTAATATTGGCATCCTACCTATGGAGGATGGCCGTACATATCCTACCCAAGGAGGATAGGTAGATTCCGTTTTAAATTCTTTAACCCATTCCCAAACCACCGGGAATCCCATGCCTTAGAAAGTGTGTGAACTCACCTCGGTTTGCTCGGTTAGATTCTCAAATATAGCTAACAGTCAAGGTCGGTCAATCACATCCTAATATGATTACCAGTTAGTCATTTAGTGGTTTTCAAATAGAGCACAAAGTTCCTACACGTATCTATCACATAACATGCATTACTTTAACGGTTTGTGCCCATATAAACTCCCCATCTATTACCGATCACAAATAAACATACAACATTGCACATAACACTTTTATTGACACATAACATGTTAGATCATTCACAGATAACATACTCGACATTTAGACACGCAAATTACTACTTATGTCATTTCAACTTAAATATCCAAAACTGGGCTGTTTTCGAGCATTTTAATAAAATAGATATCTTATTTCAAAAATTCCCAACTTTTTACAGAAGGTGCTAAATGATCCAAATATAATTGTGTAAAAATCTCGGGATCTAATTCATCACCAGTATTTTATTAAAAATCATTTTCCCGACTGCACTCAGATTTATCTTTTTCTGACTGCAGTCCACGGAATAATTAATTAAAAATTCATTGTAAGTCGGATTGACGAAATTCCAGTGGGACAATTACTACGACATCAGTGTCCATCTACAGTACCAATTTCATGATCTAGTTCTACCCAGGTTTCAAGTTATGACTGAAAATATAACACTCATTTACTGCTGTAAAAACTCAGCTTTAGCTGCTGTTACAAATCGGGTCTTTAAAAATAGTAAACGAAGTCCAAAAATTATGATTCTGGTGCCATTAGAACCGTATTTTCATAATACATAAATTTAGACTTCAGAAAATACATTTTTCGTTAAGTTACCATCCTGTTACAGCCAACTGAAGTTGGCTGTAATCACCAAACAGCCTACTGTTTCAGCTTTTAACTTTCTAACTTGTGTTCGATTGATTCCGTTAACATGTTTAGTGATCACAACAATATCAAACATCAATATTAACCAGTAAATCATCAGAAAATCAACAAGAATCATAACAACATCATTCTAACATCATTTCATCACTAGACTAGTTTATGTTTGTTAGTGCATAAATGTAGTGCATAAATGTCTATCGCCTTCGTCAATCCGAGCCGTAGCGAGAAACCGAAGAAATCAAGCTTTTATTGTTATATTTATATAGTAAAGGCAAGGTGGCAATTGTGTAAATAATGAGATTTCTCATTATAACCTTGGGCTATAAATAGAACCATTAGGGTTCTCATTTAAGACTTTTGCTCCATTTGGTGATTTTGGTGATTCAAGTTTAGAGAGAGAAAGTCTAGAGAGAGAAAGTATACTCTCTATGTGATTTTTTCTTGTACACGTCATCTTCATCAATAAAATCACGGTTCTAGTATGTTATTGTGTGTTCGGTCACGCACGTTCACGGATTCCGCACGTCGAACGTTCGTTACACAATCGAACGGCATCAAAACCGGTCCTACAAGTGGTATCATAGCTAGGAGCTCAATTGCACGATCAAACACATTGATTCGTACCAGATTTCATCGATTTCAGATCCGAATTTCATCATTTCTTCATCTTCTACCTATTTTTCACGTTTTTTACTGAAAAACGTCAAATTGAACGGGTTTTTACGGTCCGAATCGGCTGAATTTTTGATATGTTGTGTGAAAATCTTTGACCTAAAACCCTACCAAGTTTCAGTTCAAAATTCCTAGCCGTTTAGGAGTAATCGAAGATTTTCGGTTCGTTTTTGCGTGAAAATTCAGATCCGCTTATACAAACATTGAGGTTTCGCTTGTATGATTCGCTTATTGTGAGATTTTAGGTAGTTTCGCTTGTGTGTTCCGCTTATAGGTCATTTCTTGGTCCGCTTATTAGTCAGTTCAAGTGGTTCCGCTCGTATGAACCAATAGGTTTCACTTATTAGTCATCGTTTAGAACTGGCATCATCATCATTGTGTCTGAACAACTCATATTTGCCGAACACATGAATTGAATAGATAGCTCAACTCAGTTCATGTGATACTCATTTTAGTGACCCAATTAGTTTATGTTGTGTAATAAATTTGTCGGCCACATGCAATTCTAACCAGTTTAATAAGATCAAGCTTTGAATGTAGCGGCCCAATCAAAATTTTCGACCCAAGATAAGATTTAATGTGATATAGCAGTGACATTGGATTAGTGTTGGTCCAATTAAAATGATCTAGAAAAGAACGACCTAATCATTTCTTGTGTTGTCAGATAGATCATTATTTCATGTAATACATCTCGGCCCAATCAACAAAATATTGTCAGCTTGCCATGTGAGTTAGAAAGTGTGGCCCAATCATAAGTTGCAATCTAAGATGTTGCTGCCCGTTAATTGAAGTTGCATGTGACTAAAAAATTTTCGGCCCAATCAGAATGATGTTATTATTCGGTCCAATCAACATTAAGTGTGCATGTGGGTTTGAAACCCAATGATTGTTTTTGGTCCAATCACAGTTTTTAAAAAAAACAACACAATTATTGTCGGCCACCATTTAAAGTTGCATGTGTTTTGTTTGCTGGCCACGAGATTAATAGGCTTGCATGGGTTTGTGTTTTCATTCATTTGAGAACAAGTTACGGCCCAATCATAATCAAAGTTAAACCAATGATTGTTAGTCTTTTGAATTCAATCTGCTTTTCAAAAAGGTCCAATAGTGTTAAGTGGTTTTGTTAGTCAAATTAAATCAAGTGTCATATACATACGGTCCAATCACAAAATCACATTAATTGTTGTCAGCTCACAATTTAAACAGTCAACGGTTCTATAATTGAATAATAATAATAATGTGTTGTCATCTCACAACTCAAAAGGTCCAATCAAATATTAGACGTGCAGCCCAATAGTTTTGTTGTATGTCGGCCTTTAGAGTTTAAGGTTAGTGTTTTAGAGGCACAATCATTGAAAGTTGTTGAATGTGAAATAAAAGGTTGGCCCAATCATAAGTGTTTGTTGACAAGTGTTTGTTGATATTGTGGCCCAATCAAGTGATTCAAAGGTTTTTGTGAAGCATCGAATACACGCACAATCGAATCCTCATCTGATTCGTTTTGTTTTGAAAAAGTTTAATACCAAAAATGGATTCTGAGTTTTATACTACACTAAACAAGTTTGATAATTTTACAGGTATCAAGGGAGAATCAACTGATGAGTTGATCAAAAGGTATGTCAAGCTGCATTTAGAGATGAGGCATTTGAACATTAGCAAAATGGATGAGACGTGGGTTGACAAATTGGCAAATGCTTTACCAATTGATTTGTGGGGAACGTATTTGTATGCTTGGAAGAAGAGCGGTGAATTTTATAGATTCAATTTGAGCATGTTCGTCGAGAAGATTCACGCTCAAGAATTTGAATTTCAAAAGATTAGAAAATTGAAGACTGATTCAGGAGAGAAGAATCATGAAGCAGCAACTGAGGAATTAAAAGTCAAATCTGAAGAAATTGTTCGAGAGGTAGAGGAGCAGGTTAAAGAAATTTCAGCTATCTAGGTGGAGACGAAAACTGAAGCTGTAAAAACGATCGGGAAGTGCTTAAATTGTGAAAAACTGAAATCTGAAAATGCCAAACTCTTGAGGGATTTAGAGAGTTTGTCATTAGAAAATGAAAATCTTAAAAAATCAGAAAATGTTTTGAAAAATCAAAAACAAAATTTAGAAAATGAAAAATTAAAAATGGAAAAAGAATTTCAAAGTCAAATAAAAATTCTTGAAGATGGGAGAGATGTGTTTAGCAAAAACAACATCGAAAAGCAAAAAATGATAAATTCTCATCTTCAGAAGATTATTCAACTTGAAAAAGAAGGTGAGCAAGCTCGAAAGAAAATCAACGAGCTTGAAACAAAATTGAAAGGTTTTGTGACTTCTTCAGAGTATTTGAATATCCCATGTCCAAAACCGATCAATTCTATTCCAATAAGTGACGATGTCACAAACTATGACAAAGTCGTAGTTGAAGATTGTGATGAGAAATCTGATGATGAAAATGAAAAAATTGAAAAACAAAAATTGTTTTTAGAATTAAAAGAAAAATTCAAAAATACTGTTTTGCAATCTACTGAAATAGGTGAATGCTCAAAGCAAAAACCTGTTAAGAAGTTTGTAGAACAAAAACAAATTGTTAAAAAGCCGAAAAATGTTCAAAACAAAAATAAAAGCTCATCAGATCAATCATCCAATCGCAATAAAAAATCACAAAAATTGAAAAATCAAAACTCAAAAGTTGTTGGTAATAAGTGGTGCAGGTCGGACCACAGTGCTCAAAAGTTAAATCCAGCAATCAAGAGGAGGAAAGAGTATCACCAAGCCAAACAGTGCTTTGATCTGAGCGTTTGGTGTGAAAATGGTGATTGGTACGATAACAGAGTGTGTTACCGATGCGGTTATCAAGGACACATTGCTGTTAACTGCCAGAGAAGGAATTTTGAGACGAGAAGATGCTTTAACTGTCAAATCAGAGGTCATATTGCCAGAGATTGCCCAAGGAAATCAAGTGAAAGATTGAGGGTTAATTCTCAGAAGTTGGCAAAGAAAACAGTCAATGTCAAGCCCAAAGAACAGAAGGTTCAAGAACCTGAAGTTCAAGGAAAGAAAGTGAAGCTTTCTCAGGGGCAGAAAGACAGACTGCGAAAGAAGAGGAAGAAAGCACGAGAGTATCTCGAAAGGATTTTGTCCTCGGGTTCATCCGTTGGTAAGAATAAGAGTTCTGATGAATCGACTCCTTCGATTGCAAAGTCAAGCAAGATGAATTCATGAGATACAAATCTGAGGACAGAAGAGAAAAAGGAGAAAAAGAAAGTTGTCGGCGATGAATCTGACTCATCAAAGTCAGACAAGCCACATTCAGGCAATGAATCTGGCGTGGTAAAGCCAGAAGAACCATGCGTAGAGGTAAAAGTTGAGAATTCTGGTTTAAGAATGGATGATGCAAATTTTCCACCATTGTTGAACAAGAATTCAAAATCACCCAAGAACAGTCAGGCTTGGGTGAAATTGTTTAAATGAAAAACCTGACTTGCCGGAATTCCCAGGTTGGTAATTGGGGAGTAGGAATCGGCACATTTCTTGAGAAATTCACTTCGGTGATATTTCGACTTTCAAAAGATAAATTAAGGACATTAAGTTGTACTTGATTTATCTTTCTTACAAGTGATAATTTGAAAAACAAGGTGATGAAACCCCGAGTTTATGAAATGACACACAAAACTAATTTTCCGGAAAAACCATTTAATTAAAACAAACTTAAGTGTTTTGAAATCATAATGGGAAAATAGTTTGTTGTGAGGGGGAGTTCTAATTGTTTACGCCAGGTGGATGGAGAATTGAAGTGATTCTCATCAAGTTGTCAAGTTTCTACAGTTTGTTTTCAAATTTTCCCTGAAAATCAAAATTGAAATATATTTTGATTTTAGGGGGAGAAAAATTTTAAAAAAATTAGAAAATTTGAAAATGTCAAAAACATTGAAAAATCAAAAATGAGTTTTTGTTGCGAACAAGAGGAAATGATAGTACATCAGTGGTCTATCACAACACGCTAAAGATATGTAATGTTTAAAAGTGATAAACAATCTTACTACGGATGTGTCGGTATATTTTTGCACACTTAGTAAATTGAAATGAGATATAAACCTAAATTCAAACTTGCTTAATTCGTGGGTAACTATTCTTGGATATATGGGTAACCCCCGAAATCTTGTTTGAAATATCCCTCTTTCTGAGATACTAGGTCTTTATACTCAGTGATATCTAGGGTATTATCCCGGGACTTCTGCTGTATGGAAATACTGACCTTTGAAATATAAGCTCGCCCTCAACATGTTGATAAAACAATAAAATTGATAATCACTGCTGTTGTAACAAAAGATCCTCTAAAAGGGACCCACCGAAAGTCGAAGCCGTCATCTCTCGGCGTATACGGAAGTATCGACCTGAGCTCTCACGGCCCTTGCAATTTACCCCTTAACAGATATCATCTGTGGTATACTCACCTGTAAGACTGAACATTGGGATCTGGATACAGGAGTATATTCAAGTGGAGTGATACATATTTAAGTTCAAGTTTATAAAACATTAATATCGTATCTCGAATCAATTGAAATTTGTGTGAAAATTTAAAGTGGACCAATATACTGACAATCTAGGTAAATTGTTTAAAACTTGCAATGTTCAAAACTTAACTGTGTTAGTGATTTGTCTCAAAAACTGATATGATCCTCTTGCACAAACTCACAAAAACATGTTTGTACATATTTCATTTCTGCATTTAATTTTTGTCAATGCATTTATGTTTCTTACTTTGAAAAATCCAAAAAGATTTTCGACAACTGATGTTGAAAAACTGATATTCAAAATCTCAAAGGCTAAACATGATGAACAGACAGGTTGGTTAAATAGTTTGAAATGTTTAATATGATTCATTAAGTTGAATCAGAATTTGGAATGTTTAAAATTTTGAAAAGTTTTAAATGTGAAAAGTCTCAAATAGAGTGTTTGAGATGTGTAGGTTTCTGAATCTGTTGCTACGGAAAGCCAGGCGTCGATCCTAAAAGCACGGAAGCTTGACGAAAGGGGGAGCCTCAAGAAAGAGACTACCAATAGGAAGAGCAACGGAAGCTCGAAGAAAGATCCACGGGGATTCTGTTCAAGAAAAAGAAAGACAAGACGCTACGAGATTGACTGCGGCAATATCCAAGGGGGAGATTGTTAGTGCATACATGTAGTGCATAAATGTCTATCGCCTTCGTCAATCCGAGCCGTAGCGAGAAACCGAAGAAATCAAGCTTTTATTGTTATATTTAGATAGTAAAGGCAAGGTGGAAATTGTGTAAATAATGAGACTTCTCATTATAACCTTGGCCTATAAATAGAACCATTAGGGTTCTCATTTAAGACTTTTGCTCCATTTGGTGATTTTGGTGATTCAAGTTTAGAGAGAGAGAAAGTCTAGAGAGAGAAAGTATACTCTCTACGTGATTTTTGCTTGTACACGTCATCTTCATCAATAAAATCACGGTTCTAGTACGTTATTGTGTGTTCGGTCACGCACGTTCACAGATTTCGCACGTCGAACGTTCGTTACGCAATCAAACGGCATCAAAACAGGTCCTACAATGTTCAAGACTTGTTTAAGGTTCTTTAGAGTTTCATGGATTCTCATCATCAAATAACTATTAACCACTTAAATAACATGAAAAATGAACGGATCTAAGTTCTTACCACTAGCTCAAGGCTAGGGGAGTTCGAGAGTAGAAAAGTGGTGGTTAATAGCAAACGAAGAAGGTCCTTCCACTTCCGAGAGCACCAAGATTGCTTGTAGGACTCCTTGCACCTTTGTGTGTACGTAAAATGATTGAACAAGGCTTTGATGGTGGTGATATGGTGGAGGGGGTTGGCGGCCGTAGGTGGTGGAAGGAGGAGAGGAGGAACTTTGTGTTGATGGGTGTTTGATGAAAGAGAATGATTGTCTACTAAACTTATTTATAACCCAAACTCCTTATTACCCATCATATAATGTGTTCAATTACCCAACAACAATAGTAATTAAATAATCAAAAGAATGTGGGGGGGTGTCCCCACATCTTGTGACCGTCATTTAGGGGGGGGGGTCATGGTTAGCTTGTAATGGTAAGTTATGGTAACTAGTTAGATTCTACGTATAATAGTTGGGTGTTAAGTTGTTATGTGTTTATTTAGTGTGTTATGATGTTCGGGGATCATAACTAGCTCAGAAAAATAAGAACAATGCTTCTATCATTATTTTGGTGTTTCGGGTAGTGTCCGGTTGTTCGGTTTGACACTGTTTCATTAAAGTGCTTAATTAATCCGTAAAGTGTCTTATATATATATTTTTGTAACACTTTTGATTTCTAACACTTAGGAAAACACACAGGACTATTTAATGACTTTTCTATACACTACTAGTGTGTTAACAAGCACATGTAAGTATAACACAGATATCAGAAAGCAGTTAAATGATTCAGCACAGTCATCAAGCACTTTAATTTTCATTAATAAGTTGTACGGAATACATGGAATTTTGAGGGTTGTCACATTCTCCCCCTGTTAAGAAAATTTCGTCCCGAAATTTAGCACGTGGTTACTGAGGAAGCTAGTTAAGTTACGTTGGTTTCCTGGTTTTCCTGGGGTGTCACATCATCCCCCCGTTGATTTGGAATTTCGTCCCGAAATTCTGCAGTAGCTTCAGTCTCAGTAGTGGTTGCATTTTTCTTATACAGTTGGAGGTACTTGAGTTTCATTTGGTCTTCTCGTTCACAGGTATACTCTAGGCCACGACGGGAATCTCAACGAACTCAGACAAGAGTTATCCTGGTGCGCTTGACAATTTTAACATCTCGATCCGTAATCTCTACTGGTTCTTCGACTAATCGCAGCTGGCCGTCGATAGTGAGCTCCTTGAGAGGAACTATGAGGGTCTCGTCTGACAGACACTTCTTCAGATTTGACACGTGGAATACGTTGTGAACTCCGCTGAGTTCTTCAGGTAGATTCAACCTGTAGGCCACTTTGCCGATTTTCTCAATGATTTCGAATGGTCCGACATAATGCGGGTTGAGCTTGCCTCGTTTGCCAAAACGGACTACACCTTTCCAAGGTGAGACTTTGAGTAGCACTCGATCCCTAACCTGGAACTCGAGTGGCTTTCTTCGCTTATCAGCATAGCTTTTCTGACGGTCACGAGCTGCCGCCATTCGTTGTCGTATCTGAGCAATCTTCTCGGTTGTATCCACTACAAGTTCTGGGCCAGTGATTTGGCTGTCACCAACTTCTGCCCAACAAAGAGGTGACCGGCACTTCCGTCCATACAATGCCTCGAAGGGAGAGGCCTGGATGCTAGTGTGGTAACTGTTGTTATATGAAAACTCCACTAACGGGAGATGCTTTTCCCAGCCGTTACCAAAATCGATTACACATGCCCTAAGCATGTCTTCAAGGGTCTGGATGGTGCGTTCAGATTGCCCATCCGTCTGTGGGTGATAAGCGGTGCTCATATCTAAACGTGAGCCAAAAGACTTGTGCATAGCTTGCCACAGTTCAGAGGTAAAACGCGTGTCACGATCAGAAATGATGGAGGTTGGCACTCCATGCCTTGATACTACTTCCTTTAGGTAAATGTCTGCTAGTGTAGAAAACTTATATGTTTCCTTGATAGGCAGAAAATGTGCAGACTTGGTCAGTCGATCCACGATCACCCAAATGGTATCATTTTCGCGTTGAGATCTGGGTAGGCCAGTAACGAAATCCATGGAAATTTGCTCCCATTTCCATTTCGGAATCTCTGGTTTTTGGAGTGGGCCTGATGGTTTCTGGTATTCGACCTTGACCCTAGCACAAGTCAAACATTTGCTGACGTAGGTTGCTATGCTGGCTTTCATACCAAGCCACCAGTATGTAGTCTTTAGATCGTGGTACATCTTATCTGAACCAGGATGTACTGAATAATGAGACTTATGTGCTTCATCCATCACAAGCTCGCGTAAGTCTCCATAAACTGGAACCCAGATGCGTCCGTTAACATAGTAGGCGCCGTTTTCTTTTTGTTCTAGCTGTTGCCTCGATCCTCATAGGGACTCAGCTCTGATGTTCTCTGCCTTCAATGCTTCAACCTGAGCATCGCGGATCTGAGTGGGAAGGTTAGATTGGATGGTAAGCTGTAATGCACGTACACGCTTAGGTATAGTATCCTTTCGACTGAGGGCGTCGGCCACAACATTGGCTTTGCTCGGATGATACTTGATCGCGCATTCGTAATCATTCAAGAGTTCGACCCATCGGCGTTCTCGCATATTCAATTCCTTTTGCTTAAAGATATGCTCAAGACTCCTGTGATCGGTGTAAATGGTGCACTTGGTACCGTACAGGTAATGTCTCCATATCTTAAGCGCAAAAACAACTGCTCCCAATTCCAAGTCATGTGTAGTGTAGTTCATTTCGTGAACTTTAAGTTGGCGCGAGGCGTAGGCAATGACTTTGTCACGTTGCATCAACACACAACCAAGTCCTTGAATGGAAGCGTCGCAGTAAACCACAAAATCATCTGTGCCTTCAGGCAATGAGAGGATAGGGGCACTACAAAGCCTATCCTTTAAGTGCTAAAATGCGGACTACTGTGCATCACCCCAGCAATAGGTGATACCCTTCTGAGTCAATGAGGTGAGGGGTTGCACAATCTTGGAGAAATCTTTGATAAACCTTCTGTAATATCCTGCCAAACCCAAGAATTGGCGGATTTCTGTTGGTGTACGGGGTGCAGGCCAGTTCTTGATTGAGTCAACCTTGGATGGATCAACATGAATCCCAGCCTTGTTCACTACGTGGCCTAGAAAGTGGACTTCGCGAAGCCAGAAGTCACATTTTGAAAACTTGGCATACAACTTCTCCTTTCGGAGAAGTTCCAGAATAAACCTTAGATGTTGCTCGTGTTCCTCCTGACTCTTAGAATAGATCAGGATGTCGTCGATGAACACTATGACAAACTTATCTAGGCAAGGCTTGCACACTCGGTTCATGAGATCTATGAAGACTGCAGGTGCATTCGTTAATCCGAAAGGCATAACCAGAAACTCATAATGGCCGTAACGGGTTCTGAAAGCTGTTTTGGAGAAGTCCTTGACGTGATGTCGTGGGTCACGCAAATTTAATCCCTAAACAACTGTAGTTAGCGGTAGTAGGGTATCGAACTCAGGGAGTATGTGGAAAATGTGTTAATTGT
The DNA here is from genome assembly GCF_002127325.2 of Helianthus annuus. NCBI lineage: Eukaryota > Viridiplantae > Streptophyta > Magnoliopsida > Asterales > Asteraceae > Helianthus > Helianthus annuus. The sequence continues at coordinate 21,547,010 of NC_035435.2, read as the reverse complement.
GTAGCTTTGTATTTATACTAAAATTAAACTAAATTGCAGAAAATTAAAATTCAAGATTGTGGATTGTTGTTTTATAAAACTAAATTACGGATTAATGCAAATCAAAGTAGGTTGTAAACAATTAGGAGAGAACAATGATCACCCTAGGATTCAGTTTCTTCGAACAGTTGTGTGCAATTTCACTAGAAAGAGTTACATAGACATAACTCGTGTATGTGTGATTGAAGTGATAAAAGGGAACAAAGTACTCGGATTAGATAATGCGAGGTTGTTTCCCGATGACCTATTAACCAATAACCAACCCTAACCCTTCCCGTGATATCTCGGTTGCCAACGGCACCAAGAACGTACGATCAAGACTAGAAATTGTGATATAGATTAACGCACTACAAACAATCAAACACACACCATGACATTCAAGCAACGCAAAATATCATTCTAGAAATGCAGAAATTAACACACAAAAGTCTTAGAAACATTCACCTAGGATGATCACCGAAGAGTTTAGCCGGACATGGCTCGGTGAATCATCATCAACATTAATCTAGTGTTCATACGAATTAAAAACACAAACCGAATGTTTAGAATCGTTCACAAACCAAGCAAGTACTCCAAATTCGCTCCCAAAGTCTCCAAGAACCGTCAATGATGAGATAATACCAAAAGACACCCAAAAAACGAGTATATGGCAGCAGTTACATTTTTCACGTTCAGGCACCACCGTAAATTACGGCTCCACCGTAATTTACGGTGGTCATCAAAGTGTTACGGTGGTTTGAGCCTGGTTTACGGTGCAACAGAATTGAGAAAATGGGTCACCGTAAATTACGGTGATACCGTAATTTACGGTACCAAGCAGCCTTCACTTCTTTGTTTTGTCTTGTGTTCTTCTCTCGACCCGTTTTCCACCAAAGCATCCATAAGCTGCCTTTTATCCATCTCTTATCTCCTAATTCGCACCTGAAACATAAGCATCGTAGTTATCTAATTCAAGATAATTACGCGGTTAAATGGAGGATTATTTCATATCTTAACATGCTTAAGGGTTGTCCCAAGGACCACCCGTCACATCCCCACACTTAACCGTTGCTTGTCCCAAGCAACTCATCAATATAGTTTCAAGACAAGTGATCAAATCAGCCAAACAAATCATGCAATTTCTTTACCAACCCCCTTTTTAATGCCCCAAGCAATACACCCCTCACAATTTCTCTCCTCTCGGCTACAAGTGGAAACTAGCAAAGATAAGCTAGACACACACTAGGCAAACGGGTGGTTGCGCAATCATAAGCTTGTACCTGAATCAACTATACTCCTATAACGGGTCAAACATGAATGCAAATCAAAGGGACTTAAAGGTTGTAACGTGGCTAGGTGTATGGGTAAGAAATGGAATATATATGAGTAGCGAAAATTCAACCCGGTCTTTTTATTACAACTACCAAAACAACTAACAAAGACATACTACTATATACAAGACAATGAAACCTTCTTTTTTTTTTTTTTTTTTTTTCTTTCTCAGTTTTTCTTTTCATTGTTTTTTTTTTTTTTTTTTTTTTTTTTGTTTTTTTTTTTGAATCAATCATAATACATTAACCATAACTATTTCAAACTCATAAGCTACTAATTATATCACTAATGCTATAAGACCGGGTCAAATTTGGGTACATTTTCAAGTAAGTAGCTAGGGGAAACAAATGATAGGCTTTAGGCACAAAATTGGGCAACTAAATGACCAAACCCCCACCCCTCTCACTACCATGCTCATATATATAATTTATGAGGTCCAACCCCCCAAATCCCACACTCACTCACACAACCGACGAGGCTACCTAATGCCCTTATCCTTTCTACATTCATGTCTAACAAGGATTCAAATTGCATTCAAGCACAAGTTCTAACGCACCCCCACCCGTAGCCACTCTCATTAAAGATTATTTATATACATGTGTGGCTACAACTCTCACCAAGAATGAAAAGGGTAATAAGGGTTGCCGGTGCATTGACTTGGGGATAAATTAGGGCGACAAGATTTCATATTGTTTTGCTCGGCTTAAAATTTTTCAAAAATCTTCGAAAAATTCCCCCCATCCCCACACTTGGGATACATTGTCCCCAATGTATGGCTTTGGGAGGATTTGATCACATCCTCAATCAACATCCGCAAAAAGCTTTTATCTCAAACCCCAAATTTCTTTTTGTATTTTTTTTTCTTTTTATATTTTTTTTTTATGTTTTTTTTTTTTTCATTTTTGAACACAACACCACCAACCAACCAAACCCAACAATCAATCATATGATCAATCACCACCCATCCTCCCACCATAATCAACATAAACCAACAAATATATACAAACTATACAAGAGAGAGAATACCACCTGATCAATAATAACGCGGTCCTGGGGGCCCAAAAATGGACGACATCATATCGCTCCATTCTCCAAACCCGAACGAGCCGCTACTGCTTCCCTCTTGTTGTTGTGGTCCCTCTTGCCGTCTTGGATCAAGCCACTGAGAATGGTGGAGTTGTGGAGTCGGATACGAAACGCTGCCATCATATGGTGGCAATGAGGCATAATCCACATGTTGTGGATCCTCAACCACCGGCCTCCCAGCATGCCAGTCCGCATGCATCCGCCTCATCTGATCATCGTGATATCGGTTATTCATTTCCACCTCCTGCGAATATGCGTGAGTCCGGTGCCATGATTCATTGCGGTCGAGGCTATGTTTAAGTGCCCGCTCAATACTAGCGCTATTCCGCGTGCCTTGATCAAATAACGACCTCTCCGGACCTGACCAAGTATCAAAGATGGCCGCCGGCGGGCGTTGGCTCTCGATCACCTCCTGCATTGAACCACTATAAGCCCACCCCGGCTCATATGGTTGCTGCGCATAATCGTAAAATGTGCCACCATGACCACCATGAAAAACCCCAAAACCAACATTTGCACCACCCGTTGGCTCGTCTGCGTAATCATCATCCCCACTCGGAACTAACTCTACATCACTCTCAGGTTCATCCGGTTCTCCCGGCATCAATTCCCTTGCACCTAATTTCAACGCCCTCCACCGTTGACCCTCCGATTTCAGCTTGTGATAACGTTCAGACGAGGTGTATGTCCAAACGTTTCCCAACCTATCCAAAGTAAAAGGCATGTGCCTTTTCGTTAAACCCCGGTCTTCCGATGTGAGTGCCTTTTGTTGCTTCATTAAACCCGTTATGATGCGACAGTACGGGACAATGTCTCTCCCGTATTTGTTCCGACATATCCACAAATGATGCATAATCAGGTAGCGGATTGGAAAGCGTGGAGATCCATGCATCAATGAATACAAAACGGGTATTTCTGGAAACCTCACCTGATCTTTATCCCCTCTCCTTGGGATGACATTAAGTAAACAGATCGTATGTATGAGCTTGGCTTCTATCTTCAGATTTTTTCGGTATAACACGCCACCATACTTACCGGGCAAAAACAAATCAGCCAACATACTGTTCCATGTCACATGCTTCTCGGGTTTGAGCAACAAGTCATCAAGCGTGGGAATCATGTATTCCCTAGCTGGAAGACTATCATATTTTCCCAACTTCTTCAAAGTATCAAATGACATTTCAACTGGTACCCCATGTACCGTCCCAATCAACTTCATTTGTGATGGCCTATAGAAGTTTTCACACTTAAGTGTTGCCATCCACTCCTGAATTTCGGTCATAAACAAGTTGCTCTTATCCTTATCCCAACACTTTAGTGCTCCTTCCCAACCCAAAGCACGGAACTTGTCATACACCCCGAACTGACCCAACTGAGGCTCATCAACCTCTCTTTCACAGATGAATGCGGCCGCTTTATTCTTTAACTTGTTCATGCAATCGTTATACAAAGTTGGCTGCCAAATTTCGGGTTGGTCATCCAATGACCCCGAATTCCACACCGGTTTATCTCTTGGGTCTAACTGCATCTCTTCTTCCTCCTCGCTTTCGCTTTCACTAACCCTACCAAGATATTGCCTCTTCTTCGATGGCTGCTCCTTCTCCTTGCCTTTGCCTCTTGACGAGGATGAACTTGAACCAGGCTTTTCCTTAGTCTTTGCCATTTCCTACACACATGAAGAAACAACAAAACAACACAAAAGTTAGCATTCTCTCCACAAGTCATCCCCACACTTGCTTGTTGCCATGGTTGTAGATGTTAGTGAACCCAAAATGTATCAAGAATTTTCAAAAATTGGGCATGATGTCTCTACAATGTAGAACATCCCAAAAGTTCACTACTTTAACCAACATTCCTACATCTACAACCATCAATCGTGTTCAATAACAATTTCATACTCATATCCTAGCAACAAGCAAGCGGGCAATAACATATAACCTAAATCACCTTATTTTTCACAATGCATCTTCATAATATAGTAGATTAAGTGTTCATACCTTGTTTCAAGATGAGAGGATGCTTGTGAAACTAAAAATCCCAAAAACCCCCAAATTATCTCAACCTAGGGTTTCAAACTTCGACCCCAAAACCACGTTTTCTCTGAAATTCCTCCTCACAATCACGAAGCTCGTGAAAATTTAGTCAATTTAGACCAAAACTCCACTTGATTTGGGCAAGTATTGAGGATTTGATGAAGAGAAGAAGGTGGAAGAAGACTATGGAGTTTGTGGGTTCTTTGGAGAAGAAGAGGTGGAAAGGTGAGAAGAGAATGAGTGGTTAGGGTATAATGCACGTGACAGGCTTTTTGTTTTCGTTTTTATTATTATTTTTTTTTTTATATATATATATATATACTGAACCGACGGAAACCAATTCGCTGCGTACCGTAATTTACGGTCTCACCGTAAATTACGGTGAGACCTGAATGCCAAATATCTACCGTAGTTCAGACTGTTTCTACCGTAAACCCCACCCATTTTTTTCACCACCGTAAATTACGGTATTACCGTAATTTACGGTAAACACTGGACTTCAATTTGTACCGTAAAACAGGAGGTTTTTACCATAAATCCCAAAAAATTGTTAACTCCCACCGTAAATTACGGCTCCACCGTAATTTACGGTGGACACTGGGCATCTCCATTTTTGATAAAACTTGAAATTTATGAACCAAATTTTTTTAGATTTTTAAATTTTTCGATTTTTATGTTTGTTTTTTTTTTTTTTTTTTTTTTTAAAAAAACTTGGAAAATCACCCTACCCCCTCAAAAATCCCGTGTTGTCCTCAACACGATGTAAGAGCAATTCGCGACCCGAACTTCCCCACACTTGTTTCGAACACGGACTTCGAGGAACTATGGCAATTATGCAACTATACAAAAAAAACAAAACAAAACTACTATGTACACTATCACCAAACCTGGGCCTCTTACGATTGTTCCTCCTCAACCGGGCGTAGGATGTAGCCCGCTTTGTCAAGCTCCAAGTTGTTGATGTCATTGCCATCCAAATACGGCTTTAACCGGTGACCGTTCACCGTTTGTTGTTTCAATGTTCGCTCGTCTTGAATGTCAACATCTCCGAACCTTCCCACTCGTCGGACAACATAAGGGCCCATCCACTTGCTCTTTAGTTTCCCCGCGAACATTTTCAACCTTGAATTGTATAACCACACTTTTTGACCCACTTCAAAATTCTTCTTCTTTATCTTCGCATCATGAACCTTTTTCAGTTTGTCTTTGTATGCGGATGCGCATTCATACGCTTGGTCCCTTATCTCTTCAATTTCATTCAGTTGAAGCTTCCTCGCCCGACCCGCTTCATCATAATCCGCATTCACTGTTTTAATTGCCCAATATGCCCTATGTGCCAACTCCATAGGTAAATGACATCCTTTCCCGTAAACCATTCGATACGGAGTGGTATCAAGTGGGGTTTTGAAAGCCGTGCGATATGCCCACAATGCATCATCAAGCTTGCTTGACCAATCTTTCCTATCCGTTCTAACCGTTTTCATTAGAATTTCTTTGATTTGCCGGTTAGATACCTCCACTTGACCACTCGTTTGTGGGTGGTACGGTGTAGCCACACGATGATTCACACTATATCTTTTCAACAACTTTCCAAAATTGAAATTTTTGAAATGTGAACCACCATCACTTATTATCACCCGAGGTACACCGAAACGAGAAAAAATGTTGGATTGCACAAACTTACATACAACGGAATGATCGTTGGTCCTTGTGGCAATAGCTTCAATCCATTTCGACACATAATCAACCGCAACCAATATGTATAAAAACCCATTTGAGTTTGGGAAAGGACCCATGAAGTCTATTCCCCAAACATCAAATACCTCCACTACCAAAATTGGTTGCAACGGCATTTCATCACGTTTCGAAATGCTTCCCATTCTTTGACAATTGATGCAATTTCGGGCATACTCACGAGCATCCTTGAAAATCGTGGGCCAATAAAACCCACTCGATAACACCCGATAGCCTGTTTTATTCCCACTAAAATGGCCCCCACATGCGGATGAATGAGCATGGGTCAATATCTCTAAAACTTCAGTTTCGGGAACACATCTTCTTATCACTTGATCAGCCCCGATTTTGAACAAGTCGGGTTCGTCCCATATATATTGCTTCACTTGACTAGAAAACTGTTGTCGTCTCTTCTTAGTCCAATGATTTGGAATCGCACCCTTGGCCAAATAGTTAACATAATGAGCATACCAAGGGGCCACATAAGTAGAAACGGCCAACAATTGTTCATCGGGGAACCGTTCATTGATTTCACTTGCATCATCTACACCTTCCAACGGGATTCGGGACAAATGATCCGCGACAACATTCTCACATCCCTTCTTGTCTCGGATCTCTAGATCAAATTCTTGCAACAATAAAACCCACCGAATCAAACGCGGCTTCGCATCCTTTTTCTCCATTAAATACCGAACCGCACTATGATCGGAATAAACTACTACCTTGCTTCCCCAAATATACGAGCGAAACTTATCCAAAGCGTACACCACCGCTAATAATTCCTTCTCGGTTGTGGTGTAGTTAAGTTGCGCTTCGGATAAAGTTTTGCTTGCATAGTAGATAACCACCGGCTTCTTGTCAACCCGTTGACCCAAAACTGCACCAATAGTGGTATCGCTGGCATCACACATTATCTCGAACGGCTTCGACCAATCAGGTGGTTGCAAGATAGGCGCCTTGACCAAATGTTCCTTCAAAACAGTAAACGCTTGCATACATTCATTAGTAAAGTCAAACGGGACATCTTTTAATAACAAATTGCATAAGGGTTTGGTGATAACACTAAAACCCTTAATGAAACGTCGATAAAAACCCGCGTGTCCCAAGAATGATCGTACACCCTTAACATTTTTAGGAGGTGGCAATGATGAAATTACCCGTATCTTTGCCTTATCCACCTCCATCCCCCTTTCCGAAATCACGTGTCCCAACACAATGCCCTCTTGCACCATGAAGTGACTTTTCTCCCAACTTAGCACCAAATTTTTCTCAACACACCTTTTTAAAACCTTTTCCAATTCGTTGAGACAAGCATCAAAAGTGGTGCCAAAAATGGAAAAATCATCCATGAACACTTCAAGCGACTCTCCAACCATGTCCGAGAAAATACTCATCATACATCGTTGAAAAGTTGCTGGAGCATTACACAACCCAAACGGCATTCGCCTAAAGGCAAAAGTGCCGTATGGGCATGTGAAGGTGGTCTTGTGTTGGTCATCCGGGTGTATGGCAATTTGATTATATCCCGAATACCCATCTAAGAAGCAATAATATTTTTGACCCGACAATTTTTCAATAATTTGGTCAATAAAAGGTAGCGGGAAATGGTCCTTAGAAGTGGCGGCATTCAGTTTTCTGTAGTCAATACACACCCGCCATCCGGTAACCGGTCGGGTGGCAATTTGTTCACCACTTTCGTCCTTGACTACTTGAATGCCGGCCTTCTTAGGCACAACTTGGGTGGGACTCACCCAAGCACTATCCGAAATCGGATAGATGATTCCCGCATCCAACCATTTAATTACCTCCTTTTTTACTACCTCCCTTAGGTTCGGGTTCAACCGCCTTTGAGCTTCTCGTGTCGGTTTGGCATCTTCGGTTGTGATAATCTTGTGCATGACGATGGATGGACTAATTCCTTTGAGATCGGCAATCGTCCATCCAATAGCACCCTTGTTCGCTTTTAACACCTCCATCAAGGCTTGCTCTTGTGCCACTTCCAAATTAGAGGCAATAATGACCGGCAAAGTGTCATCATCCCCTAAAAATACATACTTCAAGTGGCCCGGCAAGTCCTTAAGCTCTAACTTTGGTGGTTCCTCCAACGATGGTTTTGTACCCGAATCGATTTCCGCCGGTAAACCCTCGAATTGATGGGTCCATGGTGGTCTACCTTCTTTCATCGCCATCACATCTTGTGCCTCCTCTTCAACCCGTAGCGCATAAGCATGTACCTGTTCAGAAAAGTCACACAGGCAAATATCCAAACCATCCTCCTCATACTCATGCGGGTTGCATCCATCGACTATGTCTGCCATAAAACACTCATCAACACCATTAGCATTAGAATTGTTAGTGAAAACATTCAAACGCATTTTTCGATTTCCGAATGCCATATCAACCGTACCAAATCTACAGTCGATAATAGCATGTGCGGTGCTTAAAAATGGCCGACCCAAAATTATGTTCTGTTGTTGTTTAGGGTCCGCCGATGAGTAGTCCAAAACCAAAAAGTCCACCGGGTAGTAAAACTCATCAATTTTAACAATAACATTTTGAACCATACCCCGGGGCAACTTATGAGACAAATCGGCCAAAACGACCGTTGTCTCTACCCTTGCTAATGGACCAAAGTCATATTGGTCGTATAATCCCCCCGGTAAAATGCTAACTCCGGCTCCAAGATCTAGCAACGCCTTAGCCATTTGAAAATTACCAACTTGTACATTAATCAATGGCGTGCCCGGATCTTGGAGCTTAGGAGGAAGCTCCCCATTCAACACCGCACTCACTTGCCCGGTCAAATCTACCCGCTTAGGCACTTTTTTCTTGTTTTGCCTCTTTTGTGTGCATAATTCTTTTAAAAATTTTGCATAAGCGGGAACTTGTTTTATTGCATCAAGAAGTGGGAGATTTATTTTAACTTGTTTGAACACATCCCACATTTCCTCTTTTTGAGGACCCCTTGACACAATAACATTTTTCTTTCCCGGGTCAAGTAAAGCCGATGGGAATGGAACTTCACTCGGTTCACCCTCTATTTTTTCATTCTTTTCATTTTTACTTTTTTCACTTTCACCCAACCCCGGTTTTTTAATAGTTGTTTCTTGTGGTTTAACCGGTGCAAGTTCATCATCACTTTCCATTCCCGTGATGTCCTCAACCACCCCCTCGACCAATTCGGGTGACAAATTGGCCTTAAACTCTTTACCACTTCTTAACACACTAACATGGTTAATATTAACATTACCTCGTGACGAACCATGTGAAGGGTTTACCTTTGTGTCGCTTGGAAGTTGACCCTTACCTTTCTTTAGTTCCGCCACATCGGTTGCTAATTGCCCCATTTGAGTCGTTAATGACTGGATGCTTTTATCGCGAACCTCATCTTTTTGCATCCGCACTTCATCAAGTTGATTTCGCTTTTGCATTTCCAATTGCATACTTTTAAGCATCTCCATCACCTCATTTCCACCCGAAGATCCCCTTTGATCTTGACCCGTTTGGTATTGTTTTTGATACCCTTGGTTATTTCCGCCCCGGTACCCACCTTGGTTATTATAAGATGGCCGTGAACCAAAATTACCTTGGCTACCTTGAAAATTTGGGTTCGCTTGATTTGACGGGTTCCCATATCTAAAGTTCGGGTGATTCCTCAACCCGGGGTGGTAGGTATTAGAATTCATGTTGTTGTAGTTCCTACCACCTCCTCCTTGGCCTTGACCTTGGACCGCATGGACTTCCTCATATTGCCCTTCCAACATTCCTTGGCAATTTTCAGCCGCGTGACCTATTTCATTACACAAAGCACACACATCATAAATTTGATTAGTAGTTTGAACATTACCTTCATCTATGGCATGCACTTGTGGTCGGTTAGTTGTCGGTCGGGCTCTCCTCGAAGCTTGGGCTTTCCTTTTTGATGTAGTTGCCATACTCTCCAAAAACTCCCAATCTTCATTCTCATAATTCGTTCCAAATGTCCCTCCGGTGATAGACATTAAATCCCGTGCATCTTCGGCACTTAACCCCTCATGAAAAGCATTCATTAACTCCCATAACTCAATCCCATGATGAGGGCAATTTTTAATCATCATGTTAAAACGCTCGAACGCCTCATGGAACATCTCACCGTGTTGTTGTTGAAAGCTTCTCAACCCCTTCCGCGCATCATTAGTCTTTTGGGCGGTGTAGAATTCATCCAAAAAGGTTTGTTGCATCTCCCCCCATGTATAAATTGATGCTGAAGGTAATGTATAGAACCATTTCTTAGCTTTCTCTTCCAACGAAAACTGAAATAAGACTAACTTGACTTCATCGGCCGAAAAACCTTGACTCCCAAAAGTGTTGCAAATTGAGTCATAGGCCTCTAGATGAAAGTACGGCTCCTCCGTTGCTAACCCTTTATACTTCGGTAAACTTTGCAACGAGTTTGTTCTTACTTCAAAAGTTCTCCCTTGGTTGTTGTGAGGGATAACCACCGGTGAGGGGTTTTGAGTAATGATTGGCCTGAAATGTGCCTCTATTCCCCTTGCTTGTTCTCTAAGATGTCTTCGTGGCACACCATACCTACCTCTCGGAATAATCGGCCCATTCGGTCTTGGTACTTGCCCTTGTGGTGCGATCGGTTGTTGAAACTGTTGTGGTCGCATCGGTGGGCGCTGAGGCGGTCTTTGAAATGGTTGTTGGTGTACATGTTGTGGCCGGACCTGTTGCAATGGAATCGGTTGTGGCATTGGTGGCCCTTGTGGTCTTGGCCGAATGTGTTGTGGTATAAGTTGTTGATGTTGAATGTTCGTATGAATGATGAGGTGAATTCACCCGTAGTGGGTGGTGGTGGTGGTGGATCCATGTATCGAATTGGTGTAACTGGTGTTGTTGGTGAACTATTGATTGTATTTTCCCTTAGCAAAATTCTGTTTGCTCGCAAAGTTCGCTCAATTTCCGGATCAAACGCCAATGGTGATAGCTTGTGAGAGCTCCTAGTACGCATGCACCTGTAAATACCTGCACACTAACACACCCCGCGTAAACCAGAAAAATAACAAACTTAAAACACAAACAAAAATAACACACGTTGCGCACTACTCCCCGGCAACGGCGCCAAAATTTGACGTGATGTCGTGGGTCACGCAAATTTAATCCCTAAACAACTGTAGTTAGCGGTAGTAGGGTATCGAACTCAGGGAGTATGTGGAAAATGTGTTAATTGTGTAGCTTTGTATTTATACTAAAATTAAACTAAATTGCAGAAAATTAAAATTCAAGATTGTGGATTGTTGTTTTATAAAACTAAATTACGGATTAATGCAAATCAAAGTAGGTTGTAAACAATTAGGAGAGAACAATGATCACCCTAGGATTCAGTTTCTTCGAACAGTTGTGTGCAATTTCACTAGAAAGAGTTACATAGACATAACTCGTGTATGTGTGATTGAAGTGATAAAAGGGAACAAAGTACTCGGATTAGATAATGCGAGGTTGTTTCCCGATGACCTATTAACCAATAACCAACCCTAACCCTTCCCGTGATATCTCGGTTGCCAACGGCACCAAGAACGTACGATCAAGACTAGAAATTGTGATATAGATTAACGCACTACAAACAATCAAACACACACCATGACATTCAAGCAACGCAAAATATCATTCTAGAAATGCAGAAATTAACACACAAAAGTCTTAGAAACATTCACCTAGGATGATCACCGAAGAGTTTAGCCGGACATGGCTCGGTGAATCATCATCAACATTAATCTAGTGTTCATACGAATTAAAAACACAAACCGAATGTTTAGAATCGTTCACAAACCAAGCAAGTACTCCAAATTCGCTCCCAAAGTCTCCAAGAACCGTCAATGATGAGATAATACCAAAAGACACCCAAAAAACGAGTATATGGCAGCAGTTACATTTTTCACGTTCAGGCACCACCGTAAATTACGGCTCCACCGTAATTTACGGTGGTCATCAAAGTGTTACGGTGGTTTGAGCCTGGTTTACGGTGCAACAGAATTGAGAAAATGGGTCACCGTAAATTACGGTGATACCGTAATTTACGGTACCAAGCAGCCTTCACTTCTTTGTTTTGTCTTGTGTTCTTCTCTCGACCCGTTTTCCACCAAAGCATCCATAAGCTGCCTTTTATCCATCTCTTATCTCCTAATTCGCACCTGAAACATAAGCATCGTAGTTATCTAATTCAAGATAATTACGCGGTTAAATGGAGGATTATTTCATATCTTAACATGCTTAAGGGTTGTCCCAAGGACCACCCGTCAGTCCTCCTCTCGGACTCTCAGCTGATGGTACCCCGATCTCAAATCAATCTTAGAGTAATAACTCGACCCTTGCAACTGGTCGAACAAATCATCAATGCGTGGAAGAGGATAACGATTCTTCACGGTCACTTTGTTGAGCTCGCGATAGTCAATACACATTCTGAAGGTACCGTCTTTCTTCTTCACAAATAATACTGGAGCTCCCCATGGCGAAGAGCTAGGACGTATGAAACCCTTTTCCAAGAGTTCTTGCAGTTGCGTGGACAGTTCTTCAAGCTCTGATGGAGCTAGACGATAAGGTGCTCGAGCTATGGGCGCTGCTCCAGGAGCTAACTCAATCTGGAACTCGACTTGTCGATGGGGCGGAAGACCGGGTAATTCCTTAGGAAATACCTCAGGGAAGTCGCGCAAATAGGAATGTCTTCTATCTTCTTTTCTTCCGCTGATGTATCCGAAACGAGGGCTAGAATAGCGGTGTGGCCCTTTCGCGCCTTAAGGAAAGAGATGATGCCTACAACAACACCACTCTTATCGCCACGAATTGTGACAACTCGAATTTCCAAGATTTCATTTTCGCATTTATTGCACGTTCATTGTTTGTGTAGTTAATTATTTGCACAATTAGTTGCTATGGAATTGTATACGCTTTGATGCAATGAATTGTATTGTGTGATTGTGCATGGTTGTTTGTTAAATATTGAAAGACTTGACAAATATATGAACTTGGTGGTGAAACTGTGAAATTGTTGTGAGATGGTGTGCTTGTGTAAAATATAATAATTCAGGGTGTATAGAGTAATTAGTGAAAATTTAATTATACTTAACCCTAATCATTCACTAAACCTCACACAAGAAACAAGGCACGTACTTTCATTCTTTGGTTTTCTCTGGCAATCATCACATCATCATTGGCAAGCTATTCATCACTTTCGATTCCACATTTTCTCTAGAATCAACACAAGGTAAATGATTATTGTTTATTGATTGTTTGATTGTATCAATTCTTGATTATTAGAATACTTGTAAACCCTAGCTTCGATTCGATGGTTCTGTGCTTTAATTTGAATCTTGATTATTGTGTTATGATGATGATTAGTCGTGAAATTGTTTGTTTGATGACAAGATATGCTTGATATGATGAAGTTGTTAATTGTTAAAGTGGTTCCTGTTATGCAATGTACGAATTAGGGTTTCTCCAGATCGTATGAATAATAGAACGTAACTGTTACAATCGTGATTGAAATGTTTGTCGGAGTTTTGTGTTGATTAACTTGTCCGAATTTTTTATGTGTGATAATGTTGTCCGACCTTTCTTCTTGTGAAGCGTTGTCCGAATTTTAAAACCATAGATCTTGTCTGAGTTTTACATAACCATGAAAGGATCCGAGTTTGTGCTTATGTTTATGGTCCGACTTTTGATCCCAAGATCTTGTCCGACCTTTATATGGATCAAAGGTCCGAGTTTCCTAGCTAGTAAGCTTGTCCGAAGTTTAAGTGGGAGAAAGAATGTCCGAGTTTTACAATTAGGGGAGGGGTGGTCCGAGTTTTTAACCCTCCTCACCTGGTCCGACTTTGTTGACCCATGCCCCTAGTCCGAGTTTTGATCCCCACTCCCCCATGGGTCCGAATTTTTGGTGCTTGCCATGTTCCATCCGAGTTTCATGACCTTTATGGTCCGAATTCTTGGCCCAAACCCTTGTCCGAGCTTTATGCATGTAAGGGGGGTCCGAATTTTTGTGACTTGATATCTTGTCCGACCTTTAAAGCCCCCACCACCTTCTTATCCGACTTTTAAACAGGGGAAACCCCCCCCCCCCCACACTTGTCTGAGTTTTTATGAAGGGCAAGGCCTTGTCTGATTCTGATGTGTGTTTAATATGAGGCCATGAAAGTGTAATAAATAATGATTGAATCTGATAAGATGTGTATGTCACTTGTTTTAGCCGCAAACTCTACTAAACCTGTCAAGCTTATTAACGATGATAACATGTTAAGTATGTTATCAGTGGCAACTAGGTTAGCATCCACGTTAGATTAAACTGTGCAATCAAAGACGCGACGCATGAGTTATGTGAATACGATTAACTGTTTACGTGATGTATGATTCTGTATATGATCGTATGATACTGAATGCAACTGTATGATCTTGTATGCATGAATCGGTCTATGTGATATCATCCTGTACACAGTAAGCACACAAAACACAGTTGCTTGAATATCAATGACTTGCAAACCCTAATTTGATGCAAACACTTACATCGTATCATCTGCAACATATCCTAGGTCGTGTGTAACGGACTTAGACAATTTGATAAACCCTAGAGCATAGCATACCGAGCAAACCAAGGTGAGTTCACACTCTTACTAAGGCATGGGATTCCCAGGGATAGGGAATGGGTTGAATGATGGAATTGAACAATTACGCGTACATACACGGTTACTAGACTATCTACCATGGTCCTCGGGTTAAGCAGGACACTTACGTAAAACCTACGTAAACAGGAAATATGCTACTGTCTTCCGGAGTCAGGAAGGACACTTACGTAAAACCTACGTAAACAATAACATGCTACTGTCTTCCGGAGTCAGGAAGGACACTTACGTAAAACCTACGTAAACCCCACGCGTATCACTGTCCTCGGGTACAGAAGGACACTTACGTAAAACCTACGTAAAGCTTGTACGTACTACTGTTCTCGGTTGTGAAGAACACTTATGGTTACGCATAGTCTAGTGGATATACAACATGGGAAGCCCCCACCAATAGAACATACTATCGGCCCAGTAGAGCCACATGTTACAAACGAACTTACTATTACACATTTACTTTCTGTGAACTCGCTCAACTAGTTGTTGATCCTCTGTTACATGCCTTGCAGGTCGTTAGATACATGGAGCTTGCACAGGGAGGAGCTGGTCGTTGTGGGCTTGGATCGTGATGGTCTTGTTAAACACTTATGACATTTGATACTTTATTATGATGGGTTTTATTTATACGCTTCCGCTAAACAATGATAACTTACTTATGTTTTGGAACATCTTTCATATGGATTTGGTTTGGTTTAATAGCAATTACTTTTACTACATATATTGTTCTATATGATTGGTGGCTTGATCCTGGTCAGTCACGCTCCCAAGCGGTGAAACTCCGTAGGTGGATTTTGGGGGTGTGACAGATTTGGTATCAGAGCCATTGGTTATAGAGAACTTGGTTTTAATATGGAAAAACGTTTTTATTGAAACCAGACTATAACCAGAACAGTGCTCTCAACGATCCACAACGACGCTTCGCTCCATGTGCAAGACTCAACATCCTAGGTAATAAGGTTTATGTTTATTGCCTACATGCTAGAATTACATAGAACTTTGCTCATGGTATGCTTAGATCACATTGCTCGCTATCTGTTATTGTTTGAGACCACTTGTGTGCTTACGCTCTTCTGTCATCGCACTATTCGCGAACCTCTCTCACTTACGTTACATTTGCTATGAAGATCATGGCCGGACATATCAACATGACACAAGCCCAGTTGACGGCTCTCATTAACGAACGAATTGCTGCAGCACTTGCAGCCATACAAGCAGGAGGTATACCCTGCAGTCGTAACTAGGATCTTTAGATCCTACACTCCTAAACCAATTCTTGTGTTTAACCTTGTCCTATTCTTATACACAATAGGTCAACACGCTCAGCCACCTGTTTACACCTTCAAAAATCTCAAGAATTGCCAACCTAGTACCTTCAGTGTAACTGAGGGAGTTGAAGGCCTCCTCCACTGGTTCGAAAGGCTCGAAAATGACTTTGAGGTGCATGATTGCCCTGAGTCTCGTAGAGTAAAGTTTGCTACTGGAACACTCGAAGGTGCTGCATTAACCTGGTGGGAAGCACAGGTTCAGATGTTAGGGCTGGCAGCTGCTAATGCCACCCCCTGGAACGAGTTCAAGGACCTAATTAAGGAAGAGTTTTGCAGTCGAGAAGACATCCACAAACTAGAGGTAGAGTTCCTCAACCTACAGATGGTGGGGTCTGAAATTGAAGTTTATACGAAGAGATCGAATGAATTAGCCACATTTTGTCCCACTATGGTAGACTCTCCCACCAAACGCATCGAACTGTATCTCAAGGGTCTGGTGCCCGAAATTCAGAGTCATGTGACCGCGGCTAATCTTGGCACTATCCAGCAAGTCACTCGACTTGCTCATCGTCTCACAGCCCAGGCTGTAGAACAAAACAAACTACCGAAACGTGTTAAAACTGATACTGCATGTGCTTCTAGTAATAACAAACGCAAGTGGGATGAAAACCTGAGCAAGGAATTAATTTTGGTCCAGCCTCTGGCGCAGCAGCAAAAGATAGATGACTACCAGAGCCCCAGACAGCAGTTTTCTAGTAGTCGTGGGCAGAGTGGATATCGAGGTAATCATCCAAAGTGTAACAGATGCAATAGACACCACAGCGGTCAGTGCAACAAGGGTCGTTGCCAGCGGTGTCTCAAGATTGATCATGAAGCTAAGGATTGTCGAAACTCACGTCCTGTAACTCAAGAACAACAACGACCTCCTCAACCTCCGCAGAATCAGCAGCAACAACAGAGTTTTAAAGGATGTTTTCAGTGTGATGCTAAAGATCACTACAAGAAGCATTGCCCACAAATAAACAAGGACCAGACTCAGAACCACGACCATGGAAACAGGGACGACAATGGGGATAGCGTTGGGGGAAACAATGGAAACAATGACGCCGAGGCCGCGTGTACGTGATTGGTTAGGGTGACGCAAGGAACGATCCTAACGTAATAATGGGTAAGTTTCTTCTCGACGACTTCTATGTTACTATCTTGTTTGATTCGGGTGTGAATACCAATTATATGTCTTTGAAAGTTAGTCGAATGTTAAAACGTACACCAACTCCCTTGAACACCCAACGTGTCGTAGTGTTAATTAATGGTAAAAGTCTAGAGGCCGTACATAGTTCAGGGTTGTAATCTTATCCTCGCTGGTCAGACATTCCCTATCGACCTCATTCCTATAGTTCTGGACAGCACCTATAGCTCACGCACCGTATCGCTTAGCTCCATCCGAATTGGAAGAACTATCGACGCAGCTACAAGAAATCTTGGATAAGGGATTCATCCGACCTATCTTTTCGCTTTGGGGAGCTCCAGTATTATTTGTGAAAAAGAAGGATGGCACTTCCAGGAGGTGCATAGACTACCGCAAACTGAACAAGTCACAGTGAAGAACCGTTATCCTCTTCCTCGTATTGACGACTTATTCGACCAGTTGCAAGGGTCGAGTTACTACTCCAAGATTGATCTAAGGTCAGGGTATCATCAGCTGAGAGTCCGCGAGGAGGACGTCTCCAAGACAGCATTCAGAACTCGCTACGGTCACTACGAGTTCCTAGTCATGCCATTTGGAATTACGAACGCGCCTGCAGTCTTCATGGATCTAATGAACAGGGTGTGCAAACCCTATCTAGACAAGTTCGTCATTGTTTTCATCGACGACATCCTGATCTACTCCAAGAGTCAGGAGGAACACGAGCAGCACTTACGTCTTATCTTGGAACTTCTTCGAAAGGAACAATTGTACGCCAAGTTTTCTAAATGTGACTTCTGGCTTCGTGAAGTCCACTTCTTAGGCCATGTGGTGAGCAGGGATGGGATTCATGTTGATCCATCCAAGGTAGATTCGATCAGGAATTGGCCTGCACCGCGTACACCAACGGAAATACGCCAATTCTTGGGTTTGGCGGGTTATTACAGACGGTTCATCAAAGACTTCTCAAAGATCGCACAGCCGCTTACTTTGCTGACACAGAAAGGTGTTACCTATCATTGGGGTAATACACAAGAAACTGCTTTTCAGTACCTGAAGGATAGGCTATGCAGTGCACCTATTCTCTCATTGCCAGAGGGCACGGATGATTTTGTGGTCTATTGTGATGCATCGATACAGGGGCTTGGTTGTGTATTGATGCAGCGGGATAAAGTTATTGCCTACGCTTCGCGGCAACTCAAGGTTCATGAACGGAACTACACGACGCACGATTTAGAGCTGGGAGCTGTTGTTTTCGCGCTCAAGATATGGCGACACTACCTGTACGGTACCAAGTGCACTATTTACACCGATCACAGGAGTCTCGAGCATATCTTCAAGCAGAAGGAATTGAACATGCGTCAACGACGATGGGTCGAGCTGCTGAATGATTACGAATGCGCCATCAAGTACCATCCAGGCAAGGCCAATGTTGTGGCAGACGCTCTCAGTCGAAAGGATACTTTACCTAGGCGTGTACGAGCTTTGCAGCTCACTATTCAGTCTGATCTTCCTGCACAAATACGAGATGCTCAGGTGGAAGCATTGAAACCAGAAAACGTAAAGGCTGAAGCTTTACGCGGCTCAAGGCAACGATTAGAACAAAGGGAAGACGGCGCCTACTACGTATTTGGGTCCCACTATATGGCGGTTTACGAGAACTTGTGATAGATGAAGCTCATAAGTCTCGCTACTCGGTACATCCAGGTTCGGATAAAATGTATCACGACATCAGAACTACATATTGGTGGCCTAGCATGAAGGCCCACATTGCAACTTACGTTGGCAAATGTTTGACTTGTGCGAGAGTCAAGACGGAGTACCAGAAACCCTCAGGCCTACTGCAACAACCAAAGATACCACAGTGGAAATGGGAAGAAATTTCCATGGATTTTGTTACTGGCCTGCCTAGATCCCAGCGCGGGAATGATACTATTTGGGTGATCGTTGATCGACTCACAAAGTCTGCACATTTCTTGGCTATCAAGGAAATGGATAAGTTCTCTACATTAGCAGACATCTACTTGAAAGAAGTTGTTTCGAGGCACGGGGTGCCCACCTCTATTATTTCGGATCGGGATGCACGATTCACTTCAGAACTATGGCAAGCAATGCACAAAGCTTTTGGCTCTTGATTAGACATGAGCACAGCTATCACCCTCAGACGGATGGGCAGTCTGAGTGCACGATCCAAACTCTAGAAGACATGCTTCGGGCGTGTGTTATCGATTTCGGCAACAGCTGGGAAAAGCATCTCCCTTTGGTGGAGTTCTCGTACAATAATAGTTATCACACCAGCATATAAGCCGCTCCATTCGAGGCATTGTACGGGCGTAAATGTCGGTCACCTCTCTGTTGGGCAGAGGTGGGGGATAGTCAGATCACGGGTCCAGAACTTATAGTGGACACCACGGAAAAGATAGCACAAATACGACAACGCATGGCGGCAGCTCGTGATCGCCAGAAAAGCTACGCGGATAAGCGTAGGAAGCCATTGGAATTTCAGGTCGGGGACCGGGTTTTACTTAAAGTCTCACCCTGGAAGGGTGTGGTTCGATTTGGTAAACGAGGCAAGCTCAATCCACGGTATGTTGGACCGTTCGAGATCATAGAAAGAATAGGCAAAGTAGCCTATAGACTGAACCTACCAGCTGAACTCGGGGCAGTTCACGATGTCTTTCACGTGTCCAATCTGAAGAAGTGCCTGTCAGATGAGACTCTCGTAGTTCCTTTTAAGGAACTCACTATCGACGGGGTTGCAGTTCGTCGAGGAACCAGTTGAAATCACGGACCGGGATGTCAAGGTCCTCAAGAACACTAGAATACCTCTTGTACGAGTTTGTTGGAACTCCCGTCGTGGCCCAGAGTATACCTGGGAACGCGAAGATCAAATAAAACTCAAGTATCCCTAGTTATTCGAAAACCGTGCAACCACTAATGAGGCTGAAGCTACTACTACAGAATTTCGGGGCGAAATTCCAAATCAATGGGGGAATGATGTGACACCCCAGGAAAATCAGTAATCGATACAACTTACCTAGCTTCCTCAGTAACCGCATGCTAAATTTCGGGACGAAATTTCTTTTAAGTTGGGGATAATGTGACAACTCGAATTTCCAAGATTTCATTTTCGCATTTATTGCACGTTCATTGTTTGTGTAGTTAATTATTTGCACAATTAGTTGCTATGGAATTGTATACGCTTTGATGCAATGAATTGTATTGTGTGATTGTGCATGGTTGTTTGTTAAATATTGAAAGACTTGACAAATATATGAACTTGGTGGTGAAACTGTGAAATTGTTGTGAGATGGTGTGCTTGTGTAAAATATAATAATTCAGGGTGTATAGAGTAATTAGTGAAAATTTAATTATACTTAACCCTAATCATTCACTAAACCTCACACAAGAAACAAGGCACGTACTTTCATTCTTTGGTTTTCTCTGGCAATCATCACATCATCATTGGCAAGCTATTCATCACTTTCGATTCCACATTTTCTCTAGAATCAACACAAGGTAAATGATTATTGTTTATTGATTGTTTGATTGTATCAATTCTTGATTATTAGAATACTTGTAAACCCTAGCTTCGATTCGATGGTTCTGTGCTTTAATTTGAATCTTGATTATTGTGTTATGATGATGATTAGTCGTGAAATCGTTTGTTTGATGACAAGATATGCTTGATATGATGAAGTTGTTAATTGTTAAAGTGGTTCCTGTTATGCAATGTACGAATTAGGGTTTCTCCAGATCGTATGAATAATAGAACGTAACTGTTACAATCGTGATTGAAATGTTTGTCAGAGTTTTGTGTTGATTAACTTGTCCGAATTTTTTATGTGTGATAATGTTGTCCGACCTTTCTTCTTGTGAAGCGTTGTCCGAATTTTAAAACCATAGATCTTGTCTGAGTTTTACATAACCATGAAAGGATCCGAGTTTATGCTTATGTTTATGGTCCGACTTTTGATCCCAAGATCTTGTCCGACCTTTATATGGATCAAAGGTCCGAGTTTCCTAGCTAGTAAGCTTGTCCGAAGTTTAAGTGGGAGAAAGAATGTCCGAGTTTTACAATTAGGGGAGGGGTGGTCCGAGTTTTTAACCCTCCTCACCTGGTCCGACTTTGTTGACCCATGCCCCTAGTCCGAGTTTTGATCCCCACTCCCCCATGGGTCCGAATTTTTGGTGCTTGCCATGTTCCATCCGAGTTTCATGACCTTTATGGTCCGAATTCTTGGCCCAAACCCCTGTCCGAGCTTTATGCATGTAAGGGGGGTCCGAATTTTTGTGACTTGATATCTTGTCCGACCTTTAAAGCCCCCACCACCTTCTTATCCGACTTTTAAACAGGGGAAACCCCCCCACACTTGTCTGAGTTTTTATGAAGGGCAAGGCCTTGTCTGATTCTGATGTGTGTTTAATATGAGGCCATGAAAGTGTAATAAATAATGATTGAATCTGATAAGATGTGTATGTCACTTGTTTTAGCCGCAAACTCTACTAAACCTGTCAAGCTTATTAACGATGATAACATGTTAAGTATGTTATCAGTGGCAACTAGGTTAGCATCCACGTTAGATTAAACTGTGCAATCAAAGACGCGACACATGAGTTATGTGAATACGATTAACTGTTTACGTGATGTATGATTCTGTATATGATCGTATGATACTGAATGAAACTGTATGATCTTGTATGCATGAATCGGTCTATGTGATATCATCCTGTACACAGTAAGCACACAAAACACAGTTGCTTGAATATCAATGACTTGCAAACCCTAATTTGATGCAAACACTTACATCGTATCATGTGCAACATATCCTAGGTCGTGTGTAACGGACTTAGACAATTTGATAAACCCTAGAGCATAGCATACCGAGAAAACCAAGGTAAGTTCACACTCTTACTAAGGCATGGGATTCCCGGGGATAGGGAATGGGTTGAATGATGGAATTGAACAATTACGCGTACATACACGGTTACTAGACTATCTACCATGGTCCTCGGGTTAAGCAGGACACTTACGTAAAACCTACGTAAACAGGAAATATGCTACTGTCTTCCGGAGTCAGGAAGGACACTTACGTAAAACCTACGTAAACAATAACATGCTACTGTCTTCCGGAGTCAGGAAGGACACTTACGTAAAACCTACGTAAACCCCACGCGTATCACTGTCCTCGGGTACAGAAGGACACTTACGTAAAACCTACGTAAAGCTTGTACGTACTACTGTTCTCGGTTGTGAAGAACACTTATGGCTACGCATAGTCTAGTGGATATACAACATGGGAAGCCCCCACCAATAGAACATACTATCGGCCCAGTAGAGCCACATGTTACAAACGAACTTACTATTACACATTTACTTTCTGTGAACTCGCTCAACTAGTTGTTGATCCTCTGTTACATGCCTTGCAGGTCGTTAGATACATGGAGCTTGCACAGGGAGGAGTTGGTTGTTGTGGGCTTGGATCGTGATGGTCTTGTTAAACACTTATGACAATTGATACTTTATTATGATGGGTTTTATTTATACGCTTCCGCTAAACAATGATAACTTACTTATGTTTTGGAACATCTTTCATATGGATTTGGTTTGGTTTAATAGCAATTACTTTTACTACATATATTGTTCTATATGATTGGTGGCTTGATCCTGGTCAGTCACGCTCCCAAGCGGTGAAACTCCGTAGGTGGATTTTGGGGGTGTGACACGAATCACGAGGGGTTCTTTACTAGGACGAGGAATACGGACGATTTTCTCCTTGCAAATAATCTCCGCTTGGTGTTGAGATAACCAATCCATTCCAATGACAACGTCAAAACTACCCATAACGATAGGAATAAGATCGATAGAGAAGGTCTGACCAGCTAGGACGAGGTTACAGCCCTTAACTATGTGTGTGGCTTCAAGACTTTTACCGTTTGCTATTTCTACCATGTGTTTGGTGTTCAGAAGCGTTGTAGTGCGCTTAAGCATTTGGCTAACTTTTAAGGACACATAACTAGTATTGGCACCCCAATCAAATAAAATAGTAACAAAGAAGTCGTCCAGAAGAAACTTACCCATCACAACGTTGGGATCGTTCCTTGCTTCACCCTGACCAATTACGAACACGCGACCTTGGGCGCCATTGCCATTATTGTTACCTCCGTTGTTGCCTCCGTTGTGGTTCCCGTTTCTTTGGTTGTTGTTCTGGTTTTGGTTCAGCTGGGGGCAATTCCTCTTAAAGTGGCCTTCAGCGCCACACTGAAAGCATCCTTTATTTCCCTGCTGATGCTGCTGCTGGTGGTTCTGTGGGGCTTGTTGTTATTGTTGGAGATTCTGATTCGCAGGACGTGGGCTCCTGCAATCCTTGGCTTCATGACCCAGCTTGTGACATCTCTGACAACGGCCCTTGTTGCACTGCCCGCTGTGATGCAGATTACATCGATTGCACTTAGGGTGATTTCCCTTGTACCCATCCTGACCTTGATTCCCAGAAGACTGCTAACTAGGGCTCCTGTACTCGTCTGTCTTTCGCTGCTGGGATGGAGCTGAAGCAGAACCCTTGCCCAAATTTCCATCCCACTTGCGCTTATTATCGTTGGGAGCATCAGAAGTAGTAGCGCTAATACGCTTGAGCAGCAAGTTCTGCTCAACTACCTAATCGGTGAGACGATGAGCCAACTTGACGACTTGCTGAATGGTGCCAAGATTAGCTGAGGTTACGTGGCTTTGAATTTCTGGCACCAAGCCCTTAAGGTACAGTTCGATACGCTTGACAGGAGGATCCACCATAGTAGGGCACAAGATGGCTAGCTCATTTGACCTCTTCATGTATACCTCGATCTCAGACCCCGTCATCTTCAAATTGAAAAATTCCACCTCCAGCTTGTGGATGTCGTCACGACTGCAGTACTCATCTTTGATCAGTTCTTTGAAACCGTTCCATGGGGTGGCATTAGCAACCGCCAACCCAAGCAGTTGAACCTGTGCCTTCCACCAGGTTAACGCAACACCTTCGAGTGTTCAAGTAGCATACTTCACCCTACGATCTTCAGGGCATTCACACATTTCGAAAACAGACTCGAGCTTCTCGAACCAGTGAAGAAGACCTACAGCTCCTTCTGTGCCGCTGAAAGTACTAGGTCGGCAATCCATGAATGTTTTGAACGTGCACACAGGAGGCTGTACATGTTGACCTGTTGCGCGAGAATAAAAGACAAGGTTAAGCACGAGGGTTGGTTTGCGAAGGTAGGGTCTAAACGTCCTAAGATGGGTTGATATGGCAGGTTATACCTCCTGCAGGAACAGCTGCGAGTGCCTCAGCAACTCGTTCGTTGATCAAAGCCGCCAGCTGGGCTTGAGTTAGGTTGATACGTCCTCCGCGTCTGTTCATGATCTTCACAATGAAGCAACGTAAGTGAGGAAAGTGTCGTGAAAGTGCGTAAGTGTGGGACGACAGGAGAGAGTAAGCACACAAGGTTCAAATAGCAATTATCACGTTAACTAATGCACAATGTGAACTATCTAACCGACAATTTAACATAGATCATACCACCTATTGTGTCGAGTCTTGCACTGGAGTGAAGCGTCGTTGTGGATCGTTGAGCACTGTACAGGTTATAGTCTGGTTTTATCAAAAAGCTTTTCCCTTTTTAAAACCAAGTTCACTATAACCAATGGCTCTGATACCAATCTGTCACACCCCAAAATTCACCATGCGGAGTACCACCGCTTAAAGGCGTGACATGACCAGGATCGAGCCACCAATCATATTGAACAACGTAATAAGTAAATAAAATCGACCACAATACAATTGGTGACCAAAGCTAGTTAACTAAGTTCGAATTAAACAGCGGAAGCATTAAAAGTAAAACCCAAAAACATAAGTCCATAGTTTATAAGTTTAAAGTCCAAAGCGTGAGTTTAATAAGTTCATAAGGATTTAAATATTAAGCACGGAACATAACAGTCCGTATCCCACAATGACTCGTTCCTCGTGCAAGCTCCAACATTTAACGACCTGTAAGGCATGTAACAACGACTCAACAACAAAGTTGAGTGAGTTCACGTTTGGTTGTTTAGTTTTAAGTTATTTCTGAAAATGTGGTTTGTCTTTCGTTGGCGTAATTGACGTGGGGGTTACCCCGTAGTTGAAAGCATGATTAACCAGTTCATTCTTTATTACCCAAACCATATCCATGATCAGTGGGGGCTTCCCCATGTGAACCACTAGACTGTACCATATCGACTACTAACACAAATAAGTTGTGCCCTACGTCAGTTTCTATCATCACTGACGGTTTGCCATAGTCCATTAGTACACGCCCGTCCGACTGGTATGGTGTGAGGTTTGTTAAACCTAATAGCGCTATTAACTAATGACCCACTCGCCATTGGCCTCGGCGATTAAGTCGATATAAAATGAGGGACTTAATGATAGAGTTTTGTCTAGTAAGTTTTAAGGTTGTTGTCCTACCCAAGGAGGACGAACGTACGTAGTTCTACCCAAGGAGAATACGCAGGATTAATATTGGCATCCTACCTATGGAGGATGGCCGTACATATCCTACCCAAGGAGGATATGTAGATTCCGTTTTAAATTCTTTAACCCATTTCCAAACCACCGGGAATCCCATGCCTTAGAAAATGTGTGAACTCACCTCGGTTTGCTCGGTTAGATTCTCAAATATAGCTAACAGTCAAGGTCGGTCAATCACGTCCTAATATGATTACCAGTTAGTCATTTAGTGGTTTTCAAATAGAGCACAAAGTTCCTACACGTATCTATCACATAACATGCATTACTTTAACGGTTTGTGCCCATATAAACTCCCCATCTATTCCCGATCACAAATAAACATACGACATTGCACATAACACTTTTATTGACACATAACATGTTAGATCATTCGCAGATAACATACTCGACATTTAGACACGCAAATTACTACTTATGTCATTTCAACTTAAATATCCAAAACTGGGCTGTATTTGAGCATTTTAATAAAATAGATATCTTATTTTAAAAATTCCCAACTTTTTATAGAGGGTGCTAAATGATCCAAATATCATTGTGAAAAAATCTTGGGATCTAATTCATCACCAGTATTTTATTAAAAATAATTTTCCGGACTGCACTTAGATTTATCTTTTTCTGACTGCAGTCCACGGAATAATTCATTAAAAATTCATTGTAAGTTGGATTGACGAAATTCCAGTGGGACAATTACTACGACATCAGTGTCCATCTACAGTACCAATTTCATGATCTAATTCTACCCAGGTTTCAAGTTATGACTAAAAATATAACACCCATTTACTGCTTTAAAAACTCAGCTTTAGCTGCTGTTACAAATCGGGTCTTTAAAAATAGTAAACGAAGTCCAAAAATTATGATTCTGGTGCCATTAGAACCGTATTTCATAATACATAAATTTAGACTTCAGAAAATACATTTTTCGTTAAGTTACCATCCTGTTACAGCCAACTGAAATTGGTTGTAATCACCAAACAGCCTACTGTTTCAGCTTTTAACTTTTAAATTGTGTTCGATTGATTCCGTTAACATGTTTAGTGATCACAACAATATCAAACATCAATATTAACCAGCAAATCATCAGAAAATCAACAAGAATCATAACAACATCATTCTAACATCATTTCATCACTAGACTCGTTTATGTTCAAGACTTGTTTAAGGTTCTTTAGAGTTTCATGGATTCTCATCATCAAATAATTATTAACCACTTAAATAACATGAAAAATGAACGGATCTAAGTTCTTACCACTAGCTCAAGGCTAGGGGAGTTCGAGAGTAGAAAAGTGGTGGTTAATAGCAAACGAAGAAGGTCCTTCCACTTCCGAGAGCACCAAGCTTGCTTGTAGGACTCCTTGCACCTTTGTGTGTACGTAAAATGATTGAACAAGGCTTTGATGGTGGTGATATGGTAGAGGGGGTTGGCGGCCGTAGGTGGTGGAAGGAGGAGAGGAGGAACTTTGTGTTGATGGGTGTTTAATGAAAGAGAATGATTGTCTACTAAACTTATTTATAACCCAAACTCCTTATTACCCATCATATAATGTGTTCAATTACCCAACAACAATAGTAATTAAATAATCAAAAGAATGTGGGGGGGGGGGTGTCCCCACATCTTGTGACCATCATTTAGGGGGGGGGGTCATGGTTAGCTTGTAATGGTAAGTTATGGTAACTAGTTAGATTCTAAGTATAATAGTTGGGTGTTAAGTTGTTATGTGTTTATATAGTGTGTTATGATGTTTGGGGATCATAACTAGCTCAGAAAAATAAGAACAATGCTTCTAGCATTATTTTGGTGTTTCGGGTAGTGTTCGGTTGTCCGGTTTGACACTGTTTCATTAAAGTGCTTAATTAATCCGTAAAGTGTCTTATATATATATATATATATATATATATTTGTAACACTTTTGATTTCTAACACTTAGGAAAACACACAGGACTATTTAATGACTTTTCTGTACACTACTAGTGTGTTAACAAGCACATGTAAGTATAACACAGATATCAGAAAGCAGTTAAATGATTCAGCACAGTCATCAAGCACTTTAATTTTCATTAATAAGTTGTACGGAATACATGGAATTTTGAGGGTTGTTACAGATTATGATCGAGCGTTTGCGGTTTTCACACCTATTCTCGACTTAATCGCTTGTCTCTATTTGTAAATTTGAGTGCAGTGATACTGTAGCATAAAGAGAATGGTGAGATATAGCATATAAGCTCGGTCTGTTGGTTCCTAACTATAGTCTAGGTCTCTAAGACATTGACCTGGACTGGGTCGAGTCAAGCCTAATTCCCTATAGTTATGGCTCTGATACCAATCTGTCACACCCCAACCGACGGCGGAATCATCGGGGCATGGCACTGAGCGAAACAGGTTGTCCAGAAGTTTCCATAACAATTATCATTACTATTCAATTTAAAATAACATGTCCCATACCATGTCTCAAATAGTAAACAAATTATTACAGGCAAAAATCTAGGCAAATAATTTTGTTCCGACAACTCAGATTTAAATATAGCAATTGTTTATCTGCTTCTAGAGACCCTTGATTCAATTACTACAGACAACTATTTGTTGGGCTGTAGAGCTTTATTCTAGCCTTGCTTTCCTAGCAGATAAGCATCTTAAACACCTGTCACATACGTTAAAATAAAGTCAATACACATAGTGTAAAGGCGAGTATACAAGTTTGATAATAGCATACAGAGTTCGAAATAGTTTACGCATAACCAGCACGTACACAGAGGAAAACGAAGCATGTTAATTATCGACATGGACTTATCGATACCAATGACTGCGGGTTGACTGCCCAAGGCAGTTCGTAATACATGATCACCACGGTAATCCATGAAATAATTGTCCTTAACAACCCCCGCATGAGCGGGTGCTGAGTCCAAACTATAGTACTATCGTCGTTAAGGCAGGTAGACAGCATTCCACGTGTAAACATAACAACAAGCATTCATTTAGTCACGTAATACATGCGGTAACGGTTAGCGTTTAAAGTATTGCGTAGTGTGTTCGATAGTGATTTTGTATAAGTAACGTATGTAACACCCAAAAGTGCTAAAGCAAAAAGGGTTCGAGTATACTCACAGCGGTTGATGGATTGAAGGGAGCGCTTGAGAGTAGGGTTAGCCTGAATAGTTCGATAGCATAATGATAAGCAACGCGTAAAACGGGAACAAGTGTTGAAGGATCGGACAGCTGGTCGATCGGACGGTAGTCCGATCTGACGGCTGACCGTGCGGTTGACAGTCCGTTCGGACAGTTGTCCGGTCGGACGGTAGTCCGATCAGATGGCTGTTCGAGTGGATTATTTCTTCCTTTGAGTAAGATGTGTTTGTGTATGATGGTTTGACTTTTGAAGTTTTTGTTGCAGTATTTGAAAACATTGAAGTATCTTTACCTTTCAGGTCGGTCGATCGGACGGTCGTTCGATCGGTCGGCAACCCGATCGGCTAGGATCCTCAGTATAAACAAGTTCTCAGCAGAAGGCACTCGATCGGACAGCAGTTCGATCGGGTCGCATTCCCAATGCATCGAACATGTTGAAAATCGATTAAGTGTTGAAGTCAAGTATCTCATGATCCGAAGAGTAATTCAATCGGATGGCAGTCCGATCAGATAGCTGTTCGTTCGATACCCTACTTCAAATAAGTTGATTAAGTGTGGGACCCATGTGCTAGCCGATCGGCTGGCCAGTCATTCGGTCGTCTGTCCATTCGGCTGGCTGTCCGTTAGGACAGCAGTCCGATCGGACAGCACCTTGTCCTATTCGGCCTGTTCGTCTCACACTTGGTTGTTTTGATGGATTGTCGTTTTATCGAGGTATTTTGAGAACGATTCAAATGGAAACCTCGTCATTACTTGGTTCCCTTGATCAGACAGGAACCACCCAAATCCGGTCGGTGAACGGTTCGGGACGGTGTCTAACGTTTAACCCGAAATTGGTGAACCTCGTGAATAGAATCCGGATCTTGGGCCACGCAACCACCGGAATGATTAGCAAGTCGGCATAAGCCCCGTTTCTACCGGTTTTGAAGGCATTGAGTGTAAAAGAATTGAAAGAAAGTTGTAAAACCATCTTTCAATCCTTTTCACCATGAATATGTTTAGATCTGTGAAGGATCTTTGTTTGTTTATGTGGGAATCGGTTAGATCCAAGTTATTCTTGGTGGATTGAGGCCAATACATGAAGTTCTTCAAGAACCCCATGATGACATCATCCTAGAACACTTGAACCTTGCTGATTTCACGGTTAAAAGTTAAGATTTAAAAGATAGAAAGGTGTAGGAGTGCGTGTAGATCAAGAAAGTACGAGATTTAGGACGAGATCTTACCGGAATCGTGAGAAATCTGAGAAAAGATGGAGAGCACGAGCTGGTCGGTCAGAGGATTTTCAAAAGTGGAAAGGATGACAATGACAGGGGTATTTATAGGATGCCAAAAGAGGAAATGGCTGGCCGATCGGCCAGGCAGCTTGATCGGACAGCAGTCCGATCGGCTGGCTGTTCGATCGGCTGACAGCCTGATCGATCAGTCTCCTGATTCGAGTGTTCGGTGCGACGATTTTTGATATTTCGATTTTGATTGCGATCGACGCGAATGCGATAGAGTTTACTATTCAAATTACTTTTAATCCCAACCACTCATATCTCGCGCTGTCTTTTCGCCACTAATTATCATACTATATCATCATACAATCATCCTTAATTCGTATTCGTTTTGTGATTGCGATTCGATTGCGATTGAGTCTGATTGCGATTCGATTGATGACCACACATACATAAATAAACATGCACAAGTAACACATAAGGCGCACACACACGTATAACAACACCCAAAATGCGATATTCGAGTTAGCGAACGCGATTGCGATAAGTGATTAACCATGCGATTAGCGATAAATATAGCGATTAAACTTCGATTATTAATAGATACTCTACATAATACAAGTAACGTATTCGATAAATTGACTAACTATAGTCAAAGAAGTCAAAACAGGGATTGAGCAAGGAGTGACAGATCGCAATTAGCGATCTTTTCTTCATTTGACTTCAATCTTGACTTTGACTTTGACTTTCGAAAACACGGGGTGTTACAATAAGAATGTCATCAATGAAGACGATGACAAACTTATCCAAGTAGGGTTTGCAAACGCGATTCATGAGATCCATGAACGCTGCTGGTGCATTAGTGAGCCCGAAAGGCATCACCAAGAACTCGTAGTGACCATACCGAGTTCTGAATGCAGTCTTATGCACATCTTCATCTCTGATCTTCAGTTGATGGTAACCTGACCTCAAATCAATCTTGGAGAAGTAGCTTGCTCCTTGCAGTTGATAGAACAGATCGTCGATCCTGGGAAATGGATATCTGTTCTTGATTGTAACATTGTTTAGCTCTCGATAATCAATGCATAAACGCATTAATCCATCATTTTTCTTCACAAACAGAATCGGTGCTCCCCAAGGAGACAAGATAGGACGAATGAATCCTTTTGCCAATAAATCATCTAACTGAGTCCTCAACTCTTTCATTTCAGTCGGTGCTAACCTGTAAGGTGCTCTTGCAACAGGTACTGCTCTAGGAATAATGTCAATTCTGAACTCCACTTGCCTATCTGGTGGTAAACCAGGTAGTTCTTCAGGGAATACTTCTGGATATTCAGAAATAACTGGGATGTCTTCAACCTTGGGCTTTGGTTCATCAATAGTTACTTGTGCCATGTAAATGACACAACCCTTCTTCAAACACCTTGACGCCTTAAGCATAGACACTTTCTTAGGCAACCCATACTAAGAATCTCCTTGTATGGTAAGTGGCTCACCATGTGGAGTCTTAATAACCACTTGCTTCTTATCACAAACAATCTGAGCTTGGTTAAAAGATAACCAGTCCATGCCTATCACTATGTTGAAACCAGCTAATTTCAAAGGAAGCAATGATAACGGAAAAAAGTGGTTCCTAATGGATATAAGACATCCATCTAACACAGTTGAAGCAGTTTCTATGGTACCATCGGCCAATTCTACTTCATATTTTATGCTTAGGGTTTTAACAGGCAGATTTAATAATTTACAAAACTTATCATCAACAAATGACTTATCTGCACCCGAATCAAATAATACCCTTGCATAAACATCATTGATAAGAAAGGTACCTGTTATCACGTTGTCATTCTGAATCGCTTCTTGTGCATTCATCTGAAAGACCCTAGCATTGGTCTTCTTACCTTCTTCAGGTTTCTTTGCATATTTTGGATAGTTTGTCTTAATATGCCCCTTCTTGTTGCAACCATAACAGGTCGCATCCTTCAATTTCTTGCAATCCAAAGTCTTGTGTTCTTTGGACTTGCAGATCCCACAACCAATCGACTTCGATTTCAATTGCGACTTTGATTCAAACCTGCATTTTCCGAAATGACGTTTCTAGCAGGTTTTGCATTTAGGCTTCTCATCTATTTGCTGGTTACCCTTGTTAGACCCAGAATTCTTCTTGTGGTCTGAGTTCCCCCTATGCTTCTTGTCAGAACGGCGTGAGTTTTCATCCTCACGTTTCCTTTTTCCT
This sequence comes from Helianthus annuus, assembly GCF_002127325.2. Classification (NCBI taxonomy): domain Eukaryota; kingdom Viridiplantae; phylum Streptophyta; class Magnoliopsida; order Asterales; family Asteraceae; genus Helianthus; species Helianthus annuus. The sequence continues at coordinate 21,514,588 of NC_035435.2, read as the reverse complement.
TCTTCAGAACTCTTAAGCGATCTCAGCCTGACCGCATCCAGAGTAAGGGATAACGATAAATCAGCCACTGACCTAAAAGTAGTAGGTCTTGATGCTTTTACACTTGCCTTGATTTCTGGGGCTAGTCCCCCAATAAAACGAGCTATACGTTTTGGTTCCGGTGTGACCAAGTATGGAACCAATCGTGACATAGTGTTGAAGCTCGTGAGATATGCCTGACAGTCTAAGTCTTTCATGACCAATGTCAAGAAATCGGTCTCGATTTTCTCAACTTCATGTTGAGGACAGTAATTCTCCTTGATTAACGCAACAAACTGAGCCCATGTCAAGTTGTATAACGGAATCTTTCCAGTAGCTTGGATTAAGGACCTCCACCAAGCTAGAGCTTCTCCCTTGAACGATTGTGAAACATACTTCACAATATCTTGCTCCGCACATCCGCTAATATCAACCACCGTATCCATCTCATCTAGCCACGTCATGCTATCAATGGCTCCTTTTTCCCAAGTGAAATCCATGGGCTTGCAGGAGACGAAATACTTATATGAACAGGTCTTTGCACGTGGCTCTTGATTGAATACAATCTTCTTAGACGGAACACTATGCTGATTTGAGGAGTGTTGGGCATCGTCCTTCTTCGACTCATGAGTTTTAGATGGTGGCTTACTATGACCCGCAGAGTGAGTCTTAGAGTGTGTATCACTAGATTCTTTAAATTGCCTCCCCACAGCTTTAGAAACAGCATTGTCAATCAATGCTCGAAGTTCCACACCAGTTATGTTGATCCTGGCTATATCATGATTTTCTAGAGGGTGACTGTTGACTTCTTCAGATTCTACCATGTAGCTTGATTGCTACATAAATAATGACAATGATATATTCAGAAGTCTATTATGCAATCGTCTTTTATGGCAGTCCATTAACCATGGTAAAATTTAAGCCATATTGGTTAATTTTAACTTATTTAAATTTTTATTATATTTTATCCCAGTTATAAACTATTTAGGATAATAAGGTGGCATACAAAAGGCCTAGTCACAAGGACAATTTTAAATTACAATCCATGATCTTATAGGATCGAGGCATTAAGGCTTGACCATAGTTCATTACCTTTTCTTGACAGGAAGTCGTAGACTACCACTGTCTTTTGTCTCAAAGGACAATAAATATGGCCCGTAGGTACTTCATCACTAATGGATGATTAAATAATAAATAAAGAGACGGAATTGGAAGAATCGGATTTAAGGATGACTTATGTGATTTTATCGAATCACATTTGCAAGGAGTGCTAACATGTTTTCAAATGTTAACAAGGATTTGAATCTTTTAAATAGGTTTTACCATCATGGCCATGTCTAAAATGACATATAGGCTAGGTCATACCTTTAAGATTCCATTTAATATATAATGGCAGATCACTTACACAAAGGAATGATATTTTGATTTATTTCATATATTATATTCATACATATAATGACAAAATGAAATTTAAATAAAACACTCCAATAAGTTTTAAAGGAGTATATAGATGCCCTAAATGGGACTTTAAAGAAACAACATTGTCCACACAGGGACTGAAAGATAATTATGTCCTTATAAGGACTACTAGAGAATAGAAATAAAACAAAAGAGTTTCTTCTTCACTTTATTTCTGAAAATTTCCTCCTTGGTTCACTGTGTGCGGTATGGGTGCTGAAGGTTTTGGCGGGTAGTCGAAATCTTCCACACTAGGAACCTTAGCAGAAGTGGAATCCAAGGATTCTATGGTTAATCAAATAATATGGATCACAGATAGGGTCAGGACAGTTATAATCCAAGTTTGAAATTCCAAGATTTGGAGGTAAGAAATATGGGTTATTTGGGTCCATAGGTATCATCTTCGGAGCGGGAACCTCAGGGACATTAGGTATGGACTTCTCCGATGTTGGCTTCTCATCTGAAGTTTTCAAAAGTCTTGGGCAAAGAATCTGAAATGTGGTAAATGGTTTCAACTAGTTTGGTTTTGGGAATGGGTCCAAAAAGATCATTTCTCCATACTGGTCGTACGCTTATTCGAGCTGTGGTACGAAGCTTAACATTCTTTGGCTTCGAGTTTGGAGAGGTTCCACCAATGGCAGCTTTACTTGGCGACATGATCCTGAGATACATAAATATCGAAAACAAAGTATACTTATTAGGGATGAGATTATTCCTAGTTCATGTTTAGACTCGGAAGTCAAGGAATGTGCAACTGTGTCATTGAGATTAAACACAAAAGGCTAGTGTTTAATTCACTCAACGTTGGCTCTGATACCAACCTGTCACACCCCGATATTTCCACGTATTACCGGTGGGCCCGGTGGGGAGTATCGTGACGTAGTTGATATCATCATAGTCAATTTATCACAGTTCAATGCACAGCGGAAGTCTAAAAGTAATAATATTACAAACCGAATGAAAGTAACATAAGTATTACAAACGGAATGCAAAAGGATCCACAGGCGGATCAAAACGAAGGAACTATTGTTCAACATATTTTAAGTGACAAAGCTTGCAAGACTCTTTATTTATTCACTCAGGAGTAGCCAACCTATTTCGCATAGTACCTGCACTTAACCTTTTGGAAAATACGTCGGTTTACACTGGTAAATACAATTAACTGACTCTTTTGAAAATATTTAAGAAAATTGATCTAAATGCACAAGGCACAAATAATCTTTTATAACTTGGGACAATTATTATAAAAATAATCTTGTATACAGTTTTAAATGTTTGTCGTCCGTCAGGGCCGGTTAGAAGAGCCAAACAAGATTAACTGATACACCACAAGTATAATGCCCCCAAGGAATACCTTATTATGGGATACTTTTCTACATACGCAACTGTCAGGTGTATGCCTACACCCCGTGCTTAAGTCGTGGCCATTTCAATGAATGAGCCGAGGATATCCAGGACATGGTCATTAACCCCCAAAGGCCATATACCAAACAAAACAGATTAAAACGGGTTATGTAATTATATTAATCACAATCCGATTTAAATAACTACACACCCGACCAAGCGTTATTATTATAATACTGTATCCCAAGCCCGTATAAGAGAAAATAAGTTAAAAGTATTTACCTGAACAAATTATACAAATTTATCCCAACCGTATACAATCATCAATTGCAAATATCTTTTACTGGGCTCCTAAATCTGGAACAAAGGTTTTTAACAACCTATTAGATTTCTAACGGGTCTTACTTAAGTTTAAACTTAGACCGGTTAGTTTTAAAGAAAGGTATACGGTTCAAAACGCAAGATTAAGGAAGACCGGATTAGAATGTGATTTAGACCCGAAAAGTTTGAAGACTTGTATAATATGGGTAAACTAAACACATTCTGGATTTTGAAGTCAAAATGATGAGGTTTGACCCGTTTCGGTCAATTTATGCAAACTAGTCACATAAACCGTACCGAATGCGAAAAACGCATAACGGGTAACCAAATGAGTCACATACAGGTTTCACAAGTTAATATGCCTTAAATATGTTGTGATACTAGTAGGATACCTTCCATTATGCCCAAAACGGATTTAATATCAATTTAAGCCCCGTAGGGGTATTTTGGTCATTTTAAAAGTTATAAAAGAGGTTAAATTTGGAAAAATGAGTTCAAAACTTTTACATACTATTAAAGTATAAAAATTTACTTAAAACATCAGTAGGTATTAAGTCTTATATGTCAAAATAGTTTTAATTCATACTATGCGTTTAAAACGCGTAAAAAAAGTCGGTTTTAAGCGATTTTCAGGTTATATAAGGAAATCTAAGATTTTTATCAGTCCAGAAGGCTTAAAATATTTTATTTAACATATAAAATCAGTAGCAAAAGGTTTGGTATCAAAATGTTATGTAAAACTCATTTTATTAGCAAAAAGGGTATAACCGACAATTACCGAATCAAACCAAGAACCCCATGTTATGATCAGTTTAAAAATTTATAAAAATCTTCAAAAATCCTAAAATATTATATTATATCAGTGGGTAAAAAGTTTGGTGTCGAAATTTGGGTTTAAATAGGCTTTATGCTAAAATACCATTTAAATAAATGAAAAGTTTTCAATTTACGCTATTGAGCATAACTCCTAATCTAGACCTCAAATTGATGTCAAATTTTTAGGACATGTTTATAAATCAGTAATAAAGGTTTTTTTCCTCTCATATTTTCAAAAATCTCGTTTTAATGTCAAAAGGGCATAATGGTCAACATTTAAGCAATTAACGGAAACATGCAAATGAATCGGATAATTAAGGAACCATGTAGTATAACCTCAGAAGGTTTTACTAAATTATAATATGGTCCTAAAGAAATCTTAAGGCATATCTAAAACAAGCTAAATCAGGTCAGAACTGATAGTCAAAGCAAAAGTCTACTTTTGCGACTTTTAGTTCCGAACCGAGCCTAACCTCAGAATTGTCGGGTTGAACATGCCTAAACATGTTCTTATTTTATTTACCAAGTTATTTTAGTGTTTAAACATGTTCCACAACTTCTACATTATCAGTTACGAATTTATTTGCAAAAATGGATTCTGTTGACTTTTTCATAAATAGTTTGACCCGACAATTGACCAAGTTAGAGTGAGAATCAGTAGGTGCCCTTTTAAGGATTTATTACCTACATAATTACCAACTCATATCCACTTTCAATTCGAATAATGGCTGGACCATTTGTGATTAAACACAAAGTCAAAGTGTAATTATGCTAATTTTGACTTTCGGTCATTACACTAATGAAAACTTAATTATAGAGGCTAAGAACACTTACAAGAGTCCTTAGCACAAAGATTAAGACTAAGAGAGCTTCCTTCCAAGGTAGGATGCTCCAGAGAATGATTTCAAAAGCTCCAAAGCTTGAGAGCAAGCTTGAAGGTATGAAAATTTATGATGTGCAAGTTATGAGCTCCAATTCTGACCCTTTATATAGCGTTTTGGATGGATCCAAGATTGTTACAAGTGTCCCCAAGTATGATCTGAGGTATACATGTGTTTAGGTGGTTTTTAAAACCAGCAAAGAGTTCATAGAATCAAGTTATGTGAGTGTAAGAATGGTTTGGAGAAGATGACTTGCTGAAACTTGCAGTTGTGCAAGAATTCTGTCCATTTTAGACTGTGGCGTCGTGCGACGGCAGGAGGCCTTTGTGGTGGCGCAGCACCACCACCATGGTGACCAGCCAAACAAGTTTGAAACTTGGCAGATTTGACCCCTGGACCTTTAAAACCTCATAACTTTCATTTTAAGCACAATTAACCCATGAAATTTATATTGTTAGGATCCATGAGATATAACCAAACACCGTTAGGTCCGGTTTCATTAAACGATAACCGAAACCACAAGTTTTGCCTCGTTGACGCTTTTAGCCCCTTAATTACAAAAGTTAACGTATTTATCTCAAACGATATCGAAACCTTGTGAAATTTTTATCACTTATTCTTGGGAGCATAATTAATTGTTACAAAGCTTCGAGTTCGTTAAAAGGTCACTCAGAGGTATAATTTAAACATGTTGACACATTTAACCCTTGCGTCATGTAAACTTTCACTTTCTTCCACAAACGGTTTCATACGATTCATGATTCATTCGTTTAAGGGTATAAACATCCTGTAGGGTTGTTGAAAGGAAAAATTATCAAATGTTGACACTTTGAATCCTTCTACACACATACTTTCTTTGTTTGTCAACTTTAGTCCCTCGTAATCAATTTGTTAATCGTTTAAAGTCCATGTCACGTGTCGATACTATATTGGACATGATTTTACGAGGTATTACAAAAACATTTAAAGAACATAAGTCCGGAACGTTATTTAACAAATCAGGAAGAATATGTTAAGTACGAAACATTTGTTTAAGGATAACGAAACCGGAAGAAATATTTAAATTCGGAACACTGTTTAATGATAAGAAACCCGGAAGAAATAACACGGAACTAGTTAAATCCGGAATAATTTCATAACTTAACAAATCTGGAGAAACTTCTTAAATCCGGAACATGTTAAGAAATGTTAAACCCGGAAGGATCACAAAACCGGAGACCTGTTTGAAAACAAGTCACAAACTCCGAAAGCTTATGGACCCGGACTCAACACAACTCTTTGATAAATCCCTAAGTAACCAATACTTGGAATATTTTCATTTAACTTGGCCAAACAAACAATTTTACACACGGTTAAAAACCTACACACTTGACCAATTTTTTTTAAATACTTATTTTATAAATTACCTCACTGGATTCTTTAACCCATTTTTCAAAATTATGTAACCCATCGAGTATCGTCAAAAAGATAAAACCTACACATGGGAACAAGAAATAAAATCTTTTTTTATTTTTTCGAACTTTATATTAAAACACACCTAAAATCTTTTTGTGGTTTTTCAAATAAATAAAGCTGGAAGTAAATATTTACAAAGAACAGTAAATGAATATTTACAAACAATTTCTTTTGTGAAAATGTGTATAAGAAGATCATATCAGCTTATCTGTCAATATCCGTCACAGTTAGTATTCTTTGACATGTTAAGCACTTTGAATGATATAGATAGTTCAAGATGTTTAACGGGATTGTGGTCCACTTAAGCTTTAACACGTTTTAGAACATTAATTTCAAGATATGGCAATTAAGTGTATTAACAACTATTAGTAACTGTGTTCCCCACCTCAGAATATACTCACGTATCAAGACTACCAAAAATTACATCTTACAGGTGAATATATATCTAACTGATATATGTATCCGGCTAAATGAGAGACCTTAGGAGCTCATGTTAGTGCCACCGCACAGACAAAGAGATGAAGGCTCAACTTTGAGGTGGTGTACCAACGTTTTGGTATCTTTTTCTGTGATTTTACTTAAAGTATACTATGTACCAGGTGGTATCATAGATATGCAATTGTATACCCGGTGGTGACAATTTTTTAGAACAAATCATTCGGTGATGACCGTTAGGCAGAAATGAAATCCACCTTGGGGGTTTACGCACAAACGAAGCACTTAGCAAAGTATTATACGAGGTCTAGGCCATTGCTTACGCAAAATTAGAAGACCAGGTATAATACTCCATATAACAATTAGACATAAAGACCTAGTATCTCAGAATACTGGTAATCTCTCAAACGAAATTACGGTACCAAGACCATATATCCGAGAGATGTTACACACAAATTACGTAGTTCATTATCTTTATATACCAAAAACAGGTTCTTATATACGCGCAAAACTTACCATTGAAACATATGATAAATCTGTCACAGTTTAGATTTAACTTTAATATAATACTATGCAAAAGACACGATTGCTGATATACTATCATTTCTTCTTGTGCTCAACACACTTTCAATTTTTCTTTTTATCATGTTTTGGATTTTTTTAAATAACCTACAACTAAGTAAAATCGTTTTGGTTTTTGATTTAAGATAAGCAAGGAACTTTACAAACTAAACAAGAAAATAAAGTTTTCATGTAGGCTTTTGCAACCATTCTATTCTGGGTTAATCATGCCGATCATTCGGACTAGATCTTCGAACCTAGCCTGATCGAATGTCTTAGTGAAAACGTCAGCAAAGTTGTCTAGCGTGTCAACCCTAACCACCACTATTAACCCTTTTTCTACAAAATCACGAACAAAATGATGCCTAACATCTATGTGTTTAGTTCGTGAGGATTTTCGGATTATTAGTTATAGAAATAGTAGAACTATTATCAACCAAGATAGGAGTTTGCGTGAAAAGCAAACCGTAATCCCACAATTGTTGTTGAATCTACAACACTTGAGCACAGCAGCTCTTAATAGGTGGATAAAGAAACTGCAATCTGCTTCTTGCACTACTAGGATACCAGACGGTTTCCAAGTAACTGAGCACCTCCTGAGGTCGATTTTCTGTTGATCGGGCACCCTCCAAAGTTCGCATTAGCGTAAGCTATCAAATCCAAGCCGCCTTCAACAGGATATCACAATCCCAGCTTCGGTTTTCCTTTCAAGTAATGAAAGATTCTTTTAACAGCTTTCAAGTGCGACTCCTTTGGATTTGCTTGGTACCTAGCACATAAACATACAGAAAACATTATGTCTAGACGTGAAGCAGTAATATACATCAATGAACCAATCATAGCATGGTAGACAGAAGGATCCACTTCAGGATCTTTTTCTTTATCGGCTGACAACTCGTGATTGGTCGTAAACGGAGTTTCATATGGCAAGTTGTCTTCCAAATTAAATCGCTTGAGAATCTCGTGAACGTATTTCTTCTGATGAATATACGTCCCATCCTTCTCTTGATTCACCTGCAATCCAAGAAAGAACAACAGCTCCCCCATTGCGCACATCTCGAATTTTGACTTCATAACTGCCTTGAACTCCCGACAAAGCTTTCATTTCAAACCATTTAATTTGTGTCATGATGATTTTGACCATTTTTTACTAATCACTTAAGTCCATTTAATTAGAGATTAAATCAATATTCATTATCTTCTTTATTACAAGATTAATGTTTTAGTTATGACAAGATTAATGTCTTGTTTAGTACTAGTTTTAATGAGTTTAAAACTATGGGTATATATATATATATATATATATATGAACTTGGTGGTTCAGAGTAAAGATATAAGAAAACTTGTACTCTCATTAGTCTCTAAATTTCCATAAAACTGAGAGAAGTACTCTCAAACAAAGACAACTTCATCTTTTTCCACCAACAATTTTAAACACCATTATACCCGGTGCTATCATGGGCGTGAGTGCTATCATGGGCGTGAGTGCCATCTCTGGCAGTACACATATTGTTTCGGTTGTTGTACCCTAAGGAGACAGACCGTCTGAGAGCAGACGCGAAATCTGTTTTAAGGGCCCTGTGTTAAACACGATCCTCAACCAAAAAAATAAGGAGTGATCACCACTTTTGGGTAGAGGTAAACTATTTTTTTTTTAATTTAACTTATGTATTTAAACAAAATAAATAAAATATAATCAATTAAAGAAAGTCATTACATTAAACTAAATTGAAAAAAGACAATACATAAAATTAAAACTTATAAAATAAATTAAAACCATAAAAAATTTAGAAATTACATGGGCAATTATATTTTTTTGTGATCTCGTGTTTTCGGGCTAGTGTGATTTACGACATCTCCAGTGGAACATTGTCGTGTGGCCTGTTAAACGTCTCCAAATCCATATCAAACCTAAGTGATCTCAACGTCTCTCGATGTTCATACATCAACGCCATAAATATTTCCTCTCGTTACTTTTTAACAACTCTTGTTTCATAAATTTTTCCTCCGTAGGATATTCATACACATCGAGTGCAACCATCGTGGGACCTTGTGGTAGTGAAAAAATTGCGGTGGATAATTGGGTTGGGGTTGGGTGTTTTAAAAACCCGGTTGTGTAGTTTGGGCGTAAAAATATGGAGGTTGAGAGTGTGGGGAATAATTGTGATTGAAATGACACACTTGAGCCACTCGATCCGCCTTGTCTACTTTGTGAGCCGCGCCCCCTCGCCTTCGAGCCGGAACCCGAAACTTTTTTCTTGCCATCACCCTTGTTTTGTCTTGCCATCAGCCTTGTTTTGTCTATCCATAGTATGAGAATTTTGAGATGAAAAGTGAGAGTATGTGAATTGGGTGAAAAATGAGATGCAAAATGGTATTACTTATAAATGCATTTTTTTTTGTTAAATAAAACGGCTATATAGTCGTTAACCTTTCCAACGGTCCAAAAACTGACAACTTGCCGCGCGGTAACCATTCACCGAAATCACCCGCGTGGTGAAGGGGCATACCGCACCCTTCCGACACCCACCCCGTTCACCCTAGTCGAGTCATGCTGAAATCCCGTTAACAATGATCAAGTGATGGTTTTATAACATGTATCATAGATGTAAAACATACTAATTAATTACATGTTTTACAACAACCATTCAAGTTTTGATTGAGAGAAGATCAAGGTTCAATTCCTAACATGTAACAGATTTAAGATTAATTTGATATAATTTTCGAGGAGTAGAGAAACATTCGTCGATAAAAAGAACATGTCTTAAAACATAATTAATGGATGTCTATCTTCATTTAATGATCTATATCCATCACATAAAAGATTGACAATGAAATCACCTAACATACTGCATGATTTTAAATATTCCAACGTCTGCTGCAACTATCTTAGTTATTTGAGTGTCTTTGATGCGTATTTATTTAGTCAAATTTTGGGTCAACTGTAATCCATTTCAAAGTAATAAAAGATAATGAAAATAACTACCAATAGACATTTTTGTCGCTAATTTGTTGCAAAACTGAATTAGCCGTAAAGGTTTTATTTGGTCACGAAACTGCCACAAGGACAATACCGACAGATTTACAATCATTTTTACAGTTACAAATGTCCTATAAGACCATAGGTAATGGTTAATGCCCACTAAGGGGCATTTTTCACCACATCATCATCATAATGCCCTTTTAAAAAAGGTGTAATGGTTAATGCCCATTTCATTTATTACTTTCCATTATTTTTCTTCTCTTTGGGCATTATTATAGAAATGCCCCTCACTCTTCATGCCCCTATAATGCCCATGAGTAATGGTGTAAGGGCATTATCAAAATCTTTCATGCCCTTATAAAGCCCCATTACACATGGTCTAAAGTATTAGTGACGCTTGATCAGTTTAATAAATGTAGCTCAACAACCATGGAAGTTCCTTTTAATTAAATTCGTTCACAAAAGTAGGCAAGAAGCTACCAGGCCGGTACTCGGTACCAGAAAAACACGGTTCGAATTTAGATCCCAAGCCCAATTTTTGGTGCATATTTAATTCAAGTGGACATAGCCCTTTTGCAATAAAACAAAAATATTTTGAACGAATAATAAAAGCATATAATAATCTGGAATTTTTAGTAAAGTTATTAGAGAAGTGTTATGTAGTTAAATGCAATTTTAAAGACGTGTTTTATACATTTTAACTGATTTTTAATTTTACAGGATTTACTTATAAATGATAGAACCGGGCTCTATTCAAGAAGAGTTTTTTTAACCAGGGGCGGAACCAATGAATAATGAGTCGTAGCACAGGCTACAGCTCAACCCCGTATCCGTATTTATAAAGCCTATATAATAGAATAAGTGATCTTGCGTGTCTTATGGTTGAAATGGAACACATAATTCTTGTTCTTTGGTTTATCGGGTAGTGAAGCTAGCTTTGGTTTTACTGGTTGCAACCGCAACCGTCGAAATATGTTTTTCGAAATTGAAGATTATCAAGACGGATTTACGCAATCGAATGGGTCTGGAATTTTTTAACAATGTCATGTTTGTGCGGTCGAAAAAGATTTTTCTTATAAAGTAAAAGACGACGATCTTATGCAACGATTTCAAGCTATGAAAAAAAGAAGAGACCAAATCTATTAGGTATTTATTTACTTTATTTATTTATTGTCTTTTTTTTTAAATTGTATGATTGTACGGTAAAAAAAATTGGGATACCCCTGATTTAATGGGCTAGTTCCGCCACTATTTTTAACAAATGTTGCAAAAGTAGAAAGCTCTTTGTTTCTGATCTGTAGTAGGATCCTCGAGAACCACAAGAATCCTTAGAATTAGAATTAGAATGGGATTCCAAAGTCTGGATTTTTAACTAAATTAAATTAACCGAGCAAACTATTTCACGTTTTGATCAAAATGAGTAAACTGTCATATTCGTTCCAAAGGTTTGGTGAAATATATCACTTTAGTCCAATTATTATTATTTTGCTTATTTTCATCTCTGACTTTTTTAAAATATATGTTTCATCTAATTTTTAACCCATGTTGGAAAAAGTCAAGAAAGGGTAAACTATTCATTTCACGTATATTTTTTTTATTTCTTCACCTAAATTTTGTCATTTTCGTCATTGTGCTTTAGTCAAAGTTAATACTTTCATACAATAGTTTAGATCCAACCGTACACTAAGCAAGTCGAATGCGCATTGTTATTAGGGTATCCGGGGCGTACTCGGTAAGCCCAATCGGTGACCCAAGTCACCGCACGGGCACACCGCCGCCGTTGATGCGGTGAGGCAAATCGGGGACTGAGCACGGTGGGGAGTTGCCGATGAGAGGGGGATGAGAGAGAGAGGAGAGAGGGAGGGCGGTCCAATGATAGCTTTTCTTTCTTTTTTTTTTTTTTTTTTTTTAAAAAAAACCAATTCACCTAATAGGGGAGTGGCGCCATCAAATGGGGGTGTTAGGGGAGTTTAAGAGGGGAGTTGACGTGGCACACGGGGATTGGTTTGGCGTAAGAGAGGGCACTCACCTATTAGGTGTGCACCCCCTTCACCCTTAAAACCAGACTCTGTTACGATACAAACGGATTTCTTAGTATAAATCAGGTGCGACTTTATTACTATACAGGCCAAACTCTATATCTTTGCTTGAAGTCGCAATAAATATATGCTAAAACCCATTTTTTATTGGCTTTGTTTATCCACATATCCCCTATTTTATTTGTACACTCCTAGAACCCTATAGGAAGTGTATAGGGCAATATGGTTCCTCTGAGTCCAGTCGTACTGAGCTATAGGCTTCCTATATTGTACTTGAGGTACAAATTTTTTCAGACCAATGATTAGGGGACCAGGGAAATCATATAGGGCAATACGATTCCTCGAGGTCCAGGCGTATTGAGCTATACGCTTCCTATAATGTACTTGAAGTAAAACTTTTCAGAATAATAATTAGGGGGCTAGGGGAATTATATAGGGCAATACGTTCTGAATGAATTTTTTTTAGGAGAGCAACATATAGTTGTTAGTATCTTTTTAGACTTTATTTAAAAAAATTAATTAAATTGGTTTTTTTGTTATAAAATTATGTTGTTTTTTTGTTATAAATTTTGTAAATGACGTAGTGAAATTAAGCAATCCAAACAAACTAAACATATCCATACATTATAACTTATCAAAACAAACATATCCAAATTGAACAAATATTATAAATACTGAAAATTAAATTGTTCATACATCAAAGCATAAAAATTAAATTGTTCGTACAGTACTGAGTCATATAAAAATAACATAAACCACTATTGTCTTCAATCCTCATCAGACTCCGCGAGCTCATCCTCTGTAAAGTTCGGGGCATGCCTAGTAGAGGTTGACGGGTCGTGCAACGTATAGGACGTGCCTGAAGCCTATAAAAAATTTAAACAAAATACTCATTACATATCATTAAAATTGTTCGTAGAAAATGAAATAAAAACAAAATAACATACTTGCATGGAAAGGTCGGACAGAGGAAAGAGCGACATGGTCTGGCCGGACTGAGGAAAATGAGGCATAGAAAGTTCAGGCTGAGTATACGATGGACCGGAAGCCTATAAGAATTTAAACAAAATACCCATTACATAACATTAAATTGTTCGTAGATAAATGAAATAAAAATAGGATAACATATCTGCATGGACGGGATGGGCTGAGTAAAGATCGACATGGATGTTATGGGCTGGGTAAAGGATGACATTGACGGGTCGGGTTGTTGCGTATAGAACGGGCGATAAACTCGTGTATAAGTACAGAACGTCGAACAATTTGAACAACCCTATATAGGCGTATATGTATATAGGGATAAACTCGGTAACGGATTAGGAGATCACGGGAACTGTATTGCCCTATACGTTTCCTATACTTAAGTGACAGGGGAACCGTATTACCCTATACGCTTCCTATATTTTACTGACAGAGGAACCCTATGGCCCTATACGTTTCCTATACGACTTCCAGACCTTTTAAGACCTATGGGAATTATATTGCCCCATACGCTTCCTATTGGGTTAACTTTTCAGACCTTTTATTTTCTGAACTACCTGCATGTCAGAGAGTAGGTACATCATACCAATAAGAAGCGTATTGCCCCATACGATTTCTAGTGGTGTCGCATTTAATGCGTTTAAACCCTATAAAAAGCGTATTGGGCTATACGTTTCGTATTGAGAGATAGTACAAAAAATTTTAAAGAATGTATAGATACCATCACCCTTCCTATTAAATTCTAGCTATATTTGATGGAGTAAAGTTGTAACATCACAGACTGCATATATTATAATATATTAATATTTTTTCATAATTGCCTGTGCATAAATTCTGATCGAGTAATAAATTTTCTTTTACGCTTTTTTGGATGAACTCGCCAAGAACATGGCCATGTTTGTCTATTCTAAGCTACCCCCATGCATCAACAAGCTGGCATATGTGACAACGTACAATCTACATTAATTATATATATACGTACCCATCATCTTTTAACATGTTCAAAACCAGTAAATTTAATATTCATTTAAATAACTGTTAGGTTATAAACCACTCTAATTAATGGACTCACAACAACATATATAAAAATTAAAAAAATGTTTTTTATTTGAGAATTAATAAGCGAAATATTGTATTACAAGATATATACACATGGTTATCAATTCTTATATTATTTAATAATAGTTAAAATATAAATTAAACAAAGAAGGTGGTTGAAGAAAAACATACATATATATATAGAGAGAGAGATAGAGAGAGGGGCCGGTTATTGTATAATATGGCTTAACGTACGAAGCGTACGAGATTAAATATCAACATGCGAAAATTGGTTTATAACATTCGATTTTGGTATTTTTTAACATCATGCGAATTTTGTTTTTCTACTAAAATGCGAAGTTTGGTTTTTTTATAAACATGCGATTTTCATTTTTTTAACATAACGTGGGAATTTGATATTGCACACGCTTCGTACATTAAGCTATATTGTACGATACACTCTCTCTCCCTCCCCCCTCTCTCTATATATATATAAGTGCATTCTATTGGGATCTACAAAATAATTGAATAGCCATACGAATGATTTTGAGAGAAAGAATTCAATGAGAGAGAGAGATCTAGATCTACAAATTATTGCATTTGTGTGATCCAATGACAGTTTAGGAATGGGGAAGACTAGCAAATGGATCAAGAATTTGTTGACCGGAAAGAAAGACAAGACCACCGGTCAACCACCAATAGCCACCCAAAACAACCCATCATCCCCCGTTACCACCCAGCCTACACCTCCCAAAGAGAAGCGTAGATGGAGTTTCCGGCGACCATCCTCCACCACCACCGCCCATCCGAACTCCATGGACATTGCATCCACTAAGAGGAGCCATGCACCAACAATGGTGGCACCACAAGTGGACACAACGGCTAGTACGCCTATCACAACCGCAGCAAGCGTTACCATCACGGTTAAGGTCAAAGAGAACGCGGCCGCCACAAAGATTCAATCGGTTTTCCGCTCTTATCTAGCGAGAAAAGCTTTATCTGCATTGAAAGGGCTAGTGAAGTTGCAAGCGTTAGTTAGAGGTCACTTGGTGCGCAAACATGCAGCCGAGACTCTACGATGCATGCATGCTCTAGTTATGGCTCAGGCTCGAGCTCGTGCTCATAGAACACAAGCACAGTATCATGGTGTCAATAATCAAGAACTAGTGGAAGAAAACATCAAGATTGTGGAAATGGACATTGGTCATACACGACCGCATCCATTTGAAACCGCTCATGTTGACCACTTTGCCTGCTTGAAACCCGACTATCATTCTAGACCGAATTCTACTTATTCTATAATGGATGATACTCAAACGCTCAAAGAATTTGGGTCGTGTCCAAGTTATATGGCAAACACTCAGTCTTCAAGGGCTAAAGTGCGATCTCATAGCGCGCCAAAGCAGCGCCCTGTGGATCATACTTGGGCCCACGAGAGACAGTCTACAAGTAGTATTAAGCGAAGACCTTCTATTGAAGGAAGGAATGTACCAAGAGCTGTGAGGATGCAACGTTCGTCTTCTCATGTTGGTTTGTGTCCTCAAAGTAACCACTACCCGTGGTCAATTAGGCTTGACAGGTCAACGGTATCTCTTATGGAGAGCGAGTGTGAGTCCACGAGTACTGTTTTAACCAACGGCTATTGTAGCAAATCAGTTGCTGGATATGGGTACTAAGCACGCTTAACCGAAGTCAAATCATAAAGCTTCAACGACCATGTTGAATAAACATCGTTTGTAGGTCAGTAGATAAGTGTTGAAAGGTTTCCTCAAATAATTTTGCAATTGTTAAGAAAAATATATAAATGTTAATTTGACTTATGACGTTGACTTGACTTGGTCAAATGTGTATTATTTTTTTATTTATTATTGTCTAGCATTCTTAGTAATTATTAACATATAAATAAGCAACTTCAATATGCATACATGTGTTGTAACATGTGCTTAGGGAGTTTTTCAAAAAAAAAAAAAAAAAACTAGAATTTTCCTTTTTCACCCTAAAGTTTTTATCTTTGACAATTTAAGTTTAAAGTTTAATCTTTGTTTTCTTTTAACCCTAAAGTTTTAATATCTGACAATTTAAGTTTAAAATTTTAATCTTTGATAATTTAACCCTTTTGATTAATTTGATTTTTCACTTCTAATTTAAAAGTTTCTATCTTGTACGATTTAACCTCTTTGATTAATTTGATTTTTCACTTCTAATTCAAAAGTTTCCATCTTTTGCAGTTTAACCACTTTGATTTTTTTTACTTATGTGTGGTAATCTTGGTTTTGTGGGTTTTTTAAACAAAAAATGGTTATGCATATGGTTGTTAAAACCTTGGCTTTTGGGGGTTTTAAAAAAAATAATTTTTTTACTTTCACCCAAAAGTATTTCATAAATTACTTTTAACCCAAAACTATTTGTTTTTTTTACTTTTAACACAAAACTTTTTATCTTTTGCAATCTATCCTCACAACTTTTTTTTTATTTTCAGCTTTGGTCCTTTATAGTTTTTGTTTTCCGCAAATTTTTCGCTTTATACTTCGTTCTAAATTTTGTGACTCAAAACATCGGAACGTGCGTCTTTGGTTTAACGTTTTTACGTTTCGTTCTAAATTTTACGAGTTAACACGACACAACGTGCGTGTGTGGGTGAACGTTTTTACATCATCTATTTTTTCCCGTTTGACAGGTTCAACGTAACGTGCGCATCTTAAATCGACTTAGTTATAACTAAAGAATCCCCGCCGCATTGCGGCGGGTCGTAATTCTAGTTTTAATGAAAAAATGCATGTTTAGTTATGTCATAACAAGACAATTATGTACGTATGAATAGAATGTTATATTCTATACCATCTTTATTTGTACTTCATATATACTATGTAGTGATATTAATAAACTAAAATTCTTATCAAAATTACCAAGTTTTATGATGTGAGAGTTAAGGGTCATAGCTCCATAAGTTTATAGTGCCCGATCTTGACTGCAGCGAATTACAACATCTGGACACTCAGAATCAAGGTTGTATTTGTTGGAAATTTGTGAAAATAACACTTTTCACAAATATAGGAAAATGATTTTTTTTCTATTTGGAAAATTGGTATTTAATAAACCAACCTTTGCCCAGTTGGTAAATAATAATCCAACGTACAGAATTGGTATATAATAATCCTACCTATCAACATGTTGGCACTCAATGGACCTCCGTTAGTTTTTTTTAACTGAAGTTAGTTTTTAAGTTTTATTTATTACACAAACAGTCCCTGTAGTTGTAATTTACTAGTTTTAAGTTTTATTTATTACACAAACAGTCCCTGTAGTTATAAAAAAAATCATAAAAATCAAAAAAAATCTAAAAATTCTAAAAAATTCAAAAAAATCTAAACAATCAAAAGAATTATAAAAAATCATAAAAATTTCTAAAAAATCAAAAAAATTATAAAAAATCAAAAAAATTCTTCATCTTCATCATTTTTGAACAAACCCTAACTCCATAACACACCCACATAAGCAGCCGACACCCTCAAAAACCTCTCTCATCCTCACCTCGTCGGAGGTAGACAGACCAGGCAGCAGCACTGCACGGCAACAGACGAGGAGGCTCTGGTCACGGTGCCGCCGCGTGTGGCGGGGGCGGTGATGCTGTGACGATGATGGCGATGGCGGTTTCTCCAACAACCCAGCCGACAACCCTCACCCTCCTTCCTATATCACATCCACAGCCACCTGAACAGATTGAGAGAGAGAAGCCGGAGAGAAGAGAGACGGCGACAGCAGCGCCGCCGCTGCGACGACGGTGGTGGCTCTGGTTCGACATGTTTTCCGGTAAAAACAAACCCCTGTTCTCTTTATTTTTGTTTTTTTTAGAATGTGGTGATAGTTACGTTACTGTTTCTGTTGGTGACGGCGACGACACAGCGGCCGGAGCCATTTTTTTTTTACTCGGGTCATTGTTTTTCCAGCTTCGGTTAAAAGTAGATCTGATTGGTTCGAGTTTTGTTTCAGATTCGGTTCTAATTTAGTTCGGGTGCGCGTCAGTTGTGGTTCGGGTTCGTGAAACGGGTCGACACAGTCAAAGTAGGGCAACTCAGTTCGATGTTCGGGTCAACAAGTCAACGGATAGCTCGGTTTTGTCAACGACTCAGATTTTCGGGTTTAGAATTTTTTTGATTTACTAGAATTTTTATGATTTTTTTTATGATTTTTTTAGAATTTTTTTGAATTTTTTAGAATTTTTAGAATTTTTTTGATTTTTATGATTTTTTTTATAACTACAGGGACTGTTTGTATAATAAATAAAACTTAAAACTAGTAAATTACAACTACAGGGACTGTTTGTGTAATAAATAAAACTTAAAAACTAACTTCAGTTAAAAAAAACTAACGGAGGTCCATTGAGTACCAACATGTTGATAGGTAGGATTATTATATACCAATTCTGTACGTTGGATTATTATTTACCAACTGGGCAAAGGTTGGTTTATTAAATACCAATTTTCCTTTCTATTTTGGACTAAAAATAAATATAATAAAATGAGCGGGTTTTATATATTTATTTGTGGGTTTGTGTTCTATGTTGGAAGAGCTTCTCAATGAACTAAACCACGTCCAAAACGGAGCTAAGATGAATGAGATATTGATGCTCAAAGTTTGGTGTTTGAAACTTGAATGCTGAAAAAATTGGGAAAGTGGCACCTTGTCCCACATAGGAGGAGAAATGAAACTTAAAGAAGTATTTAAGTGAGAACTCTCCATCCTTATTGTTTCATGTAAGCACACACTAAGTGTACTTGCGAAGGGTGCGGAGCACTCGCACACGCGCGACGTGAGCGATGAGGCGCAATGTGGCGCTTTGATGGCGCACTTTACACTTCGCACGCTCGCATCACCGCGAGCCGCCTTGGTATTTTTGACCGCGTGCGCGTGGTGGAGCACAAGGGATGCAAGGATCAGGTGGTTAGTGACGTGGCATACAGGCGCATGACCTTGATGGGTCCGCGCGCAGTGGCGCATGACGTGACAGTCATGCGCATACGCGCGCGAGTACACATGGCATGGTGGCACGCACTCGCGCATGGAGCATGGGCACTGAAGTGACGTGCGCGGCGCACCAAAGTGAGCCAATACGGCGCGACTGTGTGGCGTGCTTGTATAGGCTCATAGGTGATGTCGCGCAGGCGCGCATGGGATTGAGCCAAAATGGCGCACGCGCGCATGGAAGTAAGCCAAAATAACGCATGAGCGTGCAGACCTGCGCGCGCACCAGTTTGTCTTGCGCGCGCGCGTGCGCAGAAGCTACCAGCAGTTAATGCCAGTGCAGTTAAATTTCAGCATTCGAAACTGACGAAGTCAATGGCTTTGACTGCGAATTAAATGACGAATTAAAGTGCATTGAAGACGTTTAATGAAATTTAATTCTCCCATTTAATTCGTTTTTCAGTTTCTTCAAGACCTGCAGTATAAATAGGAGGTTCTGCTGCAGATTGAACACACCGAAAACCAACAGCAATACAATCTCTCTCTTCTGAATTCTTCTTCATCTTCAAGCTTTCAAGGTACACCTTCGGGTTGGAGTCAAGACCGGCAGTACGACTACTTCGGGCTGTTGTATCCTGGAAACAAACGTGTTCTACTGGGAGACACGAAATTTGTTTTAAGGGACCCGTGTCTAACACGATCCTCAACCAAGAACTTTTAATTTTCTGCAAATTTCTGTTCTTGTTCTTCCTTTTTATTTCAGTTGTAATTGTATCTTTTTCAGTTTCATTCTGTACTAGTTCTGGTAATTCAAGTTAGAAAGAATTTTTATTTATTTTGCACGAACGGATTCCTACAGTATTTCGAGTTCATGGAATATTACAGGGGCTAGAACCGGGAAATTAACAAGGTGATGCCAAAAAGGATGACATGGCAGTAGCTTTGTTATTGCAAGTTTCAATTTGCAAAGAATATCTAGGATGCTCTGAAAACTCGGTATGTTTGGGTTGAATGAGTACAAGAAGCAAAGGTTGAAGAGTTGGAGATAGAGTTTAAATCTTTGAACATATAGTAATGGCTAGTAACTACTTTTAACAATATATTAAGAGTTGGATCGATATGCACGTTTGCTCAATACGAAGACTCGAGCTGAGTTTCGACTAGTATGGCTACACTCAAGATATTAAAAATCGTTTTGATAAGTATCCAGACCTTGGTTCATAAGAGCAGGCCGGGTGGTCCGTTATGGACTCCCCATAACGCGTGATCCCACCACGAACACCGCCGCCGCCCCTCATATAACGCGTGATATATTAAACGCGTTGAATCCATCACGCGTTGAAAGTTTGAAAAATTGAACCGTTGATTGATTTTTTGACCGTTATTTTAAACGGTAATATTCATGAAAAAAAACCTTTAAACCATTTATCTATTTATATCTCCATTTTAAACCATTTTACACACACCAATCTACATCTTTTAAACCATTTTAAACCCATTTCACACAATTTTTATATTTTTCTCAAATGGAATTCCCTACGGATTCGACGTTTCCGATGTCTAGCGATAGCGATACCGAGTCGTCTTCCGACAACGAGACGCTAAAATATTTTGTGTCGGTGTATAACGAGCTTGATGCTGAGTCGTCCCGCCCAAAGAAGAAGATGGTCGACCGTGATCGTATACGTGTCAACAAAGTTTTGATGAACGATTATTTTGTGGAAAATCCGCTCTACAATGCCGAAATGTTTAGAGATCGGTTGCGTTTACCCAAAGAATTATTTTTAAAGATTGTTGGAGACATCGAAGCAAGCGAGGAATGGTTTCAAGAAGGTTACGATGCGAGGGGAAAACCAAGTTTCACGCTGATACAAAAATGCACTTCCGCCATTCGCCAACTAACGACAGGTAACCCTCCCGATCAATATGATGAATACCTAGCTATGTCGGCCAGAACTTCACGTGAATGTTTGCAATTTTTTTGCAACGCGGTCATTAAGTTGTATGCTAACGAGTTTTTACGTAAACCGACGAGCCACGACATCTCATGTATTTACGCCACACACACACGAGGCTAGATGGCATTTTCCCGGGATGCTCGGTAGCATCGATTGTACACATATCGAGTAGAAAAAGTGTCTAAGAGAGTTGCGAGGGGCGTATGTTAGGGGAGACATCAAAAGGCCAATCATCATACTAGAAGCGGTGGTGTCGAATGATTTATGGATTTGGCATTCGTATTTCGGTGTTCCAGGTTCAAACAACGACATCAATATGTTGCACACGTCGCCGTTGTTCCAAACCGTAACGGATGGTACCGCACCTTCCTCTCCTTTCTATGTTAGCGATCGACATTACAGACGAGGCTTTTTTCTTGTGGATGGTATCTACCCGTCTTGGTTTGTTTTTGTGAAAGCTCTCTCATTTCCTGTCGAGCCTAAAGAAATCGCGTTCAAAAAATTGCAAGAATCGGCAAGAAAAGATGTTGAGAGGGCATTTGGTGTTTTAAAGGGTAGATGGCGTATACTACACCGACCGGTTCGTGCGACGAACAAGAAATCAATACATAGCATAGTGTATGCATGTATCATATTGCACAATATGATGATCAAAGAAGACGGACGTGCAATATCCCCGGATTGGGTGCCGGATCCTCCTACACAAGTTCAAGTTCCACAAAATATCCATCTAGAATTGCGTAATGAAGAAACTCACTTTCGTTTGAGATACGATTTAATCGAACTAGTAGTTTCTCTAGTTTTGGAGTTTCATGATTCGGACGAGGAGTAGTTTTTTTTTTAATTGTATGTTTCATAATTTCTAGTATGTTAAATTGAAGTAGTATGTTTTAAATTTAATGAAATTTTTAATTTTAGTGTTTTATTGTTAATTTCTAATTTAAAATAAAAAATTAAAAAAATTAGTGAAATTTATAATTTAGTGTTTAATTTCTAATTTTAAAATAAAAATTAAAAAAATTTGGGTGATGGAATTGTATCACTAGTGATTACCCCCACTACATTTCTATCACTAGTGATAGAATATTAGGTGATGACATGGCATGAGTTGATTAGTGCTTGTGAGTGATAGAAATATATCACTAGTGACCACCCCTTCTCCCTAACTAAGAAAAAACATAGAGTATGTTCCCAAGATCTTTAACAAATCAATAGTGTTCATAATCAAATTTGTAGTAGTTAAAAGCTTCTTTTCTACACTAGTGACTCCTCAAAGAAAATTAATTTTGAAAGGAATTAATCAAAATAATACCCTTTTCTAAATCATATTATCTAGGTACGCTTACTTTGAAAGTAGGTAGAAACGTTCCTATTGTAAATAGAGATTTGTCTATCTTAGGGTATGTGTTATGTTTTCATTTTTTTCCTGTCATGTAATAAAGTGACTGTATGTAATTGACACATTACTGCACAAGTTTCACTCACTTTTTTCACTGCACCATGTTATCCTGTTATGGTTTTACTAGTTTTTATTGCATCACAATCATTTTCTTAGTTGTTACCTATTTATTTAGATCTTATTTTTTATATTAACTGATTTAGATAAAATACTAAATAAATAAATGCATTTCATTTTAGAAAAAAAATAACAATAAAAATTAAAATCGATTAAACAATTAAAGTTTTTAACGGAACATTTTATTTAGTAAATAACAATACTGTATTTTTAATTAAACTAGGTTTAAATAACTTCGCCGCGTTACGGCGAATTTATTTTGTTATTTAGTTGTGTTTATATGTGTTTTAAAATCACTACAAGCGTGTTGCGAACGGAGATGAGCAAATTGTTCTGGGTACCAGTACCAAATTTGCCGAACCGAAAGATCTTAAGTACCAATTCGGTACCGACTTTTGGCGTTCCTGCTATCGGTTCACTACCGTTTTTTACCTTCATATACCGGTACCGTAACCGGTATTTTCCGTATCAGTACCGATTCCGTATCGGTTGGCACCGAGCTCATCCCTACCCCTGAAACTAAAAAAAGAAAAAATTAAAAGTTGAAAATGATCAACAAAAAAAAGTTATACGATACCGTTGTTCGTACGGTAACCGTGATCGGATGACCAAATGGTACCGTTGTTCGTACGGTAACCAAAATATTTCCAATATCAATTCGGCACTGATGTGCGTTAGGTGTAATATGTTTTAGGTGTATATTTTAAGCCCTTTTTACACTTTAGCCAAGTTTTAAATTTATAAAACACGATATTTACCAACACTAAACACACATATGGGCAAGTGCACCCATCGTGGACGTAGTATAGTGTTGGTAAGATACCGAGGTCGTCCAATGACACAAGAGCTTTTAGTATCGGTTTATCCTCAACGTCTAATCAAATCAAAATGTTAGAAAAAAGATTTTTAAACTAAGAAAATAAAACTAACTAAATGCTGAAAAATAAAATAAAAATAAAAACAGATAGACAAGATGAATCACTTGGATCCGACTCGTGTGTTAGTATAACCTTTGATTATTTTCACACTTTTGCACTTGTTTAAGAGATTATCTTAGTTATTGTAGTAGGCCCCTCTTTTGAAGGCGACGTTACCCTCAACCCAGTAGTTTGAGTCAGCAAGGATACAATCCTAAAGGGTTGGATTATTGAAAGATAATTAATTAAGTTATTAATGCAAATTATGGTAGGCCCCTCTTTTGGAGGTGACGTTACCCTCGACTAAGTAGTCTGAGTCAGCAGGGATACAGTACTAAATAGCCAGGTTATAGTATTAATAGTAGTTAACTTATGAGGGGATCAAAGAGTTTGGACCCCCGCCATCCAATACCTTTGGGTATTGAAGGAGGTCCTACTAAATTTGACCCAGGTCCCTTGCAGGACCTCTAAACGCTGAACAAGGGCAAGACCCTTGCCAAACCGTTCCCTTAACCCCCGACCAGGTAGCCAACATACCTCCATATAGACCGTGGAGATATGAATGGTGAAAATCTTTTATTTTATATAGACAGTAAAATAATGTCAAGACACCACAGACAAACGATAAGGAAGAATCACCTTCAACATAAGAAACTAGTTATTAAAGTCATTAATACAAAACAAAATAAAAAGTGCAAAAGATTAAAAATAAAAAGTATTATACTAAACACTTGTCTTCACCAAGTGATGTAAGAGACTTAGGCAAACATGGCCTTGATTGTCAAGAACTCTTACGATCAATCTTGGATCCCGATACGACTCACACACTCTATGATGGACAATGGATGATGGTGGTGGATGATGGTGTTATGGTGGTGGTGGGTGGTGGGTGAAGTGTGAGAGAGGTGGTGTGCCAATGGATGAGTTGCAATGGATCCAAGCACTCCTATTTATAGACTGAACCGAAGCCTGGGCACGGCCCCGTGTCCGCTGGGCACGGCCCCGTGCCCGTCTGACACTCTCTTTCTTCATTAATTGTAATTCGCAATTACAATAAATGCGCCTGCAGTACTTTGGGCACGCCCCCGTTTTCACTGGGCACGGCCCCGTGGTGAGCAATAGAAGCTTCTACAGGTTTGTCTTTTCTGCTGCTTCTTGGGCACGGCCCCGTGCTCGCTGAGCACGGGGCGTGTTCAGTCTTCTGCTTTCTCTGTTTTGCTTGGGAGGATGCTGTCGAGGGGTCGGGCAATCCACTTTTGTTCCTTTTCTTGTATTTATGTTAGATTTTGCTGTCTTTTTGCTTCTTTTGTTAATTTGAGCTCATTTAATCCTGAAAATACAAAAGGAAGACAAAAACACTTTTTCCAACATTAGTACTTAAAAAGGGTTAGTTTTATGCCTCATTTGATATAATTTATATGTTGCATTTTGCGCGTATCAAATACCCCCACACTTGAATCTTTGCTTGTCCTCAAGCAAAACTCTTTATAATGTGGCTTTATTCACTCCCAAATGGAATGGGTAGAAGAGAAGGTTTTCGGGCTTGTCATAGAGTGTCGGGATTTTTCAAGATCGTTTAAGTTTTATCTTTATTTATTTACAACCCTATTCGTCATGATTTATTAAAAACTTTTCATAAGGTAAATTATTTATTAAGGCATAACATGCCTTTTTAAAATTTCATTTATATACAAGTTCACATACCTCACGGGGGAAATCACTCACACTCGGCCGAAGGTGTATTTTTAGTGAATCACTCGAGAGCGGCATGGAACTTATTCCTACCATAAGCTTGCAAAGCAATCAATCCTCATCCTTTTTAACTTTATACCTTTGTAAATATCAAGAGGACTTTTTGGGTGAAGGGTTAGGCTTGGGCTAAAGGTGGGTAGTTGGGTTAGTAGTTAGTAGAAAAGGGTGAAAGGCGTAAAAAGCGTCGGTTTTCGTAAAACATTTTGTTTTTGTGACTTTCTATTTTTAAATGAAGTATTTATTCAAACAAGCTTTTTGTTTGAGGAGCTTTGTTTGTTTATTTCCAACTTCATTGTAAAATATTTTTTTCATAGTCAAACGAAAACCGAGCTTGTTACTAAAATAAAAGGTAAAAATAAAAAGGGGTTTTGGTAGGTAAAAAGGGTTTTGGGTTAAGAAATGAAAAGGTTTAGGCTCAAAGGGGTTAACTAGGGGGAATTTTTGGGTAGGTGAAAAGAAAAATAAAAATAATGGTGTTGAAAGAAAAAGGGTTAGTCCTAATGCCTCTATCATTTACTTACTTGGGTTTAAGTTGGTAAGGACCGGGAATGAATTGTCGTGGCAAGTTCTAGAGTCGTAAGAACCAAGCGGCTATTCACACAAGAAACGAAAAATGAGCATTTAGCGTAAAGATGTATATTTGTATGCTCAATAAAGGCTCAAAACTCACTTTTGTGGGAATGGGTTTTTATGTGATCAAGTATATATAATCAAATTTTAACTAAGCTTGTCATGCCGTTTCATAATTTTCTTATGTTGGTTCTTTTTATCACGACGCTATCGGTTGTAAACTTATAAAAATATAACCTTGTTAGACCTAGAATTCCCAACTTAAACTTAGACAAGTAAAAAAATTGAATATTTTGAAAAAAATTGGGGTGATTAGCGGTTCCGATAGAGTTTTGTGTAAGGCTTGTTATTAGGACTTGCAAAATTCAAGGTTTTAGCATCCCCCCCCCCACACACACACTTAAATTACACATTGTCCTCAATGTGTCCCAAAAATAAATTTTTAGGTTGATTGAATGTGTAAAATGGTGTTAAAAGCAAAATTTTATGTTACTGGCAGTCTGGACACGACCCCGTGGTGACCGGGCACGGCCCCGTGTTCAGGTGCCAGTGACAAAAATTAAAGAAAGAAACAGAAGCCTGGACACGGGGGCATGTTCAGTGAACACGGCCCGTGTCCAGTTACCTGAACTGGGCGATTTTCTGGAGGATGTTCAGCACGGGGCCATGTTGGCTTGGCACGGCCCGCGCTGAGCTTACTGTAATGAAGAAATTGTTGTCGGATGGCCCTGTTTTCGTGCATGGGCCATTTTTCTCGTTTCCCTTGTTATCCTTGACCATCCCGAGTGTGTTTTATTTCTGCAAATTAAAACTAAAAGATTAAACTAAATTAAGGATAGTTCCGTGGAATGCCTCCGTGGTGCGCCACGTTTATAAGGGTCCTTGGCTAGACCCAAGGCGAGGTTATATGTTTTCCGAGCGGGATGTTTCGCATCCCACGTTGCACCGTCGGAGAGCAGCATCCAAACTCGAATCAATAACCTTCATGTAATTGACCGGGTCATCGTCCTCTATTCTCTTCCCAGCCCCCAATTTTACTTCATTATCCCCATATTTTAAAGTGAGCGTTCTGTCATTCATGTCCACTACCGCTTGTGCGGTGGCGAGAAAGGGTCTCCCTAGTATGAGGGGGACTTCGGTGTCTTCTTCCATATCAAGTATGACAAAGTCGTCCGGGTAAACGAAATTGTCCACCTTGACTAGGACATTTTCAATGACACCTTGTGGGAACTTGACGGACCGATCAGCAAGTTGTATAGTCATTTTTGTAAGACTCGTTTTTCCTAGGCCGAGTCTTTTGAACATTGATGCGGGCATGAGGTTAATGCTAGCCCCAAGGTCGGCTAGTGCATTATGAACGGGGGAGTCCCCGATCGAGCAAGGAATTGTGAAGCTTCCGGGATCAATTTTCTTTTGGGGGAGTTTGTTGAGTACGAGGGCGGAGCATTCTTCGCCTAAGTTAACTAATTGCAATGTTTCAATTTTCCTTTTATGAGTGAGGAAGTCCCTCATAAACTTAGAGTATTTAGGCATTTGAGTTAGGACGTCAATAAAAGGAATGTTGACATGCAATTGTTTTAGTAAACTTTCAAATTTTGCGAATTGCTCGTTGGTCTTTTGACGGATTAACCTACCGGGGTATGGAACCGGAGGAGCCTTGGTGGGCTCTGATGGTGGCGGAGTAACCTTCTCTTGACGGGGCGGTAATGTGGTCTCCTCAGTAGGCGATGGCCCTTACGCGGGACCCACGGTACGGTTCCGTAAGGTGATGAGATGAACTTACGCCTTTGGGTTTGTTTCGGTATTACTTGGTAACGCGCCTTGCGGTCTCTCGGAGAAATTTTGGGCTAGTTGACTTATTTGTTTTTCGATGTTTTGTATACTAGCTTGTTGATTTCTAAAATTTGATTCTAATTGTAGTAATCTATCCGAGTTTTTCTTTTCGGTGTCGGAGATAAGGCGAGATATAGTATCTTCAAGCCTTTCTCGTCCACCTTGTTGTTGAGGGAAATTTTGTGAATCATTTCTTTGTTTTTGAAAGTTTGTTCGTTGATTTTGTTGGTTACTACCATTGCCGGGTTCTCTCCAACCAAGGTTAGGGTGGTTTCGCCATCCTTGGTTGTAGGTGCCCGTTGGAGGACCCGACGGCCTAGGTCTATTATCAATGTAGTTTTTCGATTCTGTTTGATCATCTGTTTCTTTCATATAACTCCAATTTTCATGTGGCCCACCACACCCTTCACAAGCCATAACCGAGACTGTTTTTGTCATTTCTAACTTTTTAATTTTAGAAGAAAGGGCCTCGATTTGGGCTTGTAAAGAGGTGCTTTCATCAACCTTATGGGCGCCCGGGGCAATAGATTTATTGCCTCGGGGAGTGTGCCACTGGAAATTGGTTTGAGCAATTTCCTCAATTTAATTATATATTTCATGCGGGCGTCGATTACCTAAAAGTCCCCCGGAGCTAGAGTCAAGTGTTTGTCTTGTGTGTGGCAACAACCCATTATAGAAAGTGGATAGTTGTTGCCATGTTGCAAGACCGTGATGAGGACACTTTCGCAATAGCTCGTTGAACCTTTCCTGTAACAACTGTCACTAAAATCCATAATTAGGATGGTAATTAGCTATTAAGAAAACCCTAATTGAGAAACCCAAGTAATTCTGCACTAACCCTAAAAATTTCCAGAACAATCAGAATCAGAATCAGGGCCCCTAAAACTCAGGGGGGGCAAAACCCTAGTTACGATTATCTAAATAACTTGCTGGCCGTTTTGAATTTTACAATTTCATCAACTCAGCACGCCTAGTTAGGGACGTGGCTACCTATAGAAACTAGGTTACCCCTCGCGTAGCGCGACGCCCATGGGGGGTACCCCTCGCGCTACGCGACAGGGTCAAATTTCGTGTATAAATAGTAGAGGTTGGGACTTGAATTCTGGCACAAAATCGACGTTAAAAGTCGAATTATACACGGAGTTATGCTCTGTTTACCACAATTAACACACACAAACCTCAAAACGCTGCCGCAATCAGGGTAATAACTCGATCGCTATTACGATTCAAAGTCCGATCGATTGTAACTATCCAACGATAGTCCAGGTGCTGCTCAATTGAGCTTGTACTTTGATTATTCGTCGGACTATGCTCTGTTATTCGTTGTGAATCTGATTGAATTATCGAGTATTGCACTGATTAATCGTTGTGAAGGTTTAATCTCGTGAATTGTCGTAATTGCTGTATTAGTTACAACCCCGTTTGTGTGAATTAGGCTAATCAGTAGACTAGACTCTGCCCAAATTGAATCAGCAATATATCAAGGATATCTGTAGACTAAACTTTGCCCGTAGAAATCTGCAATGTGAGTTCATTTCTCTTTTTTCACCGTTTGTGAGTCCCTACTCTTTTATCACAGTTTTATCACTTTTTGTGAAACAATTATATTACAAAATGCTTTCTAAAATCCTAAATGGTTACCAGTTATACTTACAGTGATTAAGTTATTATATTTTATAGTAACTACTGGTATGGGAGGTATTATACATTATTTGATTCTCATTGCTATTACCCAGAAAGTTAGCATAACCATAATTATTATATATAAATCTAAATGGCGGATACCATAACAAAGTCAAGTATACTGTATTCTATTTGTAGTCAAGTTATTATATCATATTATTACAGTTAGTGAATTAACATATTTTGATAAGTTATCATAATTGACATAAAATGTCATTATTCTGAATTGCATGATTTGGTGCTAGAAATAATATATTTGACCAAGTAATAAGACATCATTATGTCCAAAGTCACTAGCTGAAAGAATGATCAGCAGTGATATGTCCAAAGACACTAGTTGAAAGAATGATCAACAGTGTTATAATTAGAATCACTAGTTGAAAGAATGATCAACAGTGATAATGTCCAGGAACACTAGTTGAAAGAATGATCAACAGTGTTATAATTTGAATCACTAGTTGAAAGAATGATCAACAGTGATAATGACCAGAAGCACTAGTTGAAAGAATGATCAACAGTGCCATGAATAGAATCGCTAGTTGAAAGAATGATCAACAGCGATATGACCAAAGACCTTAGTTGAAAGAATGATCAACAGTGTTATGAACAAGTGATATGGTCAGAGTCACTAGTTGAAAGAATGATCAACAGTGATATGACCCACTCATAGGAATTGCCTAATGATAGATAAATTGAATAACAGTAAAGTATAGTTATTTGATTAATTCACTATTAGATGAAAGTAAACCAATGAGTGATACTATTGCTGATATATTGGAATTGCCATTATGTGACAAAATACTGATTGAGTAAGGTAAATGCAAATAAATATAAAACCTTAATACTGTAAGGTATAACAATATATTTTATAAAAATGGAATGATCTCACTCAGCATTCCCGCTGACAAAACCTTTTTCAAACATGTTTCAGGTAATTATCATAAGGCTGGATACGGCACTAAAAGGCATCAAGAAATGGCTTATTAAAGAAATATTGTTTTATAAAATGAAATTTATCTATATTAAAACTTATCTTTTTAAAATAGGGATTTATCCCATCTATTTAAATCAAATCCGGTGTTTTCTAAACTCTGATATTTTTCCTAACTCACGGTCCTGATGAAAATTCCGCTGCAACGTTTTTCAAAAATAATCACCGGTACCACGGGGCTGCTCGCGGCACCCGATTCCGTCCAGGGTGGGTCGGGGGCCGTGACAGAAGGTGGTATCAGAGCTAAGCCACTACTTTGATCCTATAAGTGTTGTGATAATAATATTTAAACTTAAATAAAAGAGTTAGGAGATTGCTATTAACTGGTAGCACATCTGATAATATTCAAAGGTTGAATAAGAAAAGATGCCTTAGTATAAGTTAAGCCACTTGTTTAAGCTAATTAGGTGTTCTTTAATACCTAAACAATAAAGTTAGAAAATTAATACAAATTAACTTATGTGTTGTACATGAATATATATATGTCAATAGGCACATATAATATCCAGAGGTATTATTTTGTTTTAATTATTCTGAGATATTAATAAGTGAAAATATTTGCAATTCAGATGTCGAATGAAGTATCACATAATCCAGAAGTTCATGCTAATAATGAAAATCCTTTGGATAAAAATGCTATAGAAAATCTAATAGCTCAAGGAATAGCTAATGCTTTACCTTTAATAATTAAAGCTGTTAAAAATCCCATAGAACCCACCAAAGCTATGAGCAGTAAGCATACCCGTGACGATAGTTTTAACCATAGTGTCAATAGTGATAATAATGGTATTATCAAAACCCCATGTCCTAAGAAGAAGAAGGCGATGACTCTCGGGTGTACCTACAAAGAATTTCTAGCCTGTAAACCAACCGAGTTCGCGGGCAGTGAAGGTGCCACGGCTGCTCTGCGATGGTTGGAAAAGACAGAGGCTGTTCTTACGATCAGCAAATGTGCTAAAGAAGATAAGGTGATGTATGCATCTAATCTCTTTAAGGAAGAAGTCTTAGAATGGTGGAATGCTATTCTTCAGGCAAAAGGAAGGACCATGGCTTATGCCATAAACTGGGAAGAATTCAAGGAAGTAGTAGAAAGAAAATTTTGTCCTCCTTATGAAAAGGAACGAATAACTAACAAGTTCCTAAATCATAAAATGATAGATGTGAATTGTCGTGAATATACGACAACATTTTTCGAATATGCAAGAATGGTACCAACTCTGGCTTCGCCAGAACCCGTACTAATTTCTCGTTATATTTGGGGATTAGTTAGCGAAATCCGAGACATAGTCAAGGCCGTTAGACCACAGACTATTGAGGAAGCAGTTGAACTAGCTAACATGCTGACAGATGGACTAATCCGCACAAGAGAAGAAAACAAGAAGAAAGAATTAGCCCAGAAAATTTCCCAAGAACTCAAAAAGAAAGAAACTGAACCGTCATTGGAGCAACCTATCTGCAGATATAGTAACAAAACGCATTCAGGACGATGTCGTTTTAGGAACACACCCTACTGTGACTTCTGCAAGATGACCGGGCACACAGAGGAAGAGTGCAGAAGGAAAACTAACATCTGTTACAATTGCGGGGAAACCGGACCCATCAAACCGTATTGCCCAAAACTAACCAAAGCGTCTGACAACAAGGCTAGAACAACAAACGGAGCTAAGAAAAACGCGCTAGCATACGCACTTACTACACAAGAAGTAGAGATGATTCCAGACGTAGTCACTGATATATATCTAAGTTAAGTTATTATTTGACCCTAGTACAAATAAAAGTTCACAAATAAATACATTCCGTCAAATATTTCCTCTATTTCAGATCCATACCAAACTTGTTTGGTTTTCACTTTCATGGAATCATTTATTTGGTCACGATCACCTTGTGGTGACGTTTTCACAAATTTGAAGCTTGTGCTAATCTCGTTGCACCTCTTACATACGGGTTTAATTATTCATTCATGTTGAATCACTTTGATTTATTCTATCAAAATAATCTTAAAACAATCGTGTGCTAAGATAATGATACACAAATTCATTTCATATTTCCGTGTATCTATCGAGCGCTTCGCAATCTTTATTGCTTTATCATCTTTGATCATTTCAATTTCAATCCAAAATCCTAATGTATTTATTTGAAACATTCGGATTTACTTCATTTGATTTACATCATGGTGAAACTCGTTTCATTCACCACTACTATGACACCTTGTGGCGTCATAATAAATTTATAGCTTGAACTATTTTCAATTTCACTCCTAATATACGAATTTTAATTTTTGGTTCATATTCTTAACCAATCTTAATACAACTATGTGTTAAGATAAAAGTACACAAATTCGTATCATATTCCGGTGTACTTCTTAAACGTTTCTTCTATCATCGAAAATTTTATAATATTTCATTTTGTCTTTTCATCATCAATTGAAACTCCTATATGAAATGAGTATCCAAGTTTTCTTCATTTAAACTTTCAGTTGATTATACGGTGAAATTGTTCAAGCACCGTAACTATTGAAATTATTCCAATCATTACGACACCTTGCGGAGTCGTTACAAACTTGTAGCTTGGGCTAATCCTAATCATACGAACCATTCAAAACCACGTATGTCTTTCGTTTAACTCATCATATGAAAGTAATCTTGATATAATTGTGTATTAAGACAATGATACACTAAACTCTATTGTATTCCAGTGTATCCTTGCAATATCAATACACTGATTTTTCTCTTAAATAACAATGATCTTCGTGCTATTATTCTGACCTTATTGATTCTGAGTTTTCCTCAGTTGCCAATCAAAGTAAGTTTTCTTTTGACCATGAATTTTATTCTAAAAAGTCATTTCACTAACTGTAAACAGATATCTATTTGATCATATATCTGTTGACTTGAACCTAGTCCCATTCAAAACTATATCATTTCATCTCATTCAGTGGTCATCGATTTCTTGAACTATTTCAGTTGAATTTTTTTAAAAACCCTACTGATACAACTAGTATTCACAAAATTTGACTCTGTGTCATTTACCTTAAAAGAATCCAGTTCCATTGACTAAATTAGGACCTAAATCTAACAGAAATATCATAACCCAAATCTTGAGGACGAGATTTTTATTAAGGTGGGGAGGATGTAACAACTGTCACTAAAATCCATAATTAGGATGGTAATTAGCTATTAAGAAAACCCTAATTGAGAAACCCAAGTAATTCTGCACTAACCCTAAAAATTTCCAGAACAATCAGAATCAGGGCCCCTAAAACTAAGGGGGGGGGGGCAAAACCCTAGTTACGATTATCTAAATAACTTGCTGGCCGTTTTGAATTTTACAATTTCATCAACTCAGCAAGCCTAGTTAGGGACGTGGCTACCTATAGAAACTAGGTTACCCCTCGCGTAGCGCGACGCCCATGGGGGGTACCCCTCGCGCTACGCGACAGGGTCAAATTTCGTGTATAAATAGTAGAGGTTGGGACTTGAATTCTGGCACAAAATCGACGTTAAAAGTCGAATTATACACGGAGTTATGCTCTGTTTACCACACTTAACACACACAAACCTCAAAACGCTGCCGCAATCAGGGTAATAACTCGATCGCTATTACGATTCAAAGTCCGATCGATTGTAACTATCCAACGATAGTCCAGGTGCTGCTCAATTGAGCTTGTACTTTGATTATTCGTCGTGATTTCGACTTGAATATTAGAGTGTTGTTCGAATTCGGACTATGCTCTGTTATTCGTTGTAAATCTGATTGAATTATCGAGTATTGCACTGATTAATCGTTGTGAAGGTTTAATCTCGTGAATTGTCGTAATTGCTGTATTAGTTACAACCCCGTTTGTGTGAATTAGGCTAATCAGTAGACTAGACTCTGCCCAAATTGAATCAGCAATATATCAAGGATATCTGTAGACTAAACTTTGCCCGTAGAAATCTGCAATGTGAGTTCATTTCTCTTTTTTCACCGTTTGTGAGTCCCTACTCTTTTATCACAGTTTTATCACTTTTTGTGAAACAATTATATTACAAAATGCTTTCTAAAATCCTAAATGGTTACCAGTTATACTTACAGTGATTAAGTTATTATATTTTATAATAACTACTGGTATGGGAGGTATTATACATTATTTGATTCTCATTGCTATTACCCAGAAAGTTAGCATAACCATAATTATTATATATAAATCTAAATGGCGGATACCATAACAAAGTCAAGTATACTGTATTCTATTTGTAGTCAAGTTATTATATCATATTATTACAATTAGTGAATTAACATATTTTGATAAGTTATAATAATTGACATAAAATGTCATTATTCTGAATTGCATGATTTGGTGCTAGAAATAATATATTTGACCAAGTAATAAGACATCATTATGTCCAAAGTCACTAGCTGAAAGAATGATCAGCAGTGATATGTCCAAAGACACTAGTTGAAAGAATGATCAACAGTGTTATAATTAGAATCACTAGTTGAAAGAATGATCAACAGTGATAATGTCCAGGAACACTAGTTGAAAGAATGATCAACAGTGTTATAATTTGAATCACTAGTTGAAAGAATGATCAACAGTGATAATGACCAGAAGCACTAGTTGAAAGAATGATCAACAGTGCCATGAATAGAATCGCTAGTTGAAAGAATGATCAACAGCGATATGACCAAAGACCTTAGTTGAAAGAATGATCAACAGTGTTATGAACAAGTGATATGGTCAGAGTCACTAGTTGAAAGAATGATCAACAGTGATATGACCCACTCATAGGAATTGCCTAATGATAGATAAATTGAATAACAGTAAAGTATAGTTATTTGATTAATTCACTATTAGATGAAAGTAAACCAATGAGTGATACTATTGCTGATATATTGGAATTGCCATTATGTGACAAAATACTGATTGAGTAAGGTAAATGCAAATAAATATAAAACCTTAATACTGTAAGGTATAACAATATATTTTATAAAAATGGAATGATCTCACTCAGCATTCCCGCTGACAAAACCTTTTTCAAACATGTTTCAGGTAATTATCATAAGGCTGGATACGGCACTAAAAGGCATCAAGAAATGGCTTATTAAAGAAATATTGTTTTATAAAATGAAATTTATCTATATTAAAACTTATCTTTTTAAAATAGGGATTTATCCCATCTATTTAAATCAAATCCGGTGTTTTCTAAACTCTGATATTTTTCCTAACTCACGGTCCTGATGAAAATTCCGCTGCAACATTTTTCAAAAATAATCACCGGTACCACGGGGCTGCTCGCGGCACCCGATTCCGTCCAGGGTGGGTCGGGGGCCGTGACAGAAGGTGGTATCAGAGCTAAGCCACTACTTTGATCCTATAAGTGTTGTGATAATAATATTTAAACTTAAATAAAAGAGTTAGGAGATTGCTATTAACTGGTAGCACAACTGATAATATTCAAAGGTTGAATAAGAAAAGATGCCTTAGTATAAGTTAAGCCACTTGTTTAAGCTAATTAGGTGTTCTTTAATACCTAAACAATAAAGTTAGAAAATTAATTCAAATTAACTTATGTGTTGTACATGAATATATATATGTCAATAGGCACATATAATATCCAGAGGTATTATTTTGTTTTAATTATTCTGAGATATTAATAAGTGAAAATATTTGCAATTCAGATGTCGAATGAAGTATCACATAATCCAGAAGTTCATGCTAATAATGAAAATCCTTTGGATAAAAATGCTATAGAAAATCTAATAGCTCAAGGAATAGCTAATGCTTTACCTTTAATAATTAAAGCTGTTAAAAATCCCATAGAACCCACCAAAGCTATGAGCAGTAAGCATACCCGTGACGATAGTTTTAACCATAGTGTCAATAGTGATAATAATGGTATTATCAAAACCCCATGTCCTAAGAAGAAGAAGGCGATGACTCTCGGGTGTACCTACAAAGAATTTCTAGCCTGTAAACCAACCGAGTTCGCGGGCAGTGAAGGTGCCACGGCTGCTCTGCGATGGTTGGAAAAGACAGAGGCTGTTCTTACGATCAGCAAATGTGCTGAAGAAGATAAGGTGATGTATGCATCTAATCTCTTTAAGGAAGAAGCCTTAGAATGGTGGAATACTATTCTTCAGGCAAAAGGAAGGACCATGGCTTATGCCATAAACTGGGAAGAATTCAAGGAAGTAGTAGAAAGAAAATTTTGTCCTCCTTATGAAAAGGAACGAATAACTAACAAGTTCCTAAATCATAAAATGATAGATGTGAATTGTCGTGAATATACGACAACATTTTTCGAATATGCAAGAATGGTACCAACTCTGGCTTCGCCAGAACCCGTACTAATTTCTCGTTATATTTGGGGATTAGTTAGCGAAAACGAGACATAGTCAAGGCCGTTAGACCACAGACTATTGAGGAAGCAGTTGAACTAGCTAACATGCTGACAGATGGACTAATCCGCACAAGAGAAGAAAACAAGAAGAAAGAATTAGCCCAGAAAATTTCCCAAGAACTCAAAAAGAAAGAAACTGAACCGTCATTGGAGCAACCTATCTGCAGAAATAGTAACAAAACGCATTCAGGACGATGTCGTTTTAGGAACACACCCTACTGTGACTTCTGCAAGATGACCGGGCACACAGAGGAAGAGTGCAGAAGGAAAACTAACATCTGTTACAATTGCGGGGAAACCGGACACATCAAACCGTATTGCCCAAAACTAACCAAAGCGTCTGACAACAAGGCTAGAACAACAAACGGAGCTAAGAAAAACGCGCTAGCATACGCACTTACTACACAAGAAGTAGAGATGATTCCAGACGTAGTCACTGATATATATCTAAGTTAAGTTATTATTTGACCCTAGTACAAATAAAAGTTCACAAATAAATACATTCCGTCAAATATTTCCTCTATTTCAGATCCATACCAAACTTGTTTGGTTTTCACTTTCGTGGAATCATTTATTTGGTCATGATCACCTTGTGGTGACGTTTTTACAAATTTGAAGCTTGTGCTAATCTCGTTGCACCTCTTACATACGGGTTTAATTATTCATTCATGTTGAATCACTTTGATTTATTCTATCAAAACAATCTTAACACAATCGTGTGCTAAGATAATGATACACAAATTCATTTCATATTTCCGTGTATCTATCGAGCGCTTCGCAATCTTTATTGCTTTATCATCTTTGATCATTTCAATTTCAATCCAAAATCCTAATGTATTTATTTGAAACATTCGGATTTACTTCATTTGATTTACATCATGGTGAAACTCGTTTCATTCACCACTACTATGACACCTTGTGGCGTCATAATAAATTTATAGCTTGAACTATTTTCAATTTCACTCCTAATATACGAATTTTAATTTTTGGTTCATATTCTTAACCAATCTTAATACAACTATGTGTTAAGATAAAAGTACACAAATTCGTATCATATTCCGGTGTACTTCTTAAACGTTTCTTCTATCATCGAAAATTTTATAATATTTCATTTTGTCTTTTCATCATCAATTGAAACTC
Organism: Helianthus annuus; assembly: GCF_002127325.2. NCBI lineage: Eukaryota > Viridiplantae > Streptophyta > Magnoliopsida > Asterales > Asteraceae > Helianthus > Helianthus annuus. The sequence goes on along the minus strand of NC_035435.2, from coordinate 21,476,553 downwards.
CTATATGAAATGAGTATCCAAGTTTTCTTCATTTAAACTTTCAGTTGATTATACGATGAAATTGTTCAAGCACCGTAACTATTGAAATTATTCCAATCATTACGACACCTTGCGGAGTCGTTACAAACTTGTAGCTTGGGCTAATCCTAATCATACGAACCATTCAAAACCACGTATGTCTTTCGTTTAACTCATCATATGAAAGTAATCTTGATATAATTGTGTATTAAGACAATGATACACTAAACTCTATTGTATTCCAGTGTATCCTTGCAATATCAATACACTGATTTTTCTCTTAAATAACAATGATCTTCGTGCTATTATTCTGACCTTATTGATTCTGAGTTTTCCTCAGTTGCCAATCAAAGTAAGTTTTCTTTTGACCATGAATTTTATTCTAAAAAGTCATTTCACTAACTGTAAACAGATATCTATTTGATCATATATCTGTTGACTTGAACCTAGTCCCATTCAAAACTATATCATTTCATCTCATTCAGTGGTCATCGATTTCTTGAACTATTTCAGTTGAATTTTTTTAAAAACCCTACTGATACAACTAGTATTCACAAAATTTGACTCTGTGTCATTTACCTTAAAAGAATCCAGTTCCATTGACTAAATTAGTACCTAAATCTAACAGAAATATCATAACCCAAATCTCGAGGACGAGATTTTTATTAAGGTGGGGAGGATGTAACAACTGTCACTAAAATCCATAATTAGGATGGTAATTAGCTATTAAGAAAACCCTAATTGAGAAACCCAAGTAATTCTGCACTAACCCTAAAAATTTCCAGAACAATCAGAATCAGAATCAGGGCCCCTAAAACTCAGGGGGGCAAAACCCTAGTTACGATTATCTAAATAACTTGCTGGCCGTTTTGAATTTTACAATTTCATCAACTCAGCAAGCCTAGTTAGGGACGTGGCTACCTATAGAAACTAGGTTACCCCTCGCGTAGCACGACGCCCATGGGGGGTACCCCTCGCGCTACGCGACAGGGTCAAATTTCGTGTATAAATAGTAGAGGTTGGGACTTGAATTCTGGCACAAAATCGACGTTAAAAGTCGAATTATACACGGAGTTATGCTCTGTTTACCACAATTAACACACACAAACCTCAAAACGCTGCCGCAATCAGGGTAATAACTCGATCGCTATTACGATTCAAAGTCCGATCGATTGTAACTATCCAACGATAGTCCAGGTGCTGCTCAATTGAGCTTGTACTTTGATTATTCGTCGTGATTTCGACTTGAATATTAGAGTGCTGTTCGAATTCGGACTATGCTCTGTTATTCGTTGTGAATCTGATTGAATTATCGAGTATTGCACTGATTAATCGTTGTGAAGGTTTAATCTCGTGAATTATCGTAATTGCTGTATTAGTTACAACCCCGTTTGTGTGAATTAGGCTAATCAGTAGACTAGACTCTGCCCAAATTGAATCAGCAATATATCAAGGATATCTGTAGACTAAACTTTGCCCATAGAAATCTGCAATGTGAGTTCATTTCTCTTTTCTCACCGTTTGTGAGTCCCTACTCTTTTATCACAGTTTTATCACTTTTTGTGAAACAATTATATTACAAAATGCTTTCTAAAATCCTAAATGGTTACCAGTTATACTTACAGTGATTAAGTTATTATATTTTATAATAACTACTGGTATGGGAGGTATTATACATTATTTGATTCTCATTGCTATTACCCAGAAAGTTAGCATAACCATAATTATTATATATAAATCTAAATGGCGGATACCATAACAAAGTCAAGTATACTGTATTCTATTTGTAGTCAAGTTATTATATCATATTATTACAATTAGTGAATTAACATATTTTGATAAGTTATAATAATTGACATAAAATGTCATTATTTTGAATTGCATGATTTGGTGCTAGAAATAATATATTTGACCAAGTAATAAGACATCATTATGTCCAAAGTCACTAGCTGAAAGAATGATCAGCAGTGATATATCCAAAGACACTAGTTGAAAGAATGATCAACAGTGTTATAATTAGAATCACTAGTTGAAAGAATGATCAACAGTGATAATGTCCAGGAACACTAGTTGAAAGAATGATCAACAGTGTTATAATTTGAATCACTAGTTGAAAGAATGATCAACAGTGATAATGACCAGAAGCACTAGTTGAAAGAATGATCAACAGTGCCATGAATAGAATCGCTAGTTGAAAGAATGATCAACAGCGATATGACCAAAGACCTTAGTTGAAAGAATGATCAACAGTGTTATGAACAAGTGATATGGTCAGAGTCACTAGTTGAAAGAATGATCAACAGTGATATGACCCACTCATAGGAATTGCCTAATGATAGATAAATTGAATAACAGTAAAGTATAGTTATTTGATTAATTCACTATTAGATGAAAGTAAACCAATGAGTGATACTATTGCTGATATATTGGAATTGCCATTATGTGACAAAATACTGATTGAGTAAGGTAAATGCAAATAAATATAAAACCTTAATACTGTAAGGTATAACAATATATTTTATAAAAATGGAATGATCTCACTCAGCATTCCCGCTGACAAAACCTTTTTCAAACATGTTTCAGGTAATTATCATAAGGCTGGATACGGCACTAAAAGGCATCAAGAAATGGCTTATTAAAGAAATATTGTTTTAAAAAATGAAATTTATCTTTATTAAAACTTATCTTTTTAAAATAGGGATTTATCCCATCTATTTAAATCAAATCCGGTGTTTTCTAAACTCTGATATTTTTCCTAACTCACGGTCCTGATGAAAATTCCGCTGCAATGTTTTTCAAAAAAAAAAATAATCACCGGTACCACGGGACTGCTCACGGCACCCGATTCCGTCCAGGGTGGGTCGGGGGCCGTGACATTTCCCAAGTTTCATATAAGGATTCCCCGTCCTCTTGTGAATAAGTATTAATTTCAGTCATTAATTTAGCCGTTTTAGCGGGAGGGAAATACTTATATAGAAATTTTTGGGCTAGTTCATCCCAGGTGTTTACCGATCCAGCTGGGAGGGCGTTAAGCCAAGCCTTTGCTCGGTCTTTTAGTGAAAAAGGAAACATTCGGAGGCGGATGGCGTCATTTGATGCTCCGTTGATCTGAAAGGTATCACATATTTCTAAGAAATTAGTAATATGTAGATGGGGATCCTCGTCCGCAAGCCCATGGAAGGTTGCAGAGTTTTGAAGCATCTGTATCAAATGCGGTCGAAATTCGAAGTTATTGGCTTCAACATTCAGTGCATTGATAGCGGCGCCGAGATTACCTACGGTGGGTCGTAGATAATCTATGAGAGTACGTTGGTCCGCCATTGGAAGTGGGTTCCCCGAAACCTTCTCTTGGTTTTTAGCTGTTAGTCTTTTTCTGAGAAAGCGTTCGGGTTCTTCTAGAGGTTCTTTTATGTCTTTATTAGAACTGGAGCTCATACACTACATAGGGGCGGCTTCTGGTTCCAAGTCCTGCAACAAAAATAGAAAAGAATGTTGGTCAGAAGGTTCACCACGGCCCCGTGCTCAGTGAGCACGGCCCGTGAACGGAGTTACAGTGATTGTTTTCCAGATCCCAGTTACTAGAGAGTTGGACACGGCCCCGTGTTGCACCGACACGGCCTCGTGGTCAGCCTTCTGTAACTTGGAAAACTAAAAACTGCCAGTAACAATGCTGGGCACGGCGCGTGTCCGACCAGGCACGGCCCGTGCTGAGCTCTACAGAAGCTGAAAAAAAAACTAAGAAAATCCTAAAAGATTAAAAAGAAAATAAAAAAATGATTAGGCCGTTGATTCCTAACTTTCTTAAAATCCTTGTGTCCCCGGCAACGGCGCAAAAAACTTGATGTGCGTTAGGTGTAATATGTTTTAGGTGTATATTTTAAGCCCTTTTTACACTTTAGCCAAGTTTTAAATTTATAAAACACAATATTTACTAACACTAAACACACATATGGGCAAGTGCACCCATCGTGGACGTAGTATAGTGTTGGTAAGATACCGAGGTCGTCCAATGACACAAGAGCTTTTAGTATCGGTTTATCCTCAACGTCTAATCAAATCAAAATGTTAGAAAAAATATTTTTAAACTAAGAAAATAAAACTAACTAAATGCTGAAAAATAAAATAAAAATAAAAACAGATAGACAAGATGAATCACTTGGATCCGACTCGTGTGTTAGTATAACCTTTGATTATTTTCGCACTTTTGCACTTGTTTAAGAGATTATCTTAGTTATTGTAGTAGGCCCCTCTTTTGAAGGCGACGCTACCCTCAACCCAGTAGTTTGAGTCAGCAAGGATACAATCCTAAAGGGTCGGATTATTGAAAGATAATTAATTAAGTTATTAATGCAAATTATGGTAGGCCCCTCTTTTGGAGGTGACGTTACCCTCGACTAAGTAGTCTGAGTCAGCAGGGATACAGTCCTAAATAGCCGGGTTATAGTATTAATAGTAGTTAACTTATGAGGGGATCAAAGAGTTTGGACCCCCGCCATCCAATACCTTTGGGTATTGAAGGAGGTCCTATTAAATTTGACCCAGGTCCCTTGCAGGACCTCTAAACGCTGAACAAGGGCAAGACCCTTACCAAACCATTCCCTTAACCCCCGACCAGGTAGCCAACATACCTCCATATAGACCGTGGAGATATGAATGGTGAAAATCTTTTATTTTATATAGACAGTAAAATAATGTCAAGAGACCACGAACAAACGATAAGGAAGAATCACCTTCAACATAAGAAACTAGTTATTAAAGTCATTAATACAAAACCAAATAAAAAGTGCAAAAGATTAAAAATAAAAAGTATTATACTAAACACATGTCTTCACCAAGTGATGTAAGAGACTTAGGCAAACATGGCCTTGATTGTCAAGAACTCTTACGATCAATCTTGGATCCCGAGACGACTCACACACTCTATGATGGATAATGGATGATGGTGTTATGGTGGTGGTGGGTTGTGGGTGAAGTGTGAGAGAGGTGGTGTGCCAAGGGATGAGTTGCAATAGATCCAAGCACTCCTATTTATAGGCTGAACCGAAGCCTGGGCACGGCCCCGTGCCCGTCTGACACTCTCTTTCTTCATTAATTGTAATTCGTAATTACAATAAATGCGCCTGCAGTACTTTGGGCACGCCCCCGTGTTCACTGGGCACGGCCCCGTGGTGAGCAATAGAAGCTTCTAAAGGTTTGTTTTTTCTGCTGATTCTTGGGCACGGCCCCGTGCTCGCTGAGCACGGGGCGTGTTCAGTCTTCTGCCTTCTCTGTTTTGCTTGGGAGGATGCTGTCGAGGGGTCGGGCAATCCACTTTTGTTCCTTTTCTTGTATTTATGTTAGATTTTGCTGTCTTTTTGCTTCTTTTGTTAATTTGAGCTCATTTAATCCTGAAAATACAAAAGGAAGACAAACACACACTTTTTCCAACATTAGTACTTAAAAAGGGTTAGTTTTATGCCTCATTTGATATAATTTATATGTTGCATTTTGCGCGTATCAGGCACCAACTTTTGGCGTTTTCTGTATTAGTGTCGGTTTTTACCTTCATGTACTGATACCGAATAGGACCGTCTCGGTATTTTCGATACCAGTTTGGTTCGATACCGGTTGACACCAACCTTATCCCAACTCCTAATATTAAAAAAAGGATTAAAGTTAAAAAGTAAAGAAAATAACTATTATTATAAATAATAGAAGTATTAAAAAAAACTATATATTATTATAATTTTAAAAGTACTATTCATTTCATTTCTATTATTAACTTGTAAAATAATAATGCCCACGCGCGTTGCGGCGTGGGTTCATCGCAAACATCAAATGGATTAATTCGAGCGTTATGTGATATGTTAAACGCATGAAAACGCGCATTGCGATTGGATTAAAACGTAAAGTAAACTGAATTATAATGTATTATATGTGACCCAACACATATATAGAAAACATCACGGGTATAAAGGAGAAACAGACACGTGTAATCAATATGGATTAATTGGAGTTTTTAAAAATTGAAGGGAAAAAAGAAATCACAATCTGACTTCACTCGGTTGATACCAAATTTACGAAACGAACATAAAATAAGCATAAAAACGTATTATATTTGACCTGACTCGCTTTACCAAAATATTTACGTTGAAATGTAGACCAACTCGGATTTATATCGTCACGTGCATAATAATATGCATGTAAAATGTTTTATTTAACGAAAACGTGTTAGATTTGACATGACTTGATTCCTGTTAAAACGTTTACGTTGAAACGTAGACCAACTCGAATTTATACTAAAACGTATATAAAAATAGTTGTTTACAGTAAAGGAACGAAAGCTAAAAAAATATAAGAAAATGAAAAAAAAAAAAAAAAAAAAAACTTTACTTGCACTACTTGGATCGAACGTAGCTCCTTTTAATACTCGAGCAAAGCAACAAACCAATTGTTCTAGAAAATGCGTTTGAGTTTTTGACAGAATGTAAAATATATAACTTTAATGTTGGTCGGTGGCTTTTGCCGGAGAGTTTTCGGTGGTTATACCACCAACTTTGTTCTTTAAGAGATTATAGAATATATATATAGTAAAGTAATATATAGTAATAATAATAATAATAATAATAATATATAGTAATAATAAATAAATTACTAAATGATATAAACAATGGTAATCGTAACAAAAAAATTAATGAATTAAACTTGATTATAACTTCAATTATGATTTAACTTATAAGAAATCATAGGGTTTTATGTGTATTTTATCTTTAACCTAAGGGGCTTATTTAAAAAAAAAAATCCTAATCATATCAAAATCATTTGCCTTCATTATCAGGCCTGGGGTGTGGCTTAACGCCACCCTGCCACCTCAGCCATTTTAGTACCCTGGGGCGGCACCGCCACACCGTGGCGGTTAAGGGGGGGGGGGCACGGCCCTTCTGCCAACACGTTAACGAGCATTTTACGAGGGGATCGAGGTGAGAATGGTCAAAATGATCGTTGATGAGCGGTAACATTTAAAACAAATTAATTTTAAAATTTATAATTACCTATAAATACCTTACATTTTTCTATAATTTTCATCCCTTCTTCCTCTACTCTTTATACCAAATCTCTACACTTTTTTTCCATAATCACACAATGTTTCTTAACAACCAAAACGTGTGGGATCCGAACCATCCGTTTTGGCAAAGTGCACCAAACAATCCCAACATAGGGCAAGAAGACCGTTATCGAAGAGACCCGCGGACGGGTGAGCTTGGATATTATCCGATGCCACCTGGCACCCTAACTTCTCCTCATCCGACCACTCCACTGATTCCCGGTTTTTATGGATATTATTCCCAACCTCCATTTTTTCCCCAAAACAAACCCAAACCCAAAACAGACCCGAAACCGAATCCATACCCAAAACCCAAGCCGAACCCACTTCCTCAAAAGGTGGACGATCGAGAAGACATCGTTAGAAGGGTGAGACCGAAGCACGTGCTCCTAAGACGGTCGAAAAGTGGACGCCTAGGGAAGAACTTGCGTTGTCACAAGCATGCTCGACGTATCGGAAGATGAGATTGTTGGTAAATTTTCTCTCCATAAAATTTTTTACATACTTTTATAAACATATATTTTAATTAAACATTTTTATAGGAAACGACCAAGATATAAAAGTATTTTGGAGGCGTATACGTTAGAAGTTTTTCGCCGCAATGGGTCGTGGTGAATATCGTACGACTGACTCTTTTTGAGGCAAGTGGACCGCAATGCGGACCAAGATTACCAATTTCAACAATTTACATAATCATTACGCCAACAATGTTAGAAGAAGAAACGGTTCGAGCGACGTGGACGTTATGACCTCCGCCCACAACGACTATAGATAGCATCATGGGCATCCGTTTACGATGATACCTTCGTGGGAGCTTCTTCGCAAATCTCCACAGTGGCATCTTGTACCGCCGTTTGACCCAACCGCCCGTAGGTCAAAACGGTCCAAATCAACATTCACTACCGAACCATCCAAGTCCGATGCTCGTACTACTATTAATCTAAATGACAACTTCGACGAATTTGAAACACCGCAAGAGCTGCCACGACCAAAGGGTAGGGATAGAAGTTAGGCAGTTGCACGAGCACGAGACACGTCTTCTTCAACGCCATCGGATGGCCCGTCAAGGTTGGACGAGTTCGACAATAGACTCAACAAGCTTCTCTCGATGAAGGAAAAGGACCAAGAACTAAAAATGGAGAAACAAATCCAGAAAGATATGGAATTTCTCGCGAAACACTTTTCACATCTAGCAAAGGAGGAACAAATCATTTTGGAGGCTGTAAGGCACAAATTCGAGCCAAATATATGTTGTTTTTATATTCTAGTACTTTATGTTTTAACTTTGCATTTTTTAGGACTTTGTAATGTTTTATTTTATTTTAATGAAATTATGTTTTTTTTTTATTTTCTAGTTATTAAAATTGGCATATAAATTAAAAAAAATAAAATATATAAATAAAAATAAATAATTAGGTAATGATGATGGGGGCTTTAAACTATTGCATTCAAGTTAAAGAAAGGGGCTTTAAAGCCCCCTGTGTAACGTGGTGGTGAGGTGGCGTGATAAAGCCCCTAGGGGCTTTATACCACACCATGTAGCCTCAGGCCAGGGGATGTGGCTTAACGCCACCCCGCCACCTCAGCCACTTTAGCGCCCTGGGGCGCCACCGACCACACAGCGGCGGTTAAGGGGGGGCACCATGGCCCTTCTGCCAGCATGTTAACGAGCATTTTTTGAGGGGATCGAGGTGAGAATGGTTAAAATGACCGTTGACGAACGGTAACATTTTTTAAAAAAATAATTTTAAAATTTATAATTTACCTATAAATATCCTACCTGGGCTTTATACCACACCATGTAGCCTCAGGCCAGGGGGTGTGGCTTAACGCCACCCCGCCACCTCAGCCACTTTAGCGCCCTGGGGCGCCACCGACCACACAACGGCGGTTAAGGGGGACCATGGCCTTTCTGCCAGCATGTTAACGAGCATTTTTTGAGGGGATCCAGGTGAGAATGGTCAAAATGACTGTTGACGAACGGTAACATTTTTTAAAAAAAAATAATTTTAAATATTATAATTTACCTATAAATACCCTACCTTTTTCTATAATTTCATCCCTTCTTCCTCTATTCTTTATACCAAATCTCTACACTTTTTTTTTATAATCACACAATGTTTCCCAACAAGCAAAACGTGTGGGATCCGAGCCATTCGTTTTGGCCAAGTGCACCAAACAATCCCAACAACGAGCAAGAAGACCGTTATTGAAGAGACCCGCGGACGGGTGAGCTTGGATATTATATGATGCCACTTAGCAACCCAACTTCTCCTCACCCGACCATTCCACCGATTCCCGGTTTTTACAGAAATTATTCCCAACCTCCATTTTTCCCCAAACATACCCAAACCCAAAACACACCCGAAACCGAATCCGTACCCGAAACCCAAGCCGAGCCCACTTCCTTAAAAGGTGGACGACCGAGAAGGCATCGTAAGAAGGGAGAGACCGAAGCACGTGCTCCTAAGACGGTCGAAAAGTGGACGCCTAAGGAAGAACTTGCATTGTCACAAGCATGGCTCGACGTATCGGAAGACGAGATTGTTGGTAAATTTTCTCTCCATAAACTTTTTTTACATACTTTTATAAATTTACTTTTGTAAATATATTTTTGTAATTAAACATTTTTGTAGGAAACGACCAAGATATAAAGTATTTTGGAGGCGTATACGTGTGAAGTTTTCCCCCGCAATGGGTCGTGTTGAATATCGTACGACCGACTCTTTTTCGGGCAAGTGGACAGCAATGCGGACCAAGATTACCAATTTCAACAATTTACATAATCATTACGCCAACAATGTTAGAAGAAGAAGCGGTTCGAGCGACGTGGACGTTATGACCTCCGCCCACAACGACTATAGATTGCATCATGGGCATCCGTTTACGATGATAACTTCGTGAGAGCTTCTTCGCAAATCTCCCAAGTGGCATCTTGTACCGCCATTTGACCCAACCGCCCATAGGTCAAAACGGTCCAAATCAACATCCACTACCGAACCATCTGAGTCCGATGCTCGTACTACTATTAATCTAAACGACGACTTCGAAGAATTTGAAACACCGCAAGAGCTGCCATGACCAAAGGTAGGGATAGAAGTAAGGCAGCTGCACGAGCACGAGAAACGTTTTGTTCAACGCCATCGGATGACCCGTCAAGGTTGGACAAGTTCGACAATAGACTCAACAAGCTTCTCTCGATGAAGGAAAAAGAGCAAAAACTAAAAATGGAGAAATAAATCCAAAAAGACATGAAATTTCTCGCGAAAGAATTTTCACATCTAGCAGAGGAGGACCGAGTCATTATGGAGGCTCTTAAGGCAAAAATTCGAGCGAAACATATGTAGTTTTTGTTTTCTAGTATTTTATTTTTTAACTTTGCATTTTTAGGACTTTGTAATGTTTTATTTTGTTTTAATGAAATTATGTTTTTTTTATTTTCTAGTTATTAAAATTGGCATATAAATTAAAAAATTAAATATATAAATAATAAATAAATAATTAGGTAATGATGATGTGGGCTTTAAACCATTGCATGCAAGTTAAAGGAAGGGGCTTTAAAGCCCCCTGTGTGACGTGGCAGTGAGGTAGCGTGATAAAGCCCTTAGGGGCTTTATACCACACCCTGTAGCCTCAACATCATCCTTCATCTTTGGCTCACATAAGCAGATTCGTTGGAATCATTTCAACCGTTCCAACCTTCACCGCCAAACTCAGAAACCGTTGATGGGGTCCCATAATTCTTTTCCCTTTTCACGACGTTAAACTAACTACGTCCACCACCCTCGTCTAATGAAATTTCACGCCCCAAAGGACAGTGTGCAACGCTGTTGAAAATCGTCACATCACCGGGGCGTTATTTGGTAACGAATAGTTTTAGGGCCGTCTCTGAAAATCCCAAAAAAATCTTTGGCCCTGTGCGAGATAAAAAGAATTGGGTCCTATTCGTGAATCTTAATTTAACATAAACCCATCAATCATTCAATCAAATATATAAAAACTAAAAACCCTAAACATATGAAATCACACAATAAGACTAAAGATTCTAAAATAAAACAAGAATCTCAAGAATTTTATACCTTAATCTCAAGATTATCCACCCAACAAAACCCTGGAATCGCCCTTTGAAACCCCTCCTGCGTCGATGATGATAATATCCTTGCTTCCTCACTCGATTTCGACCTACCAATCCACTCCTCTGCTACGATGATGATGATGATGAATGAATGAACCCAACGGCCAACGTGAATGATGGACGTTCTGACTTCTTTTCTTGCCCCGCAATTGGGTTATAATTTTTGAAATACATTTGTTTATTAGCCACTTGGGGCCTGGGCCTGTTAATTAGGCACAGATTGGCCATTGGGCCTTTTAACTTTTAAGAGTTACCAATCTCATTCTCATATATGATGTACACACTTATAACACAGGCCCATTTAATTTTTTTTGTTATACACAGACCCTTTAAATTATAGAAACATACAGATTTTTTTTTAAAAAAAAATTATAAATAAAAAAATATTAACAAATTTTCGGGCCCTATATTGGTTTGGGACCTGAGCGCAGGCCCACCCTGCACTTGCTCAGGGCCAGCTCTGTCTTTGAGTATCTTCTCCTATATTTATATGTAACTAGGTTGTTTCCAGCCACACGTTGCGCCGAGAAACTAAACTGTTTTGCAAAGAAAAAATGACTAACGTAGTTAAGAACCTGGTTATCAGTTACAATTTTAATTTAAAAAATGGGATAAACATGCTTGATAAGGCAAGGGTTATTAATTTTGGTATTTTGAAAAAAAAAATGATGGGGTTTGGGTTGTTCTTGAAATGTGTTGTCAAGAAGTACGTTTTCGGGGATCAAGATTTGATTTGTATTTGACTTTCTTATTCTAGGGTAACTTAGATAACCATCAACAAGAGAATCAAATTTTTGTAATCTAAGGCTACTCGGTGTGGGGAGCAGCCTAGGGCTGGCGAGGACTGGCGACGCCCTGGCACACCGCCCCCTAGGGCGGTCCCCGTCCTTAATGTCGTCTACTCGTCGTTCACGCCATGCCTACTCTCTTCTTCTTTATACACACACATATACATACATACACATATATATTTAGGTCCATCCTCCACACCCTAGCTCCATCCCCTTTAGGTCCATCCTCACATCCGCTTACGTGGACGCCTACTTGACAAAGCATCCTTTGAAAACTACCCTCCTCCAGACCCAATAGACTAACTACAGCTTCATATAATTGCACCTTTAGGTTCCTCCATAATTAAACAATTTAAATCTCTCATTTTCCCATTGTTCTCTTATTGTCCCCAAATTTAAAACCCTATAAAGATCACAATATAAGTACAACCTAAATTGTCACACCCCAACCGATGACGGAAATATCGGAGCGCGGCACTGAGCGAAACAGATTGTCCAGGAGAAATCCATAACAACTAATTTACCAGATATTTAAATATTATGTCCCGTACCATAACATACCAAAGTAAATAATTATTACAGACCAAATATCTCAAAGACAAATAACATGTTCCGACAACTCAGATTTTAATTGTTTTTGTTTGTTTCTAGACTCCATCCTACTTGAGTCCATAAAAGCAGGTGGAGCACAACATCCTAAGCATTCAAACACCTGTCACATACGTTAAAATAGAGGTCAATACACATAGTGTAAAGGTGAGCATACAAGTTTAATAGTATAATAGAGTTCGAAATCGTTTACGCATAACCAGCATGTAACATGTAGCAAAGTGAAAGCTAGTAGGTTATCGACAGAGAAATTTGCACAGACGTGACTGCGAGTTGTAAAATGCACAACACATATCTCCACTAGGACACCTGAAGTAAAGCCCTTAACAACCCCTATCCACGACAGGTGCTGAGTCCAAACTATAGTACTATCGTTGCTAAGGCGTCAGGCAATAATCACTGTGTTAACATAACATACAAGCATTCATCGAATAACATGTAACATGCAATAACGGTCAGCATATAAATAGTGTTTGCGTTATGTGTTCGATGTGATTTGAATATGTAACGTATGTAACACCCAAAAGTGCGTAAAGCAAAAGGGATCGAGTATACTCACAGATCGTGTTTAGCAAGTAAACACTCTCTTGGATTGAAGGGAACGCTGAGAGAGATTAGCCTGAACAGTTAACGATGGCATAAGCGATGAACGACGCGTAAAACGATGAAAGGTGGCTAAGTGTCGGATGGTAATCCGATCGGATGGCAATCCGATCGGTTGGCCATTCGATCGGATGTCAATACGTTTGGATGGTCATCCGATCGGATGGCTATTCGATTGGATTGACATTAGTTTGGTAAGGATGTGTTTGTGTGTGATGGCTTTGAAGTTTTCGTTGTAGCATTTCGAAAACAGAGAAGTATCTCTACGTTTCAGGTCATCGATCGAACGATCGCTCGATCGGATAGCGATTCAATTGGCAGGACACTTAGTGAGAACAAGTTCATAGCAGGGTTGTCACTCGATCGGATAACAATCCGATCGGATGGCAATCCGTTAGTTACTGATGATCTTTAAAATTATGAAAATGATTAAGTGTCGAAGTTCCAAATGTCCCATGATCGGATGGTCGTTCGATCGGATGGCTATCCGATTGGACGACAATCCGTTCGACGTTCAGAGCTTTGCAAGTTTGAAGAAAAAGGTTAAGAGCGGAATCGAGTGCATCCCGATCGGATAGTAGTTCGATCGGATAGCTCTGCGGTCCAACGAACAAGATCGTCTTGAACTTGATTATTTTGAAAGTTTTGTTGTTTGCTCGAGACTGTATGACAACGAGCTAAACAACCTCGTCAAGTCCCAAGTCGTCCGATCGAACAGGAATCACCCTAATCCGACCAGTTGACTGTTCCTTGATGGTTGTTCATGTTCATCCCGAAATCGGTCGTCTCGTTGATAGGTTACAGGACTCAAACCGACACTTCACTAAAAAATGAGTAGAAGATCTGAATGAACTCCGATTCTATCGGTTTTGAGTGTATTGAGTGTAAAAGAGTTGAAAGAAAGTTAGAAAACCATCTTTCAGTCCTTTTAACCATGAATATGTGTAGATCTATGAGAAAACATTGTTTAATCATGTGGAAATCCTTCAGATCTGAGTTGTTCTTGGTAGAATGAGGCCAAAACTTGAAGTTCATAAGAACTCCATGATGACATCACCCTAGAACACCTCAAATCCGTTGATTTCACAATTAAAAGTTGAGATTCAAAGGTGAAAATGATGAAGAAGTGTGTGTAGATCATAGAAGTACAAGATTTAGGTTGAAAACTTACAAGAACCGCGAGAAATCGAGAGAAAGAAGGCCTTGAGTGAGCTGGTCGAGTGAGAGAGTTGTCACATCACAAATGATGTGACAGGAGGGTATTTATAGGTTGCCAAGAAGGGAGGGTGCACAAGTGTCGGATAGGATGACACCGATCGGATGACACTCCAATCGGATGGCTATCCGATCGGATGGCCATTCGATCGAGTGGCTCCGACGAGTTGTGTTTCGACGTTCCGTTTCGTGCGTTGAGCGTTGCGATACGTTTAAGCGAGTATGCGATGCGTCAGTATTAGACAATAAGTACGATTAGCTTAATCAAAACCCGCTATATCTAACATACAATCATCCTAAATAAATTGCATTCAGCGTTTGCGATTCGATTGCGATAGAGTTGCGATTGCGTTTCGATTAATCACCACACAAAATATAACACAATTAAACATGCACAAGTAGCACATAAATAGCACACACACGTAAAACAATATCCAAAACACATGATTCGAGTTGTGAATGCGATTGCGATGCGATTAGCGAACATGCGATAAACCTTGACTAAACATCGATTATTACTAGATACTCCACATAATACAACTAAAGCGATAAAATAAAAGATTCAATTACAAGTCGAAGAAGTCAAACCAGTAGTTAAGCAAAGAGTGACAGATCACAATTAGCAATCTTTTCTTCCTTTGACTTTAATCTTGACTTTAACTTTGACTTTCGTAACACGGGGTGTTACAGCCTCCCCCAGTTAAGGGAATTTCGTCCTGAAATTAGGCTTTAGCCGTAACAAACAACTGCGGGTACTTCGCCTTCATGTCACTTTCGAGTTCCCAGGTGAACTCCGCACCGCGTTTGCCTTCCCAGCGAACCTTCACAATGGGAATGCGTGAGCGCCTGAGCTTCTTGGTTTCTCGATCCCCATGATCTCGACAGGCTTCTCCATGAAGTGTAATGTTTCGTCCACTTGCAGATCCTCTAGTGGAACTTGTAAATCCTGCTCGGCTAGGCACTTTCTGAGGTTCGATACATGGAAAGTCGGGTGGACGTTGTTAAGTTCCTCCGGTAGTTCGAGTCTGTAGGCCACTTTTCCAATCCTTTCCAGAATCTTAAAGGGTCCAACATATCGAGACGCGAGCTTTCCTTTCTTGCCGAATCTGATCACACTCTTCCAAGGTGATACCTTCAGGAGTACGTGATCGCCAACGTCAAATTCAAGGGGCTTGCGGCGTCTATCGGCGTAACTTTTCTGACGACTCCGAGCTTTCAGCAGATTGTCTCGAATTTCGAGGATCTTGTCAGTCGTTTCTTGCAGTAGCTCAGGACCGGTTAGTTGCGCATCTCCGATCTCATGCCACACAATCGGAGATCGATATTTTCTTCCGTATAATGCCTCAAATGGTGCCATTTGTATGCTAGAATGATAATTGTTATTGTACGAGAATTCTACCAAAGGTAAGTGCGCGTCCCAATTACCACCGAAATCTATGACACACGAGCGAAGCATGTCTTCAAGAGTACGTATCGTTCTTTCAGTCTGACCGTCGGTTTGGGGATGGAAAGCGGTACTTAGATTAAGCGTGGTATCGAGGGTGGATTGAAACGTTTCCCAAAGACGCGAGGTAAACCGACCATCGCGGTCAGAGATGATGTCACGAGGTGTGTCGTGTCGACAGATAATTTCTTCGGTGTAGATTCGGGCTAATTTTTCTACCTTGAAGTCTTCTCGTATCGGCAGGAAATGAGCAGATTAGTCAAACGGTCAATGATAACCCAAATGCTATCATGACCTGAGATTGTACGAGGGAGTTTTGTTATAAAGTCCATGGCTATGCTTTCCCATTTCCACATCGGGATCTCGGGTTGCACAAGCAAGCCAAAGGGTCTTTGTTGTTCGGCCTTGACTTTCGAGCAAGTCAGGCACTTCGAAACATAGATTGTGATATCCTTCTTCATTCCAGGCCACCAGTACCGTTGACGAAGGTCGTGGTACATCTTGTCGGCACCAGGATGAATTGAATATCGAGACTTGTGGGCTTCATCCAACGGAATTTGTCGCAAGTTAGTGCATTTGGGAATCCAAATTCGGTCCAAATAATGGAATATCCCATTCGATTTATTCACCAACTGTTCGCCATTATGGTAAATCCTTTCCTTCTTCAAAGTGAGTTCGGTAAAACAAGCATGCTGAGCGTCACGGATAAGAGTTTTGAGATGATGCTGGGCGTGAATATTACGAACGCTATGCAAATAGCTTCGTCTGCTGAGGGCGTCGACAACGACATTTGCTTTGCCAGGATAATAACGAATCTCACAGTCGTAATCGTTGAGAAGTTCTACCCATCGGCGTTGGCGCATGTTCAGTTCTTTTTGGCTGAGGATGTGTTGCAGGCTCTTATGATCTGTGAAGATCGTACACTTGGTACCATAAAGGTAGTGTCGCCAAATTTTCAAAGCAAAAACAACTGCGCTTAGCTCGAGGTCGTGGGTTGTATAGTTCTTCTCGTGGATCTTGAGCTGACGAGATGCGTAGGCGATAACCTTGTCTCGTTGCATGAGAACACAACCAAAGACCAAGGTTCGAGGCATTGCAATAGACAATAAAGTCATCGTTTCCGTCGGGTAAAGCAAGGACGGGAGCATCGCAGAGCATATGCTTGAGAGTTTGAAAGGCAGCTTCTTGCTCAGTTCTCCAAACAAAAGGCTTGTCTTTATGCGTCAAAGAAGTAAGCGCGACAACAATTTTCGTGAAGTCAGAGATGAATCAACGGTAATAGCCCGCCAATCCGAGGAACGAACGAACATCGGATGGTGATTTTGGAGCAACCCAACTCTTAACAGCTTCGATCTTCGCGGGGTCGATGTGAATACCTTGACTATTGACGATGTGACCGAGGAATTGAACCTCCTCTAACCAGAATTCACACTTGGAGAACTTGGCATGGAGTCGATTCCCTTGGAGTAACTCGAAAACCAAATGTAGATGTTGCGCGTATTCGGTTTCCGACTTCGAATAGATAAGGATATCATCGATGAACACGATGACGAAGCGGTCAAGAAATGGTTTGCACACACGGTTCATCAAATCCATGAAAACCGTAAGTGCATTGGTTAAACCAAAGGGCATTATGACGAATTCATAATGGCCATAGCGGGTTCGGAATGTGGTCTTCGGAATATCTTCCTCCTGAATGCGTAACTGGTGATAACCTGAGCGTAAATCGATCTTTGAAAAACATGTAGCACCTTGCAATTGATCAAACAAATCATCGATTCGAGGTAGGGGATAGCGATTCTTGATTGTCAGCTTATTCAACTCCCTATAGTCGATGCACTCCGGAACGACCCATCCTTCTTTTTGACGAAAAGGACCGGTGCGCCTCAAGGAGAGGTGCTAGGGCGAATGAAGCCTTTGTCAAGTAATTCCTGGAGTTGGCTAGAGAGTTCGTGCATTTCGGATGGAGCGAGGCGATAAGGAGATTTAGCAACAGGGTTAGCTCCAGGAATGAGGTCAATACGAAAATCAATATCACGGCTCGGGGGTAAACCAGGTAGATTATCAGGAAATATGTTTGGAAACTCGCAAACAATAGGGACGTCTTTCACTAGCGTATTCCCTTTCTTTCCCTCCTCTGCTACTACAATGTTTGCCAAGAAAGCTCTGTATTCCTTGCGGAGATACTTGCTCGCTTGGATACATGACATGAGTTTGAGACCTTTTGAAGGAGTTTCGCCATAAACACACAATAGATCACCATTAGCGAGCGAGAAGCGAATCATCTTATCGAAACAAACAATTTCAGCACGACTCTCACGAAGAAAATCCATGCCTACTATGATATCGAAACTACCGAGCTGCGTCGGAATAAGTTCGATAGGAAAGATGTGATTGTTGAGTTCGACGGTACAATCACGAAGAACAGAATTGACAGCGACAGTTCTTCCGGTGGCAACTTATACATCGAACGTCTAGGGGAGATGGGCGCGCTTACGATTAAGGAGCTTTTCTAATTCAAACAATACAAAGCAGTTATCGGCTCCAGTATCAAATAAACACGAAGCATATATACCATTCACAAGGAACGTACCATTGACCACGTTGTTATCGGCTTGAGCTTGACGGACATTGATGTTGAAAGTACGTCCGCGGGCTGCTGGCTGCTGCTGTTGCTGGGGCTGCTGCTGTTGTGGCTCTTGCTTCACCACTCGATTCGGGCACATGTTTGCGAAGTGGTTGAGATCACCACACGCAAAGCAAGCTCTAGCGTGGATTGAGGGTGCAGGAGCCGCTTGTTGGCCTTGAGGAGCGGGAAGTAGAGCTTGTTGAGCAGGAGCTTGACCTTGAGCTGGAGCTGGAGCTTGATGTGGACCTGTAGGGCAGTTGGCAGTGAAATGGCCATACATATTACAATGCACACAGTATCTGCAAGCGATTCCCACTGGATGGTGATAAGTACAAGTAGGGCAAGCCGGGTGAGAACCAGTGTATGCACGCTTAGCCGGCGGTGCATGGGTAACCGGTGCCGCTACTTGGCGGTGTTGGGGCTGCGGTTAAGCGGAGATGGCATTCAGTGGTACGTCAGCTGTACCCGCACCGTTCTTGTTACTATTGTTGTTGTTCTTCCTCTTGCGACGCGAGGACTTTAAAGATTGCGGAGCGGCGGCGGTTTCAGCGGTCACACCCCCAAAATCCACCTGCAGAGTATCACCGCTTGGGAGCGTGACTGACCAGGATCAAGCCACCAATCATATAGAACAATGTAAATAGTAAAAGTAATTGTATTTAAACCAAACCAATCCATATGAAAGGTGTTCCAAAACATATGTAATAATAACAAAGTCTAGCGGAAGCAATTGAGTAAAAGCCCAATGTAAATAAAGTATGTAAAGTCATAGTGTTTAATCAAAGCATCACGATCCTTGTCCACAATGACCGCGCCTCCCCATGCAAGCTCCATGTATACCTAACGACCTGCAAGGCATGTAGCAGAGAGTCAACAACTAGTTGAGCGAGTTCACAGAAAGTAAGTGCGTAATAGTAAGTTCGTTTGTAACGTGTGGCTCTACAGGGCCGATAGTATGTTCTATTGGTGGGGGCTTCCCATGTTGCATATACACTAGACTATTTGTAACCATGAGTGTTCTTCTTAACCTGAGAACAGTAGTACGTACAAGGTTTACGTAGGTTTTACGTAAGTGTCCTTCACAACTGAGGACAGGGGTACGCGGGGGTTTATGTAGGTTTTACGTAAGTGCCTGACACAACCGAGGCAGTAGTGAGTATAGGTTCACGTAGGTTTTACGTGAGTGTCCTTCGCAACCTGAGGACAGTGATGAGTACAAGTATACGTAGGTTTTACGTATGTGTCCTGCACAACCGAGGACGATGGTAGATAGTCTAGTAACAGTGTAAGTACAAATCTATTCAATCTCATTCCTTCAATCCCATTCCCAAACCCCGGGAATCCCATGCCTTGGTAAGAGTGTGAACTCACCTTAGTTTGCTCGGTATGTTATTGCTTCTAGTGTTAATAAATGATTAGGTCCGTTACTCACGACCTAAGGTACATTGCACATAAACTCGATGTGAGTGTTTTACGTTCAATTAAGGCTTACAAATCCTCGGTGTTCAAACAGTAACATACGGTATTGTATCATACAGTAACATGCAGTATCTTATCATACAGTAACATGCAGTTTCATATCATACAATAACATGCAGTATCTTATCATGCAGTAACATGCAGTATGTTCTTCATCCAGGGTTTTGACTTAGTATTAAAAGGAAGCTCGGATCGTGTATCACATACAAACTTGGAATATATATATATATATATATATATATATATATATATATATATATATATATATATATATATCAAGGCATCATGCATAAAACTCAGACAAGATCATCAAGAATCAAAGTTCAGACTTAGAACATCAAGTTAACAAATTCGGACCTTCATGTCCCTTGTATAAAATTCGGACTCCTTGTCCTTGAATAGAACTCGGACAACCTCACCCTTTACAAAGTCGGACTAGATCATTCATTACTTAAAATTCGGACAAGGCATGCTTATAAAACTCGGACCATCATGCCCCCTAAAACTCGGACCCCTTGTGGTTTGTAAAAAAAATTCGGACCATGTGTTGAATCACAAAAGTTCGGACATGTTTGATATGTAAAAGTTCGGACAACACAACACAAATCAAAAGTCGGACCCCCCTTTGTTCCATACATAATTCGGACTATACACCCTAGTCCAAAATTCGGACCATATAGCATTCACAAAGTTCAGATCATTAATCAATTACAAAACTCAGATCAATCATGGCAAAAAGCTCGGACTTTGTGACTTCACAAAACCCTGACACAATTCTCTGGACTAAAATCATGCGAATATTCAAGTTCAGCGTAACAGTTACGTTCTTCGGTCCAAAAACCCTAATTTCATACATTTTCACAGTGCAGTAATCAAGTTAACAATCAACAGTTCTAACATATCATGCATCTTAATCATCAGGAAAATGATTACACAACAATCATAATCATTTCACAATAATCAGAACCAATCAATAAACACAGACTATTGTATGTAAAACTAGGGTTTTTGCATGAATCAAACCATCAATGATTAACAACAAATAACCATTACACAATTACCTTGGATTGGTTCTAGATGGATTGGAAGATCGAACTGGATGCAAGATAACTTGTGAAGCCAAGGATGATGAGAAGATGGTTGTAGGAGGGGAGAGGAGAATGTTAAA
This sequence comes from Helianthus annuus, assembly GCF_002127325.2. Classification (NCBI taxonomy): domain Eukaryota; kingdom Viridiplantae; phylum Streptophyta; class Magnoliopsida; order Asterales; family Asteraceae; genus Helianthus; species Helianthus annuus. Next base: position 21,455,378 of record NC_035435.2, on the reverse strand, counting down.
GTACGTGTGATGATTTTTGTGAATGATTAGGGAGGAGGTTAGGGTTAAGAGTGATTGGAATTTCACTAACTACTCTACTCACCCCTAAGTATCATCTTTTACATAAGGCACACCATCACAATGTAATTTACAGTTTCACCACCAAGTTCATACATTTGTCAAATCTTTCATAAGTAACACAAAACCATGCACAATTACAATACACTTTATCGAACCAAAACATATACAGTTACTGTAGGATCGTTCTCGGCCCTGTTTGAGTCGTTTAGAGAAATTCGTATCCGAATTAAGAGGCGGAAACTAATAATTCGGTGCTATTGAAGTTGTATTCACTTTAAACTTACTGTATTATTGATGTTGAACTCGATTACAAGATTTGATAGCACTTCGGCAGCATACCGGAACAAACACCTTCAACTATGTGTTTATGGATCGCTCATATGGACCTATTTATAGACAACCTGGTTCGCTTATACGTACATGTACGTATAAGCGGACCTACATCGTGACAGAAAAGCGGACCTAGCAGTGTACACATAAGCGAACCTAACCTAAACATGACACAAAAGCGGACCTAACCTAGTGACTGATAAGCGAACCTTATACAAACATGTATTTCTAGGTTTACGTGCCATGTCCGATTGCTTTATCTTTAAGACTCGATGTAAGACGTAGTCGACAGACTTAAGTGCACCAACATACTCCCCCTCGGATGTTGACGGAGTCTTCATAGAATCTTCGCACATGTCTATCTACAATCTTCATCAGTCGACAATCTGCCTCTGAAATATCTGTCGCTTCAAGAATCCTCATTTTCTTTCTTCATTATCACCAAACTCCTCTCTCTCAGCTGTTGACACGGTGTCTTCAGACTCCCCCTCTCAAACAGCTAATCTGGAATTCATATCTTCATTCTTTAAGATCATTAACAGGCTCCCATCAGGTTCCAGATCGATACCTGTCTCCATTCTCTCTCAGGATCAATATCTGGCTCAAGTCCTGCACAATCTCTACCGAACCATAAGTTTCTACAAAGATTAAAATTTTCGACAATTTAGAAACTATGTTGAACCAAAACAATAATGATTTAGCATTCAAGAATCTATTACTGGTTCTTATCAAACCAACTTTACCATCTACACACAAACACTCCCCAAACCAGTTCTTTAAGTTTAGCACTTTGAATTTCGAAAATCAGCATCTCAACACCAATTGTCGAAAATCTTTTTGATTTTTTCAAAACTTATGCTAAAACACATCAAAAATCTTTTTGAATTTTCTGAATGTAATAAAATGCAACAAACGATTATTTACAGACAATATTTTTGTGAGTTTGTGCAAGAGGATCATATCAGTTATGAAACATATCACTAACACCGTTAAGCTTGATTACATTTTATGTTCTAAACAATTTACCTAGATTGTCAGTATGTTTGTCCACTTAAATTTTCACACAGACTTCAATTGATTCGAGATACGATATTAATGTTTTAGAGACTTAAACTTAATTGTGTATCACTCCACTTGAATATACTCCCGTATCCAGATCCCAAATATTCAGTCTTACAGGTGAGTATACCACAGATGATATCTGTAAAGGGGTAGATGCGAAACCGTGAGAGCTCAGGTTAGAACTTCCGTTCAGCAGAGAGATGACGGCTCGACTTTTGGTGGGTCCCCTTTAGAGGATCTTTTATTACAACAGCAAAGATTATCAATTTTATTGTTTAATCAGATTGCTGAGGGCGAGTTTATGTTTCAAAGCTTTTAGCAGAAAGTATTATTCGGGGACTAGGTCAGTATTTCCATACAGCAGAAGTCCCAGAATAATACCCCAGATATCACTGAGCATAAAGACCTAGTATCTCAGAATACGAGACCTTTCAAATAAGATTTCGGGGGTTACCCATATATTCAAGAATAGTTACTCACGAATTAAGTAAGTTTGATTTAGGTTTATATCTTGTTTCAATTTACTGAATGTGCGAAAATCTACTGACACATCCGCAGTAAGATTGTTTATCACATTTTGACTTTACAATTCTTTAGCGTGCTGTAATAGTCCACTGATGTACTATCATTTCCTTTTTTTATGCAACAAAAACTCATTTTTCTGTTTTATCATGTTTTTGACTTTTTCACATTTTCTGATGTTTTTGGATTTTCTAAAAAATTCTTACTCCCCCTAAAATTCAAATACATCTAATGAAAATTGAAAACAAACTGTACAGAACATGATAACTGATATCGAAACACTTCAATTCTCCATCCGTTTGGCTTAAACAATCAGAACTCCCCCTCACAACAAAATTATTTTCCCATAATGATTTCAAAACACGCAAGTTTGTTTTAATCAGAATGGTTTTTCTGGAAAATAAGTTTAGTTGTTATTACCTTTTGTAAAATTGGGGTTCATATCATCATATTGTTTTACCAATCTTATGAATGATAGTTAACTCAAGTTCAAATTAATGACCTTGATTTAACCACTTGTACGATCAACTAGTTCTCATTCTGAACCACTTATAACATCCACAAACATACAACCACTTGAAGATTTAGCAATTAAGCTTATCAAACCTGTTTTTCAACCAATTACTATCTTTTGGTTGAATTCTCAAAGTGCCGATTCCTACTCCTCGCTTACAAACCTGGGAGTTCCGGCAAGTCCTGCAAAAACCTCACAAACAGATTTAGAAAGATGCTGATTCATGATCCACAATACCATCTTGGGATCTCCGGCAAGTCAGGTTTTTATTCTTGAAAAAATATATCCACCCAAGCCTGACCTTCCTTGGGTGTAACCTCATCGTTTTCATCGTTTCTTTCAACCGACTTGTAAACCCATCCTTTGGAAGCATAAAAATCCTTAATGCTTTGGGCCTTACCACTGACCATTTTCCAAAGATGCGTTTTACATTTCCGTTAAAAGTTTTTTCAACATCAATTTTCTTCTTGTCAGAATAAAATTGATTTGAAATTTCAACTTTTCCGATTTTAGATTTGTAATTTTTAGCATTTAGTGGCGGAAAATTCACATCGTCCACTTTCGGAACTTTTCTTACAATCTTTTTCTCAACATGTGGCTCCTCTGATTTTATGGAATCAGAATCATCACCAGACTTTTTACCTGAACCTTTTACAACCCATTTCTGATTTGTAGCATTGTCTATTCTTTTGGAAGCACTCTTTGAACATTCTCCTTTTTCATAAGTTGAATTCTCAAAACCTGTGAACTTCCGGGTTGACAATTCAGTTTTCTCAACAATTTTTTCTTTCATTTTTTCTTGAGACTTCTTGTTTTGGTCGAAATGTCTTTGGACAATCTTTCGCAACATGACCCACAGCTTTACACTGAAAACAAGATCTCTTTTCAACCTTCTTCGGATCTTCCTTCTTCATGTCCTCTTGCTTCTTAGCAAGGAATTCTTGATTCGTCTGATTTCTGAATGATTTTTCTTTTTCAGCTTCTGTTGTTTTTCCTGCAACAAACATTGTTTTTGGTTTATAAACTTTTTCATTTTTATAGTTTTTCTGTGGAACAAAACCAAGACCTTTCTTTTTGTAATTACGATTATGGTTTGGTTTCTGTCGGAAACTATAACCACAATTGTAACCCATTTTCTTGTTGATTCTTTGTTGATCTCTTGAAGTGTACTGTTTGGGTTTTCCATTAAGATTTAAATCTTTTATTTCAGAAATATTAATTTCTGTTATTTTGAAAACCTTTTGAATCATTTCAAGTCTGACACTTCTTATTGGAAAACTTTCATCTGAATATAATTTGTCAGAACCTTTCAAAGTATATGCCACTTTGACTGATTCATCATTCAAATTAGATTTCGAAAGTAAAAATTCTTTATCATAAACCCGTTTGTCCTTTTTGACTGTTGGCTTTGACGCACTGGACCCAGACTTTGACTCGGGTTTTGGCTTCGGTTTTGACACCTCATTGTCATCTTTATCTAACACCTGATCGACCACACTTTTTATCAACTTTGACTCATGATCAGTGTCTGATGACGTATATGTGATATCAATACTTTCCGGTAAGTTATTCGACGACCCAGACTCCCATTTCAAATTGATCGCTTTATTGACTCTTTCTGAATTTGGATTTCGAGGTGAATATCCATTTTCGATCGGGGGCGGACATCTATTGTAGGATACACTCGGTTTCTTACCAGAAGCTTTCAACTTTTCTTCAACATTTGTCACACACTTTTCTTCATCCGATGTCTGCTCTTCTTTGAATGTCTTCAAATCTTTCACCACCGGATAAATCCTATCAACCACAAAAGTAGAACATGAGTAACTATCTAATAATTTCTTAATTTTCTCAGTTTCTATCTTTTGTGTTGCCAACTCAAGCTCGAGATCTGCACATTTCTTTATGTTAAAGTTCGCCGTATCAAGCTGTCTCAGATAAGCTATTTTCAAAGTATTCATAGCTTCAGCTTGTTCACCATCAGAATCTGTATATTTGTTGATTTCTCTGTTCATAATATCATACGATTCTTTCAACTTGTGAATATTGTGCAGTAGCTCATTGTTTTGCTTAATCAGCGAATCACAATTTAAGCACTTTTCAGAAACTTCAACTCGTTCTGTATCAATCTTCACTTCAAATTCTGGCACTTCTTTGACATTTCTACTTGGTTGCAAAAACTCAGCTCTTCTTCTTTTCTCAGCTTTTGCTTCTTCCTTCAATCTTTCTTCCACTTCTGCCTCTTCTCTGTTCCTTCTTCGTTTTTCTTCAGCAGCTTCCATGACTTTTCTGCACCTTTCTGGACATTTCAAATCATAAGCATTAGCAAAGAAAGCACGAGAAGTGTTTTTGGACATCTCTTTGGCCATAAGATTTTGATCTGGACAAAAATCATCCCAGGTAAAACCTTCAGCCAACTTCTCATCATCTTGTTCAGCTAGACACACTTTGCTGTCTTTTGAAAGATACTTTTCCCAGGTAAAGTTATCATATTTTCCCTGACTAACAACACATGCTCTTTTCGAATTATCCATTACATCTCTCCCATGAGCTGTTTGTGCCTGCTGCTGTGCTGGTGGTGTGATTTGATGATAAATGGCCTTCTTGTGATAGTCATTGTTTCCGAAAGGATTCTGGGCACCGGTAGCTTCACGGTTTTTGCACTCCCTCTTGAAATGCCCCTTCTCCCTACAACGAAAACACGTAACCTTAGATTTATCAAAACCTAAAGCTGAAACGTTTGCATCACGAAAATCATCACGGCCTGTAATTTGTTTAAGCTTTTCAGCACGTCTCATCACACTTGCCATATACCATTTTATATCCATCAATTCCATTTCCTCAGCATCAATTTGATCGTAATCCTCTTTCGTGAGCATTGGATTTCCGATCTTTCCTGCAACAAAACAACTATAAGACTCTAAAATCATCCCTAACAAAGACATTTGATTTTTTGCAATATCTTCAGTGTAGTCTTGATCATTTTCAAGGCTTAACACAATGTTACACTGAAGTTTTCTACCATTCTTTGTTACAGAGATGTTAGGATCGTATGATGAAAATCTTGTGCTGTTTGATCCTTGAGATGCCTTCTTCTCAGGAGAATCTTTAACACTGTAAGCAGTTTCGATCTTTGGAGAATACTTTGTAGAATCCGTAGCACCACTCTTGTAGTACAAACTGACATCCTGCTCTCCATCATAGTTCTTCATCCTCGCGATCTTCCTCTGCTCCATCTCCTGAGCTTCCAAATGCTTGATAAAATCTCCCAATGTCATTTTCTTATATTCTGCTTTGTTTGCTCGCGGCATCATCAGAAATGTTCCCCATGTTTCATATGGTAATGCATCTGCAAGTTTTTCAATTAATTCATCAGTATCTTTCTTAACACCAAGTTTCGTCATATTTCTAACCAAGTTACAATATCTATCAATAATTTGCTTGGTATTTTCATTTTTCAATCCTCGAAACAAATCAAATTCCTTTTTCATGAGAGACATTTTATTTCTGAGCATATCATCACTTCCGGTAAACTTTGCTTCCAGCTCTGTCCAAATAGAATATGCAGTTCCATCATGTTGAAGCAGTATCAGAATATCTTCTTTTATCGCTTGCTGAAGTAGACTCACCATCAATTTCTCATCTCGATATTTCTTTTTATCTGCAGTACTCATCTCTTTAAGTGTTAGCGGAGTACCATTCACAACATCATTCTTTGTGGGTTTAACATATGGTTCCTCAGTATGTTCCCAAGCATCTAGATGATAAGCTTCAACCCAATTTCCGAACCGTTCCGACCACACGTTATAATCATCAATATCCATGAGTTTAGGTGGTCTTTGAGATGTTCCAGTTTCATTGTCGATCAAAGCACTTTGAGTAATCGAGGTTGAAGTAGCAAAAGCGTTATAAAATTCAGTATCCATCGTTCACAACTATCAAATTTTAACACCCTGTTCACAAAAGCGAGACTGATACAAAAGCGATACTATAACTGTTCCCAAAAGCGAACCAATACAGTATCTTTAAACGCGAACCACGATTTTAACCTTTGGAGCGAACCAGTAAATCTGATCAATAAGCGGATCAGTTGGCTTGGCCAGATAAGCGGACCAACTAGACAAACTGTTCGAGCGAACCGTCTTTCGAGCGAACCGACCAATTTACCGGATAAGCGGACCAATCTGATGTCTTTGGAGCGGACCGGATGAAGTGTCCAATGAGCGGACCAGTCAGATTGTACAAATGACCGAACCAGATGCACCTTTGAGCGAACCAGAAACTGTCACTAAAAGCGGACCAAGCTGAATTTTCGAGCGAACCTAACCCAAAAATGTTCCTTGGAGCGAACCAGACAGGATGACCGAATAAGCGAATTCAACTCAATGTCCATTCGAGCGGACCAGGATGCTGATGTCACTTTTTGAGCGGAACCGTATAAGCGAACTCCCTAAAAATCAACTTTCTAGATCGATTTTAGTTCTGAAAACTTCAAGGGTTTGTTAATTCATGATTCCGAGTGCACTGTGTGATTTTGAGATTGTTTTACCGTGAAAATATTTGAAAAAGTGAAGAAAGTGTAGAAAATCAGAAGAAATGCAGCTAAAATGGCAAGAACTCCTCCTCCTGAGCTCTGATACTAATTGTAGGATCGTTCTCGGCCCTATTTGAGTCGTTCAGAGAAGTTCGTATCTGAATTAAGAGGCGGAAACTAATAATTCGGTGCTATTCAAGCTGTATTCACTTTAAACTTGCTGTATTATTGATGTTGAACTCGATTACAAGATTTGACAGCACTTCGGCAGCATACCGGAACAAACACCTTCAACTATGTGTTTATGGATCGCTCATATGGACCTATTTATAGACAACCTGGTTCGCTTATACGTACATGTACGTATAAGCGGACCTACATCGTGACAGAAAAGCGGACCTAGCAGTGTACACATAAGCGAACCTAACCTAAACATGACACAAAAGCGGACCTAACCTAGTGACTGATAAGCGAACCTTATACAAACATGTATTTCTAGGTTTCCGTGCCATGTCCGATTGCTTTATCTTTAAGACTCGATGTAAGACGTAGTCGACAGACGTAAGTGCACCAACAGTTACAAAGCAAACCGATTGTGCAAGTAAACAACTAAACAAACAGTGAACGTGCAATAAATGCGAAAGTGGAAATCTTGGAAACTCGAGTTGTCACATTATCCCCAACTTGAAAGAAATTTCGTCCCGAAATTTAGCATGCGGTTACTAAGGAAGCTAGGTAAGTTGTGTCGTTTACTGGTTTTCCTGGGATGTCACATCATCCCCCCGTGGATTTGGAATTTCGTCCCGAAATTCTACAGTAGTAGCTTCAGCCTCAGTAGTGGTTGCACGGTTTTCGAATAACTGGGGATACTTGAGTTCCATTTGATCTTCTCCTTCCCAGGTGTACTCTGAGCCACGACGGGAGTTCCAACGAACTCGTACAAGAGGTATTCTAGTGTTCTTGAGGACCTTGACATCCCGGTCCGTGATTTCAACTGGTTCCTCGACGAACTGCAACCGCTCATCGATAGTGAGTTCCTTAAAAGGAACTATGAGGGTCTCATCTAATAGGCACTTCTTCAGATTCGACTCATGGAAAACATTGTGAACCGCACCGAGTTCAGCTGGTAAATTTAGTCTGTAGGCCACTTTGCCTATTCTTTCAGTGATTTCAAACGGTCCAACATACCACGGATTGAGCTTGCCTCGTTTACCAAAACGAACCACACCCTTCCAGGGTGAGACTTTGAGTAGCACTCGACCCCAAACTTGGAACTCGAGCGGTTTTCTGCGCTTATCAGCGTAACTTTTCTGACGGTCGCGAGCTGCCGCCATGCGTTGTCGTATCTGTGCAATTCGTTCAGTAGCATCAATTACCATTTCTGGACCTGTGATCTGACTATCCCCCACCTCTGCCCAACAGAGAGGTGACCGGCATTTACGTCCGTACAATGCCTCGAATGGAGCGGCTTGTATGCTGGTGTGATAACTGTTATTGTACGAAAACTCCACTAACGGGAGATGCCTTTCCCAGCTGTTGCCAAAATCGATAACACACGCCCGAAGCATGTCTTCTAGAGTCTGGATAGTGCGCTCAGACTGCCCATCTGTCTGAGGGTGGTAAGCTGTGCTCATGTCTAGCCGTGAGCCGAACGCTTTGTGCATTGCTTGCCATAGCTCTGAAGTAAATCGTGCATCCCGATCCGAAATAATAGAGGTTGGCACTCCATACCTCGAAACAACTTCTTTCAAGTATACGTCTGCTAAGGTAGAGAACTTATCCGTTTCTTTGATAGCCAAGAAATGAGCAGACTTTGTGAGTCGATCCACGATCACCCAAATGGTATCATTCCCACGCTGGGATCTAGGCAGGCAAGTAACAAAATCCATGGAAATTTCTTCCCATTTCCATTGTGGTATCCTTGGTTGCTGAAGTAGGCCTGAGGGTTTCTGGTACTCCGTCTTGACCCTCGCACAGGTCAAGCACTTGCCGACGTAAGTTGCTATGTGGGCCTTCATGCTAGGCCACCAATATGTAGTTCTGAGATCGTGATACATTTTATCCAAACCTGGATGTACCGAGTAGCGAGACCTGTGAGCTTCATCCATTACAAGTTCTCGTAAACCGCCATATAGTGGGACCCAAATACGCCCCGTTACGTAGTAGGTGCCGTCTTCCTTCTGTTCTAATCATTGTCTTGAGCCACGCAAGGCTTCAGCCCTTACGTTCTCTGGCTTCAATGCTTCTACCTGAGCATCTCGTATCTGTGCAGGAAGACTAGACTGAATAGTAAGCTGCAAGGCTCGTACACGCCTAGGTATAGTATCTTTCCGACTGAGGGCATCAGCCACAACATTGGCTTTGCCTGGATGGTACTTGATGGCGCATTCGTAATCATTCAGCAACTTGACCCATCGTCGTTGACGCATGTTCAACTCCTTATGCTTAAAGATATGCTCGAGACTCCTGTGATCGATGTAAATAGTGCACTTGGTACCATACAGGCAGTGTCGCCATATCTTAAGCGCGAAAACAACAGCTCCCAGCTCTAAATCGTGCGTCGTGTAGTTTCGTTCATGAACTGTAAGTTGCCGCGAAGCGTAGGTAATGACTTTATCCCTTTGCATCAATACATAACCAAGACCCTGAATCGACGCGTCGCAATAGACCACAAAATCATCCGTGCCCTCTGGCAATGAGAGAATAGGTGCGCTGCATAGCCTATCCTTTAGGTACTGAAAGGCTGTTTCTTGTGTATTACCCCAACGATAAGTGACACCATTCTGTGTCAATAGAGTAAGCGGCTGTGCAATCTTTGAGAAGTCTTTGATGAACCGTTTGTAGTAACCCGCCAAACCCAAGAATTGGCGTATTTCCGTTGGAATGCGAGGCGCAGGCCAGTTTCGGATCGAATCTACCTTGGATGGATCGACATGAATCCCATCCTTGTTTACCACAAGGCCTAGAAAGTGGACTTCACGAAGCCAGAAGTCGCATTTTGAAAACTTGGCGTAAAGTTGTTCCTTTCGAAGAAGTTCCAAGATAAGTCGTAAGTGCTGCTCGTGCTCCTCCTGACTCTTGGAGTAGATCAGAATGTCGTCGATGAAAACAATCACGAACTTGTCTAGATAGGGCTTGCACACCCTGTTCATAAGATCCATGAAGACTGTCGGTGCGTTTGTTAACCCGAATGGCATGACTAGAAACTCGTAGTGGCCGTAGCGAGTTCTGAATGCTGTTTTGGAGACGTCCTCATCCCGGACCCTCAGCTGATGATAGCCTCATCTCAGATCAATCTTGGAGTAGTAGCTCGACCCTTGCAACTGGTCGAATAAGTCGTCAATACGAGGAAGAGGGTAACGATTCTTCACTGTGACCTTGTTCAGTTCGCGGTAATCAATGCACATCCTGAAGGTACCGTCCTTCTTTTTCACAAATAATACTGGAGCTCCACTAGGCGAAGAGCTAGGACGAATAAAGCCCTTATCCAAGAGCTCTTGCAATTGCTTAGACAGTTCTTCCAGTTCAGTTGGAGCTAAACAATACGGTGCGCGAGCTATAGGTGCTGCTCCTGGAGCTAACTCGACTTGAAACTCGACCTGGCGATGAGGCGGTAGACCAGGTAAATCTTCGGGAAACACTTGAGGAAAATCGCGTACAATTGGGATATCCTCTATTCTTTTCTCTTTCGTTGATGCATCAGTAACTAGTGCCAAAATGGCAGTGTGACCCTTTCGTAAACATTTCTGAGCCTTCAGGTAGGAGATGATGCCAACCACAGCACCACTCTTGTCGCCTTGAACTTCGAGAGGTTCTTGACCAGAACGGGGAATACGAATGATCTTTTCTTTACATAGGATCTCTGCTTGCTGCTTGAATAACCAATCCATACCAATGACGATGTTGAAACTACCCAGAACTATAGGGATGAGGTCGATGGAGAAAGCTTGACCAGCGAGGATAAGATTACAACCCTGAACTATGTTTGTGGCCTCTAGACTTTTACCATTAGCTAACTCTACGACATGTTTGGTGTTTAAGGGAGTTGGTGCACGTTTTAACATTTGGCTAACTTTTAAAGACATATAACTAGTATCTGCACCCGAATCGAACAATACAGTAACATAAAAGTCGTCAAGAAGAAACTTACCCATGACTACGTTGGGATCATTTCTGGCATCACCCTGCCCCAGCACAAAAGCACGACCCCTAGCGTCATTGTTCCCATCATTGTTGTTTCCCCCATTATTGTTGTTCCCATTGCCCTGGTTGTTGTTGTTGTTGTTCTGGTTTCGGTTTAACTGAGGGCAGTGTCTTTTGAAGTGACCTTCAGCGCCACAATGAAAACATCCTTTGTTGCCCTGTTGTTGATTCTACGGTGTTTGCTGCTGCTGCTGATTCTGATTCGCAGGCCGTGGGCTCCTACAATCCTTGGCCTCATGACCCATCTTGAGGCATCTCTGACAGCGACCCTTGTTGCACTGGCCACTGTGGTGTCTGTTACAGTTGTTACACTTTGGGAGGTTCCCTCGATAACCACCCTGCCTGTGACTGCCCGAAGATTGCTGACTAGGGCTCTGATAGTTGTCAGTCTTTCGCTGCTGAACTTGGGACTGAACTGAAGCTGAACCTTTGCTGGAATCCCCCTCCCATTTTCTCTTGTTGTCACTGGGGGTAGCAGGAGTAGTAGAAGCGGTAACGGTAGCAGTAGCGCTGACGCGCTTAGGCAGCCTGTCTTGTTCCACTGCGTGATCCGTGAGACGATGAGCTAGACGTTGAACATCCTGGATGTTGTTATGGTTAGCCGATGTCACGTGGCTTTGAATTTCCGGTGCCAGCCCTTTAAGATACAATTCGATACGCCTGATAGGTGGGTCCACCATAGTTGGACACAGAACGGCCAGCTCGTTTGACCTTTTAGTATAAGCCTCAATCTCCGTCCCTGTCATTTTCAAATTGAAAAACTCCACCTCTAACTTGTGGATGTCGTCTCGTGAGCAGTACTCCCGTTTAATCAGCTCCTTGAAATCATTCCAGGGAGTGGCGTTAGCAGCTGCCAATCCCAAAAGTTGAACTTGCGCATTCCACCAAGTTAGCGCAATCCCTTCTAAAGTACCAGTCGTATTTCACCCTGCGAGCCTCAGGGCATTCACACATCTCAAACACCGACTCGAGTTTTTCGAACCAATGGAGGAGTCCCACTGCTCCCTCCGTGCCACTGAACGTGCTTGGATGACAGTCCATGAAATTCTTGAAAGTGCAAACAGGTTGCTGAGCTGGTTGACCTAATGTGTAAGAATAGGACAAGGTTAAACACAAGAGTTGGTTTAGGAATGTAGGATCTAAAGATCCTAGTATGAGTTACAACTGCAGGGTATACCTCCTGCGTTTGCAGCTGCAAGTGCCGCAGCAACTTGTTCGTTGATAAGAGCCGTCAACTGGGCTTGAGTCAAGTTAATACGTCCGGCCATTGATCTTCACATCAAAGGCAACATAAGTGAGAAAGGTTCGCGAATAGTGCGATGACAGAAGAGTGTAAGCACACAAGTGTTCTCAAGCAATAACAAATAGTAAGCAATGTAATCTAAGCATACCACGAGCAAAGTTCTATGTAATTCTATCATGTAGGCAATAAACATAAACCTTATTACCTAGGATGTTGAGTCTTGCACGTGGAGCGAGGCGTCGTTGTGGATCGTTAAGCACTGTACTGGTTATAGTCTGGTTTTAATAAAAACGTTTTCCCCATATCAAATAAACACGAAGCATATATACCATTCACAAGGAACGTACCATTGACCACGTTGTTATCGGCTTGAGCTTGACGGACATTGATGTTGAAAGTACGTCCGCGGGCTGCTGGCTGCTGCTGTTGCTAGGGCTGCTGCTGTTGTGGCTCTTGCTTCACCACTCGATTCGGGCACATGTTTGCGAAGTGGTTGGGATCACCACACGCAAAGCAAGCTCTAGCGTGGATTGAGGGTGCAGGAGCCGCTTGTTGGCCTTGAGGAGCGGGAAGTAGAGCTTGTTGAGCAGGAGCTTGACCTTGAGCTGGAGCTGGAGCTTGATGTGGACCTGTAGGGCAGTTGGCGGTGAAATGGCCATACATATTACAATGCACACAGTATCTGCAAGCGATTCCCACTGGATGGTGATAAGTACAAGTAGGGCAAGCCGGGTGAGAACCAGTGTATGCACGCTTAGCCGGCGGTGCATGGGTAACCGGTGCCGCTACTTGGTGGTGTTGGGGCTGCGGTTAAGCGGAGATGGCATTCAGTGGTATGGCAGCTGTACCCGCACCATTCTTGTTACTATTGTTGTTGTTCTTCCTCTTGCGACGGGAGGACTTTGAAGATTGCGGAGCGGTGGCGGTTTCAGCGGTTGAAGCAGCGGTAACTTGATGCAGATTCTTGGAGGCTTTATCCCAGTAACCAGCCTTGACTCGCTTGTCGTTGATCTCAGCAGCGAGTAAGAAAGTTTCCTCAATGGTTGACGTCTTTGCAGCTTGAACGAAATCAGCCACGCAATCTGGAAGAGCACGGATATACTTCTTGATGGTGATTTCGGGCGTAGAGACTTGACCTGGACAGATTATACTCAACTTCTTAAAGCGAGGAGTCAAACCAGCGTTGTCACCATCCTTCTGTTTGATATGCCAGAACTCGTCCTCCAACTTTTGGAGCTCGTGGGGAGGGCATAACTTTTTCATCATCAAGTCCTTCAATTCGTCCCACGTCAGCCCGTAAGCTGCATCATTCCCTCATTTGTTTCTCTCGGCCGTCCACCAATCTAAAGCTCGGGATTGGAAGACGCCGGTGGCGTTAACAGTACGGAGATTATCGGGACAGTTGCTCTGACGCAGGGTGACTTCGATAGAATCAAACCATTGAAACATGGCAGTAGGCCCATCTTCGCCGGTAAATTCTTTCGGGCCGCAGGCTTTGAACTGCTTGAAGCTAAAAGCAGCTTTAGGAGCATTAGTCCTGGACTCTTCAGAAGACTTGCTAGCGTTTTCATTTAGCTCACTAACGATCTGCGGAATAACTTTCGCAATTTTCATGGCGACCAAAGAGGCGATGCGCTTATCCTCATGATTGCGGCGAGCAGAGCGCGAGTGGAACGATCCAAATGACGACATTGTCTGCAACAGACATCGCCATAGGACTCAAGCACTATATAATCGATTAGCCCTAGTATAGACTCCCACTCAGCTCTAAACTTCTTCACATAAAGCTCAGGAACACGATCACGTAACACATAGACACATATTCACGGAAGCATAGAAGCACATAGAGCACAAAACACGTAAGCCACAGAAACCACAGAATCTACACTATATTTGCACGTATTCACCTATCATTCAAGGTCCGTGAGCTGGAGAATAGCGATTGCGATTAGCGAGTACACAGCGAGTAGCATAACACAAGCAAGTAACATAACATGCGATTATCCACAAGTAGTGATTTATTAGCGTTGTGTAATGTGTTGTGCATGGTGAGCGGAACAAGAAGCGTTAGATCGAAACCATCAGTATCTCAAAACGCTAACAAATAACATATAAAACCACTTAAAACACATAAAATTCCACATAAGGGCGACAAATATCAGAGTCAGCAGTTGCGGGCTCAGAATTGAAACACATAAAATTAACGATTGCGAGCTTGGAAATCGAGAATGGATTGTCTAAGGCTTGATAGACGTCGACTACCCAACACAAGAACTTTCGGTACATGCTTTGGCCTTCTAGACTGTGCTCTCGCCTCGATTTGGGCGAACGACACTCATCCTTCCAGTTACAGCATGACTTCAAGTCGCTCCAGTCCGTCGAGACTTTGGTGAGAGTTTTGTAAAACCAAAATAGAGCACGGAACGAGTCGTCAAGGTACGGGTTTCCCCCTGACTTAACAACTTTGTTCCTGTTTTGATGAGATAAGGGGGAAAATCTGCGTTAAAGTAAGGATTTCACTCCTGATCCAACGCAAATTCTCCTGTATATGGATAAAAATGCGGGTCGAACAAGCGATTCAGTCGAGAGTTTGCGGTTTTCACACCTCATCCTGACCTAATCACTCGTTCATTTTCGAAAATAGTGCAGTGATAGGGTAAAGCGAGTGCGAGCGGGAATAGCAAGTAAACTCGTACATAACCCCTACAGGGTATGCACAAGTCGGTCTGTTAGTACTTAGACTATAGACTAGGTCGTTTCTAAGACATCGACCCAGACTAGGTCGAGTCTTGCCTAATTCCCTATAGTTATGGCTCTGATACCAATCTGTCACACCCCATCCGATGACAGAAACATCGGGGCGCGGCACTGAGCGAAACAGATTGTCCAGGAGAAATCCATAACAACTAATTTACTAGATATTTAAATATTATGTCCCATACCATAACATACTAAAGTAAATAATTATTACAGACCAAATATCTTAAAGACAAATAACATGTTCCGACAATTCAGATTTAAATTGTTTTTGTTTGTTTCTAGACTCCATCCTACTTGAGTCCACAAAAGCAGGTAGAGCACAACATCTTAAGCATTCAAACACATGTCACATACGTTAAAATAGAGGTCAATACACATAGTGTAAAGGTGAGCATACAAGTTTAATAGTATAATAGAGTCGAAATCGTTTACGCATAACCAGCATGTAACATGTAGCAAAGTGAAAGCTAGTAGGTTATCGACAGAGAAATATGCACAGACGTGAGTGCGAGTTGTAGAATGTGCAACACATATCCCCACTGGGACACGTGAAGTAAAGCCCTTAACAACCCCTGTCCACGACAGGTGCTGAGTCCAAACTATAGTACTATCGTTGCTAAGGTGTCAGGCAACAATCACTGTGTTAACATAACATACAAGCATTCATCGAATAACACATCACATGCAATAACGGTCAACGTATAAATAGTGTTTGCATTGTGTGTTTGATGTGATTTGAATAAGTAACGTATGTAACACCCAAAAGTGCGTAAAGCAAAAAGGGATCGAGTATACTCACAGATCGTGTTTAGCAAGTAAACACTCTCTTGGATTAAAGGGAGCACTGAGAGAGATTATCCTGAACAGTTAACGATAGCATAAGAGATGAACGACGCGTAAAACGATGAAAGGTGGCTAAGTGTCGGACGGTAATCTGATCGGATGGCAATCCGATCGGTTGGCCATTCGATCGGATGTCAATCCATTCGGATGGTCATCCGATCAGATGGCCATTCGATTGGATTGACATTCGTTTGGTAAGGATGTGATTGTGTATGATGGCTTTGAAGTTTTCGTTGTAGCATTTTGAAAACAGAGAAGTATCTCTACCTTTCAGGTTTGATCGGATAGCAATCCGATCGGATGGCAATCCATTAGTTACTGATGATCTTTGAAAATTATGAAAATGATTAAGCGTGGAAGTTCCAAATGTCACATGATCGGATGGTCGTTCGATCGGATGGCTATCCGATTGGACGGTAATCCGTTCGATGTTTAGAGCTTTGCAAGTTTGAAGAAAAAGTTTAAGTGCGGAACCGAGTGCATCCCGATCGGATAATAGTTCGATCAGATGGATATCCGGTCCAAGGAACCAGATCGTCTTGAACTTGATTATTTTGAAAGTTTTGTTGTTTGCTCGAGACTGTATGACAACGTGTTAAACAACGGAACCTCGTCAAGTCCCAAGTCGTCCGATCGAACAGGAATCACCCTAATCCGACCAGTTGACCGTTCCTTGACGATTGTTCATGTTCATCCCGAAATCGGTCATCTCGTTGATAGGATCCAGGACACAAACCGATACTTCACTAAGAAATGAGTAGAAGATCTGAATGAACTCCGATTCTATCGGTTTTGAGTGCATTGAGTGTAAAAGAGTTGAAAGAAAGTTAGAACACCATCGTTCAGTCCTTTTAACCATGAATATGTGTATATCTATGCGAAAACATTATTTAATCATGTGGAAATCCTTCAGATCTGAGTTGTTCTTGTTGGAATGAGGCCAAAACTTGAAGTTCATAAGAACTCCATGATGACATCACCCTAGAATACCTCAAATCCGTTGATTTCACGGTTAAAAGTTGAGATTCAAACGTGAAAATGATGAAGTGTGTGTAGATCATAGAAGTACAAGATTTAGGTTGAAAACTTACAAGAATCGCGACAAATCGAGAGAAAGAAGGCCTTGAGCGAGCTGGTCGAGTGAGAGAGTTGTCACATCACAAATGATGTGACAGGAGGGTATTTATAGGTTGCCAAGAAGGGAGAGTGCACAAGTGTCGGATAGGATGACACCGATCGGATGACACCCCGATCGGATGGCTATCCGATCGGATGGCCATTCGATCGGATGGCCATTTGATCGAGTGGTCACTCTATCGAGTGGCTCCGACGAGTTGCGTTTCGACGTTCTGTTTCATGCGTTGAGCGTTGCGATACGTTTAAGCGAGTATGTGATGCGACAGTATTAGACAATAACTACGATTAGCTTAATCAAAACCCGTTATATCTAACATACAATCATCCTAAATAAATTGCGTTTAGCGTTTGCGATACGATTGCGATAGAGTTGCGATTGCGTTTCGATTAATCACCACACAAAATATAACACAATTAAACATGCACAAGTAGCATATAAATAGCACACACACACATAAAACAATATCCAGAACACGTGATTCGTGTTGGGAATGCGATTGCGATGCGATTAGCGAACATGCGATAAACCTTGATTAAACATCGATCATTACTAGATACTCCTCATAATACAACTAAAGCGATAAAATAAAAGATTCGGTTGCAAGTCGAAAAAGTCAAACCAGTAGTTAAGCAAAGAGTGGCAGATCGCAATTAGCAATCTTTTCTTCCTTTGACTTTAATCTTGACTTTGACTTTGACTTTCGTAACACGGGGTGTTACATAAATAAACCCAACAGAATTACCTTATACTATAATTTGCAACATTATTAAGAAAAGGGGGTTGTAACTTGTGTTTTGAGAGGTTTCTCAATAAAATTTGATTTTTTTTTTACTTTTAAATCAAAACTATTGATTCTTTACTTTTAACCCCAAAACTTTTCATATTTACTTTAACTCAAAACTATTTAATTTTCTTTTTTTATTTTTAACCCCAAAACTGTTCATCTTTTGCAATTTAACCTCACAATTTTTTTTTTACTTTCAACTTTGGTCTTATATACTTTTTATTTTTCACAAAATTTTCGTTTTACATTCCGTTCTAAATTTTGGGAGTTAACACGACGCAATGTGCGTGTGTGGTTAAACGTTTTTACGTCCTCTATTTTTCTCGTTTGACAGGTTCATCGTAACGCGCGGGTCCTAGATCGACTTAGTTATTATTTTATATGTTTTACGTTTTGGTTTAATTTCTTCGCATTAACACGCCGCAACTTCAGTATTGGTATTCGCTGACAGTAGTGTGGCAGTGGTGTTCGCCCCCGCCGCAATGCGGGGGGTACTTAATACTAGTTCTACATATTTATCATCGTATAAGTCATAAAATACCAAAAAGAGTGATACCCAGATTAAGTTTAGTATTTTTTATCATCTTGATTGGAGGTAAACAGATGATGAATCAGAGCATACTTTTACATGAATTAATAAGAACCCTAAACCAAAAACTAGAGAGAGAAGGGGAAGGGGCGATCTCCGGTAACCGGCCGTCCAACGATGGTGTTGCACCCGTCCAGTCGGGGTTGTGCAAGGGTCAACACCATGAATTTCGTATCACCTTTCACCATCCACACCGACACCACTAAGTGCCACACCAAGGATTTCATAAACCAGTGTGAGATAAATAACACCGCTGCGGTCGACGAACGGGATTATCGCCTGTTTGGAGGAGTGACAGTGTAGAGTATTGCTGGAGTGGAGCCGAAGATGGTTGAGGAATACATGTTGACACCATATAAGAGAAATTGGATGACATTTCTACCCTTCCATGACTTCTAACATGTGCATGCGAATGTGTGTGCGAAATTTCGTCACTAAGAAAATTGAACGACAGTACCGATGCACATGTGCATATGCATACGCATGCACATATGCAACGGTACTTTTTGTTCAATTTTTTTTTATTAAAATCGCTAAATTTCGTAACTATAGAAAATGAATAACAATATATGCACATGTGCATCGGTACTGTTGTTCAGTTTAGTTTTTTTGTGACAAAATTTAGCAATTTTTTATAAAAAAAAATAAAATTATTTTTGTGTGTTTTTATTTTTTTTAGGTATTTTTGGTTGTGTTCACACTGATTCTCGCGGTTCTCGCAATAAAGGGTGGTTCCTAATGGATCATTATCCTCTATATATATATATATATATATATATATATATATATATATATATATATATATATATATATATATATATAGGGCTTGGCTATATAAGAAACTCTATCTTTTTTTAAAAAACTATGCAAACCCATTGATTAACTTTCATCTAACTTGATCAATGGCTCTCATAATTTTGGTAACAATTAGATTTAAAAGAAATGTTATAATACACGTTAGTCAACTGGAAGGGCATTTTCGGAAGTAAATTCCTTCTCTCTCCACTGTCCAATCATATCATCTCTTTTTAATGCACTGATCTTTCTCTCTCTTCATATCCATTTCAAAATCACAATCTCATCTCAACTCTCTCAATTCCCTCTCTTTAAAATCACAGATCTCATTTTCTCCTCCCCAAATCAAAACCCTAGCCCCCATGACTTTCCCTTCTCTCTACACAACACTTACAACCTACAAAGCCTAGAGAGAGAGAGTGAGAGCCGTGAGAGAGAGTACCAGAGAAATCGAAAGAGAAAGAGAGGTCCAGAGAAATCGAACGAGAGAGAGAAAACTGGTGGGTTTCCAGCCACCCACGGCAGCAGCAGCGCTGTGGTGGTGGTGTTGTTGACCGTTATGGTTGGGGCAGGGGAGGCGGTAGATGCACGATGAGTGAGGCACGATGGTGGTTGCAGATCTGGTGGTTGGTGGAAGGTGGTGGCTGGTTCATTCTGGGTTTTTGGTAGTTGATAGTGGCGACAGTGGATGGTTGTAGAAGGTGGTGGAGGGTGGGTAGGTGGTGGCGCCGAAGTTCGGAACGTCGTCGGAGTCAAGATCTAGTAATGGTTAATGTTCTCTCTCTCCCTCCTCTCCTCTGTCTTCAATCAAGATCTGGTAATGGTTAATGTTCATGTATTTTAAATAAATCGAAAACTTTAGGATGAGATTTTGAACGAGATTTTTCGTTGGTTTGGTTGCTTGTTTGGGGATTTTGATCTTAACAATAATTGTTTTTTTGTTGGTTTGGTTGCTGGTTTGGGCTTTTGATCTGAACAGTAAGTGTTTCTTTTTTGTTGGGTTGTTTGATTTACAGAAACAGACCCATAACATGTGTTAAGCACCTGTTAGAATGATATATAACGTGTGTTGATTTACAGAAACAGATCCATAAAGATATTCAATTGACAAGCTGGATGGATGTAGGCGACGTTAATGCGGGGACATTGAATAAGTCAAATCTTTTGGGAAAGAAGTTTTCGTTCATTTATAACATATGTTAGTGGTTCATGCTGTAACAGAACACCATGATGTAACCTGACATGTGTTCATGTATAACATGTGTTAAGCCCTTGTTAGAATGACATATAACGTGGGAAAGAACTCTTCGTTCGTTTATAACATGTGTTTGTTTTGCACAATTTGGAATGTATAACATGTGTTAAGCCTCTGTTATAATCTTTTTGTAACCTGACATGTATTCATGTATAAGCTAGTGGTTTACAAAACACCATGATGTGTATATACTGATCTAACATGTGTTACAATTTGTCTGTTCGGAACATGAAATTGATTAACATGTGACAAGGGTGAAAACAGTCGACGGGGGCGACAAGTTTAATGGTGATAACATGTAAGCATCCATTATAACCTGACTTGTATTCATGTATATCAAAAGTGGTTTGCAAAACACCATGATGTGCATATACTGATCGTAACACGTGTACAAGTTAATATGGAACATACAAGTTAATATTGTAACACCGTATACCTGGGATAACATGTGTTAAGCCTCTGTTATAATCTTGGTTTAACCCAACATGGTGTCATGAATAAGCTAGTGGTTTCCAAAACACCATGATTTGTATATATTATAACAACATAGTATACCTGATATAACGTGTGTTAAGCATCTATTATAACGTGTGTTAAGACTTCCAGAATGTGTTAAGTCCATACCGTTTTTGTAACACCCCCAAAATTCCACCTGCGGAAACCCCGCAAGGCGTGTTACGCATCAGAGTTCGAGCCACCAATCACATTGAACCAATGATAAATATTTAAATAAGTCATGACATTAATTACTAAAATAAGATGTCAACATGATATCAATTCTCAAAAGTTGTGTAGCGGAAGCATGTAATCGTTTAGCAATCGTTTCATAATAATAATCAAATCAATGTATTGTTTATAAGTGAATCCAAGAGTCTCGATCCATGACCACTCCAGCACTCCCAGATAGCAAGTCCATGTTCCAAGGTTAACGACCTACAAGCATGCAAACAAGTGTGTCAGACTACGCTGGTGAGTTCAAGGTTTTGTTAACGTGTTTCGTTACCAGATGTATGTTAATGCGATTCAATGTTGTGTTACGATGTCGTTCACGTTAGATACCCTAGGGAGTGTGCCCATATGTATCCGGGGAGTGTGTACCCCTTAACGACCGATTTGATTATTGTACCGTATGCAGCGTCAATGATGGGAATGCCTAACCCCAATGCCCATAACCAGGCATTGGTCAAAGTCAAGGTATCAAACAACCTTGACAAGCTGTAGGAGGTCTTATATCCGCGATGTATTCACAAGTTGTCCCAGTAATTAGTTCACGCCCGTCCTTACGGCCCAGTGTGAGGGTGCCAAACCAAATAGCGCTATCAACTAATTACCCCATTGCCTTACAGGCAATCCGGTAGATGATTGTTTCTATGTTCCAGTTGTTTACCCCAAGTTTCCCTTCCAAATGTTTACCAGTTGTCCCAAACCACCGGGACGCATGCTTGAGAAAATGCATTGAACTCACCTGGGGTTGCTCGGTATGATACACAAAAGGTTCTTGAACTAAGGGTGGTCAACCACGTCCTAACAGGGTTACCACACAAGTCAGGTTTTGTCTCAAGTAATGCACGTTGGTTTCACATAAATTAACACAGTACGAACATGTGAAGATCATGGTAAGCACGTATTACACATAAACAGTCAAGAACATAATGTAATCCTACATTGTGCGATTAAACGATTGGGCTCAACAACACAAATAAATCCAATAACCTTCTCGGCCCAATTAGATAACCCATACGCATCTTGTGCGATCCGATAAGGGTTGTGCGATCCAACTAACCCAGCCCAACTACTCACCCGGCCCAACAGTTAAGGGGTTCACATAAAGATCTCGGCCCAAACAACAAAACAGTCAACTTGTGCGATCAGAGTCCTTTGTGCGATACAAACAATTGTGCGATCCGAACAGTTGTGTGATTATGATTTGGGCTGTTCGGCCTAAATAACGTATCAAGTTCAATAACAGTGTGTGGCCCAACATCTTGTGCGATCGGCACTAACTTGTGCGATCGGAAGGGTGTTGTGCGATCATGCAAAGCTAAGCAGTACCATGTGTTCTATACGTTTGTACCCGGCCTTGTGCAATGCACTTGTGCGATTTGGCCATCTTGTACGATCAGATCAGATTGTGTAGGATCTGATCTTGTGCGGTATGTTTTAAATTTCCGGATAACATGCAAGTCGGTTACACACATTAATCTAGCCAAATCAATTACAAGGTTTCCAAACATATGATATCAATTAACAGTTAATCGGTTTCCAAATTTATAACAGCCAATCAACACAATCAAAGATTCTATCCAACCCTTAATCGATCAAACAAGCATTTTCTAAGCAAATTCTTATGAACTCTATCATAATCAAACATGAACAACATAGCCAACATCTTACTAAATCGTATGATTCGGTCCGATTACAAGTATATATACTAACTTAACAATTGGGCATATCATCTGTATATGAACACACACATCAGCCGATTAACAAACATGAAGCTGATTAGCATTTACGCAAGTCCAAAAACATATATCCAACCGATTACTTGCATGAAAGCCGATTCACATACATATAAAGATATCATTGATCATCATACATACACCTCAAATCATGCAATTGAAACATGTAATCATACACAATCAAGGCATCATCTATTAAAACAAACAACATCAAGCACTAACCGGTTAAGAGTAGAAGAGGAATGATAACGAGAATGATTCAACAAGAGGGTGATCCGAGCACCATGGTCTTCGGTTGCCGTCGGTTTGAGAAGAGAGAATGAGAGAACTAGGGTTGTGTGTTATGTTTGAGAGTTGTGACAAATGAGAAAACAAAACCCAAAGATGAGTTCTTGTTTGCGTAGAAAAGGAGTGGGCCGGCCCATCACGGGCTGCCCCTTTGGTCCGCTTACAATGGATACGGCCCCAAGTGGGCTTGTGTGATCGAGTGTGTAGTGTTGTGCGGTTCGGGTTTCAAGTAACATAACAATCACATAATCATAACATATTACACATAACACATACAACATAACATTCATGTAATCATTCGAGTTCATAAAGTCATGTCATAATCACGAATGTTACACAAAGATAGGTTCGAATTGCGTGTTGTCACAGTATCCCCAACTAAAAAGAAATTTCGTCCCGAAATTTGGTACGCACTCACTGAGAAAGCTAGGTAAGTTAAAGCAGCTAGATAAGTTAAAGCTAGGTAAGTTATATCGTTTGCTGGTTTTCCTGGGGTGTCACATCCTCCCCAACTTGAAAGAAATTTCGTCCCGAAATTCACCAGTGATATCAAGAGTTGGTTCAATCCCTTGAACAATTGAGAACATTGAAGTTTTAACATATCCTTCCGTTCCTATGTGAACTTCAGTCCACGTATTGAAGTTTAACAAGCCCTCACGATTGTCATATGACTCATGCTAGCGAACCTTGACTTCTTAGCCCATGCTTTCGATAGATTCCCTGATATATACAACTGATCCGATAACCTCAAATTCTGGTAAGGGTATCACCAGGGTTTCATCAGGCAACCACTGCCTTAAACCTAGGGCATACATACCATTACGATAGTTATCCCGTTTCATCAATTAGCCTGAGTTTGTGAGCCAAGTCACCGCTTATTCCCGTAATCCGAATGTCTCACGCGTCGTAAAGTAAGCTTGCCATGTTTTCTATAGCATACCGCACCCCCCCAGGGTGATGCTTTCGATTATGACACGTTTGCCTACAACAAACTCCCAGTGTTTCCTAAGCTAAACAGCTTTCCTAGCGCTCATGCGCGGCCATCAAACAATTTCTGATCTAAGCAATGTTCGAGAGTTTTGAGCTCAAGTCCTGGACCTGCGATTACGTTGTCAACTACATTAGTCCAACAAGGAGATTAGAGTTACTGTCCAGGTTATGCCTCAGCATGGGCTGTATGCATACTATCATGGTGCAGCTGCATTAGAGCTTCTCCCAAGATAAGTGTCCTTCCCAAACGTTTACTAGAGTCAGTTATGCACATACTTACAACATGCCTTCGTGTGCTCAGATGGTTCGTCACTTTGTTCGATTGTCCTACAGTAATAAGTAATGTTCATGTCAAGACGTGAGTCAAAGGTGTGCGCCATGCCCGCCTTAAATTAGGTATAGTCCAATAGGTAATAGAAGTTGGCATCTCATGCCTAATATCCGTCTCTTCCAGAGAAATTTTCACAAGCTGAGAAGACTCATCAGTTCCCTTGACTGCAAGGAAGTGTGCTGGTCACATTCAGCGATCAACGATTGTTACTGTTTGTGTTTCCATTTCGAGTTGTAAATAGACTAGTGGCAGCATTCATAGTAGTCTGCTCCCATCTTCCACATAGGTGTTGCCAGTTTCTTATACTTCGCCTTGACTTTTCCCAAAGTCAAAAGTCATATCCATACATTGTTAGACGGGTTTTCATGCCCAATCATCAGTACAAGATTTATATGTCCAAACGTCTTTCTTTAAAATCCAGTTGAATAGAATTTTCGAAGCCGGTGTGTTTCGCTAACCACAACTTCCCTACCGTTGCTGTGAAATGAGATTTATAGTCGTTCTATGAGTTAATGAATATCGTTCGTTTCACCAAGGTTGCTCTTCCATGCCCCGCATGGACTCAACTTGAAAAATTCTCTCCCGTTAGTTCCCTAGTTTGTACAGAACGAGTTGGGTCAGGTGGGTTGGAGTCGATGGCGAGCTGCAAGGTCCATACACGTTCAGGTTCCACAGTCGTAATCCGCCCAGAAGTTCCATCCAACGATGCCATTTACTGATTTAGCTCTTTCGAAACCAGAGTACACGGAAGGCCCTTGTGATCGGTCTAAGTAACGCATTTGGTACCGTCCAAGTAATGCCTCCGTGTAACTCCAAAGACCACGGTTTCCACCACCAGTTGTGTGTCATGTAGTTCTTCTTTGTAATTTCAGTACGTAAGTCATTGCTCTCTCGTGTTGCGTCGACGTATAACTGGGACTCTGATTCAAAACATAATGATATACCACTGTATTACCCATGCCCTTGGGTAAAAAATGAGGCTCAGTACCTTACTGAATTAGGATTCGAAAGCTGAAGAGACGTCCTCATGTTCTGTCTTTCGCGAACACAGCACCCCGCTGTGCTAAAGGGATCTAAGCTATGCGGCCTTCGAAATTCCTGTGATAAATCAAGCGGAACCAAGAAATCGTTGTATCCTCGAAGGACTTTTAGTGTCGATCAATTTCCAAAGAAAACGGGTCTTAGCGAGATTCACGTGCATTCCTACTTTGTTGATTACATTACCCAAAAGGTACCTCTCGAATTCAGAAGCTACATTTATCAAGACTTCGCGTGATGCGGCTCCTCCATCAGAACCTCCCAAATAGGATAAAAAGTTGTCCATGTTGTTGCTTTCCCCCCGAAAAGGGTTCAAAATGTCACCCAATAGCACGGTCGGTTCACATGATCTATGAGGCTGCTGGTGTGATGATCGCTCTAAAGGTCTTGGAGTGCAAAGTTGTATGGCCGAATTGCGTCTGGTAAGCTTCTTTAAGAACTTTCTCCCCTTGGGTTTCCATTTGATAATAATGCGCTCGTAAGTTAATCCTTGAATGAAAGCTCGTCTCTTGTAACTAGTCGATCGGTTTTCGATACATGGCCACGGCAAACGGTTCTCAACTGTCGTCTCGATGGGTGCTCGATAATTGGTACGTACACACAAAAAGGCTTATCTTCACGGATATAACTGGGGCTTCCCAAAGTGAGAATTAGGTCCAACAAAACTCTTGTGCAACAATTCTCGTAGTAGATTACACAGTTCTTGCAACCCTCCTGGTGTAGGACGGTAAGAGTATGAGTATTCGGAGCTCCCTCTAATCGTGAGATCACTGAGTTTCTGTCTAATAGTTGTGGTAGTAGACCTGAAAGCTCCTCCAATTGCGCCTTGAGATGAGTCACAACAATCGGTGGGTCCTCGATCCTATCTTACTTAGTCTGATCATTAGATATAGTTGCTAATACAGTGAGGTCCTCCTTCCATAGGCGCTTTCGAGGCTGTCATTACTGACATGATGCTAATCTTTTCACCACTCTGGTACTTTAGAGCATATAGTGACGCTAAATTTCTTCTCACAGGGTACGTCCGGGCGATATGTCCTAATAACCCACCAACACTAACTATTGCGCCGTAACTGCCAAGGATAGCAGAGGTAACACCGGTGTCGAATGTCTGTCCCCCGCAATATCGAGTTTGCATCCCAACTAACATATGCGGTTTCCGCTGACCTGCCATCAGCCGGTTTCATAACAAGTTTGGTTTCGAGAAGCATCAGGGTTAAACGGAATCGAGCCGAAGCGATTTGCTTTCCATCCGAACTATCATGTTGTTATTGTCCTTCCGTCGCCCACGTCAATCCTAAATATCCTTTCGCGAGTACCACTACCGGTGTTATTGTTACAATCTCACGGATTTCTACCATACTGTCATCGCTCCCTTGGTTGTTGTCGTCTTGAATTATCAACTGCCATTACATGCCGTAGGCACCTTCATTTCCATACTGTAAGCTACTATTACAAGTACCTTGATGTCACGATAGTTGTTGCTTCTAATGTTGTTGCTCGAAACAGGACTCTACGATCCTTCACCAACGATGTCCATCTCTTCATATTCCGTGCTAAGTTCCAGGGTGCTACTCGTTGTGTTGGAAGTTACACAGTCCACATCCTGGTCGATTGTCATCGTTTACGTTTCGATCGATTCATAAAAGTCGGCTCCCATAAGTTGCTGACTATAATTAAGGATTCGTTTGGAGTCAAATCGTTGATGTTCATTGTCAATAATTGGGGTCGTTCAAATGCTGAAGTCGGTAAAGTACTATACTTACCCTTATGCCCATCGTTCTTACAAGTTGACTGGGTAAAACACGGTAGGTTTCCAGAGTGTTGCAGGTGTGACCGCCCTTCAAGGTCTGAGATGTGAATATATTGAGTTCCAACAACAAAGAGGAGTGAGGGGGAAAGAAAAGGGGTATAAGCCAATCATGGACGTTGCAACTTCCACTCAGGGACGTTCGTACAAGCACCTAGCATTCTACTTAGTTCGCTAGGCGTTCAAGGGACGTTCAAGTAATACTCGATAGCATTGCGATTTCAAAAGGATTCAAAGAGAGGAAAGATAGTCACATTTGAGTAGGAGACGATCACTGTTATGACTCCTATTAGTTTGTTACGTTTCACACTGATCAATTAACAGAGCGGAACCCCTCCGTCACTTGTTAAGCCTCACTAGGACTCGCATGTACCCCACATTATTATTATGTGTGCACCCACAATAATATTGTGATTTGCATGCTCATCTCAGCTCCTCCTAACTCATGTCGAATGGTTCCCCTAACTCGAATAGCAAACAAAGAGCATCACATAACATAAGTCACGAATGTTTAGGGAAATACCACCCTATCAGTCATATAACATGTGCTAGGGATACGTAAGTTCATACTATCGTGTTTAACGTGCACCAGCATGCAATATCATATGTAAGTGTCCACTAGTTACGTAGTACAATGAGTATACGAAAGACGAACCTTGCAATCTGGAGCTGAGTGTCATGATCGATTTTCGAAGGTGTTGGGTTATAGTCTGGTTTTACAAAAACGTTTTAAAACCTAGTTCACTATAACCAGTGGCTCTGATACCAACTGTAACACCCCCAAAATTCCACCTGCGGAAACCCCGCGAGGCGTGTTACGCATCAGAGTTCGAGCCACCAATCACATTGAACCAATGATAAATATTTAAATAAGTCATGACATTAATTACTAAAATAAGATGTCAACATGATATCAATTCTCAAAAGTTGTGTAGCGGAAGCATGTAATCGTTTAGCAATCGTTTCATAATAATAATCAAATCAATGTATTGTTTATAAGTGAATCCAAGAGTCTCGATCCATGACCACTCCAGCACTCCCAGATAGCAAGTCCATATTCCAAGGTTAACGACCTACAAGCATGCAAACAAGTGTGTCAGACTACGCTGGTGAGTTCAAGGTTTTGTTAACGTGTTTCGTTACCAGATGTATGTTAATGCGATTCAATGTTGTGTTACGATGTCGTTCACGTTAGATACCCTAGGGAGTGTGCCCATATGTATCCGGGGAGTGTGTACCCCTTAACGACCGATTTGATTATTGTACCGTATGCAGCGTCAATGATGGGAATGCCTAACCCCAATGCCCATAACCAGGCATTGGTCAAAGTCAAGGTATCAAACAACCTTGACAAGCTGTAGGAGGTCTTATATCCGCGATGTATTCACAAGTTGTCCCAGTAATTAGTTCACGCCCGTCCTTACGGCCCGGTGTGAG
The DNA here is from genome assembly GCF_002127325.2 of Helianthus annuus. Lineage (NCBI taxonomy): Eukaryota > Viridiplantae > Streptophyta > Magnoliopsida > Asterales > Asteraceae > Helianthus > Helianthus annuus. Next base: position 21,426,393 of record NC_035435.2, on the reverse strand, counting down.
GGTGCCAAACCTAATAGCGCTATCAACTAATTACCCCATTGCCTTACAGGCAATCCGGTAGATGATTGTTTCTATGTTCCAGTTGTTTACCCCAAGTTTCCCTTCCAAATGTTTACCAGTTGTCCCAAACCACCGGGACGCATGCTTGAGAAAATGCATTGAACTCACCTGGGGTTGCTCGGTATGATACACAAAAGGTTCTTGAACTAAGGGTGGTCAACCACGTCCTAACAGGGTTACCACACAAGTCAGGTTTTGTCTCAAGTAATGCACGTTGGTTTCACATAAATTAACACAGTACGAACATGTGAAGATCATGGTAAGCACGTATTACACATAAACAGTCAAGAACATAATGTAATCCTACATTGTGCGATTAAACGATTGGGCTCAACAACACAAATAAATCCAATAACCTTCTCGGCCCAATTAGATAACCCATACGCATCTTGTGCGATCAGATAAGGGTTGTGCGATCCAACTAACCCAGCCCAACTACTCACCCGGCCCAACAGTTAAGGGGTTCACATAAAGATCTCGGCCCAAACAACAAAACAGTCAACTTGTGCAATCAGAGTCCTTTGTGCGATACAAACAATTGTGCGATCTGAACAGTTGTGTGATTATGATTTGGGCTGTTCGGCCTAAATAACGTATCAAGTTCAATAACAGTGTGTGGCCCAACATCTTGTGCGATCGGCACTAACTTGTGCGATCGGAAGGGTGTTGTGCGATCATGCAAAGCTAAGCAGTACCATGTGTTCTATACGTTTGTACCCGGCCTTGTGCAATGCACTTGTGCGATTTGGCCATTTTATACGATTAGATCAGATTGTGTAGGATCTGATCTTGTGCGGTATGTTTTAAATTTCCGGATAACATGCAAGTCGGTTACACACATTAATCTAGCCAAATCAATTACAAGGTTTCCAAACATATGATATCAATTAACAGTTAATCAGTTTCCAAATTTATAACAGCCAATCAACACAATCAAAGATTCTATCCAACCCTTAATCGATCAAACAAGCATTTTCTAAGCAAATTCTTATGAACTCTATCATAATCAAACATGAACAACATAGCCAACATCTTACTAAATCGTATGATTCGGTCCGATTACAAGTATACATACTAACTTAACAATTGGGCATATCATCCGTATATGAACACACACATCAGCCGATTAACAAACATGAAGCTGATTAGCATTTACGCAAGTCCAAAAACATATATCCAACCGATTACTTGCATGAAAGCCGATTCACATACATATACAGATATCATTGATCATCATACATACACCTCAAATCATGCAATTGAAACATGTAATCATACACAATCAAGGCATCATCTATTAAAACAAACAACATCAAGCACTAACCGGTTAAGAGTAGAAGAGGAATGATAACGAGAATGATTCAACAAGAGGTTGATCCGAGCACCATGGTCTTCGGTTGCCGTCGGTTTGAGAAGAGAGAATGAGAGAACTAGGGTTGTGTGTTATGTTTGAGAGTTGTGACAAATGAGAAAACAAAACCCAAAGATGAGTTCTTGTTTGCGTAGAAAAGGAGTGGGCCGGCCCATCACGGGCTGCCCCTTTGGTCCGCTTACAATGGATACGGCCCCAAGTGGGCTTGTGTGATCGAGTGTGTAGTGTTGTGCGGTTCGGGTTTCAAGTAACATAACAATCACATAATCATAACATATTACACATAACACATACAACATAACATTCATGTAATCATTCGAGTTCATAAAGTCATGTCATAATCACGAATGTTACACAAAGATAGGTTCGAATTGCGTGTTGTCACAGTATCCCCAACTAAAAAGAAATTTCGTCCCAAAATTTGGTACGCACTCACTGAGAAAGCTAGGTAAGTTAAAGCAGCTAGATAAGTTAAAGCTAGGTAAGTTATATCGTTTGCTGGTTTTCCTGGGGTGTCACATCCTCCCCAACTTGAAAGAAATTTCGTCCCGAAATTCACCAGTGATATCAAGAGTTGGTTCAATCCCTTGAACAATTGAGAACATTGAAGTTTTAACATATCCTTCCGTTCCTATGTGAACTTCAGTCCACGTATTAAAGTTTAACAAGCCCTCACGATTGTCATATGACTCATGCTAGCGAACCTTGACTTCTTAGCCCATGCTTTCGATAGATTCCCTGATATATACAACTGATCCGATGACCTCAAATTCCGGTAAGGGTATCACCAGGGTTTCATCAGGCAACCACTGCCTTAAACCTAGGGCATACATACCATTACGATAGTTATCCCGTTTCATCAATTAGCCTGAGTTTGTGAGCCAAGTCACCGCTTATTCCCGTAATCCGAATGTCTCACGCGTCGTAAAGTAAGCTTGCCATGTTTTCTATAGCATACCGCACCCCCCCCCCCAGGGTGATGCTTTCGATTATGACACGTTTGCCTACAACAAACTCCCAGTGTTTCCTAAGCTAAACAGCTTTCCTAGCGCTCATGCGCTGCCATCAAACAATTTCCGATCTAAGCAATGTTCGAGAGTTTTGAGCTCAAGTCCTGGACCTGCGATTACGTTGTCAACTACATTAGTCCAACAAGGAGATTAGAGTTACTGTCCAGGTTATGCCTCAGCATGGGCTGTATGCATACTATCATGGTGCAGCTGCATTAGAGCTTCTCCCAAGATAAGTGTCCTTCCCAAACGTTTACTAGAGTCAGTTATGCACATACTTACAACATGCCTTCGTGTGCTCAGATGGTTCGTCACTTTGTTCGATTGTCCTACAGTAATAAGTAATGTTCATGTCAAGACGTGAGTCAAAGGTGTGCGCCATGCCCGCCTTAAATTAGGTATAGTCCAATAGGTAATAGAAGTTGGCATCTCATGCCTAATATCCGTCTCTTCCAGAGAAATTTTCACAAGCTGAGAAGACTCATCAGTTCCCTTGACTGCAAGGAAGTGTGCTGGTCACATTCAGCGATCAACGATTGTTACTGTTTGTGTTTCCATTTCGAGTTGTAAATAGACTAGTGGCAGCATTCATAGTAGTCTGCTCCCATCTTCCACATAGGTGTTGCCAGTTTCTTATACTTCGCCTTGACTTTTCCCAAAGTCAAAAGTCATATCCATACATTGTTAGACGGGTTTTCATGCCCAATCATCAGTACAAGATTTATATGTCCAAACGTCTTTCTTTAAAATCCAGTTGAATAGAATTTTCGAAGCCGGTGTGTTTCGCTAACCACAACTTCCCTACCGTTGCTGTGAAATGAGATTTATAGTCGTTCTATGAGTTAATGAATATCGTTCGTTTCACCAAGGTTGCTCTTCCATGCCCCGCATGGACTCAACTTGAAAAATTCTCTCCCGTTAGTTCCCTAGTTTGTACAGAACGAGTTGGGTCAGGTGGGTTGGAGTCGATGGCGAGCTGCAAGGTCCATACACGTTCAGGTTCCACAGTCGTAATCCGCCCAGAAGTTCCATCCAACGATGCCATTTACTGATTTAGCTCTTTCGAAACCAGAGTACACGGAAGGCCCTTGTGATCGGTCTAAGTAACGCATTTGGTACCGTCCAAGTAATGCCTCCGTGTAACTCCAAAGACCACGGTTTCCACCACCAGTTGTGTGTCATGTAGTTCTTCTTTGTAATTTCAGTACGTAAGTCATTGCTCTCTCGTGTTGCGTCGACGTATAACTGGGACTCTGATTCAAAACATAATGATATACCACTGTATTACCCATGCCCTTGGGTAAAAAATGAGGCTCAGTACCTTACTGAATTAGGATTCGAAAGCTGAAGAGACGTCCTCATGTTCTGTCTTTCGCGAACACAGCACCCCGCTGTGCTAAAGGGATCTAAGCTATGCGGCCTTCGAAATTCCTGTGATAAATCAAGCGGAACCAAGAAATCGTTGTATCCTCGAAGGACTTTTAGTGTCGATCAATTTCCAAAGAAAACGGGTCTTAGCGAGATTCACGTGCATTCCTACTTTGTTGATTACATTACCCAAAAGGTACCTCTCGAATTCAGAAGCTACATTTATCAAGACTTCGCGTGATGCGGCTCCTCCATCAGAACCTCCCAAATAGGATAAAAAGTTGTCCATGTTGTTGCTTTCCCCCCGAAAAGGGTTCAAAATGTCACCCAATAGCACGGTCGGTTCACATGATCTATGAGGCTGCTGGTGTGATGATCGCTCTAAAGGTCTTGGAGTGCAAAGTTGTATGGCCGAATTGCGTCTGGTAAGCTTCTTTAAGAACTTTCTCCCCTTGGGTTTCCATTTGATAATAATGCGCTCGTAAGTTAATCCTTGAATGAAAGCTCGTCTCTTGTAACTAGTCGATCGGTTTTCGATACATGGCCACGGCAAACGGTTCTCAACTGTCGTCTCGATGGGTGCTCGATAATTGGTACGTACACACAAAAAGGCTTATCTTCACGGATATAACTGGGGCTTCCCAAAGTGAGAATTAGGTCCAACAAAACTCTTGTGCAACAATTCTCGTAGTAGATTACACAGTTCTTGCAACCCTCCTGGTGTAGGACGGTAAGAGTATGAGTATTCGGAGCTCCCTCTAATCGTGAGATCACTGAGTTTCTGTCTAATAGTTGTGGTAGTAGACCTGAAAGCTCCTCCAATTGCGCCTTGAGATGAGTCACAACAATCGGTGGGTCCTCGATCCTATCTTACTTAGTCTGATCATTAGATATAGTTGCTAATACAGTGAGGTCCTCCTTCCATAGGCGCTTTCGAGGCTGTCATTACTGACATGATGCTAATCTTTTCACCACTCTGGTACTTTAGAGCATATAGTGACGCTAAATTTCTTCTCACAGGGTACGTCCGGGCGATATGTCCTAATAACCACCAACACTAACTATTGCGCCGTAACTGCCAAGGATAGCAGAGGTAACACCGGTGTCGAATGTCTGTCCCCCGCAATATCGAGTTTGCATCCCAACTAACATATGCGGTTTCCGCTGACCTGCCATCAGCCGGTTTCATAACAATTTTGGTTTCGAGAAGCATCAGGGTTAAACGGAATCGAGCCGAAGCGATTTGCTTTCCATCCGAACTATCATGTTGTTATTGTCCTGCCGTCGCCCACGTCAATCCTAAATATCCTTTCGCGAGTACCACTACCGGTGTTATTGTTACAATCTCAAGGATTTCTACCATACTGTCATCGCTCCCTTGGTTGTTGTCGTCTTGAATTATCAACTGCCATTACATGCCGTAGGCACCTTCATTTCCATACTGTAAGCTACTATTACAAGTACCTTGATGTCACGATAGTTGTTGCTTCTAATGTTGTTGCTCGAAACAGGACTCTACGATCCTTCACCAACGATGTCCATCTCTTCATATTCCATGCTAAGTTCCAGGGTGCTACTCGTTGTGTTGGAAGTTACACAGTCCACATCCTGGTCGATTGTCATCGTTTACGTTTCGATCGATTCATAAAAGTCGGCTCCCATAAGTTGCTGACTATAATTAAGGATTCGTTTGGAGTCAAATCGTTGATGTTCATTGTCAATAATTGGGGTCGTTCAAATGCTGAAGTCGGTAAAGTACTATACTTACCCTTATGCCCATCGTTCTAACAAGTTGACTGGGTAAAACACGGTAGGTTTCCAGAGTGTTGCAGGTGTGACCGCCCTTCAGGGTCTGAGATGTGAGTATATTGAGTTCCAACAACAAAGAGGAGTGAGGGGGAAAGAAAAGGGGTATAAGCCAATCATGGACGCTGCAACATCCACTCAGGGACGTTCGTACAAGCACCTAGCATTCTACTTAGTTCGCTAGGCGTTCAAGGGACGTTCAAGTAATACTCGATAGCATTGCGATTTCAAAAGGATTCAAAGAGAGGTGAGATAGTCACATTTGAGTAGGAGAGGATCACTATTATGCCTCCTATTAGTTTGTTACGTTTCACACTGATCAATTAACAGAGCGGAACCCCTCCGTCACTTGTTAAGCCTCACTGGGACTCGCATGCACCCCACATTATTATTATGTGTGCACCCACAATAATATTGTGATTTGCATGCTCATCTCAGCTCCTCCTAACTCATGTCGAATGGTTCCCCCAACTCGAATAGCAAACAAAGAGCATCACATAACATAAGTCACGAATGTTTAGGGAAATACCACCCTATCAGTCATATAACATGTGCTAGGGATACGTAAGTTCATACTATCGTGTTTAACGTGCACCAGCATGCAATATCATATGTAAGTGTCCACTAGTTACGTAGTACAATGAGTATACGAAAGACGAACCTTGCAATCTGGAGCTGAGTGTCATGATCGATTTTCGAAGGTGTTGGGTTATAGTCTGGTTTTACAAAAACGTTTTAAAACCTAGTTCACTATAACCAGTGGCTCTGATACCAACTGTAACACCCCCAAAATTCCACCTGCGGAAACCCCGCGAGGCGTGTTACGCATCAGAGTTCGAGCCACCAATCACATTGAACCAATGATAAATATTTAAATAAGTCATGACATTAATTACTAAAATAAGATGTCAACATGATATCAATTCTCAAAAGTTGTGTAGCGGAAGCATGTAATCGTTTAGCAATCGTTTCATAATAATAATCAAATCAATGTATTGTTTATAAGTGAATCCAAGAGTCTCGATCCATGACCACTCCAGCACTCCCAGATAGCAAGTCCATGTTCCAAGGTTAACGACCTACAAGCATGCAAACAAGTGTGTCAGACTACGCTGGTGAGTTCAAGGTTTTGTTAACGTGTTTCGTTACCAGATGTATGTTAATGCGATTCAATGTTGTGTTACGATGTCGTTCACGTTAGATACCCTAGGGAGTGTGCCCATATGTATCCGGGGAGTGTGTACCCCTTAACGACCGATTTGATTATTGTACCGTATGCAGCGTCAATGATGGGAATGCCTAACCCCAATGCCCATAGCCAGGCATTGGTCAAAGTCAAGGTATCAAACAACCTTGACAAGCTGTAGGAGGTCTTATATCCGCGATGTATTCACAAGTTGTCCCAGTAATTAGTTCACGCCCGTCCTTACGGCCCGGTGTGAGGGTGCCAAACCTAATAGCGCTATCAACTAATTACCCCATTGCCTTACAGGCAATCCGGTAGATGATTGTTTCTATGTTCCAGTTGTTTACCCCAAGTTTCCCTTCCAAATGTTTACCAGTTGTCCCAAACCACCGGGACGCATGCTTGAGAAAATGCATTGAACTCACCTGGGGTTGCTCGGTATGATACACAAAAGGTTCTTGAACTAAGGGTGGTCAACCACGTCCTAACAGGGTTACCACACAAGTCAGGTTTTGTCTCAAGTAATGCACGTTGATTTCACATAAATTAACACAGTACGAACATGTGAAGATCATGGTAAGCACGTATTACACATAAACAGTCAAGAACATAATGTAATCCTACATTGTGCGATTAAACGATTGGGCTCAACAACACAAATAAATCCAATAACCTTCTCGGCCCAATTAGATAACCCATACGCATCTTGTGCGATCCGATAAGGGTTGTGCGATCCAACTAACCCAGCCCAACTACTCACCCGGCCCAACAGTTAAGGGGTTCACATAAAGATCTCGGCCCAAACAACAAAACAGTCAACTTGTGCGATCAGAGTCCTTTGTGCGATACAAACAATTGTGCGATCCGAACAGTTGTGTGATTATGATTTGGGCTGTTCGGCCTAAATAACGTATCAAGTTCAATAACAGTGTGTGGCCCAATTGGGCATATCATCCGTATATGAACAACATAGCCAACATCTTACTAAATCGTATGATTCGGTCCGATTACAAGTATACATACTAACTTAACAATTGGGCATATCATCCGTATATGAACACACACATCAGCCGATTAACAAACATGAAGCTGATTAGCATTTACGCAAGTCCAAAAACATATATCCAACCGATTACTTGCATGAAAGCCGATTCACATACATATAAAGATATCATTGATCATCATACATACACCTCAAATCATGCAATTGAAACATGTAATCATACACAATCAAGGCATCATCTATTAAAACAAACAACATCAAGCACTAACCGGTTAAGAGTAGAAGAGGAATGATAACGAGAATGATTCAACAAGAGGGTGATCCGAGCACCATGGTCTTCGGTTGCCGTCGGTTTGAGAAGAGAGAATGAGAGAACTAGGGTTGTGTGTTATGTTTGAGAGTTGTGACAAATGAGAAAACAAAACCCAAAGATGAGTTCTTGTTTGCGTAGAAAAGGAGTGGGCCGGCCCATCACGGGCTGCCCCTTTGGTCCGCTTACAATGGATACGGCCCCAAGTGGGCTTGTGTGATCGAGTGTGTAGTGTTGTGCGGTTCGGGTTTCAAGTAACATAACAATCACATAATCATAACATATTACACATAACACATACAACATAACATTCATGTAATCATTCGAGTTCATAAAGTCATGTCATAATCACGAATGTTACACAAAGATAGGTTCGAATTGCGTGTTGTCACAGTTTTAACATCATCTACTAGACAAAACAATAAGAGTCTCAAATTACATATAGTTGCTTAACATGTGATAAGGTTGAAAACAGTTGACGGAGGCGATGGGTTTAATGGTGAGTTTAGTTAATATCATAATATTGTAACCCCACTTGTATACATATGATAACATGTGTTAAGCATCCATTATAATGTTGTTGTAACCCGAGTTGTATTCATGTATATGAAAGTGGTTTGCAAAACATTATGATGTGCATATACTGATCGTAACACGTGAACAAGTTAATATGGAACATACAAGTTAATATCGTAACACCGTATACCTGGGATAAAATGTGTTAACCCTTTGTTATAATCTTGGTTTAACCTAACATGGTGTCATGTATAAGCTATTGGTTTCCAAAACACCATGATGTGTATATACATACTGTAACATGTGTTAAGCAACTGAAATGTATAACATGTGTTAAGCATCTATTATAACGTGTGTAAAGACTTCCATAATTGATGAATAAACTCCAATAGTAACTTAATAACAATAGAGTAAACCTGATATAACGTGTGTTAAGCATCTATTATAACATGTGTTAGGACTTCCAGAATGGATGCATAAACTTCAATAGTAACTGTAACAGTAGAGGTACAAATACGGGCGCCTCTAACAGAAAATGTGTTAAATCTAGACCGTTTTAACATCGTGTACTAGAGAAAACAACAAGAGTCTCACATTACATATTACTAGAAAACAAAAATACATAGCACTAACACGTGTTACGTTGTACATGGGTTTCACGTCACATGTAACACATGCATGTCCTGAAGCTCAAACTATAACACGTGTTAGTTGTGTTGTGCTGTAACATAAACATGGTCATGATCCTTAAGCATCTGATCCACGTTTGACGAAACCAACGGTCCAAGAATTGGATCTTGTTTCCCTTGATATCCATCACCATCCTAATAACAAAAAGATAAGATAACCGTTAAGTCGTTAACCAGACATAACTATTAACTATTATACTTGGTGTTCGTGTTTCAAAACCCATATTCTATAATCGGCTGAAAAGAAAAAAAGTGAAATGGGTAAAATGAAATTGAACGATTCAAACTATTCAAGCATGTAAGGTATAATATGAAACCGGCCATTTATGTACTTAAAATTTAGTATGTAACGTGTAACATGAAACGAGCCATTTACAATTTACATATCATAATCTTAACATAATAAACTTTCCCAACGCATCCAAAAGCATTTATCCATGACTCAAACATCCACACAGTCCCCAAGCTCAAAATTTCAATCATCTAACAATATTACCCTCGCACATAAAAAACCCCCAAAATTAATCCAAACAAATTTTAAATCAAAAAACAAACAATTAAACCTTTGTAGTTGATATGAGTTCAACATTCGGATGGAGATCATTCCCCCAAATATAATTTTGGATGGAGAACATTCGGGTTCAGATTGATACGATCTCAAGAGCTCGTCAACATCGGTGACCTTTGAGCAGTAGTTGATGATGGCAACATTCAGATCTGGTGTCATTTTGAGGATGCTACGGACCCACATGGTTCTTCGAGCAATAAAGTATAGCAATTTGGGTTAAATATATTCAGTTCCACATCTAAATATATGGGTTGGGGGTTGGGGGATGGCAGTGGTGGAGGGGCAGTGGTGGGGGTTGTGCAGCGGGGGTCGGCCGACGGTGGTAAAGGTGCAACGGTGGTGGGGGTTGTGCAACAGGGTTGGAGGTGTTTACGGTCGTGCCGGAGGTACAATACTGATGGTGGTGCGGTGGTGATGATGGTGGTGGTGCGGTGGTATGCAGGTGAAGATGTTAAAGGAGATATGAGGGACGAGATCTAGAAATTTTGGCTTTTAAAAATGAAATAATCTATAAATGGCGGGGTATGGTGATTTGTGAGGTGATGGGCATTAATGCTACTGTCAAATCAAATGGGGAAGAGTTCTTGGGTTGGGTGGATAGATGTATAATTACTAATATACCCTTAGAGGCAATAAGCATAATGAGTGGACTTGGATGACGTGGATAAATATAGGCCACATGTTAAGTTTGCAAAGTTTTCTAAAAATTAAGGGTTTCTTATAGAGCATTGCCCTATATATATATATATATATATATATAGGGCTAGATAGAAAACCCTATCTATATAAAAAACCCTAGAAAACCCAACCTCCCGACTTTTTTTTTTTTTTTTGAAAAAAATAACACATGTAATATACATGTTTTTAAGAGTTTTGGGCCAAAAAAATCAAAAAAGCGCCGAAGGGATAATTTAAAAAAAAAATTTCAGCAACTTTCAGCATTTTTGTCTAACACATGTTAGGCACTGAATTTTGTTTTTTTTTTTTTTAAAAAATCCCTTCGGCGATTTTTTGTTTTTTTTTTGCCCAAAACACTCTAAAACATGTATATTACATGTGTGATTTTTTTCAAAAAAAAAGATGTCGGGAGGTTGGGTAAAAATGGGGGGAGATTTGGGTTTCCAGAGTTTTTTACCTAAATGAGGGTTTTATGTCTAGCATTGTCCTATATATATATATATATATATATATATATATATATATATATATATATATATATATATATATATATATATATATGGGGATGGATTATGAGAAATCTAGTTTAAATGAGAAAACTAAAAAACTAACTAAAAAGCCTAAAAAACATACCAATTTTTTTTTTTTACAGATTTTTATAAAAAAATCGCTAGTTTTTATACATGGAAAAAAATTTTCAAAAATAAAAAAAGTAAAAAAAAATCTTTTTTTGTTGTATTGCACATGTGCACTATTACGGATATAGTGCACATGTGTAGTACAACAAACTTTTTTTTTGAAATTTTTTTATATATAAAAAATAGCGATTTTTTCATAAAAAATGTAAAAAAAATTGGTATGTTTTTTAGTTTTTTTTAGGCTTTTTTAGTTAGTTTTCTAGTTTTCTAATTTAGATGTAGTTTTCTCATGATCCTCTCTGTAGTACACATATAATGCACATGTGCAGTACAACAAACTTTTTATTTTGAAATTTTTTTTTATATATAAAAAATAGCGATTTTTTCATAAAAAATGTAAAAAAAATTGGTATGTTTTTTAGTTTTTTTTAGGCTTTTTTAGTTAGTTTTCTAGTTTTCTCATTTAGATGTAGTTTTCTCATGATCCTCTCCCTATATATATATATATATATATATATATATATATATATATACATGCTACTTTAGAAGATATGGCTTGTAATTATGTATAGATGTATATTGAATGGAATAAGGGTAAATATCTCAAAATCATATTTGGTATCTCTTTCATGGTATCAAGAGGAAGGTAACCTTGTCGTCCTTCTTTTATTCTGAGCTTCAACCTTCCCGTCCTAACCTCACTTCTGATGAACAATGTTTGGAACACCTGTTAATGAATATAAATGTTATGGGTTTTGGTGGGTTAATTACACGGAATTGTTTAACTATGAACAACTGTGTTATTGTAGGTGGAACATGCTATCGGGATACTTAAACGAAGAAACACTAAGTGGAATGGTTAAAAGGGTCGAGGGAATGAGAGTTTGAAAGACAGTCTCACCATAAGCCATTGTCGTAAGGCAGCGGCTCAGCGCCATAGGCCAAAGTTAGGGTCGGAAGGCCAAAATCTAGGGAGCCGTAACCTACGGCAATGTCGTAGGCTACAACGGCTAAAGTATTGTAGACCATCATTGTAAGGCAATGGCGTGGTGGCTTCGAGTGTTGTTGTAGGGACCGTAAGCTACAACCCCATTGTAGCTTACTATCCGAATACGGGTTTGGGAGTATAAAAACACGAACATTAGGTTTTTGAAGGGATCTTTCATTCGAATTCGTCTCGGGGGCTATAGAGGCAATTTTGGGAGACCTAGTTTGAGGTTTTTGAATATTTCACACTATCCAATCATCGTGCCATCATCCAACATTAATTTTGAAGATTTAAGCGAGAACATGAGCGGCTAATCCTTTGGTGGTTTCCCGCGGAGTGGAGTGTCACACCCGAACCGATGGCGGAAACATCGGGGTGCGGCATTGAGCGAAACAGATTGTCCAGGAGAAATCCATAACAACTAATATTACCAAATATTTAAAGTTACATCCCATACCATAACATACTTAGCAAAATAGTTAATACAGTTATAGTATCTCATAGACAATTAAATTGTTTCGACAACTCATAATTAAATGTGACGTTTCTAGACCTCCTAACTTGATTCCATAGCAGCAAGCATATCATAAGCATCCTAAACACCTGTCACATACATTAAAATAGGTCAATACACATAGTGTAAAGGTGAGCATACAAGTTTAATAGTAGTATAGTAGCGAAAGCGTTTTACGCATAACCAGCATGTAACATGTTGAAAAGTGAAGCATGTAAGCTATCGACAATGAAATATGCACAGACATGACTGCGAGTTGTAGAATGCGCAACAAATATCACCACGATGACACGTGAAGTAAAACCCTTAACAACCCCTGTCCACGACAGGTGTTGAGTCCAAACTATAGTACTATCGTTGCTAAGGTGTCAGGCAACAATCACTGTGTAAACATAACATACAAGCATTCATCGAATAACACGTATAACATGCAGAGCAGTTAGCATATAAAAGTGTTTGCGTTGTGTGATAGATGTGATTTGATATAAGTAACGTATGTAACACCCAAAAGTGCGTAAAGCAAAAAGGGTTCGAGAATACTCACAGTTCGTGTTTAATAACTAAACACAAGCTTGGATTGAAGGGAGCGCTGGAGAGTTAGCCTGATCAGATAACGATAGTATAAGCGTTGAAAAGTGCGAGAAACAGCGTGTCGGAGGAATAAGTGGCGAAGGGTGATCCGATCGGATGACCTTTCGGGTGGATGGTCATCCGGACGGATGGCCATTCGGTCGGAGGGTCATCCGTTTGGGATGGATGTGTTTGTGTATGATGTAAACTTTGAAGTTTTCGTTGCAGCATTTTAAAAGATGAGAAGTATCTCTACCTATCAGGTCGTCCGGTCGAACGGTCATCCGGACGGATGGCCATTCGCTCGGATGGCGATCCGTTTAAGTGAGGTGTTACAAAGATTCAAGTCCCCTGGTAGGATAGTCATTCGATCTGATGGTCGTCCGATCGGATGACTATTCGTTTGGGGCTGATATTCGTCAAAGTTGCGTAAAATGTTTAACTGTTTGAGAAAATCACAAGTCATCCGGTCGAATTGTCGTTCGATCGGATGGTGATCCGATCGGACGGCAATCCGTTCGGTGACCTATGTGTTTGACAACTTGTAAAATTCATTAAGTTTAGAAAGGTTTGTAGTTGGACCGAGACGGTATGACAACGTGTTAAACAACGGAAACTCCATCAAGCCTAAGTCCTCCGATCGGATGGGAATCACCCCGTCCGAGCAGTAACTGTTCTTGACGGAAGTTCATATTCAATCCGTTAAGTCGGTCATCTCTTCGATAGGGATCCGTTCTCAGACCGGCACTTCACCAGAGAATGAGTCGAAGGCCTGAACGAGCTCAAATCCTATCAGTTTTATGTGAGAAGTTGAGGATGTGGAAGAAAAGTTTGAAACTAGTTGAAAATGTTTAGTTTTAGGTGAAATCAGTGTTTAAACATTGTAGAAATCTGTTAGATTCGGATTGTTCTTGCTGGAAGGAAGTCATTCTCCGAAGTTCATACAAACCCGTGATGATGTCATCCTTGAACAGCTCGAAATCAGATGATTTCATGGTTAAAAGTTGTGATTTGATGGTGAAAATGATGAGAAAGTGTGTGTAGATGATAGAAGTACAAGATTTGAGATGAAAACTTACATGAATCGCGAGGAATCGAGAGAAAAAGGGCCGAGAATGCGCTGGTCGGAGGAGAGCTGTCACATCACGTGAACAGTGAGGTGACAGGTGAGTATTTATAGGGGAAGGAGCGCGGTGCGAGTTAGTGGGTCGGATGGCCTTTCGATCGGATAGCCATCCGATCGGATGATCATCCGTTCGGATAACCATTCGATCGAAGGGCTTCAGCGAGTTGGTTTCCGACTTTCGTTTCATGCGTTAAGCGTTGCGATACATTTAATTGAGTTATGCGATAGTTTTAAATAATAGTTACACAAATAACATAACTAACATATAACAACATAAGTAACCTTGTGTTTCCAGTTCGCGATGAGACTGCGTTGTGATAGAGTTGCGATTGCGTTTGTGATTAACGCCTTTAACATAATTAAACATGCACAATTAACACATAATAGCACACACACGTAATAGCGATAAGATAGCGTTTATTGCATTGTTACTCCACATAATACAACTAAAACAACATAAACTAAAGTATCGATCATCGAGTCAAAAAGTACAAGTAATACTTAAGCAAGGAATGACAGATTGAATTAGCAATCTTTTCTTCCTTTGACCTTGACTTTGACTTTGACTTTGACTTGTACTTTGACTTCAAAAAGTCGGGTTTTTACAGCCTCCCCTACTTTAGGGAATTTCGTCCCAAAATTAAGACGCAGACGTAATGAATAGCTGTGGATACTTAGCCTTCATGTCACTTTCAAGTTCCCAGGTGAACTCGGCACCGCGTTTACCTTCCCAGCAAATCTTCACTATGGGAATGTGTGTGCGTCGAAGTTTCTTGGTTTCTCGATCCATGATCTCGACTGGCTTTTCCACGAAGCGTAATGTTTCGTCCACTTGTAGATCCTCAAGTGGTACATGTAAATTCTGCTCGGCAAGACACTTTTTGAGGTTCGAAACATGGAAAGTCAGGTGGACGTTGCTAAGTTCCTCCGGTAGTTCGAGTCTGTAGGCCACCTTGCCAATTCTTTCCATAATTTTAAAGGGTCCAACATATCGAGGCGCGAGCTTTCCTTTCTTGTCGAATCTGATCACCCCCTTCCAAGGTGAAACCTTTAGTTGTACGTGATCGCCAACGTCAAATTCAAGGGGCTTGCGGCGTCTATCGGCGTAACTCTTTTGACGACTCCGAGCTTTCAGCAGATTGTCTCGAATTTGGAGGATCTTGTCAGTCATTTCTTGGAACAGCTCAGGACCGGTAATTTGCGCATCTCCGATCTCGTGCCATACAATAGGCGATCGACATTTTCTTCCGTACAATGTCTCAAACGGTGCCATTTGAAAGCTAGAATGATAACTATTATTGTACGAGAATTCAACCAAAGGTAAGTGCGCATCCCAGTTACCACTGAAATCTATGACACACGAGCGAAGCATGTCTTCAAGAGTACGTATCGTGCGTTCAGTCTGGTCGTCGGTTTGGGGATGGAAAGCGGTACTTAGATTAAGAGTAGTACCGAGAGTAGATTGAAACGTTTCCCAAAGGCACGAGGTAAACCGACCATCGCGGTCAGAGATGATATCACGAGGCGTCCCGTGTCGACAGATGATTTCGTCATTGTAGATCCGTGCTAATCGTTCTACCTTAGAGTCTTCTTGTATCGGCAGAAAATGAGCAGATTTTGTAAGACGATCAACAATAACCCAGATGCTATCGTGACCTGATGGCGTGCGCGGGAGTTTCGTTATAAAGTCCATACCTATACTCTCCCATTTCCACATAGGGATCTCGGGTTGCACGAGAAAGCAGGACGGTCTTTGTTGCTCGGCCTTGACTTTCGAACAAGTCAGGCACTTCGACACATAGATAGCGATATCCTTCTTCATTCCAGGCCACCAGTACCGTTGACGAACGTCATGGTACATCTTATCAGCACCGGGATGAATGGAATATTGAGACTTGTGTGCTTCAGTCAACAATATATCCCGAAGATTATTGCGACTTGGAATCCAGATGCGATCTAGATAGTAATAGATAATGTTCGATTTGGTGACAAATTGAGATTCAGCACCACACTTCTTCATTTCCTCTCACAAGGTATTCTCAATGAAGCAGGCGTGCTGAGCGTCACAGATTAAGGCTTCGAGGTCGTGCTGGGCATGAGTATTACGAATGCTATGCAAATAGCTTTGTGTAACACCTCATAAAATCACGTCCAGATGTATTGACACGTGTAATAAACCTTAATAAAGTCAAACATTGAATTTAAGGGACTAATTTTTCGAAAAATCGAAAAAATTTGATTATGAAAGGACTGGAAGTGTTAACGTACTTAAAGTAAGTTTATGAATAACCTCTTATTCATATTCACAATTGAGCCGCTCGTTGATTGAGAGTAGCCGTTTGCGTAATTAATTGGAAGTTTGCGCGATAAAGGGTTAAAAGCGTCAACATGTTAATTCTTACCTCTGAGTGACCTTTTAACAAACCGGGAGTTTCATGATATTTGATTATACTCTCGGAAATGCCAAGTATTGTCCGTCTAAGGTTTTTATGCCTTTAAGTGACGTTGCGCGCAACTTTGCAAATTTAAGGCGTTAAAAGTGTCAATATGTTTAATTATACCTCTGAATGGCCTTTTAATGAACCCGAAGCATTGTGATGTTTTATAATACTTTCAAGAATGCCTAATATGGATTAGATAAGGCTTCGATGCTATTAAACGATGATATACGCAAGTTTGCGCATTAGAGGGACCAAAAGCGTCAACTTTTGAATCTACACCTTTTGGTGACCATTTAAGCAAACGAGAGCGTAGTAATATTTAAAAACGTGCTTGGGAATACCCATTATGGGCCACAGAAGTCTTGGATATTATTAAACGACATCTCGCGCTACTTTGCGCGATTAAAGGACTATTTACGTCAAACTGCAAAAGAATACCTATTCGAAGGGTATCGAACCTTTCGGAATATGATCATAAGTTAAACATGCCCTAAATATCCTTTTTATAGCTTAGATATAGGCTTAGAGGTGTTTGGTGCGCAAAAATAAACTTTTAAGTCAAGTAGGGACTAAAAGTGTCAAAAAGTGCACAATTTTGCGTTTTCGTGCATATCTTACATTCTGGTGAGAACAATAAAACAGGGACCAAAGCGAACAAGCTGCCAAACTTTTGGCTGGGCCGGACTGTTAGGCGGGCCGCGACCCAGACCCCATATCTGCTACG
Organism: Helianthus annuus; assembly: GCF_002127325.2. Lineage (NCBI taxonomy): Eukaryota > Viridiplantae > Streptophyta > Magnoliopsida > Asterales > Asteraceae > Helianthus > Helianthus annuus. Next base: position 21,408,826 of record NC_035435.2, on the reverse strand, counting down.
CGGGCCGCGAGACTGTAGAAACCTGCAGATTGTTTTAAAATGTTGCTGGTTTTCCTTTCTACTCTCACACAAAACCATTTATACTAAATCCATGGGCTATAAACTGGTTTCTAACAGCTGTATAGACACCTGGGATCATCTCAAGTTGTCTTTAGACACTTGTCATGATCCAATCAATCCTAAAATCTATAAATAGGTGAGAATTTCTCACTTGTAAACTCACCTTCATTCCAATCTGCTCATTACTCTCAATTAGGAGGAGCCTGAACCTTTGGAACCTTCATTCAGTTCATTGGACCCTTTGTAAGCTTCCTTAACCTCTCTTAATCGTGTTTTATTAGTTTAATGGCCTAAAGTCAAAACCGTCGTAATTAAGGTTTGACTTAGTGATTAATCACTAATGGTCCAGTCAATTCTCGAATTAAAAGTACCTATGAGTTGGTAATTATGTGGGTAATAAACCCTTAAAATGGAACCATCTGATTTCCACTCTAAGTAGGTCAATTGTCAGGTCAAACTTAATTGTAAAAAGTCAACAGAAACCTAATTTTCAAATAAACGCATAATTAACAATGTAGTAGCCATGAAACATGTTTTATCACTTGTATAACTTGGTAATTAATGTAAGAACATGTATAACCATGTTCAACCCGACAATTTTCAGCTTAAGCTCGGTTCAGAACCGAAAGTCGTAAAAGTAGACTTTTGCTTTGACTTTCAGTTCTGACCCAATGTAGCATCTTTTAGAAATGCCTTAGAGCTCTATTAGGACCAGGTTATATAATAGTATAACCCTCTGAGGTTATACAACTTGGTTCCTTAGTTATCCGATTCATGTGCATGTTTCCGTTATATGCCTAAATGTTGACTATTATGCCCTTTTGACCTTAAAACGTGATTTTTTGAAAATATAATAGGAAAATAACCTTTATTACTGAATTATAAACTTGTCCTAAAAATTTGACATCAGTTTGAGGTCTAGATTAGGAGTTATGCTCAATATCGTAATTAAGAAGCCTTTTATTAATTAAACGGCGTAATTAGCATATAGCCTATTTAAACCCAAATTTTCATACCAATCTTTTTACCCACTGATGTAATATAATATTTTGGGATTTTTAAAGATTTTTATTTATTTTTAAGCTGAGCATAACATAGGGTTCTAGCTTTGATTCGGTAATTGTCGGTTATACCCTTTTCTTGAATAAAATGAGTTTTACATAACATTTTGATACCAAACTTTTTGCTACTGATTTTATATAATAAATAAAATATTTTAAGCCTTCTGGAATGATAAAAATATCATCTTTCCTTATAGAACCCGGAAATCGCTTAAAATCGCCTTTTTACGCGTTTTAAACACATAAGACCTAATACCTACTGATGTTTTAAGTAAATTTTTATAATTTAACAGTAAGCAAAAGTCTTGAACCCTGATTTCCAGAATTGGCCTTTTAGAGCCTATGTGAAATTACCAAAATGCCCCTTCGGTGCATAGTTTGGTTATAAATGATAAATTTTACATATATGCAATACCCTACTGATATGACTTATAAAAATAAATATTTTTACTGATTATATCAGTCCTGAAACTCAGATTAATATTTAAACTCTTTTATAAGCTTTAAAATGACCAAAATACCCCTACGAGGCGTAATTTGAGTTTAAATCCATTTTTGGGCATAATGGAAGGTATCCTACTGATATCACAACATATTTAAGGCATATTAACTTAGGGAACCTGTTTATGACTCATTTGGTTACCCGTTACGCATTTTTCGCGTTCGGTGCGGTTTATGTAACTAGTTTGCATATATTAGCCGAAGCGGGTCAAACCTTATCATTTTTATCTCAAAATCCAGAATGTGTTTAGTTTACCTATGTTATACAAGTATACAAACTTGTCGGGTCTAAACCACAATCTAATCCGGTCTTCGCTTAATCGTGCATTTTAAACCGTATATCTTCCTTTAAAACTAACCGGTCTAAGTTTAGGCTTAATTAAGACCCGTTAGGAATCTAATAGGTTACTGAAACCTTCGTTCCAGATTAGGAGCCCAGTAAAAGCTATCTGCACTTGCTGATTGAATACGGTTGAGATAAATTGAATAATTTGCTCAGGTAAATACTTTTAACTTATTTTCCCTATACGGGCTTGGGATGCGGTATTATAATAATACCGCTTGGTCGGGTATGTAGTTGTTTAAATTGGATTGTGATTAATATATTTACATAACTCGTTTTAATCTGTTTTATTTGGTATATGGCCCTTGGGGGGTTAATGACCATGTCCCGGATATCCTTGGCATCATTCATTGAAATGGCCACGAGTTAAGCACGGGGTGTAGACATACACCTGACAGCTGCATATGTAAAAACTGGTAACCCACCTAAGGAATTAACCTTGTGGGCATTATACCTGTGGCGTGTCAGTTAATCCTGTCCGGCTCTTCTAACAGGCCCTGACGGACGACAAATAAGTAAAACTGTATACAAGATTATTTTTAATTAATTGTCCCAAGTTATAAAAGAACTTTTATGCCTTGTGCATTCAAATAGATTTTCTTAAACTCTTTTCAAAATGAGTTATTTAATTGTATTTACCAGTGTAAACTGACGTATCTTCCAAAAGGTTAAAGTACATGTACTAGACGGAATAGGCTGGCTACTCCTGAGTGAATAAATAAAAGTCTTGCAAGCTTGGTCACTTAGAATTTATGGAACAGTTATCTTCTTATTTTTGATCCGCCTGTGGATCCTTTACAGTCCATTTGTAATACATTGATATTACTTTTTCTTTCGGTTGTAATGCGATTCATCTTTTGCTTCCGCTGTGCATTAAATTGTGTTGTTTGACTATGATGATATCAACTGTGTCACGATACTCCCCACCGGGCCCACCGGTAATACGTGGAAATATCGGGGTGTGACAGGTTGGTATCAGAGCCAACGTTTGAGTGAATTAAACACTAGCCATTAGTGTTTAATCTCAAATGACATAGTAGCACATTCCTTAGACCTTCTGAGTCTAGACTTAACATAGGAATGCTCTTATCCCTGTTAAGTAAACATTGCTTTCGATTTTATGTATTTTTGAATATGTCATCAAGCAAAGAAGCCGTGGATGGAGATTCTTCCCGCCAGAAGCCAAGAAATGCTAAGCTTTATACCACGACTAGGATAAGCGTACAACCGGTTGGAGGAAAGACCTTTATGGACCTATTTCCAAAACCAAACTTGTTTAAACCCTTATCCAGATAACGGAGTCCATACCAGAAGGTCCCTGAGGCTCCCACATCGAAGATGATACATGTGGATGATTATTAATCCCTATTTCTTACATCCGAGTTTCAGAATTTCAGACTTAGAATATACCAGTCGGAACCTAATCCTTGTCTTTTTCTTTAATCATTGAATCCTTGGATTTTACTCTGCAATGGATCCTGATTTGAAATATTACTTTATTCACTAAAATCTTCAGAGTCGCTACTGCGTACGATAAATAAAGATGAAGAAACAACCAGAATAAAGAAAGGAAGACATTAGAAGACCTTACCTTCATCTTACTTCTTTTCATTAAAGTCCCTGTTTGGGCATTTAATTATTGTAGTCCTTTGTGGACATAGTATTTCATCATAGTCCTTGTGGACCTACATCTTCTAATAAGACTTGGTATATATGTATGTTTATCATAGTCCCTTCGAGGGCATTATATTTCAATATAGTCCTTTATAGACATATTATTTCGTTAAAATCCTTTCGGGGATATGTTATTTCTAAATAATCCTTCCATGGGCATGAGATTTCATTATAAGTCCTTTAGTGGGTGTGATACCTCCTGGTAACCCCTTCGTAGGCCTGATACTTTATTATAGTCCCTTCATGGGCAAACCATTTTAATATAGTCCCTATACGGACTTATGATATTTGTATAGTCCCTATACGGACATATATTTTCCTTTTAAAAGTCCTCCATGGGCAAGTATGATATAAAAAGTCCTGTTTGAGGCACTATAGCAAATTTCCTAATGATTTATTGGGAGTTTTGAAAACTTTTTATAGGTACTCATATCGTCCTTTATCAATCATTAGTATGAATTTTATTCAAACTTTATCGATCAGCTAAATAATTTCAAAAGATCTTCTTAATGGTTTACCCCTGCCAAGTGGCAAATCCACATTAATTGGCCAAAACTTTTGGTAGTCAAGGATACTTATTCCTTCTACTATGATAGTTAAAGGAGTTACCCCTCCTATCCAAAGGTGGTGAACTATGTTCAAGCCTCCAAGCCTATATGATCAATGCGATCATGGTAATATTGTGTAACCATTAAGACAAATTAATCCTTGTTAATATCTAAGAACATGTTAACACTCCTGGCAGTGTGGCGTGAGAAACCACACCAGCCGTCAAGGTATTGGATTGCGTCCAAGCCTTAAAGCCTATATGATCAGAGTAGATCATGGCAAGTATCATCAATGTGATGACCATACCATAAACATACATTAGTGTTGAAGTGCCTGCGGGCTATACTTGTTGTCTAATAAGACAATGACAATTGTGGTCTATGACCCCCTGTCTACAAGTGTTGGACTATGTCCTAACATAATAGTCTATATGATCTATGCGATCATGACTAATATCATCTAATACGATGATCATGCTATTTAACATCCTTTAGTGATGTTTTGCCTACGGGTTATAATATATTGTCCATTTGAGACGTTGACATTGTGATCTTTACGATCCCCTGTTTAAGGTAGTGAGCTGTGCTCAAGCCTAATAATCTATATGATCAATGCGATCATGACTAAAATCATTAGTTCGATGATTAAAATTTAACATCCTTAATGATGTTTTGCCTAAGGGCTATATTATATTGTCCAATTGAGACAAGGCAATTGTAATCTTTCGTGATTCTTTGCCCAAGGGGGTGAGCTATGCTCAAACCCTAATAGTCTATATGATCATTGCGATCCTGACTAGTCTCATCAGTATGATGATCATAATATTAACATCCCTCGTGATGAAATGCCTACGGGCTACACTTTATTCTATTGTCAATAAGACAAAGTTAGTGGTGGTCTTTATGATTCCCTGTGCAAAGTGGTGGATTATACCCAACCCTAATAGTCTATATGATCAGTGTGATCATGACTAATAACATCAAATACGATGATGATATATGAACATCCATTAGTGATGTCGATTGGTTTTACCTTTATGCCAAAATAAATCGCCTTTCAAGACGATGACAATGGTAGTCTATGTCTCCCTGTCCAACGGTGAAGAACTAGGTTCAAATCTTAAAACCCCTAATCTAATAAGATTGCGGCTTATAAATTAATGTCCTCCATGACAGGCATTTGTTTCCATATCTTATAACGTCCTCTGCGACAAGGCCTTCGTGCCATATGATTATTTATATCCTTCCTGACAGACTAATATTTCATATTTTAGAAAGCCATTATGGCAAGCCTTCGAGCTATCTAAAATCATCTATATGCCAAAGACAGTTGGGGCATTTTGATCCCCTGTCAAAAGGGTAATGGTCTCGGTCCAAACCCTAAAGGCCATTGATGGTCCTTCTGTGACCTAGGCTGAATGTAATTGATGTACATTCAAATAGCATTCATTAGGAATGTTCATACTCTATTAGCTTATAATAATACCATGGTTAATGTATGATAGGTCGTCAGGGTGATGACTCGCTATAGAAATGCAATTAAGAAATTGTTAATTTAGGCGTTTAGTGCCGAGCTTCAAGTATGGCAAACTTGAATAAGACAAATAACAGTCGCGATACAGATGAAGCGACAAATGCTAATGATGCAACAAATGTGAACCTCAAGGTTAATATGATTGACGCAGCTGTTAGACAGGCTATGAGAAAGGTCATGAAAAGGTTCAAAGAGCAGGATGCTACTAGATCTAAATCATATTCCCTCTGATCATGAAAAAGAGCTTTGTTCATACTTCGAATGCGAAAAAAAATGAACCAAATAAGATGATATATATAGTAAGGAGCCCCGTTCCTCTAAAGGACGTACTTAAAAGTACTTCGTCTCTTGCAAATCAAGAGACTTCAATGACGAAAAAGGGGCCATTGGTTGCATGAAATTGTTGAATGAACTAGAAACCATTACGGACATCAGCGGTTGTGCTGAGAAATACATTGTGTGATATGTGTCACAGTTATTCAAGGGCAGTGCCCTTAATTGGTGGAAGACTTTAATGAAGTTACAGAAAGAATACTCTTACAATATTTCGGATGATCCAAGTTCATGGACTAATCAGAAAAACCGATTGACTGCGACACGGAATGGAAAAGGTGGAATAAGAATTTTCTGACTCTCACCATGAAAAACCTTTGCTGTCGACAGAATGTTACAAACTTTAGTCTATTATCTGAGATAGTGCCCTATTCAGTTAACCCAAAAATCTAAGCTTAATGCAATAATTATTGATGATTTAGCATTGGCAATAAGAAGACACATTAAGGTTTCAAAGCCTGCTTCTTATAAATCCATTATGGATCTATCTCAGCTACTCAGGTTATATAGATTAAGAAATAAACCAGTCAAAGCTGAGACTGCCCTAAAATTTATCAAAAATTTTACAGCTAAGTGTAGAAGGATTAAGAATGGAGGCGCCTAACCCTCCTGATGAATGAATAGAGGCAGTTCACATTAATAACAACACCAGATAAATCCCTTATTGTGATTTTATTGCTAAGAGTTACGTTTGGATTTAGGTGCTACTGAGTCTCTCATAAAGATCTCAAGCTTAGCAAAATTTTAAGATTTTTCCATAAGAACCCCAAATATTAAGTGTGAGGTAAAACTTACAGGCGAAATCATAGGAACCATTTCTTCTTTTCTATCAAGAATCTTCATTCGTAAAATTCTAGAGTACATTTTCTCCAGATGGAGTACGTCAATATATGTGATTTTATTTTATTATCTCATTGATTTCTATCAACTGCGAATACCAGACCGTATGATAAAAGCGCCATATGAGGGTTGGTGTATCTTAATGTGTTCCATAGATTGCTTCCATGCCTGATCAGTATGGAGGTTTAATGCATGGAACCAGTGAGATATCCCAATGGTCATATTGTACTAAAATCAGCTAATGGTATTCAATGAAGATATCCAGTATGATGTCCATGCAAATGTCTCTGATTAAGGCATCCTTGGATTCGTAAGGAAAATGTGTCATTTATCTGACACAGGCAATGATAGATGAACCGGCGCCTGAGATTTGGAAAATCTCTGTAATCTCCTTGTGACTTGATTATCTTCTACAAAGACTACCCTGTGTACCTCCGAAGACTAGTAGAGTTAAGATTAATGTTCCGCTTAGGATTGCAGTAAGGGAAATCTCCGTGTTAATTAGTACCATCAATTAGGGAATAATAGAAACCCTAATGAGACGAATTTTAAGATAAAGATTCGTAAAGCCTAATTCGTAATTCTAAGAATTTCAATATTATTAACTAAGAAAGACAGTTCGTTTTGTTTATGCATTAATTACCGCAACCCTATTTAGGCAACAATTAAGAATCGCCATCAACTGCCCAGGATCGTCAATTTGTTTGACTAACTACAAGGATTAGCTATTCTTTAAGATTGGTTTTAAGCTGTAGTTGGAATAACCATTTCACCTTAAATAAGCATCCTTATAATAGTCGTTATACAAGTATCAAGGCTGCTCCTTTGGAGATCTTGTATAGATGGGACGTTAAACATCTATTGTTGGACAAAATTTTGGTAAGTCCAAATATCAGGATCTGAAAATTGCCTTGAAAACAGCGAATAAGATCACACAAATCCGAAATCGTCTTAAAGTTGCCAGTGATTGGCGGAAAAGCAAGGATTAATGAAAGTCGCAACCCTCTTAAGTCCTTAATAAGGAATAAGGTTGAATTGAAGGTATCACCCTCAGAAGGGTGTGCTGTATTTTAATTTATCGGCTAGTTAAGCTCCGATATATAGAATCATTCGAGGAAATCGAATATATCAAGATTGGTAATCTATATGCTAAAACTTACTAGAGGAGCTTGATGGAAATCATGGTGTCCCACACTAGTGATTAAAGGATGTGTTTCGCCGATAAGTCGGGAGCATTGTCACATAATGACATGCGGATTAATAAAAAACTTATAGTTTGTGATGAAATCAACATTTATTAAGGATCGACAAGATTAGGAGCTCCAAAAGGATACATGTACCTATTATAAAGGTCATCAAGGGTGCTTGGAGAGGCCTCGGATATGCTATGGAGGTTAAGTTCATTTACGACAAAAAGTACTTCCATTATTTTAGCAAATCTCGAGGTTGAGATTTCTTTTAAGGGGGTGAGCATGTAACACCTCGTAAAATCACGTCCAATGATGTATTGACACGTGTAATAAACCCTAATAAAGTCAAACATTGAATTTTAGGGACTAATTTTTCGAAAAATCGAAAAACTTTGATTATGAAAGGACTGGAAGTGTTAACGTACTTAAAATAAGTTTATGAATAACCTCTTACGGTATTCATATTCACAATTGAGCCGCTCGTTGATTGAGAGTAGCCGTTTGCGTAATTAATTGAAAGTTTGCGCGATAAAGGGTTAAAAGCGTCAACATGTTAATTCTTACCTCTGAGTGACCTTTTAACAAACCGGGAGTTTCATGATATTTTATTATACTCTCGGAAATGCCAAGTATTGGCCGTCTAAGGTTTTTATGCCTTTAAGTGACGTTGCGCGCAACTTTGCAAATTTAAGGCGTTAAAAGTGTCAATATGTTTAATTATACCTCTGAATGGCCTTTTAACGAACCCGAAGCATTGTGATGTTTTATAATACTTTCAAGAATGCCTAATATGGATTAGATAAGGCTTCGATGCTATTAAACGATGATATACGCAAGTTTGCGCATTAGAGGGACCAAAAGCGTCAACTTTTGAATCTACACCTTTTGGTGACCATTTAAGCAAACGAGAGCATAGTAATATTTAAACACATGCTTGGGAATACCCATTATGGGCCACAGAAGGCTTGGATATTATTAAACGACATCTCGCGCTACTTTGCACGATTAAAGGACTATTTGCGTCAAACTGCAAAAGAATACCTATTCGAAGGGAATCGAACCTTATGGAATATGATCATAAGTTAAAAATGCCCTAAATATCCTTTGTATAGCTTAGATATAGGCTTAGAGGTGTTTGGTGCGCAAAAATAAACTTTTAAGTCAAGCAGGGACTAAAAGTGTCAAAAAGTGCAGAATTTTGCGTTTTCGCGCATATCTTACATTCTGAATATATCCGGACATCCAAAAATTTATGTAATCATTAAAATATTTTATTTTAGTTATCAGCATGATAAAATTCCATTCGTCGCTTAATTTGGATCGTTTTCGCGTCCGTTCGTGTTTCGTCGTAATTAGCCTAACAACGTGACCGTATGATCAAACGAACCGACAGCCGGCATATTTTTGAGCATGTCTCATATCCCTAATGTTTAGGCATAATTGTAGAGCCTTAAATATGGCTTGACGGGCCTTAGATATATCAAAAAATGGCAATTAGCAAGTGCAGGGACCATTTCAGCAATTCTGGCAAACTAGTGATTGACTGAACCTGCCTTCGTGGGCTACCAGGCTGCATATCATCAGAAACAATCTATTTTTTTGAGATATTGTTTCGCTTACGAATTGATTATTATTCCTAGTTAATTCAACCGAAACAATTCAGGGACCAAACTCGTAATCTGCTGAACCTGTTGCCTGGACTGGGCTTCCTCACGGGCCGTGAAGCCCAGAGGGCCACTCCTTTGCAGGCCGCCATTAAGTAAACAACAGCTATTATGCCATTTCTGGTGAGAAAAATAAAACAGGGACCAAAGCGAACAAGCTGCCAAACTTTTGGCTGGGCCGGACTGTTAGGCGAGCCGCGACCCAGGCCCCATATCTGCTACGCGGGCCGCTAGACTGCAGAAACCTGCAGATTGTTTTAAAATGTTGCTGGTTTTCCTTTCTACTCTCACAAAAAGCCATTTATACTGAATCCGTGGGTTGTAAACTGGTTTCTAACAGCTGTATAGACACCTGGGATCATCTCAAGGTGTCCTTAGACACTTGTCATGATCAAATCAATCCTAAAAATCTATAAATAGGTGAGAATTTCTCACTTGTGAACTCACCTTCATTCCAATCTGCTCATTACTCTCAATTAGGAGGAGCCTGAACCTTTGGGACCTTCATTCAGTTCATTGGACCCTTTGTAAGCTTCTTTAACCTCTCTTAATCGTGTTTTATTAGTTTAATGGCCTAAAGTCAAAACCGTCGTAATTAAGGTTTGACTTAGTGATTAATCACTAATGGTATAGTCAATTCTCGAATTAAAAGTACCTATGAGTTGGTAATTATGTGGGTAATAAACCCTTAAAAGGGCACCATCTGATTTCCATTCTAAGTAGGTCAATTGTCAGGTCAAACTTAATTGTAAAAAGTCAACAGAAAGCTAATTTTCAAATAAACGCATAATTAACAATGTAGAAGCCGTGAAACCTATTTTATCACTTGTATAGCTTGGTAATTAATGTAAGAACATGTATAAGCATGTTCAACCCGATAATTTTCAGTTTAAGCTCGGTTCGGAACCGAAAGTCGCAAAAGTAGACTTTTGCTTTGACTTTCAGTTCTGATCCAATGTAGCATATTTTAGAAATGCCTTAGAGATCTATTAGGACAAGGTTATAGGATAGTATAACCCTCTAAGGTTATACAACTTGGTTCCTTAGTTATCCGATTCATGTGCATGTTTACGTTATATGCCTAAATGTTGACTATTATGCCCTTTTGACCTTAAAACGAGATTTTGGAAAATATAAAAGGAAAATAACCTTTATTACTGAATTATAAACTTGTCATAAAAATTTGACATCAGTTTGAGGTTTAGATTAGGAGTTATGCTAAATATCGTAATTAAGAAGCTTTTTATTAATTAAACGGCGTAATTAGCATATAGCCTATTTAAACACAAATTTTCATACCAATCTTTTTACCCACTGATGTAATATAATATTTTAGGATTTTTAAAGATTTTTATTTATTTTTAAGCTGAGCATAACATAGGGTTCTAGCTTTGATTCGGTAATTGTCGGTTATACCCTTTTCTTGAATAAAATGAGTTTTACATAACATTTTGATACCCAACTTTTTGCTACTGATTTTATATGATAAATAAAATATTTTAAGCCTTCTGGAATGATAAAAATATCAGCTTTCCTTATAGAACCCGGAAATCGCTTAAAACCGCCTTTTTACGCGTTTTAAACGCATAGTATGAGTTAAAATTATTTTTAACATATAAGACTTAATACCTACTAATGTTTTAAGTAAATTTTTATAATTTAACAGTAAGCAAAAGCCTTGAACCCTGATTTCCAGAATTGACCTTTTAGAGCCTATGTGAAATTACCAAAATGCCCCTTCGGTGCATAGTTTGGTTATAAATGATAAATTTCACATATATGCAATAACCTACTGATATGACTTATAAAAATAAATATTTTACTGATTATATCAGTCCTGAAACTTAGATTAGTATTTAAACTCTTATATAAGCTTTAAAATGACCAAAATACCCCTACGGGGCATAATTTGAGTTTAAATCCATTTTTGGGCATAATGGAAGGTATCCCACTGATATCACAACATATTTAAGGCATATTAACTTAGAAACTTGTTCATGACTCATTTGGTTACCCGTTACGCATTTTTCGCGTTCGGTGTGGTTTATCTAACTAGTTTGCATATATTAGCCGAAACGGGTCAAACTTATCATTTTTATCTCAAAATCCAGAATGTGTTTAGTTTACCCATGTTATAGAAGTATGCAAACTTGTCGGGTCTAAACCACATTCTAATCCGGTCTTCGCTTAATCGTGTGTTTTAAACCGTATATCTTCCTTTAAAACTAACCGGTCTAAGTTTAGGCTTAATTAAGACCCGTTAGGAATCTAAGAGGTTATTAAAACCTTCATTCCAGATTAGGAGGCCAGTAAAAGCTATCTGCACTTGCTGATTAAATACGTTTGACATAAATTGAATAATTTGCATAGGTTAATACTTTTAACTTATTTTCCCTATACGGGCTCGGGATACAGTATTATAATAATACCGCTTGGTCGGGTATGTAGTTGTTTAAATCGGATTGTGATTAATATATTTACATAACCCGTTTTAATCTGTTTTATTTGGTGTATGGCCCTTGGGGGGTTAATGACCATGTCCCGGATATCCTTGGCATCATTCATTGAAATGGCCACGACTTAAGCACGGGGTGTAGGCATACACCTGACAGCTGCATATGTAAAAACTGGTAACCCACTTTAAGGAATTAACCTTGTGGGCATTATACCTGTGGCGTGTTAGTTAATCCTGTCCGGCTCTTCTAACCGCCCTAACGGATGACAAATAAGTAAAACTGTATACAAGATTATTTTTAATTAATTGTCCCAAATTATAAAAGAACTTTTGTGCCTTGTGCATTCAAATAGATTTTCTTAAACTCTTTTCAAAATGAGTCAGTTAATAGTATTTACCAGTGTAAACTGATGTATCATCCAAAAGGTTAAAGTACAGGTACTAGACGGAATTGGCTGGCTACTCCTGAGTGAATAAATAAAAGTCTTGCAAGCTTGGTCACTTAGAATCTGTTGAACAGTTATCTTCTTATTTTTGATCCGCCTGTGGATCCTTTACAGTCCGTTTGTAATACATTGATATTACTTTTCTTTTGGTTGTAATGCGATTCATCTTTTGCTTCCGCTGTGCATTAAATTGTGTTGTTTGACTATGATGATATCAACTATGTCACGATACTCCCCACCGGGCCCACCGGTAATACGTGGAAATATCGGGGTGTGACACTTCGTCGACTTAGAGCATCGGCAACGACATTTTCTTTGCCAGGGTGGTAATGAATCTCACAGTCGTAATCGTTAAGAAGTTCAACCCATCGACGTTGGTGCATATTCAGTTCCTTTTGATTCAAGATATGTTGCAGGCTCTTATGGTCGGTGAAGACTGTACACTTGGTACCGTAAAGGTAGTGTCTCCAAATCTTTAATGCAAAAACAATTGCACCAAGCTCGAGATCGTGGGTTGTATAGTTCTTCTCGTGGATCTTGAGCTGACGAGAGGCGTACGTGATAACCTTGTCCCGTTGCATAAGAACACTACCGAGACCGAGGTTAGAGGCATCGCAATAGACTATGAAGTCATCGTTTTCGTCGAGTAACGCGAGAATAGGAGCATTGCAGAGCATATGCTTCAGAGTTTGAAAGGCTTGCTCTTGTTCAGTCCCCCAAACAAAAGACTTGTCCTTATGTGTCAGAGAAGTAAGCGGCACGACGATTTTCGAGAAATCAGCTATGAATCGACGGTAATAGCCCGCCAATCCGAGGAATGAACGAACTTCGGATGGAGATTTTGGTCTAACCCAACTCTTAACAGCTTCAATCTTCGCAGGATCGACGTGTATACCTTGACTATTGACGATGTGACTGAGGAATTGAACCTCCTCTTGCCAGAATTCACACTTAGAGAACTTGGCATAGAGTCGATTCCCTTGGAGTAGTTCGAGAACCAAACGTAGATGCTGCGCGTGTTCGGCTTTCGATTTCGAATAGATAAGGATATCATCGATAAACACGATGATGAAACAGTCGAGAAAGGGTTTACACATGCGATTCTTCAAATCCATGAAAACCGCGGGTTTGTGGGTTAAACCAAAGGGCATTACGACGAATTCATAATGGTCGTATCGGGTTCGGAAAGCGGTTGTGGGTATATCTTCCTCCTGGATTCGTAACTGGTAATAGCCTGGGCGTAAATCGATCTTCAAAAAACACGTTGCACCTTGCAATTGATCAAACAAATCATCGATTCGGGGCAGGGGATAACAATTTTTGATAGTCAGCTTATTCCGTTCCCTATAATCGATGAACATCCGGAACGATCTGTCCTTCTTTTTGACGAAAAGGATAGGTGCGCCCCAAGGAGAGGTGCTAGTGCTAGGGTGAATAAAGCCTTTGTCAAGCAATTCCTGGAGTTGACTCGAGAGTTCGCGCATTTCAGACGGAGCGAGGAGATAAGGGGCTTTGGCAACAGGATTTGCTCCTGGAATGAGGTCGATAGGAAATCAATATCACGACTCCGGGGTAAACTAGGTAAATCATTAAGAAAAACAGTAGGAAAATCACGAACAACAGGCACCTTATCCATTGCCTTCTTTTCCTTTTCCTCCGCTACTACGATGTGTGCCAAGAAAGCTTCATATTCCTTTCGGAGATACTTGCTCGCTTGGATACACGACATGAGTTTGAGGTCCTTTGATGAGACTCCGCCATAAACACAGAGTTAATCACCATTTGCGAGCGAGAAACGAATCATTTTGTCAAAGCAAACGACTTCAGCACGATTTTCACGAAGAAAATCCATGCCTATTATGATATCAAAACTACCAAGCTGCATCGGGATAAGGTCGATAGGGAAGACGTGATTGTTGAGTTCAAGCGTACAATCACGGAGAATAGAATTAACAGTGACTGTTCTTCCAGTGGCAACTTCTACGTCGAACGTTGAAGGGAGGTTAGGGCGTTTATGATTTAGGAGCTTTTCGAATTCTAATGATACAAAACAGTTGTCAGCTCCAGTATCAAATAAACACGAAGCATATATACCGTTGACAGGAAACGTACCATTAACCACATTGTTGTCTGCTTGCGCCTGGCGGGCGTTGATGTTGAATGCACGTCCGTGGGCTGCTGGCTGCTGCTGCTGCTGTTGATGTTGTTGCGCTGGTTGCTGTTGTGGCTCTTGCTTCACCACTTTGTTCGGGCAGACATTCACAAAGTGGTTAGGATCACCACATGCAAAGCAGGCTCTTGCGTGAGCAGGAGCTGCTTGTTGGCCCTGGGGAGCAGGAAGTGGAGCTGGCAGTGCAGGAGCTTGGACTTGAGCTTGAGCTTGGCGGGGACTAGTACAGCAGTTGGCAGTAAAGTGTCCACACAGGTTGTTGTGAACACAATATCGGAATGCGATCCCAACAGGATGATGATGATAAGTACAAGTAGGGCATAGCGGGTGTGGACCAGTATATGCACGCTTAGCTGGTGGTGCATTGGTCACTGGTGCCGCTACTTGGCGGTTCTGGGGTTGCGGTTGGGCAGGTACGACGTTGAGAGGAACGGCGGTTACTGCACAGTTCTTGTTGTTGTTGTTCTTGCGTTTGCGGCGTGAAGACTTGGAAGCTTGCGGTGTGGCGGTTTCAGCGGTGGGAGCAGCAGTAACTTGATTGAGACTCTTGGTGGTATTCTTGAAGTAACCAGCCAAAACTCGCTTGTCACTAATCTCGGCAGCGAGTAAATACGTCTCTTCGATGGTTGTCGTCTTCGCGGCTTGCACGAAATCAGCAACACAATCCGGTAAAGCACGGACGTATTTCTTGATGGTCATCTTAGGTGTTGTCACCTGGCTGAGACAAATGATACTCAGCTGCTTGAAGCGGGCAGTTAGACGGGCATTGTCGCCGCCATCCTGCTTGATGTTCCAAAATTCGTTCTCCAGCTTCAGGAGCTCATGGGGAGGGCAGAATTCTTTCATCATATGTTCCTTTAACTCATCCCAGGTAAGCCCATAAGCTGCGTCGTTCCCATGCCTGTTCCTTTCGGCGTCCACCAATCCAGAGCCCTGGACTGGAAAACACCAGTTGCGTTGATAGTGGGAAGGTGATCGGGACATCCGCTCTGGCGTAGCGTGACTTCAATTGACTCGAACCATTGAAACATGGTGCTTGGTCCCTCTTTGCCTGTGAAGTCTTTGGGGCCACAGGCCTTAAACTGCTTGAAGCTGAAAGTACCCTTTGGAGAGTCGGTCCTTGATTTCTCAAAGGACTTACTAGCATTTTCATTAAACTCGCTGACAATTTGCGGAATGACCTTAGCCATTTGTTTTGCGACCAGAGAAGCGATACGCTTGTCAGCGTGGTTGCGGCGTGCGGCGCGAGAAGTGTGCGATCTGAATGACGACATTGCCTGCAACAGACATCGTCACAGGATTCAGACACTATTTATCGAATCTCACCTCACAACACACTACTACTAAATAAAGCTCAGGAACACATTCACTCATAAGCACGTAATCAAATAGGCACATAAACCACATAGGCACGTAAACACATAGGCACATAAGCACGTGGAGCACATAATCCACAGAAACACATAAACACATGAGTACATAGCTCACCGAAACCACATATTACACTATATTTTGCACGTATTCGCCTACATATATTGCACGTATTCACCTATCATTCAAGTTCGCAAGCGCGTTCGAGAGTAGCGAGTGCGAGTAGCGAGTACACAGCGAGTAGTATAGCGTAAGCGAGTATCATAGCATGTGATTTGTTAACATTTTTAGATAGATGTGTAGTGCGAGTTGTGCGTGTTAATCAAAGCGAACAGCGAAAAAGATATAATTTTCCAAAATCGAACCACATAAACATGTAAAACCACATAAAACGCATAAAATCCACCTAAAAGCGAAGAACCAGCGGTTGCGAGCTCAGAATTCGAAACACATAAAATCAGCGATCGGAAATAGATTATCTCGGGTGTGTAGACATTGACTGCCCAAAGTGATTCGACTATTCTCAAGGACTTCGAGTACACGTTTTGGCCTAATAGAATGTGCTCTCTCACCGACATACGGTGAATGACACACATCCTTTCGGTTATTCACGCAGCTCGAGTCATTGGAATCCATCGAGACTTTGGAGAGAGTTTTGTAAAACCACATAAAGAACGGAATAAGTCATCAAGGTTCGGGTTTCATGTCACACCCTGACTTTTGCGGAAGCGTATGATGTGTGACTGGTTTAATATCATTGCATTCAATCATAATAAACAACTACATGATTAAAACGATGTTCATCCATTCATAAAATTTGAGTATTACAAACACTGGTTATTTAAGTTTTAAAACACAACCTTCGACTAGGTTACAAATCAACAAAAGTGGATGACATCTAAACTTGAAGTCTACTTCTAGTTACGACACCTGTGCCCAAGATCCATCCTGTCACCTGAAATACATGTAATTTTGGAAAACACCAACAAAAGTTGAGCGAGTTCATGCGTTTTGTATGTGTACTAGCAATCTTGTAAATCTTTGAGAGACTCCTTTGAGAAACAGGTATGAAAAGCATGTATGAACATACCAAATAAAAGTTTGACAAGGACATTAAGGCATGTGAGGACGTAGGGAGCACTCGTAATGAGTAGGCTTATACCCTTGTCGATTTTCCTCGACTATGTCGAATTTCCCTTTGACTATGTCAATTTACCTTGACTATGTCGATTTCCCTTAACTATGTCGATTTACCTCGACTATGTCGATTTACCTCGACTATGTCGATTTCCCTCGACTATGTCGATTTCCCTCGACTATGTCGATTACCCTCGACTGGGACACCGAAGCACTCAAGTGATCACATGAGGACCGTGAGTGGGGCTCGGCCATACCCGTTAGATCTAACCCTCGTCCCTAATTAAGTATTAATGGCATTTCAATATTAAGTCTATGCTCACATGATCTAGTAGTTCATAGGCATTTCATACTGTTTAAGCATTCGTAACATGTATTTCACCCCCGAGAGTTATAAAACTAGAAACAATTAAGAGAAAAGGGGGAGCATGAACTCACTGTTTTGCGTCTTCAGTACTCGTAACTCAAATCTTGTCAGCAAACACGACTACCTACAATGTGCTAGGGTCTATCAGACGAGCGGGCCGTGCCTTGCCTTAGTATTCATGTTTTGAGTTACGTTTCCTTTATGTCTTTAATATTATCCAAGGTTATAATACTTCTCAAGTATTTATTTTCGTATTTCCTTCCCAAGGATAGGAGTATTTCTTACATGTGTATTTGTATTCTCGTATTTGTAGTTTCCAGAAATAATATATTTTCAAGTCTTACTTCAGAAAATATATTTAAACTTGTTTTGTCTCAACAATAATTGTTTTCAAGAAAATATATATATTTTCTCAAAAATCATATAATCTTCTACATATTCTAAGAAAATATATTTTTACTTCCAAAAATATTATATTTTCTCTTTGTCGAAAATATGATATACTTTCTAATAATAACGAAAATCATATTTTCATTCCTTGTGTCCCAAAATAATATTTACCAAAAACATATTTATAACGGTATTTTCCGGAATATTTTGTAAGTTACGTTCTTGCGTTTGATTTCACAATATTGTGTGTGTAACTTATATATTTATTCCTTGTGATTTTTGGTATTATTTTGGATTGTAAATTCTTGGTATTTTGTTAAGTTATATTACTTTAGTTCCTAAAATAACATAACTATTACACCAAGTATACAAATAATCACACACAATGTGTTATATATTCTAAATACATATTTACCCATTTTTATTTATGAAAACCAACCTCCAATACTTGTATTTTTGTAGCAAAGTCTATGGCAAAGTTTATATTGAAAACCATAGTTAAACACTCTTGTAAATAATTGTTTAGAAAATATTTTTCTAAGTGTTTGTATTTTTAGAAAATTTTGCCATAGTTTCCCCTAAAAATGGAGGTGTTCATGCTATCAAAGCATATCATTTTCTTTTTAAATCATCCCAAACAATCAACAATATAAACAAGACTTACCATATGTTTTAAATATGCAATTTACACTTTGACATGAACTTGAATTTTCGTAAAAAGTTGTAGTAACTTGGTGGTATGTTTAGTAGCCTTAGTTACCTTCCAAAATATATTTACTTCTTGATAAACTTCATTCTTGAAAGTTTTAGGTGTTTACAACTTGTAAACATATTTTACAAAAATGTTTCTTTATTAAATTCTCTTGTTTCTCTAGTGTTTCTACACGTATTTCATCACCAAAAATAGTGTAAGTTTAACTAAAAAACAAGTTCTACTAAAATCATATTTTGAACTTAGTTTTCTTGGAAAATCCTTCATGAATCTTAGATTCATAAATTTACTAGCTTACTTTGTTTATTATTTTACAAGAAATCCTTTTATTCACCAAGTTCATGTTTACACAAGAAGATGATTATCTTATGTTGTCACATAATCATCCTCTCACTTGCTAGATCATGTGTTTAATCACAATCTAGCAAGCTCCATATGATGATCAACATCATATTCTCAAGAAAACAACAATCAATCATCACATGTATACTAAACTTCATCATTTTATCCATATTTCATTATATAATAAGCTTATGTTCAAGATTCAAGTTAATGTTCTTTAGTGTTCTTATGATTTACAACATAATACATCTTTTAACCAATCAAAATAGAAGTAACAAGGGGTTGTGAGAGTCTTACTACTAGCTCTAAGCTAGGGAAGAACACTTGGCAAAGAAGATGATAAAAGTGATGGATAAAAGCAATCGGGAGAGGTCCTTCAACTTCCGAAAGCTCCAAGCTTCCTAACTTAGCTTCTAGCACCTTGTGCACACCTTGGAATAGATTGGAGTTGGATGAAAATGGTGGTGGTGTGGGTGCTTGTTTGGGCCGAGAACATGGAGGAGAGAAGGAGATGGAGGTGAGTTGTGAAGTGTTGATGATGATGGTTACTTATAATATCCAAGGAAGATCTAAGCAAGATCTAAATGAATCTTTCCAAATCCAAGCAAAATCAAAAGAGATCTTGTAATATCTAGAGAAGATTATATAGGATCTTGCAAGATTTGTAGAGATCTCAAGTGGGGCCACACCTTGTGACCGAAAATATATAAGGGGGGAGGGGTTAGTGTAACTTTGATGGTAAATGTAGGTAATTAGTTAGGGTGTTAAGTGTAAAGTCTAGTATTTTATGTGTAGGATGCATTATATAGTATGTTAGAGTGTTCGGGAACCGTAACTAGCTCAGAAAAAGTAAAACAATGCTTCTAGCAATATTTTGGTGTTCCGGGTAATGTCCGGTTGTTCGGTTAGATACTGGTTCGTTAAAGTGCTAAGTTATACCGTATAGTGTCTTTTATGTAACTTTTTGTGACACTTTTAATTCCCGACACTTAGGAAAGCATTCAGGACCACTTAGTCAATTTTCTGCATAATACAAGTATGTTAAAATGCAGAATTTTGCTGAAATATGCAGAATTCTGCACTTTATGTGAGTTTTAGGCACTTTCCGGCACTTTATCTATCACTTAGGCATGCAGTTTTTGTGACAACCCGTAACTTCAGGTTTATGCTTTAACGTAACACAATTAAGTTGGTCGCACAATCTTTAGCATTGCATGGAACTATGTACTACTTTATGCATTATTTGACTTACATGAGAACTTTGTGCCTTGATTGTAAATTATATTGTGATGTGTGTGTTTTATGTAAAAGATGATACTTAAGGGTGAGTAGAGTAGTTAGTGAAATCTTAATAACTCTTAACCCTAACCTCTTTCACAAATCATCATACGTACTTTCAATATTCCTCTACAGTCCTCTCCAACAATCATCTTCTTCATCATTCTTGGTGGCACAAGCTCTCAATCATCACTTTTGATCCCTCTCTTCATCTAGAATCAATCTAAGGTAAATGTTTAATGATTATTTGTTGTTAATCATTGGTTATTTGATTCTTGCAAACCCTAGTTCTCCAAATAATGGTTCTGTGTTTATTGAGCAATTCTGATTATTGTGAAATGGTTTATGATTAGTTGCGTAATCACTTGCCTGACACTAAGATGCCTGATATGATAGAGATGTTTGATTGTTGATTAGATTACTGCATTGCGAATGTATGAAAAATTAGGGTTTTTTATCGTAAATGTAACTGTTCGATTGAAATTCTGTAAATTGGTTTTGAATTCACGCATGTTATTAACTCGGAGTTAAGTGTCAGAGTTTTATGGAAAGCAGCATAGTCTGAGTTTTGATTAAATACTATATGGTCCGAATTATATAAATGAACATGGTCCGACTTTTGATTACATATATAGTCCGACTTTTGATTTGTGAATGTGTAGTCCGAATTCTTGTAAAGGAAACCAAGGTCCGAACTTTATATGAGTTGCAAGGTCCGAATTTTATGAGTTGATGTTGGTCCGAGTTTCATAAGGGTTCTTGGTCCGAGTTTTGTGGGAGTTGTTTGGTCCGAATTTCATAAGGAACCATGGTCCGACTTTTGTGATGTAATTTATGGTCCGACCTTCTATGTATTGATATATGGTCCGAGTTTTATGAGGGGGGTGCTTGTTCCGAACTTTGTGAAGGGAAAGCATGATCCAAGTTTGTTGATGCTATGTGGTTCGAATTTCATGTATAATAAGTGTCTGAGTTTATTGCATGAGTTTATTGCAAACACCAGTGTTAGAGCCTAATGTTAACACTAGGGATCCGAGTTTGCTTATAATGCCAAGTTCAAAACCCTGTATGATGAACACTTTGCATGCTACTGTATGTTACTGTATATTACTGTATGTTACTGTATATTATTGTATGTTACTGTATGTTACTGGATGATACTGTATGTATGAACAATCTATGTCATGTCATTCTGTGCACAATTATCACACGGAACACAGTTGTTTGGACATCAAGGAATTGTAAACCCTAATTGAACGTAAACACTTACATTGAGTTTATGTGCAATGTACCTTAGGTCGTGTGTAACGGACCTAACCATTATTTAACACTAGAAGCAATAACATACCGAGCAAACCAAGGTGAGTTCACACTCTTACCAAGGCATGGGATTCCCGGTGGGTAGGGAATGGGATTGAAGGAAAAGGATTGATGAATTATTTGGATTACACTGTTACTAGACTATCTACCATCGTCCTTGGTTGTGAAGGACCCTTACGTAAAACCTACGTAATACTTGTGCTTACTACTGTCCTCAGGGTTCGAGGGACACTTACTTAAAACCTACGTAAACTCATACATACTACTGTCCTAGGGTTATGAAGGACACTTACGTAAAACCTACGTAAACCCCCGCGTACCACTGTCCTCGGACAAGAAGGACACTTACGTAAAATCTACGTAAACCCCGTACGTACTACTGTTCCCGGGTTAAGAAGAACACTATGGTTACAAATAGTCTAGTGTATATGCAACTATGGGAAGCCCCCACTAATAGAACATACTATCGGCCTAGTAGAGCCACATGTTACGAAACAAACTTACTATTACGAACTTACTTACTGTGAACTCGCTCAACTAGTTGTTGACCCTCTGTTACATGCCTTGCAGGTCGTTAGGTATTCATGGAGCTTGCACTGGGAGGCGCGGTCGTTGTGGACAAGGATCGTGAATGCTTTGATTAAACATTTGACATTTCATACTTTACTTATGTTGGGCTTTTACACATATGCTTCCGCTAAACGTTGAATTTATACTTAGGTTTTGAACACCTTTCATATGGATTGGTTTGGTTAAATTACATTTACTTTTACTATTTACGTTGTTCTATATGATTGGTGGCTTGATCCTGGTCAGTCACGCCTCCAAGCGGTGGTACACCGCGCGTGGATTTTGGGGGTGTGACAGTTTTGGGGTCCTTACTTCCCTACACACTATACTAGTGTAGTACTTAGTCTCTGGCTCATACTGGGCCTCAAAATATTGTCTGTCTATGTACTGAACATCGTCAGCATTTTCAGTTTGTCTGATAATGGTGCCAATTCTGTTCTGTGTATTATTAGAACTATATCGTGTTGCATGTAGCAACGATAAAAGTCTTGCAACATGAAATGCCATTGTATGAATATAACAGTAATCAGAAATTCACTTGTCCTGTAAACTAGATCATGCACAGTTATTAAAGCACAGATTACTGTTCAGTTAGTGTACGGAATGTACGGAAAAGTGACACTTGTCACATTTCACCCCTAACTTAACGACTGCTTTCCTGTTTGTATGTTAGAATCACGAGACAGAGAGGGAGATTTGTGTCGAAGTATGGATTTCACTCCTGATTCAACGCAAATTCTCGTGTTTATAGTAAAAAGGCGCGTCGAACAAGCGATCTAATCGAGAGTTTGCGGTTTTCACACCTAGTCTCGATCTATTCACTCGTTCATTTTCGAAGATAGTGGGTGGTGTGCTTGCCTTAGGAAAGGCAAAGTGATAGTGTTCCAGACTTAGGAAAGGCTGGGTTGCGCGGAGCTGTAATATGCGGTGTTCACGCAAAGATGAGTTCGAGAAAATAACAGAGATAGGCTCGCATAGAACCCCTACTGGGTTCGCACAGGCGGTCTGTTGGTACTTAGACTATAGACTAGGTCGTTTCTAAGATATCGACCCGGGCTAGGTCGAGTCTTGCCTAATTCCCTATAGTTATGGCTCTGATACCAATCTGTCACACCCCAACCGATGGCGGAAACATCGGGGTGCGGCACTGAGCGAAACAGATTGTCCAGGAGAAATCCATAACAACTAATATTACCAAATATTTAAAGTTACGTCCCATACCATAACATACTTAGCAAAATAGTTAGTACAGTCATAGTATCTCATAGACAATTAAATTGTTTCGACAACTCAGAATTAAATGTGACGTTTCTAGACCTCCTAACTTGATTCCATAGCAGCAAGCATATCATAAGCATCCTAAACACCTGTCACATACGTTAAAATAGGTCAATACACATAGTGTAAAGGTGAGCATACAAGTTTAATAGTAGTATAGTAGCGAAAGCGTTTTACACATAACCAGCATGTAACATGTTGAAAAGTGAAGCATGTAAGCTATCGACAATGAAATATGCACAGACATGACTGCGAGTTATAGAATGCGCAACACATATCACCACCGTGACACGTGAAGTAAAACCCTTAACAACCCCTGTCCACGACTGGTGCTGAGTCCAAACTATAGTACTATCGTTGCTAAGGTGTCAGGCAACAATCACCGTGTAAACATAACATACAAGCATTCATCGGATAACACGTATAACATGCAGAGCGGTTAGCGTATAAAAGTGTTTGCGTTGTGTGATAGATATGATCTGATATAAGTAACGTATGTAACACCCAAAAGTGCGTAAAGCAAAAAGGGTTCGAGTATACTCACAGTTCGTGTTTAATAACTAAACAAAAGCTTGGATTGAAGGGAGCGCTGCAGAGTTAGCCTGATCAGATAACGATAGTATAAGCATTGAACAGTGCGTGAAACATCGTGTCGGAGGAATAAGTGGCGAAGGGTGATCCGATCGGATGAGCTTCCGGACGGATGGCCATTCGGTTGGAGGGTCGTCCGTTTGGGATGGATGTGTTTGTGTATGATGCGCACCTTGAAGTTTTCGTTGCAGCATTTTAAAAGATGAGAAGTATCTCTACCTATCAGGTCGCCCGGTCGAACGGTCATCCGAATGGATGGCCGTTCGCTCGGATGGCGATCCGTTTAAGTGAAGTGTTACAAAGATTCAAGTCCCTGGGTAGGATAGTCATTCGATCGGATGGTCGTTGTTAGGACCGGTTTCGATACCGTTCGATTGCGTAACGTACGTTCGACGTGCGGAATCCGTGAACGTATGTGATCGAACACTCAATAACGTACAAGAAAACGTGATTCGATTAAGATGATGTCTTGTACAATGCCGAGAATCACTTGGAGAGACTTTCTCTCTCTACAACTAGATCTCTAATTCTCCAAATAAGCTCCAAGTCTTCCAAAAGTCTTAATCTTTACAACTAAATGAGTTATTTATAGGCACAAGGATTGTAAGGATTTCTCCTTATTTACAAGTTTGCCACCTTGCCCTTTTTAACTAGTTGTAACCTAGAATGCTTAAAATCCTTCGGTTTCTTCGATTTCTGCTACGGAATAGATTGACGAAGGCGATAGACAGATATTGCACTAACAGACTCCCCCTTGGATATTGCCGTAGTCAATCTCGTAGCGCCTTCTCTTTCTCTCTCTCGAACAGAATCCCCGTGGATCTCTCTTCAGGCTCCCCCTTTCATCAAGCTTCCGTGCTTTTGGGATCGGCACCTGGATTTCTGTATACAAGCTCCTTCAGGAATGATACCTGGCTCTTTGTACGCTTTCATTTTCCTTGAGCTCGTCTTCAGACTCCCCCTTAGACTCAGCTGTCGGGATCGTAGTCTGGCTTTCATCATTTCACAAGTTCAGGATCAATTCCTGGCTTTGTTCTGCATCTGCTCAGGATTTGAAACCTGGTTAACCTGCATATCCTCTACCTCATCATAAGTTTCACAAATTTATGTCAAATTAATTCCCGTAAACTTACCGGTAGAAATCATTTTCAACAACCATTTTAGTTACATCAAGTTCAAATAAATGACCTTGATTAACCAATGTACACAATCTTTCAAACCATTTATATATGTCATTTAAAGTATTCAACATATTCCCCAAACCTATTCATCATGTTTAGCACTCGAATTTTGAATATCAGCTCTTCAAAATCAGTTGTCAAAAAACTTTTTGACTTTTCAAAAATTTATACTAAAACACTCCGAAAATCTTTTTGGATTTTTGTTTTTGAATGAAAAGCAGTAAACAAATATATACAAATAATATTTTTGTGAGTTTGTGTAAGAGGATCATATCAGTTCTTGAGACAAATCACTAGCACCGTTAAGCTTTAATCATTTTAAGTTCTAAACGATTCACCTCGATTGACGATATAGTTGTCCTCTTAAATTTTCACACAATTTTCAATCTATTCAGGATACGATTTAGATGTTTTAGGAACTTAGCTCAATTCATGTGTCCCGCCTCTTGAATATACTCCCGTATCCAGAATCTCAATATTCAGTCTTACAGGCAAGAATTCTACAATGATGTCTGTACGTAAATTAGGGGTTAAATGCGAGAACTGAGGGATCTCAGGTCAGAACTTCCGTTCAGCAGAGAGATATCAGCTTCGACTTAGCAGTGTGTCCCCTTTAGAGGATCTTTTAGCTACAACAGATGATTATCAATTTTATTGTTTAATCAATTTGAGGGCTTTATGCTATATTTCAAGCATTTTGGTGAAAGTATTAGCCAGGGACTAGGTCAGAACCACCGTTCAGCAGAACTCCCGGAATAATACCCCAGACATCATAGAGTATAACCACCTAGTATATCAGAATACGAGACCTTTCAAACGAGATTTCAGGGGTTACCTATATATCCAAGTAGTGTTCCCCACGAATTTCACAAGTTTGAAATTTTAGGTTTATATCCCGAATAAATCTACTAAATGTATGAAAACCTATCGTCACATCATCAATGAGACCGTTTATTACATTTGACATTACATTTCTTTAGCATGCTGTGATAGTGATTTACTATCATTTCCTCTTTTATCAACAAAACTCATTTTTTCAATTTCAATGTTTTTGGAATTTTCAAATTTTCTAATTTTTTTTTAAATTTTTCTCCCCCTAAAATCAAAATATGTTTCAATTTTGATTTTCAAGGAAAATTTGAAAACTGTACAAATAAAATGACAAACTGATATTGAATCACTTCAATTCTCCATCCGTTTGGCTTAAACAATCAGAAGTCCCCCTCACAACAAACTATTTTCCCATTATGATTTCAAAACACTTAAGTTTGTTTTAATCAAAATGGTTTTTCCGGAAAATTAGTTTTGTGTGACATTTCATAAACTCGGGGTTTCATCACATTGTTTTTTTCATATTATCACTTGTAGAAAAGATAAATCAAGTACAACTTAATGTCCCTGATTTATCTTTTGAAAGGCGAAAAATCACCAGAGTGAAATTTCTCAAGAAATATGCCGATACCTGTTCCACACTTACCAACCTGGGAACTCCGGCAAGTCAGGGTTTTTCACTTGAAAAGATCCACCCAAGCCTGACCAGCCTTGGGTTTGATAGTTTTTACCTCAACAACTGGCTCTTCTGGTTTTGTCGAACCAGAATCATTGCCTGAGTGTGGCTTGTCTGACTTTGACCTGTCAGATTCATCGCCTGAAGGTGGCTTGTCTGATTTCGACATATCAGATTCATCGCCGACCTTTTTCTCGTCCTTTTTCGTCCTCAGATTTGCATCTGATGAATTCGGTTTACTTGACTTTGTTGTCGAGTGAAGCGTTTCATCAGCACTATTATTCGATTTGTCGGGTGAACCCGAGGACAAAATCCTTTCGAGATACTCTCTCGCCTTCTTCCTCTTCTTCCGCAGTCTGTCTTTTTGCCCCTAAGAAAGTTTTACTTTTGTTTCCTGAACTTTAGGTTGTTGAACCTTCTGTTCTTTGGGCTTGACTTTGACTGGTTTCTTTGCCTTACTTTGAGATTCAGCCCTCGATCTTCCCATTGATCTCCTTGGGCAATCTCTGGCAATGTGTCCTCGAATTTGGCAGTTAAAGCATCTTCGCGTTTCATAACTCCAATTCTGGCAGTTAACAGCAATGTGCCCTCTAACTCCACAAGAGTAACACACTCTGTTATCATAACATATATCTCCTTCACTCCAAATGCTCAGATCATAACACTGTCTGGCATTGTGATAATCTGCACTCCTTCTCAATGTTGGATTTGGCTTTGAAGCACTATGGTCAAACCTGCACCACTTATTACCAACACTTTGTAAGTTTTCATTTTTAAATTTTTCTGATTTTTGAAAATGATTGGATGACTTATCTGATGAGCTTTTATTTTCTTTTTTAGGGTTTTTCAAATTTTTATCTTTTTGTTTCTGTTCCACAATCTTCTTTACAGGTTTTTGCTTTGAGCATTCACCTTTCTCAGTAGATTGCAAAACAGTATTTTAAAATTTTTCTTTTAAATCTAAAAATATTTTTCTTTTCTTTTCTTTTTCTTTTTCTTTTTCATCATCAAATACATCATCACAATCTTCAATTTTGACTTTGTCAAAATTTGTGACCTTGTCACTTATTGGAACAGAGTTGATTGGTTTTGGACAGGGAAAATTCAACCTATCTGATGAAGTCGCAAAACCTTTCAACTTCTTTTCAAGTTCTTCAATCTTGATCCTTGAATTCTCAGCTTCATTTTCAAGCTGAGATATTCTCTCAAGATGAGACTTAATTGATTTTTCATTTTCAATTTTAAGATTTTCAAGAACAGATTTTTCATTTTCCAAGACTTTTAACTGTTCTTGAAATCTTGTTTCATTTTCTTTCAGATTTTTGTTTTCCAATTTTATCCAGAGATCTTCATCTTCTGAAGATTTTCTTTTGCTTTCAAAATCTTTTTCGTTTTCTTTCAAAATTTTGTTTTCTGTTGTTAAACGCTCAACAATCTTTAAAAATTCGTCATTTTCAGATCTCAATTTTTCGCAATTTAAACGTAAACCCTGAATATGTTCGTCATAAGCTTTCTTCTCGTTTTTCAGAGTATTGTTTTCCAATGTCAAACTCTCCACATCCTTCAAGAGTTTCACACTGTCGGCTTCTGATTTTTCGCATTTCGAGCATACAACTTCACATTTTGAAGTTTCATCCTTCTTAGATTCTTCAATCTTTGTTATTCCTTCTCTAACCCTGTTGATTAATTCAATAAACTCATCCAAACTTATATTTTCTGAGTTTCTTTCTATTTCATCTATTAACTCTTTCTTTTTCTTCTTCTCTTCTCCATCTCCCCACCATTTCTTCTGCCAATAATCATCCTCTTCTTTGTACTCCTGGATGATGGCTTCGATATCTAGCGTTTTGTCATCAATCGCGATGTTGCCATACCTATCAAGGTAGCACTTTCTGTCTGGATCCCACCTATTTGCTCGTTTTGCCTCTAGATATATACCAGACAGTCTGATAATCTTTGTTTCAGCAGTCATCTTCCTGTATTGGTACTTCTGTTCCTCTGTACGATCGTCTTTCCACGGAATAGGTTCATTTTTCGCCATGAGCTTATATTTGTGAATTACCTTGTAAATTCCCTCGTGTTACCTGCAAATCAACAATCAAACAATCAGTTTAAACTGAACTGAATATGTAACCGTATGTTGATGAAACCAATCTAAGACTCGTTGTCAAAGATTCGTGAACACGTTTCAATGTTGATATTTGCTCCTTGTAAAAAACACTTCTAATCTCCTGGATTGGGCCGAATTTACAAGTGAGACGGTGCTCTTTAAACAACAAGAACAAGAATGATCTGATTGGGCTTTATGGGCTGCACAAACAGCCAACAAAAAGAAATAGTTGGTCGGTGAAACAAAAACTAGTGATTGGGCCTTATATATCACTAAATCACTAAAGTTGATTGGGTTTCATGGACGGTTGGGCGGTGGATTAAAAGGTCTGATTGGGTCTTTTGGGTTAGTGGGTCGGTCACATGGGCCAACTAAAAGATATGGGCGGTGGACTTTGATAACAACAACTAACCAACCATGACTGTATATACAAAGCCTTTGATTGTGGCGGACAATCAACTTGTAGTGGGGCGGTGGACTAATATTTGTTTGTAATTGAACCCACTTTGATTTTGATGAACTGACAAATAGTCACGTGAAGACGATGACTAATAAGCGACCCCCATTCCTTTTGAGCGGACCAAAACTTGACTAAAAGGCGATCCACAGTTTATAATTTTGGAGCGGTTCACACGTAATCACTATAAGCGGTTCATAAAAGTGTCTTACGAGCGGTTCATACACATTGTCCTATGAGCGATTCAACAGTTGACCAATGAGCGGTTCATACTAATTGATTACGAGCGAACCAACACAATTCATTACGAGCGATTCAACCTGTTTCATATGAGCGATCCACAATAGTGCCACATAAGCGATCCACAGCTGAAAGTTGACGCGAATTTGGACCGGAAAAATTGCGATATCTCCAAAACGGCTTGGAGTTTCGAGCTGAAACTTGGTAGGGTTGTAGATCGAGTCTATGCGCACAACATATCCAAAAATCAGACAAAACGGACCATGAAAACCTGTTCAATTTGACGTTTTTTAGGAAAAAACATGAAAAGTAGGTAGAAGATGATGAAATAGATGAAATCGGATCAAATTCTGCTGAAATCTGGTACGAAAAGATGTGTTTGATCAAGCAATCGAGCTCCTAGCTCTGATACCACTTGTTAGGACCGGTTTCGATACCGTTCGATTGCGTAACGTACGTTCGACGTGCGGAATCCGTGAACGTATGTGATCGAACACTCAATAACGTACAAGAAAACGTGATTCGATTAAGATGATGTCTTGTACAATGCCGAGAATCACTTGGAGAGACTTTCTCTCTCTAGACTTTCTCTCTCTACAACTAGATCTCTAATTCTCCAAATAAGCTCCAAGTCTTCCAAAAGTCTTAATCTTTACAACTAATTGAGCTATTTATAGGCACAAGGATTATAAGGATTTCTCCTTATTTACAAGTTTGCCACCTTGCCCTTTTTAACTAGTTGTAACCTAGAATGCTTAAAATCCTTCGGTTTCTTCGATTTCTGCTACGGAATAGATTGACGAAGGCGATAGACAGATATTGCACTAACAGTCGTCCGATCGGATGACTATTCGTTTGGGACTGATATTCGTCAAAGTTGCGTAAAATGTTTAAGTGTTTGAGAAAATCACAAGTCATCCGGTCAAATTGTCGTTCGATCGGATGGTGATCTGTTCGGACGGCAATCCGTTCGGCGACCTGTGCGTTTGACAACTTGTAAAATTCGTTAAGTTTAGAAAGGTTTACGGTTGGACCGAGACGGTATGACAACGTGTTAAACAACGGAAACTCCATCAAGCCTAAGTCGTCCGATCGGATGGGAATCACCCCGTCCAATCAGTAACTGTTCTTGACGAAACTTCATATTCAACCCGTTAAGTCGGTCATCTCTTCGATAGGAATCCGTTCTCATACCGGCACTTCACCAGAGAATGAGTAAAAGGCCTAAACGAGCTCAGGTCCTATCGGTTTTATGTGAAAAGTTGAGGGTGTTGAAGAAAAGTTTGAATCTAGTTGACAATGTTTAGTTTTAGGTGAAATAAGTGTCTAAACATTGTAGAAATCTGTTAGATTCGGATTGTTCTTGCTGGAATGAAGTCATTCTCCGAAGTTTATAAAACCCGTGATGACGTCATACTTGAACAGCCCGAAATCAGATGATTTCATGGTTAAAAGTTGTGATTTGATGGTGAAAATGATGAGAAAGTATGTGTAGATGATAGAAGTACAAGACTTGAGATGAAAACTTACAAGAATCCCGAGGAATCGAGAGAAAAAGGGCCGAGAATGCGCTGGTCGGAGGAGAGCTGTCACATCACGTGAACAGTGATGTGACAGGTGGGTATTTATAGGGGATGGAGGAGAAAGGCGGTGCGAGTTAGTGGGTCGGATGGCCATCCGATCAAATGGTCATCCGTTCGGATGACCATTCGATCGAAGGGTCATTCGATCGAAGGGCTTCAGCGAGTTGGTTTCCGACTTTCGTTTCGTGCGTTGAGCGTTGCGATGCGTTTAATCGAGTGATGCGATAGTTTTAAATAATAGTTACACAAATAACATAACTAACATACAACAACATAAGTAACCTTGCGTTTCCAGTGCGCGATGAGATTGCGTTGTGATAGAGTTGCGATTGCATTTGCGATTAACACCTTTAACATAATTAAACATGCACAATTAACACATAATAGCACACACACGTAAAACAATATCCAGAACTGCGATTCAAGTTGCGATGCGATAGCGATGAGATAGCATTTAATAGCGTTTATTACATTGTTACTCCACATAATACAACTAAAACAACATAAACTAAAGTATCGATTATCGAGTCAAAAAGTACAAGTAATAAGTAAGCAAGGAATGACAGATCGAATTAGCAATCTTTTCTTCCTTTGACTTTGACTTGTACTTTGACTTCAAAAAGTCGGGTTGTTACATGGAGGATTCTGGTAAGTAGACTATTTAACTTGGTTTTTCTTTGTATTTGGGACATGCAATCTAAACGTTCGATGCTTATTGCTTAATGGTTTGATTTGACTCATTGTAAACGATTGTATGTTATTTGAAACGTTGTCTTAAGCCTTAAGTTCCGCGAGTTCTAGTAGTTGGGATATATTGGAAAAAGGGTTTGGATTGGTAATTTATAATTGATAATCAAGTGATAAACCTTTCATTGTTTTGCAATACGAGTAAATTGTCCTTGTAATCACAATCAATTAATTGACGCTTGTAATCATGTCTATGTGATTTTTCCAATTAAAACTGAGTTCATGAATCTACTTTGAATCTAAACCTCGGAGGAATCACTTCTTCTTCCAACTATTTACAACCTACTTAATTAATTTGTTAATCTAGTTCTTAAATAAACTCTCGAACAATCAATCTTACTTTCCATACAATTAGATAGTTACTAAGGAATAAGTTAACAACAACATTTTCCACAATACTACTCGTGGTTCAACACTTGACTTACACTATCTAATAAGGTATTAGAGATTGAGCTTTACTCAGCTTCCGGTCATCTCCTCCCCCTTTTCCAATGGAATCAAAACTTCGCCTCACAATCACAATATCCAACATCAAAAACATTATCTTGGTCACTCTCGAGATCGATAGGTCCACTACTCATCTTGGTCTAAACTACTCAAAATCTATTGTAGAGCGTTTCTTAATTATGCACACGTCTCCTCGAGTCACACCCATCGCTTCCTCATCCGCCGAGGCCGAAACAGATAAACCTGCCACACCCGAAAACACTTGGGAATGTCCACACTACATAGACCTTTGATGGATATATGTGCAATTATGTATCAAAGTCACATCACATTAACAAGTCATGTTTCAGTTGCAGATTTATAGTGTAAGCACATAATAATTTTAAACCATAGGTCTAGATTATAGTATTACATTACATTAAAAAAATTTAAAAAAACTTTTTTTTTCTTTGAACGATCAACAAAAACCTGATTATTCGAGTAAATTCAATAGCAAAAAGCATGGTTGCAAAAATCGCGACTAGCCGGCGATTAATCGCTGACTAGTCGCTAGTCGCCCATCAACTGAGTAATTTTTAGCTAATCAGTAAAAAAATCGCTAGTCGGCGCTAATCGCAACTAGTCGGTCGGGAAAAATCGGAAAAAATCGGGAAAAAACAAAAAAAATCGGAAAAATCGGAAAAAATCAGAAAAAACACATATTCCGACCAAAACCTCCCAGATTCCGGTCAAAACTTGTCCACTTAAAAAAATTACGTATAAAAATATATGTATATATGTATAAAAACTTAAAATTATACATAAAAAGTCCGATACAATTAATCCCGAGTAATCCCGAGTAGTCGCTAGTCCCTACCTCACCGACCCGCTAGCGACTAGCGAGTTCTCCAACCTTGGCAAAAAGTCATCCATATCCGCATTGCGGATAGCAGATGATGTAATCATTTCAGAGAAAACGCACCGTAATAAAATCTGATTTTTTACTTTCGTCTTATCTATTTTGCTAGTGGCCCTACTACCCTTGCTTTCGTGTATGATCTTGGATCACACAGAATCCCACCAAAAATCTACAACTCCTTTTCCACTTACCCTTTCCGGCATGCACCGTCGCCACCATGACAACCACCACCACCGCCACACTCCCTCGCTACCCTCCTCCTCCCACCAAACTCTACCTCCCCCGCCGCTCTCTCCTCTTCCTCTCCGCCACCACCACCACCACCCTCTCCCTCCCCTCCCTCTCCACCGCCTCCCCACCACTAAAACAACCCGACACCACCATCACTGACCGTGTGTTTATGGACTTTAGCATCTGCCCTAGCTACTTCCAAGCCCGAACCCTTGGTTCTGATCTCGCTTCGTGTCCTGACTCCGAGCCTGTTGGACGCATTGTTCTTGGGTTATATGGGAATCTGGTTCCTATCACTGTTTCTAATTTCAAAGCTATGTGCACTGGTGTCTCCGGTTATTATAAAGGTAAACGATTAGTATATCAGTTAAGATCTATTACAGTTAACTTAATATGAATCTTAGATAGAATGTAACATTTTTGGGTTTTTTTTAATTGGGTTGTTTCGAGTTTTTGGTTATTGAAATGCAACTCTTTACTGGCTCAAATAAGATTCGGGTTAATTGGGTTTTGGTTAATTTGGGTTGGGTTATCTGGTATTCGGGTTTCTAAGCTATGCAGTTAATGCGGTAAATTATCGGATATCGGTCAAGGACCGATATTTGAGATATAGGTTATCTCGGTGAGATATCAGTGGGATATCGGTAATTTTAATATAATGCAGAATTTGTATATATAATGCAATTTAACACCGATAATTCAGTGATATATCGGTCAAATATCGGTGATATATCGGTCAAATATCGGTGATATATCGGTCAAATATCGGTGATATATCGGTCAAATATCGGTGATATATCGGTCAAATATCGGTGATATATCGGTTATATTGGTCAAATATCAGTGATATATACGGTTATATCGGTCAATATCGCCGATATTATCGGTACCGATATTTTGACTGATATTTGAGACCGATTTTTTACCAGGGGACCGATATGACCGATATTAACTGCATAGTTTCTAAGTACAAGTATTCTTCTTTTGACATCCAACAATACCCGGGTACACCCATTGGCAAAAGGTCACCCACGCTTGCAAACAAACGTTGGTGACCCGGCCCATCACCAATTTCAGAGGAAACCCGCCGCCCGAAAGCCCGCTGTAGTAAAACCCCACGCATGACATTTTGTCACGAACGAGACTCCAACCGGCGACCTCCCATAGAGAGTCACTGGGGTAAGAAACTAGATTGTAATGCTCGTATGGAATGAAGACGATACAGAAAGTTATGATTCTAGAAGTAAACTCTGTTGTAGAACTTATAGTAGCAAATAGCAATCGACCTCGGCTCGTATGACATTCGAACTTACAAGAAAGCACCATTATTATCAATTCAAATAACAATCGTCGTGTTCGGGTTCAATCCTTAAACGGGTCCAGCCTTCATTTTATATCGGTTTAGTAACATTTGTATTAGTAATATATTTAATTAGTATATTATAAATGATGTATTTATAATTTAATGTTAATAGGTACATTGATACAGAAGATATTTCCTGGTAGGTATTTTATGGCGGGACGGCAGGGGCGGAGAGACAAGGGGGAAGTGAAGCCGCCAGTGAATTTGGTTAGGAATACAGAGAGTGTTGAGCCTAAGGCGTTCGAATTAGGACACACGAAGGGTGGTGTTTTGTCGTTGTGTTTGTCGGAGAATGATGACGAGGATGATATTAAACTTGATCCGGATTATCATAATGTGGAGTTTATGATCACTACTGGTCCGGGTCCTTGCCCTGATCTCGATGGTCGGAATATCGTGTTTGGTTCTGTTCTTGAAGGTCAGTTTGATTCCTGGTTAATAGTTTAGTAAAATAGTGTTTGGATGCATGTATAGTAGCTATAATTGAAGTTTATTTGGTTATTTACTTCAAATTGTGAACTAGTTTTACTTCATTTCTAAGGCCAAAGGGCTTGAATTTTGTTAAAGCTATCTAAGGGGAAGGGGAGTTTAGATGTATGTTAAAACAGTTTTACAATAGATCATAGTTATCAATAGCGATCGTAGCGATCGCTATAACGCGCTATGTAGCGTATAGGTATAGTGTTGCTGTTAGGGTTGTAGCGATGGATAGCGAGAATAGCGACACCTTATTTTTATTTTTATTTTTTTTAAAATATAAATAGCAATTAAATATAGCTGGATTTTAGGTTTTTTGTTAAATATACGTGTAAAATAGCACATATACCAGGGTATTTTTATATAATATACATAACAATTTTTTTAATTTTTTTTTCTAGTGTATCGCTATTTATAAAATAGCCGTCCGCTATTTATCGCTATTCGCTATGTAGCATATAGGTACCTTATCGCTATTCGCAATTAGCAACTTTGCAATAGATTAATCAATCTTGAGTGATTGGGTAGAAGTAATAATTATTTCGATTTTCTTATTATTTGGAGAATCATGTAAAAGAATTTACATCAAGAAAACTGATTATTTGAATGAATCTACAGTTAAATACCATTCTATGGTTTCATTCCTCCAGATATTTAATTTAGAATAGATATTGATTCATGAAGTAGCAATAATCATGTTCGAAATGCACATTGAAACACCCCTGGTCCCTGGATATGTTTCGGTTTTGAGTTATGACTACGAGTAAGCATGGTATATCAGTATATGTTTTAGAACTAAGCGCCCGCTTGCCTTAAGCGCTTGATGATCCCCTTGTTTATGTTTGAGGTGCCTAGGTCTCGTTGTGTGCACGTGACTTGTCTTTGACTACATAGGATAGACTACATAATCTAGTTTGTCTGAATTAAGTTGTTGTCACATAGTTGGCAATAGCGGTCGCTATAGTGAATAGCGTAGCGTATAGGTCGAAGGTCGCTACAGGGTACGCAGTTATATATATGATTTATATTACATTAAGAAAACCAATTACTTAAACGAATCTACAATAACATACCAATCTCTAGTCTTAATCCTTCAATTATTTGATTCAAAATAGATTTTGATTCAGGAAATACCAATAATCACTTTCAAAATGCACACCAGATTTGGTTAAGTTTGTGTTATGTGTTATGACCACGGGTAAGCATAGTATTTTGTGGGTTGACGTGATTGAGACTGAGAGGATAGATAGGCTCTAGTACTAGGCAGTCAAAGGCGCAAGGTGATCTCAAGAGGCAAAGAAGCGTAATAATGAACGAAGTATAAAGTATAGAATAGGCGTAGAAGGTTGGTAATTTGGTACTATTCTACAAATATAATAAAGAACTGAGATGATTTATTTCTAATCAAAGTCCATCTAGTTAAAGAAATTTGTTTTATTCATCCCACATCGCTTCATGTAAAGAAATTTGGCTAGGAGATGTGCATGCCAAAAGGCCCAAAACAAGGAACCATCCATAAGTATGTGTTTGACCTGTTGCTAAGAAATTATGTTTTGTGCTGGTTCATAGTTGTCAATAGCGAATAGTGGTAAATAGCGACAAGCTACCTGTATGCTACGTAGCAATAGCGATGAAGTAGCACCAGCTATTACATGTTTAGCGATAAAGTAGTAGAAAATTTAAGAAATATTTTACATATATATTTTATAAAAAATAGATAAAATACACTGTCACTAATCATCTAAATACGTTCTTTTTTAGCTGAAAACCCTAAGGGGCATCGCTATTTATGTTTATAGTAAGAAAATGAAAAATAAAAAAGAATTATAGATCGTCGCTATTTGTCGCTGAACACCCTATAGCGCTCCTCTTAGTCAGTTTGATGAAGAAGATCGCCATGCGTATGTTGATTACAACAACTGAGTTTTCTGAAAACAATTAAACCTTTGGGTTTAACTAATTAAAACTGAGAAACACATGCACACAAGTAAACAACTGACAAAAAATATCTAAGAAAATAAAAAATGACAATTTGAAAATGAAAGAACGTGTTGGCGGTTGATGACATGGACGGATCACGGCGGGTCTTCGGACTCGGGCAAACGGGCGACCCACTTCACTACCTTGTCTTCTGGTTGTGGCTGATGAGAACGATCCTTCGGAACAAATTGATCCGCTTCTTCATCCAGTGACATAGCTAGAGCACATTGGCATAATAGGGTAGTTTTGCTTGGCTGCTGTCACTTGGTCCTTTCAGTCAATAGCCCCTTTTTCAGAGGTTTCTACTAAAGTTGATAAAACAAACTGATTAATTAAGCTAACCTCACCATTCCTGGTGAAGAAGAACACACTGCGTATCTTCAAGGTGCATAGGCCTTTCTGTGCGTGCCCGGCTCGCATTTGATTACATAGGATAGGCTACATTGTTTAATCTGTTTTAATTAAATTTTTATCGGTGAGGATACATAGTTTATATTATCTAGAATAGTCAAAACAATATGATGGCACGGGTTGCCAATACAGTGAAATCGACTCAATCTTATGAGTTATGATAAAAAAAATATATACAGATTTATCCCGACATATGCAGAAAGATAGAACACACACAAGGCATTAGATGTGAACGTGTTTGGTTTTGCATATGTACTAGAATTGGAGATAAAGATCAATAAATGTTTCACAAAGGTCGAGATGATTGTTTTTTTTTATTTTTTATTTTTATCTATGTGCATGTCATAGAACATGGTTTGTGTGAAAAAAGGTCATTCTTGATGATTTAGGAGGTAGTTTGTTTGTTTTTATCCTTTCTTTTGTCAAGCAACTGATTTGTGTTTTTATATAATAATAATGAGTAAATTACTTTTGGAGTCCTTGTGTTTTAGTGGTTTTAACCATATGAGTCCAAAATCAAAATGTTCAATGCCCCGAGTCCTTGGACGCTTTTTTATAACCTTTCGAGTCCTATTAAGTCGAATCTTTTAACCTTTTGAGTCCAATTTTTTAACAAAATTGGACTCAAAACGTTATAAAATGAACAAAATTGGACTCAAAACGTTATAAAATGAGCGGTTAGGGACTCAAGGCGTTAAACTTTTTGATTTTGGACTAAAGTGGTTAAAACCACTAAAATACAGGGACTCAAAAAGTAATTTACTCAATAATAATATATGCCCAATAGTATTGATTATATAATAAAGTTTCTAGCAACTTTTATGGGTGCATGTATGTAACAAATTCCTGTATGTATATATGGTTATCAATCCTAAAACATTTGTGGGATAGTGTATAAGAGTTACATACAATATTTAATTGTCTTCATTTAGATCATCCAACTATTGAAACTATTTAATATGCATGCGAAAATGTATTCTGTCTAATTTTTATACTATATATAAAACAACAGGCCGAATGATAAATATAAGGCTAAAACTAAAAAAAAAGTAGAATACCATTGGTTACTAGGGGTGATCCCTGTTCGGTTTAGCTAGTTTTGATGCAACTATGGGCCAAACCTCAAACTACGGTTTTAGAAAACAACAAACCATGTTGATCTGTTTGAGAGGGTTGGACCAGCCAGTTTTAGTGGTTTGAACCTATTTTCCAAAAGCGTTGGTTCATGAAATATAAATTAGGGTAAATTACACTTCTCGTCTTTTATGTTTGCATCGGATAGCAACAGATGCCTTTAACTTCGATAATTACAGTCATAGTCCTTTATTTGGAAAACTCATTACACCTTTCGTCCTTTAGCACTTGCTTTGGCTTGGGTGTGGTTTAGTCAGCTTTAACTATTTTTGAGCACCCCTATTGGTTACTTTTTTCGTTTTGAAAAGTAAGGGGCTGTTTGGCAACATCTAAATGGTTAAGTGCTGAACCGGTAAGTAAGAGGTCTGAATCATTAAGTGCTGAACCAGGAAGAGGTCTGAACCATTAAGAGCTAGTATAAAGCTTAACCGTTCAGAGGCAAATGTCTGACCAATTCAGATTAGAGGTCTTAACCATTCAGAGGCAATTGTCTGAACCATTAAGTGCTGAACCAGTAAGAGGTCTGAACCATTAAGAGCCTCATTAAGAGGTAAACAAACAGCCCCTAAATAGTTATCAAACAGTCAAAAAGCTAAAGAAATTTGATAATTTAACATTTTTTTGTCGCCTGATTTAGTGAAAAAACTTGAATAGTTTGGTTGCCTCATTATATATAAATGATATCCCAATATTATTTTTGATAATTTAACATCAACTTTGATGTTAGTTTTCTTTTATTTTTCTGGTAGGTATGGATGTTGTGGCAAACATATCATCAATTGCAACATACAAACCAGGGGAAAGAGTCAGACAATACAATGACTTTGCGGAATTTATTGGAGATGAAAGAGCTAAAAGCGCACGGGCAATATGGGACAGACCTCAAAAAACATTGTACATCAGCAACTGTGGAGAAGTCAAAGTCACAAAGCCCACCCTCTCACCCTCATTACCTTAATTCACTTCACTTGTTTGTTTCACCAAGCTCACAATTCTTGTTGAAAATCCGAGGTGTTTGTACATGAGATGTACCTAATGTACGTTTTTATTTATATGAAATTATATATTCGAAGACGGTTATTTTCAACTTTTCCTAACTTTGTTAGAGAAAACTCAAACCCCACCAATCACAGCTTATGCCCGACATGCCCCGGGGCCTTGCGGTTTTGGCTTAGTTGGGAGGTCCAACTTCCAAATTTGGTTTGGGTTTTGGAGTATTATTATTACTTTACTATTACTATTAAAATGTAATTTGAAAAAAAAAAAAGTAAAAGCACCCCATAAAATATAGATATTTAAAAAATAACATATGTTGAAGTTTCAATCAACCAAGCACTTAGGGTATACAACACACAAACTCGACTATGGCTGACGTGTTATTTATACAGTTACTAGTTGGGATCTCGTGTGATGCGACAAAGTGCAAATCACCCCATAAGCTCCACCAACTCACGGTTTCATTATCACTACCCGATCACATTCCTTATTAAACCCATTAAAGGACAATGCTATGTATACCCAAGCTAATAAACACACACTTCTTTTAAGTATTTGGTGCACAAACGTTTTCACCTCTATTCTTAACCTAAAAACGTAGAAAGCCGGTTTAAACAAACTCTGAATTAAACTCATTCCAGCGACCTTACATTTAACAAGGGGAGGTGAGGGGAGGGGAGGGGAAGGAAAATTTTCTCTCCTAATCTCTCCAATTTGGGAGGATGAATATATGGTTATATTTGGTCATATTTTCTTCCCTTTTCCCTCCCCTCCCCCTGTTAAATGAAACTCGAGAACATGGTTTTTTATATTTTCATCTCTTTTTCCTCTTCCCCTATTAAATGAGTCTCAGGAACAGAGTGTTAGAGCATTCACATTCAATCCACTAAAAATATACATACATTTCACTAAAAAACAACTCCTATATCAATATATTTCCACTAAAAACAAATACTTTTTCTCTCTCCTTTTCAATATATATTACATTTTTCTCTCTCTTTCACTCACAACCACTTTCAATATATATTAAAAAATTATAGTGGGTAAACAGTGTCCCCCCAAATATACAGATGAACAGTAATATTTTCTCTCTCCTTCACTCACAACCACTTTTTATACTCTTTACATTTTAAAAACCCCACACACTACATATGATGGACTGGATGAGAATGCTCTTAGAGTGAAGTCTGCCCTATGTGAAAATAGGAAATATAATATATAAAATCTGAAATTGGTGCACAACCACTGGCAACTTAAACTCATACATACGCCGCCGTCCGTCTGAGCAAACAACACTCCGATAAGGTACTCCATCTCCCTTCGTCTTCTTCATTATTCGTACTTTACAAACCCTAATTGTATTACAGAGTCAAGAACCTATTTATCTTCACGTTTTAGGGTTTTTTAATCGTTAAAAGCTTTCGATTTTTTCATTAATTACAAACCCTAATTCTATTCGATTCGATTGATTCAACAATCTATTTATTCTTAATCATTCACATCTTAGGGTTTTTTAATTGTTCAAACTTTTTGATAATTTTCCAGATTAACCGATAAAAAAAACTTTTTTTTTTCATCACATTTACAAACCCTAATTTTATTAAATTGATTCACAATTTTATGTATATTTAATTTAATACTTCATGTTTTAATGTTTCATTACGTTATATTATTCCTACTGATAGCAAACCCTAGTTCTTTTTGATAGATTTAACAACCTATTTATCCGAATTGTTAAAGTATTTCAAAAAGATTTCATATCGATTGCGTAATCAATTGTTTTGTGATTAGTATTTGCAGATTTTTTCACTTTTACGGCAGCCATGGCGATCGATAATCTTGCACCTGCTCAGAAGCCGCGATGGGGCGAATTGGAAGAAGAGGACGATGGAAGTGATTACGACTTCTTGTTGCCGCCGAAACAGGTGATTGGACCGGATGAGCACGGTTTGAAGAAGGTGATTGAGTACAAGTTTAACGACGAGGGTAACCGGGTTAAGATAACTACCACCACGCGTGTGCGTAAGCTTGCGAATGCGCGGCTCAGCAAGCGCGCGGTGGAGAGGCGGTCGTGGGCTAAGTTTGGTGATGCTGTTCATGAGGATGTTGGTGCTAGGTTGACTATGGTCTCTACTGAGGAAATTATCTTTGAGCGACCTAGGGCTCCAGGTAATTTGTTTCGAGATCCGAAAATTATTATTGATATGTTTTTGTTATGGCCTAGATATGTTCTGTTGTGAGATTTGTGCTTTGAATTGATGATTAGAATCATTAGATGTGATTTTAGTATGCTTGAAAAGAAGAGTAAATTACAAAAATCGTCCTTTATGTATGTCACTTATTGCAAACTGTGTCCTTTGTCTTCAAAATAATTACAGAAAACATACTCGATGTTTGCAAACTCTTGCAAGTTATGTCCTTTAGCCCTAACTCAGTTAATTTTTGTGGTTAAATTTGACCAAATGGACCCCACATGAGGGTATTTTTGTGGTTAAATCTGACCAAATGGACCCCACATGAGAGTAAAATGACTAAAATGCCCTCATGTGGGGTCCATTTGGTCAGGTTTAACCACAAAAAATTAACTTAGTTAGGGCTAAAGGACATAACTTGCAAAGGTTTGCAAACATCGAGTACGTTTTCTGTAATTATTGAAGATAAAGGACACAATTTGCAATAAGTGATATATATAAAGGACGATTTTTGTAATTTAATCTGAAAAGAATAATCAAGTTCATGATTTCGGGATTATTTTCGGTGACTTTTTTCAATTCAACATGGTTTCGTAACATGCTTTAATGAGCTTAGAAATAAGTTTTTAATGTTGATTTTATTCGTGCATTTTTAGTATGCTTGAAAAGAATAATCAAGTTCATGAATTCGGGATTATTTTCGGTGACTTTTTTCAATTCAACATGGTTTCGTAACATGCTTTAAAGAGCTTAGAAATAAGTTTTCAATGTTGATTTTATTCGTGCATTTTTAGTTTTGGGCTTGATTATTTGTTTAGATTTTGTACAATTGTCTTAGGGTTAACCGTTAAAGTCATCAAAGTGGAACGTACTTCATAAAAATGTTCACTTTGTGTGTCATACATACTCTGTTTTGGTCATTCAAGTTACTAGAGTTTGAAACTGATCATACGAGTCACTCTGCTTAGATGTATTAATATTGATTAAAAGCGTTAAAGTGTAACGAGCTTCATAAAGATGCTAGCTTTATGTGATGCACTTTTTTGTGGTTATTCGGGATTTCGGGTTGCTGAACTTTTAAAATCAGTTGTGTGTGGGTTACTCAACTTTTCAAAGTTATCACTATGCGAGTTTGTGTTATATACTCTTGGAGTAAATTACAGAAATCGTCCTTTATGTATGTCACTTATTGCAAACTGTGTCCTTTATCTTCAATAATTACAGAAAACGTACTCGATGTTTGCAAACCCTTGCAAGTTGTGTTCTTTAGCCCTAACTCAGTTAATTTTTGTGGTTAAATCTGACCAAATGGACCCCATATGAGGGCATTTTTGTGGTTAAGTCTGACCAAATGGACCCCACATGAGAGTAAAATGACCAAAATACCCTCATGTGGGGTCCATTTGGTCAGATTTAACCACAAAAATTAACTGAGTTAGGGCTTTGGGTCACTGAATTTTTAAAATTAGTTATGCAAGTCTCTCAATTTTTCTGATACGGTCGCTTTGTGTAATGTGCATTTTTGGCAAATTGTTATGTTTAAAATTGGTTATTTGGGTCCCTAAGACTTTTTTGAGTACAATAACTTTAGAAAGTATTAAGCACGAGGTGGCCATTATTGTCAAGTTCTCTAGACTTTAACCTATATCCAAATTATTGTGCATACATAAATACGAATTTACATGCGCATATACATATATACAGTCACACACATGTATCATTACCAAAATGTAACACACTGTATATAGATGGCCGCTTTGAGAGTTTCAGTATACACTTTCTTTAGCTATTGTGCTTGCTACTTAGCGACCCAATAACCTGTTCCAAAAGACACAATGATTACAAAAGGTATGTTTTTACAAAGTGATTGTTTTTTGTAAAGATGAGTGACTAAGTAACTACATAAGCGATTTCAAAATTTTGATGACTTGAATAACAAAAGTTGTCTAGTATATAACATTATAACGCGATTAAGTTTTGTAAAGTTGTAACACTTTGGTGACTGCAGCTTGCGTTTTAATATTTTTCTTTTCAAATTATTCATTTTTATGTTAATTTTCTAGAAGTTAAACTCGAGGGATCGTTTATAAAGAATGCACTGGAACTACCAAAACTATGCAGTCAGTTAAACATTACAATAATCTGAGACGGTTCAACATGTTTAAACCTAGTCTTTCTTGTTTACCAATCACAAAAATAAAATGTATATTTGCGTGCATCCATACTTGTGTACATACGCTCATGTACATAATTACATACCTTTTTTTTGCTAAGCTGTGACTATGCATACGCATAGGTTTTATCAGTTGCATACATTGTAGATCCCTAAGGATATTGATAGTATTCATAGCAAGAGGTCATGGCAAAGTAATTATCGATTCTTTTTTTCATTTTTTTTCTTGTTCATAACTTGTTTAAGGTTTTTTAGATTTAGATGGTTGTCAGTATGTTAGCTGACGTATCATTAGCTTGTATTACAATAAAAAGAGTATAATATTAATTAAATTCTTGGAAAGTTTGTCGTAACTTATTTTGTTGACTATTTACTTATGAATATTATGTGCCAACACTTAATTTAGTTTGAATGATGCCGACTATTTACATATGGATATTGTGCGCTGACTCTGTAACAAACAGGTTCAAAAGCTGAGGAGTCCAACGCATCCGGAGACCCACTGGCTCAAATGTCAAAAGGAGGTGCGGTTCTTATGGTATGCAGAACATGTGGCAAGAAAGGTGACCATTGGACC
Organism: Helianthus annuus; assembly: GCF_002127325.2. NCBI lineage: Eukaryota > Viridiplantae > Streptophyta > Magnoliopsida > Asterales > Asteraceae > Helianthus > Helianthus annuus. The sequence goes on along the minus strand of NC_035435.2, from coordinate 21,363,947 downwards.
TCAAAGTGCCCATACAAGGATCTGGCCCAGCCCAGCGAAACCTTCGTCGAGAACCCGAACCCTAACCCTGCAGACTCAGGTGCTTCCGGTCCCAGCAAAGGCGGTGCATACGTCCCACCCACCATGCGTGCTGGTGCGGTCAGAACTCCTGCTGGTGGTGCTGACATGAGACGTAGGAACGATGAAAACTCTGTTCGGGTCAATAACCTTTCAGAGGATACCCGTGAGCCTGACTTGCTTGAGCTGTTCCGCCCGTTTGGTAGTGTGTCGCGGGTTTATGTTGCTATGGATCAGAAGACGGGTATGAGCCGAGGGTTTGGGTTTGTTAACTTTGTGAGGAGGGAAGATGGTGAAAGAGCTATTGCTAAGCTGAATGGGTATGGGTATGATAATCTTATCTTGAGCGTTGAATGGGCTGCTCCTAGGGCGAACTAGTTCTGTTCCTTTACTGTTTTGTGTTTTTAAGTATGCTTATGTACGTCGGCAAGATTGTGAGATTCTCTGTTTAAGAGGTTGCATTTGAGCAAGATCTACTTTATTTGATACATAGAACCATGGTGTTTTCTATTTTTCGATTGTTTGATACATTGAGATATCTACATTTACTTATTTGGTACTTGTGATCCGTGTTCAGATAGACATGTAACTTCAACCCGTTCAACATAAGTTGTTTTAAACTCATTTACGTGATGTGTTTGGTATGAATAAACGAGTTGTTCGGCTCAACAATTCAACCCATCGTGATTGTCGCCAGTCTGTATATAGCGCTATTGAACGCGACAAAATCTCATTTTGAAGTTTTGACGACAAGTTTCATTTTTTTTACAAGAAAAAACAATGAATTAAGAGCATGTAAGCGAACAAAAATTGTATGGTAGAATCATATAGACGAACAAAAATTGTAAAGTAAAAGCAATTAACTCGACATAGATCGCGAATGAGGAGCGAATCTTGTGGAGAAACTACAAGGCAATGCATCATCGTCTCCCCCACCACCACCATCGTTAAAATTAAGAGCATAACTCTCGGGATCATATTGAAACGAAGAATTCCCCTTTTTCGGTTTCTTGCTAAACCTTCTAATGAAGTTTTTCCATTTCGGGCCCGCCACAACCTCTGAAAACTCCTTCATGCTCTTGAATCGGTTCATCAACCAACCGTCGTTATCCAAAACATCTCCCGGCCTGTGGTAGATAAACGATGTCGTTTCTCCATCTTGATGGCGCGTACCAAAGTATGAGAAAAGGCGGAAACAACCACAACCGCTGCTCGAAACAATCTCTTCGTAGTCATAGTTGTAATACTCGTCGGTGTTGTGATTGGGTTCTTGGTCATGGTCCATGATCATGGATGATGGCTTGGTGTTTGTTACATCAAAAGCTTGTGGTCTAGACATATTAAGAGGTGTTTAGGACTTGTGTGTGTTTTGTATTTATAAGGTGTGTGACTTTGTGTTCATTGGACGGCAATAAGAATCATACAAGTGTAGAACAATGAGTCAAGATATTAGTGGGAAACAACTAAGGAGTAATAGAGTAAAGACGGCAGAACACCTAGACATAAATGGGTATTTTTGTCTTTTCGGATAATAAAATATTAAAATGAGTAAATTACTATTTTGGCTTAGTTTAACCCTTTCGGTCCAAAAATGAATCTTTTGATATATAAGACTTTGAGATTGCATTTTATAACGGTTTTGGCCCCTACCACTAACCATGTTACTTTTTTCTAGTTAAGCCTAAGGGTATTATGGTCCTTTTATAGCTTAGGGCTGTTTAGGTAAGTTATAAAGTTCTTATAATATTTTTATTTGTGTAATTACTTATTTTTTTATTTATTTATTTCATGATTAGTTTTTAATAAATTACGTTTTAAATATACAAATAAATGCATAATTCTTTAACAATTTGTTTTTTATCGGCAATAAATAAATTACAGCATACAAAGTTTAAAAAACGATTGTTTTAAGAAAGAAAGGTAAAAAATGAACAATTTTAAACATATGAAGGTTTTTCCGAAGATTTAAAAAGACAACATTTATAAAAAAACAAATGGTATTAAAAATTATGATAAAAGTATATGGTTTTAAAAAGTGAATGATTTTAGTAAACAAAATGTTTAAAAATGAGCAAATTTCGAACAAACAAATAGTCAAAAAATAGAAGATTTTAAAAAGGATAAACGATTCAAATAACGATTTAAAAATAAAAATAACCTTTACAAAAACGGTACTAAAAGAAACGCTTTAAAAATAAACAGCTTTAAAAGAACGTCTTTAAAAATGAATTGTTTAAAAAAAGTTAAAAAATAGTTTAAAAAGAATGTTAAAAAAAATGAACTGTTCAATTTATAAAAAATGAGTTCTTAAAAAAGAATGATTTTAAAAACAAACAGTTTAAAAATGAACAATTTTAAAAACGATAAATGGTTTTATAAAGGTTAAAAACAATTTTTTAAACGAAATTTATAAAAAAGAAATTGTTAAAGAAATATGTATTTATATGTATATTTAAAACGTATTATGCTAAATAATAATTGTGAAATAAAGAAAAAAATTAAGAAATTATACAAATAAAAATATTAAAAGAACTTTATAACTTTATAATGGAATGGACAACGGAATGAAATGGATCATTCCATTCCATTGTGATGTTTGGTTACTCATATGTGAATAAAATGAATCATTACTTTGTACAATTTGATAAACAAAAAAAGATGAAGTAACGAAACACAACTGTATTAAAAACGACAAAAATATAATTGCCTCAACAATAATAATAATAATAATAATAATAATAATATATTAATGATAACAAATTAATAATAGATTTTTGATATATATTAATATTAGTATGAATAATAATAAATATAAATATAAATACAAATAAAAGTAAAAGTAAAAGTATAATAATAATAATAATAATAATAATAATAATAATAATAATAATAATAATAACATATTTCTTTCCATTCCTTGAAGAAATGGAAAAAAAAACACCTACATACCAAGGAATGGAAATTATTATATTTGGAAGGAGTTACATTCCTTTGGAATGCTACATTCCATTACCACATTATAACCAAACATGTTTCCTTTCATTCCATCAGAATGATCCATTCCATTCCACATTCCATTCCTTCATACCAAACGCTACCTTAGGCTTATCTAGAAAAAAGTAACTTGGTTAGTGTTAGGGGGCAAAACCAGGGGCGGACCTAGCCACTGTTGTGGGTGGGCGGCCGCACCCATTTGAAAAAAATATTTAGGGTTATATTTCGCACAACATCCCGACCGCACCTCTTGAAACTTTTCAACGGCACCCCTTGGAATTTTCAACCGCCCCCTTAGAAAAAAATATCTTTTGAATTTATAAAAAAAACTTGTAAACACTGATTTTTATTAAAATATAACCTAGTTTATATAATTATTCTTTAACCACTTTACTTAATAATTTAACCCAATAACTTTCACTTAACAATTTAGTCATTAGCCAAATAAATATTTCATTATAACCCAAGCCTAATTAACCCAACCCAATTATATTTGAAGTTAAATAAAATAACCCAACCCAACTGCCCCTTCCAATTCTTTCTCCCGATCTCCATCTTCTGATCGCACAACGACCAACACACGTAAGCAGTCAACAGGTACGACGGCAACGACTGTATTCTCACCGGAAAAGCTTGATTCCGGCCACCCCATCACCGGAATCCAAAATTTAACGAGGTACCTTCGTTTTTTATGTTTTTTTGTTGTTTTATGTGGTTTTTTAGGAGAAGTAAAGTTATAAATGTGTTAAAAGGGTTTGAAATTTTATGTGTTTTGATGATTTTTTTTGTTGTTTTAGAGTTTAGTAGCACTATTTTGTTGTTTTGATGTTTTTTTTTTGTTGTTCTAGGCTTTAGTAGGGCTTGAAAATTATGGACTATGGTTGAAAATGAGTGTTTATTTTGTTTAAGTGTTTAGTGTTTTTTTATGAACTTATGGATCGATTGATATGTGATAGGAACCATGGGTAGGGAAGTTTTGGCAAGATCTCTTAAGAGGAACCATTAGGAAAGTAGCTATACATGATGTTTTGCATATATTTCAAAAACTAAAAATCCGTAGGCACAATTTTAAACATGTATGTAATGACGTTTGACGTGTTTCAGATGGTTATATAAATTTTAGTTTGACATTTTTTTGTTTTACATGACCCAACCTGATCTCACACGATATGAACCGAATTTTCTTGGATCTAAAATCTTTAAAAATATCCCGCACCCCCATAGAAAAAATTATGAGTCTGCCACTGGCCAAAACCATTATAAAATGCAATCTCAGAGTCTGACATGTCAAAAGATTCCTTTTTGGACTGAAAGGGTTAAACTGGTTAAACCACAAGGGCCAAAATAGTAATTTAATCTTTTAAAATTTAGAGTAAATTACAAGTTTTGTCCTTTATATTTACACCAAATTACATGCGCTGTACTTTAGCGCAAAAGTTGACGAGTTTTGTGCTTTAAGTTTCAAAATCTTGCACGGTTTGTCCTTTAAACCTAACTTAGTCAGATTTTTTGGTTAAGTATGGTCATGTGCCTAGCACATGGGGGCATACTTGTAATTTCACATTCCCATGGATTATTTTGTAAAGACTTATTATTAAGGGGCTATATCTACAAATTGAAAAAAATCTAGACTCTTTCCTCTTTCTCTGTAACCCACCAGTCACCATCACAACCCAATCTCTCTCTAATATCTCTCAATCCACCACCCCACAACCTTCACCGCCGCCACCCACCGCACCTCAGCCTTCACCGCCTCCACCGCCTCCACCCCCACCAACAGACCACCCCAAGCCTACTGCACCAACCATCACCACCACCCCTGCCTGACTGCCTCCCCCTGCAACCCGCCGCTCGTCACCGCTCCCCCTGTACCCGTCAACCAAAAGAACAGGTTTTAACTATTGTAAATCATTCTTCAGTGCATCATCTAAGAGTCTGGAGTTAGTTGACATTTCATCGAACAGTTTCTGGGCATAATTGACACTACCCAAGGAAGGATCATTTATTCCCGGCCTATCACTAGAAACTCTAAACTCAAACAAAGCTAAACCGATATGTTGAAGCATTATAATAATGTGAGTAGACTGAGGCATGTGACGAAGATACGGAACGGGATCAAAACCAAAATTCGTTCTATGAACTTTAGCATAAAAAGGCAAAAGAAGACAATCAATTACCATAACAGGTCTATTCAATGTGAATGTGGATGTACCATCAGCAGAAATAGTGGTGTTCCCAGATGATACATGAAAATATTTTGGATCCGAATTCAATGTCGATACAATAGTGGTATCCTTAGTCGTAACAGAATGAATCGGAGCAGCCACAAACATGCTTGTTAATGGATCGAGCTCTAGATCAGAAGTAATTCCATGTTTAGGTTGTTGAACCGAGCCCTCTTCAATCTCAAACGAATCAATAGCAGTACTCACAATAACTTCAGTAGAAACATCTGAATCGCTAAGGAAAAACGTAGATGGAGTAGTGTTTAGCGTCTCAAAGCAATCAATCAGATGTTGAATGTGATCCCCCATTTGGAGAAGAAGCGAGTCTTTTATCCAGAGTAATAAAGATCCGCTTCAGAATGCCCTGCAATACATCTTCTCTTTTAAATTTTACACAATAGTCCTTCTAATATTGTGTATGGATTTTATACATCTTTTCTTTTAAATTTTACATAATAGTTCTTCTAATTTAAATTGTTTTACACAATGGTCCTTGGGAGGTGAAATGGCATCACTTTTCATTGAGGAATCAAATGGTCGGAAAATGGTCTCCTGTGGAAAACAGGGGAACAGACCCTCAATCTCAGGATCAGTAAACTTGCAGAGCTCCGAGGAAGGATTCATTAAAAGGTTTTGACTTTGGGACACACTAACCTTCTGCGGGCTTTAACCGGGTGAGGATCGAGTGGCCATTTTTGACATGATCAAAGAAAAGAAGATGAAGAATTTCAAAGAAAGAATAGAAAGAGAGAGAGAGTAATACCTGAATTAGCTCTGGAAAGAAGATATAAGGAAGGATCTTCTGATCTTTAAAGGCACTTGGAGATTTATCTCCACCCTGAATAGCTCAATGATGGTTATAGCTAGTCTTATCACTGACGTCTGACCTTGTAAAGACTAGTTGCACGCAGCAACGACTAGTCCGGATGTGATGGCAATATGACAGCTGTGAATCCTTATCACAACTGCCATATTGGGGGCAATTGTTAGGGTATATGTTTTATTAATTGTGGATCATGTATACTGAAGTGTTGCCTGGATCAGCTATCCTTAGCGGATGGTGCAAGGACTCAGGGGATCAAGGATCCTTAACATTACTTATGATTTCTAACAATTGTTCTCTATGTTTTCTAATGTTCGTATTGTCACACCCCAACCGATGGTGGAAACATCGGGGTGCAAGCACTAAGTGTTCGGATTGCTCATGAGATTGCATAACAATAAAAGTTTCAATATAGATTATTCAAGATTCATGTATAAATTTGTCTAAAACAGCATCACCAACAAAAGATTCAAAATACAACCATCAATCATTGTTCAAAGTCTAGATTTAAACTAGGTGGGTTTCTAAGCATCAGCCCTAGGTTGATTTCCATGATTTAGCATCCTATCAGCCTGCAGCATGTATTAAAATAGAGTCAGTACAAAATGTACTGGCGAGTATACAAGTGTGAGTAATAGCATAATAGTTTAAAAACAACTCATATCCGTCGTGTAAATGATAAAATAGTTTCAGCCGTGCTAGTGTTCGCAGTCCAACAAGTGACGGCCTAAGTATCTGTCACGGCCCCCGACCCACCCTGGACGGAATCGGGTGCCGTGAGCAGTCCCGTGGTACCGGTGATTATTTTTGAAAAACATTGCAGCGGAATTTTCATCAGGACCGTGAGTTAGGAAAAATATCAGAGTTTAGAAAACACCGAATTTGATTTAAATAGATGGGATAAATCCCTATTTTAAAAAGATAAGTTTTATTTTATAAAACAATATTTCTTTAATAAGCCATTTCTTGATGCCTTTCAGTGCCGTATCCAGCCTTATAATAATTACCTGAAACATGTTTGAAAAAGGTTTTGTCAGCGGGAATGCTGAGTGAATTCATTCCATTTTTATACAAATATATTGTTATACCTTACAGTATTAAGGTTTTATATTTATTTGCATTTACCTTACTTAATAAGCATTTTGTCACATAATAGCAATTCCAATATAACAGCAATAATATCACTCATTGGTTTACTTTCATCCAATAGTGAATTAATCAAATAACTATACTTTACTGTTATTCAATTTATCTATCATTAGGCAATTCCTATGACTGGGTCATATCACTGTTGATCATTCTTTCAACTAGTGACTCTGACCATATCACTGTTGATCATTCTTTCAACTATGGTCTTTGGTCATATCGCTGTTGATCATTCTTTCAACTAGTGATTCTATTCATGGCACTGTTGATCATTCTTTCAACTAGTGCTTCTGGTCATTATCACTGTTGATCATTCTTTCAACTAGTGATTTTAATTATAACACTGTTGATCATTCTTTCAACTAGTGTCTTTGGACATATCACTGTTGATCATTCTTTCAACTAGTGACCTTGGACATAATGATGTCTTATTACTTTGTCAAATATATTACCTCTAGCACTAATTCATGCAATTCAGAATAATGACATGTTATGTCAATTATTATAACTTATCAAAATATGTTAATTTACTAATTGTAATAATATGATATAATAACTTGACTACAAATAGAATACAGTATACTTGACTTTGTTATGGTATCTGCCATTTAGATTTATATATAATAATTATGGTCATGCTAACTTTCTGGATAATAGCAATGAGAATCAAATAATGTATAATACCTCCCATACCAGTAAAATATAATAACTTAATCACTGTAAGTATAACTGGTAACCATTTAGGGTTTTAGAAAGCATTTTGTAATATAATTGTTTCACAAAAAGGTGATAAAACTGTGATAAAAGAGTATGGACTCACAAACGGTGAGAAAAGAGAAATGAACTCACATTGCAGATTTCTACGGGCAAAGTTTAGTCTACAGATATCCTTGATATACTGCTGATTCAATTTGGGCAGAGTCTAGTCTACTGATTAGCCTAATTCACACAAATGGGGTTGTATTTATTTATGAACTTTTATTTGTACTAGGGTCAAATGATAACTTAACTTAGATATATATCAGTGACCACGTCTGGAATCATTTCTACTTCTTGTGTAGTAAGTACGTATGCTCGCGCGTTCGTCTTAGCTCCGTCTGTTGTTCTAGCCTTGGTGTTAGATGTTTTGGTTAGTTTCGGGCAATATGGTTTGATGTGTCCGGTTTCCCCGCAATTGTAACAGATGTTAGTTTTCCTTCTGCACTCTTCCTCTGTGTGCCCGGTCATCTTGCAGAAGTCACAGTAGGGTGTGTTCCTAAAACGACATCGTCCTGAATGCGTTTTGTTACTATTTCTGCAGATAGGTTGCTCTAATGACGGTTCAGTTTCTTTCTTCTTGAGTTCTTGGGAAATTTTCTGGGCTAATTCTTTCTTCTTATTTTCTTCTCTTGTGCGGATTAGTCCATCTGTCAGCATGTTAGCTAGTTCAACTGCTTCCTCAATAGTCTGTGGTCTAACGGCCTTGACTATGTCTCGGATTTCACTAACTAATCCCCAAATATAACGAGAAATTAGTACAGGTTCTGGCGAAGCCAGAGTTGGTACCATTCTTGCATATTCGAAGAATGTTGTCGTATATTCACGACAATTCACATCTATCATTTTATGATTTAGGAACTTGTTAGTTATTCGTTCTTTTTCATAAGGAGGACAAAATTTTCTTTCTACTACTTCCTTGAATTCTTCCCAGTTTATGGCATAAGCCATGGTCCTTCCTTTTGCCTGAAGAATTGTATTCCACCATTCTAAGGCTTCTTCCTTAAAAAGATTAGATGCATACATCACCTTATCTTCTTCAGCACATTTGCTGATCGTAAGAACAGCCTCTGTCTTTTCCAACCATCGCAGAGCAGCCGTGGCACCTTCACTGCCCGCGAACTCGGTTGGTTTACAGGCTAGAAATTCTTTGTAGGTACACCCGAGAGTCATTGCCTTCTTTTTCTTAGGAAATGGGGTTTTGATAATATCATTATTATCACTATTGACACTATGGTTAAAACTATCGTCACGGGTATGCTTACTGCTCATAGCTTTGGTGGGTTCTATGGGATTTTTAACAGCTTTAATTATTAAAGGTAAAGCATTAGCTATTCCTTGAGCTATTAGATTTTCTATAGCATTTTTATCCAAAGGATTTTCATTATTAGCATGAACTTCTGGATTATGTGATACTTCATTCGACATCTGGATTGCAAATATTTTCACTTATTAATGTCACATAATAATTAAAAATAATATCTCCAGGATATTATATGTGCATATTGACATATACATATTCATGTACAACACATAAGTTAATTTGTATTAGTTTCTTAACTTTAGGTATTAAAGAACACCTAATTAGCTTAAACAAGTGGCTTAACTTATACTAAGGCATCTTTTCTTATTCAACTTTTGAATGTTATCAGATGTGCTACCAGTTAATAGCAATCTCCTAACTCTTTTATTTAAGTTTAAATATTATTATCACAACACTTATAGGATCAAAGTAGTGGCTTAGCTCTGATACCACCTTCTGTCACGGCCCCCGACCCACCCTGGACGGAATCGGGTGCCGTGAGCAGTCCCGTGGTACCGGTGATTATTTTTGAAAAACATTGCAGCGGAATTTTCATCAGGACCGTGAGTTAGGAAAAATATCAGAGTTTAGAAAACACCGGATTTGATTTAAATAGATGGGATAAATCCCTATTTTAAAAAGATAAGTTTTATTTTATAAAACAATATTTCTTTAATAAGCCATTTCTTGATGCCTTTCAGTGCCGTATCCAGCCTTATAATAATTACCTGAAACATGTTTGAAAAAGGTTTTGTCAGCGGGAATGCTGAGTGAATTCATTCCATTTTTATACAAATATATTGTTATACCTTACAGTATTAAGGTTTTATATTTATTTGCATTTACCTTACTTAATCAGCATTTTGTCACATAATAGCAATTCCAATATAACAGCAATAATATCACTCATTGGTTTACTTTCATCCAATAGTGAATTAATCAAATAACTATACTTTACTGTTATTCAATTTATCTATCATTAGGCAATTCCTATGACTGGGTCATATCACTGTTGATCATTCTTTCAACTAGTGACTCTGACCATATCACTTGTTCATAACACTGTTGATCATTCTTTCAACTATGGTCTTTGGTCATATCGCTGTTGATCATTCTTTCAACAAGCGATTCTATTCATGGCACTGTTGATCATTCTTTCAACTAGTGCTTCTGGTCATTATCACTGTTGATCATTCTTTCAACTAGTGATTTTAATTATAACACTGTTGATCATTCTTTCAACTAGTGTCTTTGGACATATCACTGCTGATCATTCTTTCAGCTAGTGACCTTGGACATAATGATGTCTTATTACTTTGTCAAATATATTACCTCTAGCACTAATTCATGCAATTCAGAATAATGACATGTTATGTCAATTATTATAACTTATCAAAATATGTTAATTTACTAATTGTAATAATATGATATAATAACTTGACTACAAATAGAATACAGTATACTTGACTTTGTTATGGTATCTGCCATTTAGATTTATATATAATAATTATGGTCATGCTAACTTTCTGGATAATAGCAATGAGAATCAAATAATGTATAATACCTCCCATACCAGTAAAATATAATAACTTAATCACTGTAAGTATAACTGGTAACCATTTAGGGTTTTAGAAAGCATTTTGTAATATAATTGTTTCACAAAAAGGTGATAAAACTGTGATAAAAGAGTATGGACTCACAAACGGTGAGAAAAGAGAAATGAACTCACATTGCAGATTTCTACGGGCAAAGTTTAGTCTACAGATATCCTTGATATACTGCTGATTCAATTTGGGCAGAGTCTAGTCTACTGATTAGCCTAATTCACACAAACGGGGTTGTAACTAATACAGCAATTACGACAATTCACGAGATTAAACCTTCACAACGATTAATCAGTGCAATACTCGATAATTCAATCGGATTCACAACGAATAACAGAGCATAGTCCGAATTCGAACAGCACTCTAATATTCAAGTTGAAATCACGACGAATAATCAAAGTACAAGCTCAATTGAGCAGCACCTGGACTATCGTTGGATAGTTACAATCGATCGGACGTTGAATCGTAATAGCGATCGAGTTATTACCCTGATTGCGGCAGCGTTTCGAGGTTTGTGTGTGTGTGTTGGACTGTTTTGCTTATAACTCGACGTATATTATGAATTTTAACGTCGCAGCAACACCTGAATTCAAGTCCCAACCCCCTCTATATATACTGAAAGTTTGACCCCGTCGCGTAGCGCGAGGGGTACCCCCCATAGGCGTCGCGCTACGCGAGTGGTAACCTATGTTCATAGGGTAGCTACGTGTGTAACTAGGCTTGCTGTGTCGACAGTTTCGTAAATTTCGAATTTTACAAATAGTTATGAGGATAATCGTTGGCTAGGGTTTTGCCCCCCCTGAGTTTTAGGGGCCCTGATCCTGATTCTGATTGTTCTGGAAATTTTAGGGTTAGTGCAGAATTACTTGGGTGTTTTAATTAGGTTTTCCTATTGAATAAAATAATACAATAAATGATAGTTTTGACGAGGGTTGTTACATTCTCCCCACCTTAATAAAAATCTCGTCCTCGAGATTTGGGTTATGATATGTCTGTTAGATTTATGTCATAATTTAGTCAATGGAACTAGATTCTTAAGATAAATGACACAGAGTCAAATTTTGTGAATACTAGTTGTATAAGTAGGGTTCAAAAAGTTCAACTGAAATAGTTCAAGAAATCGATGACAACTGAATGAGATGGAATGATATAGTTTCGAATGGGACTAGGTTCAAGTCAACAGATATATGATCAAATAGATATCTGTTTACAGTTAGTGAAATGACTTTTTAGAATAAAATTCATGGTCAAAAGAAAACTTACTTTGATTGGCAACTGAGGAAAACTCAGAAATAATGGCACGAAGATCATTGTTATTTATCGAATCATATCAAGAGAAAAATCAGTGTGTTGACATTGCAAGGATACACTGGAATGCAATAAAGTTTAGTGTATCATTGTCTTAATACACAATTATATCAAGATTACTTTCATATGATGAGTCAAACGAAAGACATACGTGGTTTTGAATGGTTCGTATGATTAGGATTAGCCCAAGCTACAAGTTTGTAACGACTCCGCAAGGTGTCGTAATGATTGGAATAATTTCAATAGTTACGGTGCTCGAACAATTTCACTGTATAATCCACTGAAGAAAACTTGGATATTCATTTCAAATAGGAGTTTCAATTGATGATGAAAAGACAAAATGAAATATTATAAAATTTTCGATGATAGAAGAAACGTTTAAGAAGCACACCGGAATATGATACGAATTTGTGTACTTTTATCTTAACACATAGTTGTATTAAGATTGGTTAAGAATATAAACCAAAAATTAAAATTCGTATATTAGGAGTGAAATTGAAAATAGTTCAAGCTATAAATTTATTATGACGCCACAAAGTGTCATAGTAGTGGTGAATGAAACGAGTTTCACCATCAAATGAAGTAAATCCGAATGTTTTAAAAAAAATGAGTAGGATTTTTGGATTGAAATTGAAATGATCAAAGATGATAAAGCAATAAAGATTGCGAAGCGCTCGATAGATACACGGAAATATGAAATGAATTTGTGTATCATTATCTTAGCACACGATTGTGTTAAGATTGTTTTGATAGAATAAATCAAAGTGATTCAACATGAATGAATAATTAAACCCGTATGTAAGAGGTGCAACGAGATTAGCACAAGCTTCAAATTTGTGAAAACGTCACCACAAGGTGATCGTGACCAAATAAATGATTCAACGAAAGTGAAAACCAAACAAGTTTGGTATGAATCTGAAATAGAGGAATTATTTGACGGAATGTATTTATTTATGAACTTTTATTTGTACTAGGGTCAAATGATAACTTAACTTAGATATATATCAGTGACCACGTCTGGAATCATTTCTACTTCTTGTATAGTAAGTACGTATGCTCGCGCGTTCGTCTTAGCTCCGTCTGTTGTTCTAGCCTTGGTGTTAGATGTTTTGGTTAGTTTCGGGCAATATGGTTTGATGTGTCCGGTTTCCCCGCAATTGTAACAGATGTTAGTTTTCCTTCTGCACTCTTCCTCTGTGTGCCCGGTCATCTTGCAGAAGTCACAGTAGGGTGTGTTCCTAAAACGACATCGTCCTGAATGCGTTTTGTTACTATTTCTGCAGATAGGTTGCTCTAATGACGGTTCAGTTTCTTTCTTCTTGAGTTCTTGGGAAATTTTCTGGGCTAATTCTTTCTTCTTATTTTCTTCTCTTGTGCGGATTAGTCCATCTGTCAGCATGTTAGCTAGTTCAACTGCTTCCTCAATAGTCTGTGGTCTAACGGCCTTGACTATGTCTCGGATTTCACTAACTAATCCCCAAATATAACGAGAAATTAGTACAGGTTCTGGCGAAGCCAGAGTTGGTACCATTCTTGCATATTCGAAGAATGTTGTCGTATATTCACGACAATTCACATCTATCATTTTATGATTTAGGAACTTGTTAGTTATTCGTTCTTTTTCATAAGGAGGACAAAATTTTCTTTCTACTACTTCCTTGAATTCTTCCCAGTTTATGGCATAAGCCATGGTCCTTCCTTTTGCCTGAAGAATTGTATTCCACCATTCTAAGGCTTCTTCCTTAAAAAGATTAGATGCATACATCACCTTATCTTCTTCAGCACATTTGCTGATCGTAAGAACAGCCTCTGTCTTTTCCAACCATCGCAGAGCAGCCGTGGCACCTTCACTGCCCGCGAACTCGGTTGGTTTACAGGCTAGAAATTCTTTGTAGGTACACCCGAGAGTCATTGCCTTCTTTTTCTTAGGACATGGGGTTTTGATAATATCATTATTATCACTATTGACACTATGGTTAAAACTATCGTCACGGGTATGCTTACTGCTCATAGCTTTGGTGGGTTCTATGGGATTTTTAACAGCTTTAATTATTAAAGGTAAAGCATTAGCTATTCCTTGAGCTATTAGATTTTCTATAGCATTTTTATCCAAAGGATTTTCATTATTAGCATGAACTTCTGGATTATGTGATACTTCATTCGACATCTGGATTGCAAATATTTTCACTTATTAATATCACATAATAATTAAAAATAATATCTCCAGGATATTATATGTGCATATTGACATATACATATTCATGTACAACACATAAGTTAATTTGTATTAGTTTCTTAACTTTAGGTATTAAAGAACACCTAATTAGCTTAAACAAGTGGCTTAACTTATACTAAAGCATCTTTTCTTATTCAACTTTTGAATGTTATCAGATGTGCTACCAGTTAATAGCAATCTCCTAACTCTTTTATTTAAGTTTAAATATTATTATCACAACACTTATAGGATCAAAGTAGTGGCTTAGCTCTGATACCACCTTCTGTCACGGCCCCCGACCCACCCTGGACGGAATCGGGTGCCGTGAGCAGTCCCGTGGTACCGGTGATTATTTTTGAAAAACATTGCAGCGGAATTTTCATCAGGACCGTGAGTTAGGAAAAATATCAGAGTTTAGAAAACACCGGATTTGATTTAAATAGATGGGATAAATCCCTATTTTAAAAAGATAAGTTTTATTTTATAAAACAATATTTCTTTAATAAGCCATTTCTTGATGCCTTTCAGTGCCGTATCCAGCCTTATAATAATTACCTGAAACATGTTTGAAAAAGGTTTTGTCAGCGGGAATGCTGAGTGAATTCATTCCATTTTTATACAAATATATTGTTATACCTTACAGTATTAAGGTTTTATATTTATTTGCATTTACCTTACTTAATCAGCATTTTGTCACATAATAGCAATTCCAATATAACAGCAATAATATCACTCATTGGTTTACTTTCATCCAATAGTGAATTAATCAAATAACTATACTTTACTGTTATTCAATTTATCTATCATTAGGCAATTCCTATGACTGGGTCATATCACTGTTGATCATTCTTTCAACTAGTGACTCTGACCATATCACTTGTTCATAACACTGTTGATCATTCTTTCAACTATGGTCTTTGGTCATATCGCTGTTGATCATTCTTTCAACAAGCGATTCTATTCATGGCACTGTTGATCATTCTTTCAACTAGTGCTTCTGGTCATTATCACTGTTGATCATTCTTTCAACTAGTGATTTTAATTATAACACTGTTGATCATTCTTTCAACTAGTGTCTTTGGACATATCACTGCTGATCATTCTTTCAGCTAGTGACCTTGGACATAATGATGTCTTATTACTTTGTCAAATATATTACCTCTAGCACTAATTCATGCAATTCAGAATAATGACATGTTATGTCAATTATTATAACTTATCAAAATATGTTAATTTACTAATTGTAATAATATGATATAATAACTTGACTACAAATAGAATACAGTACTTGACTTTGTTATGGTATCTGCCATTTAGATTTATATATAATAATTATGGTCATGCTAACTTTCTGGATAATAGCAATGAGAATCAAATAATGTATAATACCTCCCATACCAGTAAAATATAATAACTTAATCACTGTAAGTATAACTGGTAACCATTTAGGGTTTTAGAAAGCATTTTGTAATATAATTGTTTCACAAAAAGGTGATAAAACTGTGATAAAAGAGTATGGACTCACAAACGGTGAGAAAAGAGAAATGAACTCACATTGCAGATTTCTACGGGCAAAGTTTAGTCTACAGATATCCTTGATATACTGCTGATTCAATTTGGGCAGAGTCTAGTCTACTGATTAGCCTAATTCACACAAACGGGGTTGTAACTAATACAGCAATTACGACAATTCACGAGATTAAACCTTCACAACGATTAATCAGTGCAATACTCGATAATTCAATCGGATTCACAACGAATAACAGAGCATAGTCCGAATTCGAACAGCACTCTAATATTCAAGTTGAAATCACGAAGAATAATCAAAGTACAAGCTCAATTGAGCAGCACCTGGACTATCGTTGGATAGTTACAATCGATCGGACGTTGAATCGTAATAGCGATCGAGTTATTACCCTGATTGCGGCAGCGTTTCGAGGTTTGTGTGTGTGTGTTGGACTGTTTTGCTTATAACTCGACGTATATTATGAATTTTAACGTCGCAGCAACACCTGAATTCAAGTCCCAACCCCCTCTATATATACTGAAAGTTTGACCCCGTCGCGTAGCGCGAGGGGTACCCCCCATAGGCGTCGCGCTACGCGAGTGGTAACCTATGTTCATAGGGTAGCTACGTGTGTAACTAGGCTTGCTGTGTCGACAGTTTCGTAAATTTCGAATTTTACAAATAGTTATGAGGATAATCGTTGGCTAGGGTTTTGCCCCCCCTGAGTTTTAGGGGCCCTGATCCTGATTCTGATTGTTCTGGAAATTTTAGGGTTAGTGCAGAATTACTTGGGTGTTTTAATTAGGTTTTCCTATTGAATAAAATAATACAATAAATGATAGTTTTGACGAGGGTTGTTACAGTATCCTGATGCTTTGTTGTTTTCCCAAGTCACAAGGAAAACTAGAATCCTCCTAACAATACCCCCGAGAATAATGGGGAGGTGCATCTTCTATAGCGCTACTATTGTTAAGGCGGAACTATACACCCTGGATTAAACGTTCACAAAGCACAAATAGAATACAAGAATCACAAGTTTCACAAACACATAGGATAGAGTTTAGTTTTCAAAAGTCTCAAGTATCATAGTTTAATAGGATACATGTTACATCCCAAAGTTTAAAACAAAAAGGGATCGATATACTCACAGTGATTGCTGAACAAGTTAACTGTTATTGGATCAAAGGGAGCTCTTTAGAGTTAGCCTGATTAGATTACAATAGATAAGAGTCGGGCATAATAACGAGATTGCGCAAAGTGTTGGATCTGTCACCGGATCGGATGGCAGTTCGATCGGATGGCTATCCGATCGGATTGCCATTCGATTGATGTGACAGTTGTGAGTGAAAGATGGATTGTAATTCGATGGGATGGTCATCCGATCGGATGGCCATTCGATTGAATGGTCGTTCAATTCAAGTTTCTGGAAAAGTTTCTAAGTGTTGAAAGACTTCAAGAGGCATGTCACCTGATCAGATGGCAGTTCGATCAGATGGCTATCCGATCGAGTTGTCGTTCATCGATAAAGAATTCAAAGTTTCAAAGTGTTAGGGGTTTAGAGGCAGGTGTCACTTGATCGGATGGCTGTTCGATCGGATGGCTATCCGATCGGATTGCCATTCGATCAGGTTATCCTTGTCTCGTTCCTAAACTTGTAAAGTTTCTAAGTTTTCGTTTAAACAGCGACGACATGGCACGCATTGAGACAACTAGGGCTGTTCAAAAAAATCCGAATCCGAAACCGAATTCGAAATATCCGAAAACCCGAATCTGAATTATCCGAAATTTCGGATATCCGAAAATTCGGATATTCAAAATTCGGATATCCGAAATTTCGGATTCGGATAGCGATATTGAAAATTTTCGGATATTTCGGATATCCGATATCCGAAATAATAAAATAGTTGTTTTTTAATTATTTATTACAAGTAAATATATATAACCTATTCTAGAAACCCTACACAGTAATCACTCATTCAGCATTTTATGTTTCACCCTCCACGCAGCCGCCACACACGACCCACCCTACTCTGCCACTCACGCTGTGATCGGCCACCTACATCCGCCATTCTTTCAATCTGTAGATCTGTTATTTCATTCATACAACCCGCAACAGTTCGTTCGAAGCCGATTAGATAACTCACGGCTTCTGATTTTTGTATTAATGATTATGGGTTAGAACGTTGAACATCGATTAAGGTTTTGAAGATCGTTTTTTATCAGTAGTTCAATTAAAGGTTTTCTTTCTTTTTTTTTTTTTTTTTGTTCAAGACTTCAAGCATGGTGTACAGTTATTGAGTTTTGGTGTTCACATGTGGTTAAAGGTTACAGAGAGGTTATAGAGGCAATTACTATTAGTTATGATTATTGGTGTTCAATTGTTTTATTTAGTTTTTTTGAATGGCTGTTGTTCAATTGTTGAGTTTGATTTTTAGACCATTTTATATTATAACCACATATTCTTAGATTGATTTATGTTTCTCATTACGTTCGTAATTAGTTAAGCAAAAGATAAATTGTTTACACGTTTCATGTGCAGGTTTAATTTAAACTTTTTTTTCTAAAATTTTGGATATCCGTTTCACTATCCGAATGGATATCCGAAGTTTTGGATATCCGAATTTCGGATACGGATTTGGATAGTGAAATTAGCTATCCGAAGTTTCCGGATATCCGAAATTCGGATATTCGAAATTCCGGATATCCGGTTTTGAACACCCCTAGAGACAACAGTAAACACATCAGTGTACAGCCGATCTAATCGGACGGGAATCACCCCAGCCCGTTCAGTCGTCTGTCCGTGACGGTGCTTATGTCAGAATCCGTACCCCGGTCGTCTTCTCCGGTAACAATCGCTTCCCAAGCCGACTCCAGACTAATAATCAAGTCTACAGTCCGTTTTAGATCCGGATCTCACCGTTTTAAGTAAAAGTTTAAGAGAGATAAAGATAAACATAAGTTTTAGCTTGAAAAGTTTAGATTTAGCATAAATTTAGTGTAAAACGCATGAAATTCCTTAGATCTGAGCTAGATCTTGACTAGAATGACATCACACAACACTTTGGTACAAACCGCCATGATGACATCACCTTCAAGAGCTCAAATCCTCGAGATTTATGGTGAAAAGTGAGATTTCAAGGGAGAATCTCGTGGAGAATGATGTGTAGATAAGAGACGTACAAGAATCTAGTGTAGAACGTACCGAAATCGCCGAGAAATGGAAGAAGAGAGGAGTGCGTGCGTCTGGTCGAGTGAGGCTGTCACATCAGTGAGAATGGTGATGTGACAGGCTTATTTATAGTGTGGAAGGAGAGTTAAGGCGGTGTGCACTCGGATCGGATGGCAGCTCGATCGAGTGGCCATCCGATCGGATGGTCATCCGATCGGATTGCCACTCGGTCAAACCCATCCTTTCCGCGTTCCCGTCTTGATTCGATTTGCGAGTTATATTGAGCGTTGCGTATTATTGGATAATAGTATAACTAGATTATAGCATTAACACAAAAGATTTTTAAGTTTCATAGTTTCCGCCAGTGACAAGACTCCAGTCCCTCGTGCAACCAAGTTTCAAGTTTCACGAGCCTCAAGAGTCAAGCACCAAAGTATCAAGAGTCAAGAGTCTAGTCTTCCAAGTATCAAGTATCAAGTATCAAGTGTCAAGAATCAAGCATCAAGTATCTAGTTTAAGTGTCAAGTCTCATAGTATTAAGTATCAAGAGTCTAGATTTAGATATCATAAGAATCTAGTATATAGTATAAGATTTACCAAGTATCAAAAGTATCAATGACCATATAGTTCAGGGACTAAAATTGACAATATCTAAAAGTCCAGGGACGCAGATGTTACACGTATGCAGGTTATGAACGACGTGGACTAAGGCTTAGCTGGAATCTCGGGCATAATTAGTTCAAGATGTTGTACGTGCTGAATTCCACTAACGGTCATGGAGCTTGAACGTGGCCTTCCAAGAATTTCGGACTTAGTTGTTAGGTTGATTCAAAAGGGGCTGATTAAGTGTTAGTCAATATGTTTTTACGGTTACACACACATACTCGCATAGATTGCAAACCAGAGCTCCCAACATACTTAGCATTCGATTGTATGACCCTTGATCAACATCCAAAGTTGTAATTTTTTTTGTGCAATATAGTTGACAGACATAGTTTTCACTATCCGGGGTTTTTATGCCGGCGATCTACTAGTGATCAAAGGCTTTTCCTCGTATAAATCATTGTGTTCATCTTTTCATTCATCAAGCAATTCACTTTGTCATTGTTCATCACCTAAGCACTCTACCTCACATTACAAATTTGGTTACATTATCCTTAATCAGATTTTTGACCAAAACATACCCTAACATTCAAAAGTGGAAACCCTTATTCCCATTGCTCTCCTTTCCTCCATCATTATTCACATTGATAAATACATTGACCTCCGTTCCACTGTTAGGACCTCAAATTCCAGCGCTACTTCCTCTGTGATCCATTTCTAGCCTCCGCCACCTTTGCCGATTTTATTTCTGTTTGTTTCTATTCATGAACCGTTCTTGAACAAATTCTTTTCCTTAATGAATGAACACAAAAAGAAAATCTCATTCTGTAAGTGTTCATGAACCGTTCGTAACACATTATTTCCTTAATGAAACGAACGTGAATAAGGTCTTGTTCGTGCTTGTTCGTTTGTTTGCAGCACTATATATGATAGTGATAGTTATGGAAACCCATATCATGATGATTATAATGAAGATGATGATAACTCATATGACGATTAGCATATGGTCACAAATTTTTATAGTGTGATCGTAGCCCAATTTTTGCAAAAAGAAAAAAAAAAACAAATTATGTACTTTCATTAAAAATCAAATTCCATAAGATCTAAAAAGTATTATATTGATATTTGTAAACAAATTATGTTTATGCCTATAAAATAATGGGAGTTGCGTTGAAGCCACGATACATAATTTCATATACAAAGATGTTTAAACATGCTTATATTCTAAGACTTGAACCATCTTCTCATGTTCTCTAACACATGTTGCCACTGCTCGAACATCAACACGTCCGACAACAATTAGTCTTCCGATTTCTTTGTAAGTGGAGACAGATTCAACACCTACAAGACTCGATATCGTCTTCACCATCTTCTCAGTTTCAGTGTCACTATTAAAGCTCACTCCCAGCACAACTTCAATTTTCTAAAATGTACACACAAATATAGGACAAACAACACATAAAAGGATTAAAAGAAGCAATAACATTTTGAAGAATCATGATATGACAGCTAAAATATAGTCATTAATAATTTATGATCCATCGATTCAAAACCCAGCCTTGTAGATAAAAGCATAAATCATTATACGAATACATGAAAGTTCAAAAAATTAATGGACAAATAAATGATTATATTATAGAATAATAACAATTATGAACAGTAACGGAAATAAATAAAGTACTCTATATATGAAAAGAGTTGGCCATAATTATGGTCATGACAAAAAGAAAAATAAAGGTAAATACGTACTCTGCGATTGGGGTTTCGATAAACATTCAGCTCTGGAAGCTCTGTTAATGATGGAGTATACGGTCTCCACCTTCGTGAATCTGTAAGAATGTGTGATATGAGTACATATCATTATTTGCAGCTTAATATCAACCATTAACATCCAAACAACTATCTAGGACTAGGAGGTTACCTATTGTATACTCAGTATTATCACCAAACAACCATTTTAACAAATTAGGGGGTCTCTGACTTATAAAAATCACGACGGCAAAGATAGTAGGCTCCTTTGGTGACCTGGAATAAAGAAAGATCTCCTCCAATCACTTCTTCCCCTTTCATCCTTTCAGCACACTTTTCATCTTTCTCTACTTCACCATCATCCATATACACAAGGCTCGCACCACACTCTCTTACTATAAACATTCTTTCATCCAAAAAGACAGTCACATGAACTATATCTCCAACGTCAAGTAAGTTTCCAATTGGCCAATAGCTTAACCATACAACATCTCTATCAACTCTGGGTAGGCAAAACACTACAGGGTTGTATACCCAAGTTATACCCTTGGCTCTGTTACTGATTTTAGCAAAAGGAGGTAACATAATTCTACCATCCTCATCTGATGATAATGATCCGCATAAGATGGTGACACTTAGTCCTTGGATCCTATTTTTCTTCGGACGCAAGGGCACACAAAGGGATAAGAAATTGGATGATGAGGTATATTCATGTTGCGCCATGCTTTGATCCTCTATGCTTTGGAGATAAGTGCTCCTTATACCATATTCATACAACATCTATATTAATTGCACACACATATATAATTCAGTTACTTCATCATATATTAAACAATTTGCTGGCTGGGCAATTAAGAGAGACAGAGAGAGAGAGAGAGAACCTGGATATTAAAAGTTCTGCCTTTAGTAATCACATCACCAACCAGGTCCACCTTATGATTTTGGTACAACTTAATCCATTGCATATGCTCCAGATCTGCTTCATCAACTTCTGCTATGGATACCAACTTAAAAAGGCCTTCAATCTCAAACAGTTTAAAACAACCTTCATAACAAAACTCCTGCAGTGTGAAACGAGCTGATTGGAATGTTATATTCTCCAGTGATGTACACCAATCTACATGCAGCCCCTTTAGCGTAATTGGGAGACATGACAGAGACTTGAGGTTTGGACACCAACTCAAGTAAAGCGTCTGAAGCATTCTAAGGTCAATGTGATTCGGCAAGATCTCAAATGAACTTGAAGATAAAATCAACGTAGATAATGATTCGGGTAAGGAACACAAAGGCTGTTTAGGAGTTCCACTACAAATACATAAAGTTTTTAGCCTTTTGAGTTGATTGACGCACTTCTGATTCGATGAAGCCTTCCACAACCTAGTGCACCCTGACAACCTCAAGAAAGAAAGATTCTCAAGGTCTTTTATCGTTTTACAAACATGAGTCAAACTGATACAGCTACCGAGGTCCAAAGCCTCAAGTTTAGGGAGTCGGTGGAGATTGTAGATACTGACAAGTTTGTAAGACCAAGAGAGACGTAGAACCTTGAGCGAATGAAGAACCTGTTCCAAGAATAACAAGCTGAAATTGTACATTCAAATAAAGATTAACAAAATCTGAGAAGCTAAAAGGTCAATCGATAATCACATACCATGGGTGGTTCAAACTTTTCCAAGTCTCCATTACGCATATCTAGAGCCACCAAGGAGCTCATCAATAGGCCTGGGGGTATTGTTTTCAGATTACATCCATGCCACTTCAACAATCTTAAATTTGGAAAATTCTCATATGAACCAGTAAGTTTCACATCTCTGAGCTGGAGCAATTTAAGGTTCTTCATTTTCACAAGGGAACTTGTTTTAAAAGTCTGCAACCATCACAGTTCTATAACTATCATTGAGAGAGTCCCTAACATGGAGATTACTCATTTAAGTGAGGTATTAAAATATTTGAAACAACTACGTACATACAGAGTCTAGACAAGATTTTACTAGCTAAACAAGGGGTTTGCAAACCGAAGGTTTAAGATCGTGGTTTTACATATTCCAACACTTGGTCGTAAGAGACAAAGCTCCTGACCCAACAATAAAATCTCAAACTAGTTCTCTTCGCCACATAACTGAAACTGGTAAAGAGCACTAACTTACGTCTTGCCACATTTACCCGCCGTTAAGAAAAAGATGTTAGATATTTTAGTGTAATCGGGATTGACTTGGTGATCAAAGCGAATAATAATACACATCAAGCAAGTTAGGAGGTGCGGGAGTGCACGCTTGTTTGAGTTATTATTATTCGAGGTGTACGGGCGGAGCCCGTACTCTACGGGGGTTCCAAGGGGGCAGCGCCCCCTTGGCGGGGGTCCGGGGGCAGCGCCCCTGGGAGCAGGGTCCAAGGGGCGGCAGCCCCTGGCGGGGTCCAAGGGGCAGAGCCCCTGGCTGGGGTCGAGCTTGGAAAAATTTTATTTTAGTTAAATTGCTTTATAGAAAATGCCTTAGAAAATAAAATTTATGAAAATTTATGATAAATTTTCAGACAAAATTTCAAGGCAGTTTTTTAATGCAATTTTCTAAAATTCAAAAATAACTGCCAGAGGCAGTTATCTGCAAGAAACCCTAAAATTCGTTTCTAAGTTTTGGTCACAAATCTCTGGTTCATCAATTTCACTCAAAAACACATACTCAGGTTCAATTCTCGAAATCAGAGTTGTATCCGATTAAATTATTCGGGTGAACCACCGAAATAATTTGATCTGAGAGTGATTACACGCCTCTCTGATCGTCCGGAAAACCGAAATTCCCCAACAAAGATCAAATTAATTTCTGTGAAGATGGCAAGCGGATCGATGAAGGATATGATAATCAAGGAGAACAAACTAGAGAAGTTCGAAGGTGTGGACTTCCGAAGATGGCAGAAGAAGATGCATTTTCTTCTGAGTTCGTTGAAGGTTGTGTACGTGTTGACTACTCCAATCCCGGAAATACAAGAGGAGGGAAATCTGGAGCAAATCAGGAAGAGGTCGAAGTGGGAGAACGACAATTATATCTGTCTTGGCCACATCCTGAACGGTATGTCTGATCCCTTATTTGATGTTTATCAAAATGTTGAAACTGCAAAGATACTGTGGGACACGTTGGAACCCAAATACATGGCAGAAGATTCTTCTAGTAAGAAGTTTCTTGTCAGTAATTTCAATAATTACAAAATGGTTGATGAACGGCCTGTGATGGAACAATATCATGAATTGCTACGAATTCTGGGGCAGTTTGCCCAACATGATATGAAGATGGATGAATCCATCTCTGTTTCGAGTATCATTGACAAGTTACCTCCTTCCTGGAGAGATGTTAAACATAATCTAAACATCAGAAAGGAGAGTTAACTTTGGTTGAACTTGGAAGCCACTTCAGAATTGAAGAAGGCTTGAGAGCACAGGAAAATGTGTTGGTCAATGATGAAAAGAAACGGGCTGGATCAAGTTCTGTGAATATGGTTGAGACAGGTGAATCATCGAAAGGAAACAGTAAGTTCAAAGGGAAACGCAAGTTTCAAGGAAACAACAATTCGGGTTCAAACAAAAAGCCGAATTACCCTTGCTGGAAATGTGGTAAGGTGGGTCACTTTAAGAAGGACTGTAAGTTGATGAAGAAAAACAAGAAGTCTGGTTCAAAGGACAAGCAAGAGGCTGGTTCTAGCGGGTCCAAGGACCCGGGCAAGCAAGGTCAGAATTTAGTACAATTTAATAATTCGGTTCAGAATTATGTGTCACTAATTTCTGAGGCATTTTATGTGCAGGATGATGACATTGCTTGGTGGGTTGATTCGGGTGCAACAAGTCATGTATGCAAGGATCTTCGTTGGTTTAAAGACTTTCAACCAATCGAAGACGGGTCTATCATAAAGATGGGGAATGTTGCAACTGAACCAATCAAGGGAATAGGAACTGTTAATCTTGTGTTTACTTCTGGAAAAACTTTGCTTTTGAACAATGTTTTGTATGCGCCTGGGATTCGAAAGAATCTGTTAAGTGGCATTGTGTTGAATAATTGTGGGTACAAACAAGTATTGGAAAGTGACAAGTATATCTTGTCAAGACATGGTACCTTTGTTGGTTTTGGTTATCTATGTAATGGTATGTTTATGTTGAATGTTGATGTTTCGTTCATGAATGAATCTGTTTGTGTTGCTTCAACTAGTAATGTTAATGATGTACCTTCAACTAGTAATGCAAATTGTATAGCTTCAACTAGTAGTAGAAACAACTTGACTGAATCGGAATTATGGCATGCTAGACTAGGACATGTACATTATAAAAGGGTTAAAGAAATGTCTAAAATGAGCTTAATTCCGCCTATTAACATAAACAATGAAAAATGCCATGTTTGCAAGTTGAATAAGATAACCAAAAAGCCTTTCATGCAACATGTTCATAGGGAAACTAAAGTGTTAGATTTGATACATAGTGATCTATGTGATTTTCATGCTACACCATCTCTAGGTAATAAAAAATATGTAGTAACTTTTATAGATGATGCTACTAGATTTTGTTACGTTTATTTGTTGCATGCTAAGGATGAAGCTCTTGAAAAGTTTAAGATCTATAAACAAGAAGTAGAGCTTCATCGGAGTGGGTTGATCAAAACCCTACATACGGACAGGGGTGGTGAGTACTTTGATCCGGTGTATTTCCAATCTACTGGAATAATACACCATACCACAGCTCCATACACACCGGAACAAAATGGTGTGGCGGAAAGGAAAAATAGGACTTTAAAGGAAATGGTCAATACCATGTTGTCCTATTCGGGCCTAAGTGAGGGCTTTTGGGGTGAGGCTATGTTGACAGCCTGCTATTTGCTAAATAGGGTTCCAAATAAAAGGAACAAGACCACCCCTTATGAGCTTTGGTATAAAAAACCACCTGAGCTGCATAAGCTGAGAGTTTGGGGTTGTAGAGCCGTGGTGAGGCTCACTGATCCTAAGATAAGGAACATAGGGGAAAGAGGTATTGACTGCATTTTCATTGGGTATGCGGAGCATTCATTTGCTCACAGGTTCTATGTTATAGAACCAAATGACTACGTGTCAGTGCATACGGTTATTGAGGCAAGAACTGCAGAGTATGATGAGAATAGATTCTCTTCAATGCCTAGACCTAGAGACATGGTTCCAAGCTCTAGTAACTCTCACATGGCTGATCAAGTGATTGATACTCCTCCGGAACTTAGGAGGAGTGGTAGAGCAAGAAAAGCTAAATCATTTGGTGATGATTTTCAGCTATATTTGGTTGAAGGATCTAGAGATGAAATTAAAATTCAATATCAATATTGCTTCAATATTGAGGAAGATCCTAAAACCTATAGTGAAGCCATGGCATCTCGAGATGTAGCTTTCTGGAAAGAAGCTATAAATGATGAGATGGACTCTATTATGCAGAATAACACTTGGAAACTGTCTGATCTGCCCCCTAGGTGTAAACCACTTGGTTGTAAATGGATCTTCAAGAAGAAGATGAAAGTAGATGGTTCAATTGAAAAGTTTAAAGCCCGATTGGTTATCCAAGGCTTTAGACAAAAGGAAGGAATTGACTACTTTGATACATATGCTCCTGTAGCAAGAATATCCACTATTAGATTGTTGGTTGCCTTGGCTGCAATACACAATCTTGTAATTCACCAAATGGATGTGAAAACTGCTTTCCTGAATGGTGATTTGGATGAGGAGATATATATGAAACAACCAGAGGGTTTTGTTATGCCTGGCAATGAGCATAAGGTGTGTAAGCTAGTTAAGTCATTATATGGCTTAAAGCAAGCACCAAAACAGTGGCATCAAAAGTTTGATGAAGTGGTTTTGTCTAATGGTTTTGTATTAAACCAAGCAGACAAGTGTGTATATAGCAAATTTGATGATTCTAGGAAAGGAGTCATAATTTGTCTATATGTAGATGACATGTTGATCTTCGGTACTGACCAGGATCAAGTTGATAAAACAAAGAAATTTTTGTCATCTTGTTTTGATATGAAAGACTTGGGGGAGGCGGAAGTGATCCTTGGTATAAGGATCAAACGGGAGAACAATGGCATATCTATCTCTCAGTCTCATTATATTGAGAAGATATTGAAAAAGTTCAATTTTCATGATAGTTCTCCAGTTAGCACTCCAATGGATCCTGCTTTTAAGCTCTCACCTAATGAAGGTGTAGCTGTAAGCCAACTTGAATATTCAAGGGCCATTGGATCCCTCATGTATGCCATGATTAGCACTAGACCGGATATAGCTTATGCTGTTGGAAAGCTTAGTAGGTATACTAGCAATCCAGGTGCAAGTCATTGGCAAGCAATGAATCGAGTATTTAGGTACTTGAAAGGAACCATGAAATATGGTTTGACCTATACTGGATTTCCTTCGGTTTTAGAAGGTTATTCGGATGCAAGCTGGATTAAAAATAAGGAAGATCATTCTTCCACGAGTGGATGGACTTTTCTGCTCGGAGGAGGTGCCATATCTTGGGCATCTAAGAAACAGACTTGCATAACTGATTCGACAATGGAGTCTGAGTTTGTAGCATTGGCCGCAGCTGGCAAAGAAGCTGAGTGGCTAAGAAACTTGATTTATGAGATTCCATTGTGGCCCAAACCTATATCACCAATATCTATTAGATGTGATAGTGCTGCTACCTTGGCTAAGGCATATAGCCAAGTGTATAATGGGAAGTCTAGACACTTAGGTGTTAGACACAGCATGATTCGTGAGCTCATCACGCAAGGGGTGATATCGGTGGAGTTTGTGAGAACTCAACAGAATTTAGCCGACCACTTAACCAAAGAGTTATGTAGAGATCTTGTGCACAAGGCGGCTGTAGGGATGGGATTAAAGTCCACCTGAGATTTCTCGTGTTAAGATACCCAATTCCCACCTAATATGACGTTAGGTGCTGAATTCAATGTGGAAAGCTTAACATCTAGAAATTGGAACACATCAGTAGCATCATCCCAAGGTATGTGTTCAGACCTGCAAGTTAAAGGAGGTTGAAGGTTCTCTTCTTAATAGTTCTTTGAAAAATTGCATATGCAGGTGCAAGAATAAAGAGCTACCTATATGAGCATGAAGTTTAGCCGCTTCAAGAAGCTAGGACTTGGCTTTGATATGTTCATTGAAGGATGGGACACAGGCTAGTAAAAATAGTGTCAAGAAAGAACATTAGAGTATGTAAACTTGTGTGTATATTATCTTCATGTATTCACTGAATAGAAAGGGTTCAATCCTTAGCGACACCCCTATATTCGAATATTTGGAATGTGTAATATACTAATGTGAAATTCAATCGTCGCGATATTTCATTTATGCATAAGTTTGATTGTTGTGAATTTGTTTAAGTTAATCAAGGATTACGCTAAAATGGGGGAGGAATGTTAGATATTTTAGTGTAATCGGGATTGACTTGGTGATCAAAGCGAATAATAATACACATCAAGCAAGTTAGGAGGTGCGGGAGTGCACGCTTGTTTGAGTTATTATTATTCGAGGTGTACGGGCGGAGCCCGTACTCTACGGGGGTTCCAAGGGGGCAGCGCCCCCTTGGCGGGGGTCCGGGGGCAGCGCCCCTGGGAGCAGGGTCCAAGGGGCGGCAGCCCCTGGCGGGGTCCAAGGGGCAGAGCCCCTGGCTGGGGTCGAGCTTGGAAAAATTTTATTTTAGTTAAATTGCTTTATAGAAAATGCCTTAGAAAATAAAATTTATGAAAATTTATGATAAATTTTCAGACAAAATTTCAAGGCAGTTTTTTAATGCAATTTTCTAAAATTCAAAAATAACTGCCAGAGGCAGTTATCTGCAAGAAACCCTAAAATTCGTTTCTAAGTTTTGGTCACAAATCTCTGGTTCATCAATTTCACTCAAAAACACATACTCAGGTTCAATTCTCGAAATCAGAGTTGTATCCGATTAAATTATTCGGGTGAACCACCGAAATAATTTGATCTGAGAGTGATTACACGCCTCTCTGATCGTCCGGAAAACCGAAATTCCCCAACAAAAGAAACTAAAGCTGCTCAAAATTGGTGAAGAAGACATTAAGACCCACAAATTTTTTACGGGTATTAATGCATGACAATTATTATATAGAGAAGATAAATGTGATTTATTCTAAATGCCAAACATTAAGCACTAGGCCTTCAATTGTCTTACCTCTGATGTCATCGCTTGCTTTGCCTTTGGCATATCAAGCACTAGGCCTTCAATTGTCTTGGAGCCCTATGGAGAAATACATGAAATTAGAAAATGCTTATTTGAAATGATATGTTGTGGAAGTGAGTTTAAAGATACACAGAAGAAGCATGGTCTTACGTCTCCTTTACTCAACAAACAATAAGATTCATCACATTGCCACACTCTACTACGTTTGGCAGGATCTTTGGACTCTTCACGAACTATATTTCTTGCCAAATCTTGAAGAAGGTTATGCATCATGAGTTTTCCAAAATCTCTTGAAACGGTCACGAGGCACCTATTAACGAGGGTCATTATCCCAGATTTTGCATGATAATCATTCTCCAATATCTTTTCCACATCAAATGCATATTCACCGACAAAAAAAGAAGCAATATGGAGAAACAATTCTTTGTGACTGTGACATGCTAAGGATTCAAAGCTCCTCTGTAATACACCTTGGATTTTAGCATCAAGATCTCCTTTCAACGAATTCAGTGAATCCATTCTACTCCTCCAAATTTCTATCATGTTACTTTTTGTCCATGGGTTTTCGACACTAACAAACAGAGAAGAACCCAATACTTTAAGAGCTAGTGGATTTCCACCACAATATTGAGCTAACTCTGCTGCAATCTTCTCAAAACCTTCCATAGGAATTTTGGAACCAAAGGCATGCCAACTTAAGAGCTCTAATGATTCATCAGGATTCAACAATTCAAGTTTGTACACACGGCACCTCCAAGATATGGATTCAAACCATGTATCAATGTTTAGAAGCCTTGTTGTTATAATGATCTTGCTTTGTGTATCTAACACCTTTGCTCCAAATAAAGTGCTTAGTATGTCTGAGTCATCAATATCATCAACAACAATAAGGACTCTTTTCCTTTCTATGGCTCTCTCGATTTGAAGTGTTCCCTCAGAAACATTAGATATCACTATATTAGTTCCTAAAACATCTCTGAGAAGTTGTTTCTGTAGACCAAGCAAAACACCTGGTTTATCCTCAATCTCTTCAAGAAAACTGCTGCTTTCAAAGTGTTGCTTGTTTGTGTTATAAATGTGCTTGACAAGTGTTGTCTTACCACTTCCTCCCATACCACAAATTGCTAGAACTGGAAAACCAGGCTGCTCATATCTCAACCAGGAATTAATATCTCGGGCTCTAATCTCTATTCCAGTTAGATTGGGCGGACTACAGAGTAGTTTCAAATCTAGTTCATGGTAAACTTTGTGAACGATTTCTGCAATAAAGGCGGTTTCAGACCTGTAACAAAAGAAGGAAAATGATCAGCAAATCATTAGAACCCCTCACAAAATAAATGCTTCAGCCACCATAAACTTCATCAAACCACCTTAAACTAGTAACCGGAGTGGCATAGAAAATGTAATGCAATACGAGTAAAACCAGATTTTAATAATGACAAGCCGTATCAAACCCTCACCCATGACTTGTTTTGTATATTTTCACGTATTGACTCCTTACACTTACTAGACCCATTTTACCACTATAATAACCGTTTAGCACTTAGCAGACTCCTACATTTTGGGACCAATAAAACAACTACAAGGAACATAATTCACGTTGCAATCCAGAGGTTTTTTTTAAATAACCAGTATTTTCACATCGTCTATACGTTTTTCAGGAGTCAAAAGTAGAGATGGACACTAATTGTTGATAAAGATGCTAATCTTACGAGCAGGACATCTAATGTATTTATCTAATGTATTTGATTTTTAATTCTTTATTATTACATGTAAGTAGTAATATGCAACTAGGGGACGCTAAAAATGAAAACCACCTCCAGTTGCGAGAACCACTCTCCACCAATCAAATAATGACAACCAAAAGGGTAACATAGTCATTTAATCAAAACCATCAAATCATCTCTCTCTCCTCTTTAAAGTATCTTTTTAAAGTTTTTTCAATTTCTCTCTCTTCACATTTCTCTCTCCTCTTTTTGTTATTTTGTAAAAAAAGTTTTTCTAAAAAAAATTGTAAAAAAGCTTTCGTAAAAAAATATAAAAAAGTTTAAAAACGTGCGTGTAAAAAAGGGTTTTTGTAAAAAAAAAGGTTAAAACCGTAAAAAGTTTTGGAATAAATTTTTGTCTTTTGTAAAAAAGTTTTATAAAAAAAAGTTTAAAACCGTAAAAAAAGTTTTCGTAAAAAAAAAACGTAAAAAAGTTTAAAAAACGTGTGTGTAAAAAAAAGTTTTTGTAAAAAACAGGTTAAAACCGTAAAAAAAATTCGTATGACTTTTTTTTCTTTGTTAAAAAGTTTTTGTAAAAAAAATTGTAAAAAAAAAGTTTAAAACCGTAAAAAAATTTTCGTAAAAAAAAAAAGTTTAAAACCGTAAAAAAAGTTTAAAAACGTGTGTAGAAAAACAGCGGGTAAATACGGGGGGTAAAAAACGGTGCGTAAAAAAACCAGCACGTAAAAAACGGCTCGTAAAAAAACCGAGTGATAAAACGACGCGTAAATACGGGGCGTGAATACAGGGGAGTAAAACGGTGCGTAAAAACGGGGGCGAAAAAAAACGGCGCATAAAACCGGGCGTAAAAACGGTGCGTAAAACCGGGAGTAAAAACGACGCGTAAAAACGTGACGTAAAAAACGGCTCGTAAAAACGTTTTTTGTAAAAAAAATCCTGACAAAAATTGTTTTTTCTAAAAAAAAACAGATTTTAAAATGTTTTTTAATTAAAAATCTGATTTTAATAAAAAACAATTAATTTAATAAGACAAAAAAAGTAATAAAAAACAATATATACAATAAGAAAAACAAGCAAATTTATTAAACTGCCATTTTGACATTAAAATATTAAAAATATAATAAGACAAAAGAATTTAATATTGTTTTTATAACTTTTAATATCATACATCCATCTCCAAATATCAATGGTTGGAAAGTTTTTTTTTTTTTTTTTTTGAACGGCAAATTTAGATCACTGACGGACCACTGGAGTATCGTCGTGCCACCAGTGGAACCACCCGATCATATCCATACCCACTAGGTATTATGCATATACACCAATTCAGGAGGAAACCCAATAAATATGGGAAAACTCCATTGTGGGAATCGAACCCAGGACCTATTGGTTCGAAAGCTTTATCCCACCTCCAAGATGCCATTAGGCTATAAAGCCATGGGCCAATGGTTGGAAAGTGGTTCTCGTGATTCTCTTAGCTGGGGGTGGTTTTCATTTTAGCAACTCACTATACAACTATTTGTTATAAATGTTTTTTTCTTGCATCATCTTTTATACCCAAACCCGTGTAGTACACGACCTACTAATAAAATACATAGCACCATTTTCGTTTTTGTCCTTGAGATATATGCTAAACTTTAAAAAATATATATCAAATCAAAATTCCAAAACTAAAATTTGATAGTCGATAAATCAAAGTAAAAGTAATTACTGTAAAGATATAGAATAGAAGCATACCCAGAAACAACCATTCCCTTCAAATTAGCCACCTCTCTTAAGGCTGCCTTCCACCTATTCACATTATCCTCCGTCCATTTTGATCCTATTCTCGATTCAACCGTGAAACTTCCTCGCTGGTTCCTGACATCCGAAGGATCAACGCCATAAAACACAGGTAGCACGAAATGATCGCCCTTCCTCTTCTGCTCAAGGATCAACCAGAGCTCATCAAGGCACCAAGTTGAAACGGCAAAGTTCTCTGAAAATACAATTACAGAAGCCCTGGATTCTATTATTGATCTCTCTATTTCTGGCTTGAGTTCTTGACCATCACGGATTTCATCTTCATCCCTGAAAGTCCTAATTCCCGCTTGGTGTAAGGCCTCATAGAGATGATCCGTAAAAGAATGGCGAGTGTCTAAGCTTAGAAAAACTTCATACTCGTAACGGGCTGGGGCAGATGAAGTAGAAGCCATTGAAAAGTCAACAAGCTGTGAAAGAAATCAGGTGAGGGGATTGAGAACAACAGAATGAAGAGTGTAACTGAAGTTGAGAGATAGAATAATAAAGCCATTAAAAAGCCAAAAAGTCTTATGAAAATATCATGGCCAATTGCATTGCATAATAATATAAAGTAGTTGGTTTCAAAATTTCCTGGAAACTGGTTAGCAAGAAAGAGGGTGAGTCTATTATTAACAAAGACCCAAAAGTCATACTTTCACACCAAAAGTATGGAGAAAAATGTGTAGTGGGGACATAAAAATAAGGGAGGATTGTACCCCAATTTCAACAATAGAGGTTTAATATTTGAAACAGTTGTGCTCTTCGATTTTCTGTTAGCTATTTGTGATGGCATTTGGTTTTTTAATAACACACACGTCACGATCCATGTTCTGGTTTGATTGGTTTTGTTCTTTGTTTTGCCTTTGATCTATGAAAATATATAAATTCCAGATATTCCCACAATGCAATTTGAAGGATTAGCTTACTC
Organism: Helianthus annuus; assembly: GCF_002127325.2. Taxonomy (NCBI): domain Eukaryota; kingdom Viridiplantae; phylum Streptophyta; class Magnoliopsida; order Asterales; family Asteraceae; genus Helianthus; species Helianthus annuus. The sequence goes on along the minus strand of NC_035435.2, from coordinate 21,329,860 downwards.
TTGAATGCAATCGGAGGATCAGAGACAGCAATTCTTTTTAATGAAGGTTGTGGTTGACTTGGCTATTTAGAAGTAGCTATGACTATGCCATCTAAATTTACCAGTTGATAATGTGAAGAAAGTTATGTGATCAGAGGAATAATTCCAGAAGCGGAAAGCAGAACCTTTAACAAATTATATACTTTCATAGTAATATCCAGAAAAAAACCTTCCTGTAGTTCCATTAAAATTACAAATTTACGGTTTGTCATTTAGCCCAAACTCAGTTAACCTTAACCATTAAGTGAAGGACAAATTGGTATTTTTACCCATTTATTTAATAAAACCATTTTTATAATTTTAACAACTAAAACAAAATGAATTATAAGTATAAACACACACCCTCACTCTATCTAAGGGTAAACTCCCACCCTCACCAGCACCACTACCTAAGTTCACCCACCCCTAACCCTACCCCCACCCCATACCACCACCACAAAATTAAGCCTAGTCTACAACCAAACATAAAAGGAAATACATTCTGTTTGTTAAAAGTCTAAATCATTGGACACTAAGGCCCTGTTTGGTTACAGAATTCACAAAAGTCTAAATCATTGGACACTAAAGCCCTGACCCTAATATCCGCAGGCTGACCCGAACCCGACCCGTTCAACCAGAATTTTTTTATTTTTTTCAGCAAATTAATATATTAAAATTAATATCTAATATCTACTAAAAAACACAAATTAGATAATAAAATTACATTAAAATCATGAAATCTTATGTTAATTTATATTTTTAAGTTATAAGTATAGCATAAAATACACACCAAATTTAATTTATAACATATAAGATATTGTAAAAATATAATATTATAGAAATGGGTTAAACGGGTCAACCCGCCAACATGACCGGGTTGACCCGAACCTGACCCTTTTAGCTAAACGGGTTTGCGGGTTCAACCTGAAACTGACCCGAACCCGTTTAGACTAAACCCAAACCCACGAATTTTGTGTTAGGTTCGTGTCGTGTTTTCGGGTCGGGTTAGAAATTCACACCCCTAGAATTTGTGTTTGGTTGTCATCTTTATTGGATTTCCCAAATCTTTTACCCAAGTGATCGAACATTCCAGTGGATGTTTAATTTTTACCAAAAGACCCGGTCCTATTTTCTTGGCTTAGCATTTGGAACGACCATTAGTACACAACAGGGGAACCATAGAACCAGAAATCAAACAATTAAATCGAAACAAATGTGGAAATCAGACAAGAAATTGACCCATTAGAACCATGGCCACCTTCGGCTCTTTGTATCACAACATCAAATAACAAACAAATAAACTCATTAACGAATAAATAGATTAAACTCAAATTGTAACAATGGAACTGAAGAACATGAAAAAACCTTTATTTGCTGCTTTAGAAATTAAGATGCAACTATATGAGGCTAGAATTCGATGTAACCATCAAACTGTTACATCAAAGAAGAAGAAGAACGGTGAGAAAAAACGAAGTACACAGTCGACAAGAAAGTACATAATCTCAAATAAAATTGTAACAGTGAAGAACAATCTGATGGATCGACATACCTAATCGATAAGGAAGAACAAAATTCTAGTTGTTTAGTTGACATACTGCTTCTTGATCTAAGGCTTTGTCATAGGAAGATGACCATGACGTGGGGTTGGAGATAAGCTGGTGTGGGGGTGAATGGTGGTAGCTAGTGTGCTCGTGGCGGTAGGTGGTGGTGAGGATGGGAGTTTGCCTTAGATAAAGAGAGTGTGTGTTTATATAAAAATACTAGGCTATCACCGGGAACATAAACAAAAGTACACAAATAAAATTTACGAATGACATTAATAAAGAAATTATAAGCGTCTTTTATGAAATCATATGTATTTGGTTATAGTTTTTCTTTTATTAAGATTCATCCATTAATGTTAAACAGAATACTTTTTTGTTATCACCCGGGATTGCTTCTCAGGCTCGAGAAATTTACTTATATTAAAAACTATTTATAATTAATATGTGTTTACCCATTTCATTAACCATATTTTCCTTGTAGCCACATTATAGTATATGTTTGCCCATTCATTTACCATACTTTCCTTGTAGCCACAGATACAATACTAAATGTCATAAAATATAAAAAAAATAACTGATATAATATGATATTACGTGTTATAAAAAGAAACTGCTATAAGATAAGAACGGTATTATGTAAGTTTCAAAAGAAGGGTCAACCAATAAGTATAAAAATATGTACTTATATTATAAATCTCTACTGGTTGGGTAAATAAAAAAATTAATACTTGAAAAGTAGCCAAGTATGTTGTTAAAACAAAAAACAAAAACAAAAAAAAAAAAACAATCTAAATCTAATTGACTAAGAATACAACACACATCTTGCTTAATATATATACATTAGACACGCAACCTTTTTACGCAACCTTTTTACGACAAAATACTTGTATACATGTGATGATTCTAACTTCCGGTTCTCATTGGAACCTCACATTCGCACGACCTCACAGTGTGTAATAACAGTTAAATACTGAAGAAGCACGTCAACTTAAACTGTATAAAAGTGAAAATCATAGTGCAATGTAGCACTACTATGACATTACTGATGGCTTTATCTCCTTAGGTTTAAAGTGCAAAAAGAAGGAAAGAAGAAAATAAATAGGAATACTTCAAAGACCCTAAAAATAAATAAAAAAACAAAAAAAAACTATATTTGCAAGTTGGTTAAATAATAAAACATATAACACCCGAGAATTAACTCCAATGCTAAAAAATGAACCCTGAATTCAAAAAAGAAATAAATAGATTTACAATGGGGCAAAACGATACTGTTTTGAGAATATACAATGCAAAGCTAATTTTCGGAATCAATCAGCAGCTGCAAAAGTTCCAATTTGACAATAATCTTCAGACAAATCAGCTTGGGACTTGCTACGTACAACTGTTGGCGGAGCCCACTTCTTGCAGCCAAACACAGAAGCACATCCCTGTCCTTCAGCATTTTACGACACATTATATAACAGCCAAAACCCGGTCCCCTTGAGTCTGAATAGGGTACCAGAACTGAGTCTTCATAAGCTAACCGGCCCAAACGTATAACCCGGAACCTTTACCAGCATAAATCCAACCAATACAGGTCCGAATAAAAGTCTGATGCTGACCCAAAGTCCCAAACCCGTTTAGGCCAAACACAAGCCCACGTATCGTGTTAAGTTTGACATGTGTGAGAAATTCACACCCCTAAGCATACCGAACTTCTCAAATTTCACGGGATGTTCGACAGAATATTGAACAGTCTACACAGCTGAATAATATGGTTAACAGATAATAATAATAATAATAATAATTAAATGTATAATATATTTCAATATTAATACCTCTTGTAGATCTAGTTTAAGATTCTCGAGTCCACCGATGTCTTCCCAGCTAACGTTCGGAACTTTGACAATAGTCTCACGAAGAGCAGAAGGATTGCTGGTCCCGAGGGCGGTCTGAAAATGCTCATTCGTAACTGTCATGAAGTTAAGAATTTCCGCATCGATGGACTCGTCTTCCAAATCGATCACGTCCGTTTTCTCTCTGATGCATTGGAGTGCAGCCTCGGTGCATAGAGCTGCCAGATTGGTATATCGCCGATCAAAACGACGTCGGCTCCACCAATGGACTCGTCTTACTTTCCTCACTTCTAACACAACCTCGTGCCATATACTCCCCTGACCTCTCCTTCAGCTTCTTATAAACTATTTGACCTAAATCATCAAATCACAAAACAATTCAATTTCCATTTCAATGTCAAATCTCTCATATCTATCTGTTGTTTTGTAACTACAGGAAGAAAAAGTTTGTTTTCTTGTTCTTGAGAAGAATGGTGCAGCGGCTGCTGGTGCAGCGGCTGCTGGTGCAGCGGCTGCTGGTGCAGCGGCTGCTGGTGCAGCGGCTGCTGGTGCAGCGGCTGCTGGTGCAGCGGCTGCTGGTGCAGCGGCTGCTGGTGCAGCGGCTGCTGGTGCAGCGGCTGCTGGTGCAGCGGCTGCTGGTGCAGCGGCTGCTGGTGCAGCGGCTGCTGGTGCAGCATCAGCAAAAACACCACCACCACCTGAAGGAATAATCCAACAAAATAATTTTGTTTCGGACCGAGACGGGTTTCGACGCGAGCCGTTTCGACCCGTACCGTTTCGACGCGTACCATTTCAACCAGTACCGTTTGTCCGTTTCAACGCGAACAGTAAAATAAGGAGGATTCCATCCATCTCCACCCACCAATTCAACACTATTATGTTAATTCTGTACACCTACCAAAATGCTAATAAATCATGTATATGAATTTCACCTATAATTGACCAAGATTTTTTTTAATGGCCAATCAATATTCAATTTTATTCCAAAAAGTTCACGACCAACACGATGCTAGCTATCTTTTGCACTTGACAGGAACGGGATCCCCACCATTTGTACCAAACTTTGCAGCTCTGCACTTTCCACGTTATCCATTAAACGGAAATAAATGTTAATGGATTCCAAAAATAACAAATAACAAAGTACCATATTACCCCTAATTGAAACGGTTAATATTATCTCTTTTTACCTTAGAATTATTCCCGGTCAAATTTAAAATTTTGTTAAAAGTTTGTACCCGGATTTCGCCTTTGATGCTAGCCCGTACCCCTTGTGTAAATTGTTTCGTCTCGTCTCATCTGGAACAAATATGCAAAGACACATAAGGGTGACAATTTTGACCCATTTATAACCAGGCCAATTAACACGGCTAAAAAATGATTCAATATAGGTCAATTAAAAGATCTCAAAAATGATTAAGATATGTCGAACGGTGCTGCATAAGATTTTTTAATGATATTATAATTAAAAAACTCTAAATAGTGGACAAAAGTGATTAAACCCAGCGTGACCCGTCCTACTTTGACCCATGCCAAATGTTACCTATTTTCAATCATTACCCAAACAACCCAGTTTGCCACCTCTAGTAAAGACATTTAAATTACATTAAATGTTGATAACTTACCATAGAGAACGTTCCCAGCAAATCACTCACAGATTTTGTATAAAGGAAGGAGCACTTGATAAGCAAGAGTTTGACCATCATTTTGGTCAGCGTTTTCAATAACTGAACTGTTATCAATGATTTTTTGGTTGTATTGTTCCGAAAATATCAAAGAGGAGTCTCATCTGCAAATTTAATCAAAACTAACTGTCAGCAAAATGAAAGTCCGATAGAACCTATGAACATTTATTATTTGTTTTAAATAGAGTTGGCAACGGGTTGTATGAAACTAAAAAAAATTAGCTAAAATGAGAAGGGGTCAAATGGGTTATGGTCATGAAAAATCTACTACCAGTTCATAAGTCAACTTAGAAAAGAATTGACCAGATTATTGTAACAGTATCAATCATGACCCGTTATTTAAGTAAATTATAACAACTAATTTCAAACCGATTCCACCTTTTTGACCCAAACCAAATTAATACTATTCTAAAAAAGCCTATCTTGACACAAACTCATTTTGCTCATAAGCTGTTTTTGACCTAAGCTTAGTTTGACCCGTTAACCAACCTGACCCACACATTTTACCCGGCTTACGGTACATATTCAATGCTTAATATCCTACAGTATTCATGCCAGATGTGAATTTCACATAGACCTTACCTTCTCAATGTTTTCCATCATCACCCCTTTAACTTCTGAAACCCGAGCCTTCACATTCGAAAGCTTACTGATCTCTTCTGGATGATCCACACAATATTGCATCTGTTGCTTCAACTTGGGACTGGGACTGACAAAAAAGGTTTGTGTAAGTGCATGAGAACTACAGAACTAAAAGCTTGATACTTAATACATGGGAAGATTATTGCAGTTAAAAAAGAGAGTGGAAATACCCAAATTCTTTGTTCAGGCTGTTGGCAGTAGCAGTTGCAGCTTTCCCACCACCATATTTCTTGGAGACGTCATCCTTGATACGCTCAAGACAAGCAATTGGAACCTGTCTGCCAATGGATTCAACCACAACAACACAGTATGCTTCATGAATAGAGAAGATAAGGTGGTGTTTGTTTTTTCAGATGCAAAAGGTCTGCAGTCTGCGGACCACATCTGCAGACATCTGCAGGAGAAGAGGTGGACCAAAGGTCTGCAGTCTGTAAGGAGAAGAGGGTTTGTTTTTTTTTTACTTCTAAAAAACCACTTTACTCTCCTCAAATCAAAATCAGACCTCACAAGTCACAACACAACCAAACATTTCTCTCAAACGTCTCTGTTACTCTCTGTGCTCGAACCTACCATCTCCACCGCCGTACACGGTGGTTCTGACGCCGGCAACACAGTCACCGTCGCCGCAGATGGCTCCACCGCCGCCGTACGCCGCTCCCTCCATCTCTGAACTCTCTCTCCTGCTCGAACAACCCGACGCCACCACCGTCGCCGTGAACCTCCATCTCCGATCTGCGAGTAGGGGGTTTGGTATAGGGTGGAAAATGGTTTAGGTGGGTGTTGTTGGCCAGAGCTAGCGACCAGAGCTCGAGGAAGAGAGCAGATGGGTGTGCTTTGTTTGGAGGAGATGAAATTTGTCTCTGTGTTTGATGTGAATTTGCAGAGAAGGGATTGGGGAAGAAAAGGGTGTATGCGGCTGCAACATTTGTGAAAAAAAAAATGAGGGTTTGAAAGAGGGAAGATGTGAGAAGAGGTGAGAAGAGGTGGGCTTATGTCTGCGTGGGGAAGAGGTAAAAGGTGAGAAGTGCTTCGGGAAAACAAACAAGCTGCATGACCCAAAGGTCTGCGCGTGTCTGCGCGACGTAGACATAAGTTTATTAGCCAAGCGCATAAAAAAATCCAGGCATTTAAGCTGTTAAATTTACTGTTTTATCTATGCTTGGTTGGTGAATATAGTTTATCGTATACTTAAAGTGTATTTCCACCATGTTTGTATGCTTGTTGAGGCATGGTTAAGCTATTAAACTATCATAAGAAGTTAAGAACTTCACATTCTACAGATATGGATCCCACCTCAACTTTGGAACCTTGAATTCAACCTACAAACTGATGTAATTAACAGTAACATTTACATCATAAAAGATATCTACATGATTGAACCAGTAGCTGACAGGTGGTTATATTACAGCCTGATTGGTGAAGCACTAGTATAACACTCAGATCAGGGTATCAAAGAAATGTCAAACTTGTAACTGTAGCCAAATTGACGTGTAGAACACCAAAATTCTCAACAATAAAGACAAATTCACAAAGTTATTTCCAGTACAAGTAAGATTAAACAAAATCTAACCTTCAGCAATTGTTGAATTTGTTCAAGATAGTCAACATAACTTTCTTTTGGTATAGACGTGACATACTATTATTAACCTGGTTCCCGGGTTATTTACTTCATATGAAATGTTGGAAAATGGATAATTTCCAGCAGGGATTTAGGTGATACACGTTTGACGCTCCCCATCCTCGAGGAATGACATATCGTTGCTAAAACATAAGCTCTAAACTTGCTCCCAATAAAATTGTATCTGTCATAACAAACATATGATTTTTCAATAAAAGATTACTGCTAAAACAAAACTAATTCATTCAGTCATTCATAACTAACTTGCCTCAACTTTCCTATGTAACCACTGTTGCCTTTTGATATATCATCATCATTTAGAGAAATTATATAATGATAATGCGCCGAAACCTCTTTGCAGCAAAATACAAACCGAACCGGCCGGTTTTCATGGTTTGATGGTTCGGTTTTGAGGTTTTATACAAAAAAAACCATTTTTCTTACAAAAGCAACTGTGTTTGTGCACCCTTCATGCCCCAACAGTTTATCAGCAAGACCAATTCTGTTTACAAGAGTCTACAACAACAATCATACAAATCAAAGCCCAATATTCTTTTAGGAACACAATATATTATCACCACATTTCTCCATCATCCATCAATTAAATTCATTAGAACAGTTTTTTTAATAAATAAACAAACAAACAATCATCATGATGTTAGAATCTAGAACAACAGAAATACACAATCCAGCCAGCTAACAACAACAAACCCAAATATAAATTTCTCAAATGAAAAAAAGTTACAAACAAACCTCAGAAGCAACTTTAGAGTTAAAAAATCCACACATGAAAGTTAAACCCTAGATCTGCAACTTTAGAGCAACAAAAATCGGATTCAAGAACTAAAGCGCATGACCCAATAAAATCAAAAGAAGGTCGTCGGACATACCTCTGTTTGTCGGGACCTGCCACAACCACCATCTACACCTGGGAACTCGTCTTTATATCCACCGATCTGCTTGAGTTCTACCACCGGAACCCTAGACTACAAAACAACAAATGTATCTTGAATTCTTATAAACCCTTGTTGCAACAACTACAACATATGAAAGCGAGAACAGAAAATGAAAGAGTATACCTGATGCTTGAATGTTCAGATTTAAGAGGCTTCATCGAGAAGGAAGATGTATGCGATATCTAGGGCTTCGAAAACAATCCTACACAGGTCATACAAAGAAAAAACATCAACATAATATAAATGTAAATAATAAAGTGTCATCAAGGATGGATGATTGTGTACCGCGAAACCCTAATCGCACCCTAAATTAATCAAATAAAAAATATTAGAATGAAGAATCATAATACAATGAAAGTATAAATTTCACAAAAGGAAAGCACCTAAAGATATCTTCGGATTGCATAGGGTTTCTGAGATTTGAAATCGGATTGCAATGACGAAATGGAAACCCAGTCTACATATTCACAAACACAAAATACACTTAGAAATCAGGATCGAAAGATAAACCTGACTGGATTACACCAATATCCCCTAGAAATCGAAAGACCCAATGATGTTCCAATTGTTGTTAAGAGCAAAAGTGATACCATTTAGATTGTTATTGTAATCGGAAGTGGTACCTGGTTTGTTTAACCATTAGAGAAGAGAATGATGATTCATGATGAAGGGGAAGGAAGGTTAGGGTTTACAAAAGAATGGTGATTTGATATCGATGACTGATGATGAAAGAACGAACGATGGAGGCGAAGGAGATTAGGGTTTCTGAAACATAGGGTGAAAGGATGATGGATTCTTACATGATTTATACTCCGGGTCATATTTGTGGGTATGGTTATCTCCATTCGGATCCCGTGTAGAAATAACATGTTCCCCACATTTTCCCGCCAAAAACCTATTGAGGTTGCACCACAAATTGACACGTGTCCCAAACCTTATTCATATATTATATATATAAATATAGATAGGGTAAATTACTTTTTGAGTCCTTATGTTTTTATGTTTTAGTGGTTTTAACTAGTTGAGTCCAAAAACAAAAAGTTTAATAACCTGAGTCCCTATAAGTATTTTCATTAACCATTTGAGTCCTTTTGAGTCCAAATTTTAACCTTTTGAGTCCAATTTTTTGGACTTAATCGTTATAAAATGAACAAAATTGGACTCAAAACGTTATAAAATAAATGGCTATGGACTCAGGGCGTTAAACTTTTTGATTTTGGACTCAAGTGGTTAAAACCACTAAAACACAGGGACTCAAAAAGTAATTTACTCAAAAATATATATTATATAATATATAATTTATTTTGTTTTAGTTATGATGAAACACTGGTTAACACTGATGGTGAACTAGCTGGATTGTCTCTTCTGTGGGTTCAATCTTCTTCCTTACTCGCCAAATGACTAGGTCCTGCAAAACAACAAAACTGTTAGCTCGTTAAGAGGGGAATATGGGGGTTTCCCTCTTAACCGGGCTCCGGCGTGAGAATAAGTACTGCCCTGAGGAAGAAAACAGTGTGTGTGTTGAGAGTGAGAGTGTGGAGAATCCCCTAACCTGAATGATGAAGGGTCCTATTTTATAGCCGGAGGGTGAAGGAGGGAGGAGCAGCCTCGCCAGCTGTTATCGGACGCCAGCTGTCCGACCAAGGGGAATATCCCCTTGGTCTCCCCTGTTGCGTTCAGGATAGTGGTCCACGTGGCGCGCCGATATTTGTCCATGCTGGGGAAATTGTACTGCTGTTGTCGGCCTGCTCCTGGATTTGTTGCAGGTCCACATGGCGCTTGGTCACTGGTTACACGTGTTGTCCTTCTTGTTGGGAGGAGCATCTTTGGTGCCACCTTGACGTCTTCCAGAAGCTTCTAGAAGCATCTGGATTCACTTGCTGATGTAGGCGCCATGTTGGATGAAAAAGTGGTTTGGTCCTTGCCATGTAGGCAAAGAATTGGGACCATACCTCTTCAAGTCCCCCCAATCCAGTGTGCCTTCTAGTTGAGTTGATCGTCTAGGAGGGATTTTGGACTTATAAGGATAATGGTTGTTGTTGTTGTGTTTGTTTGTTTGTTTGTTTTTTTTTGGTTGCCTTGCGCGGTTGAACCAAGTGGACGCATGGCGTACAATGGTTGCTGCGAAGTTGAGCCAAGTGGACGCACGGTGCATGGCGTACAATGGTAACTGCGGAGTTGAGCCAAGTGGACGCATGGCGCATGGCGTACAATGGTAACTGCAAAGTTGAGCCAAGTGGACGCATGGCGCATGGCTTACCATGGTAACTTCTAAAAGAAGTTTTCCCTTCTTGGTTTGAAGACAACTGTCGTGACTGCTTGATGTCCCTGTCTTTTCGGAGGTGAACATGCGCCCTTTCAGACGTGTCAGTTGCTTTTTCTCCACGTTGTCAGGTGTGCGTCACCTACTTTTTCGAAAAAAGAGGTGACAGTTTCTCTTCCCTATGACGTGTCCTTTCCCCGTTGGTTGTTTACCTGTACTCCTGACAGTCCACTACCCATCACATTTAATGCGATGGGTATAAATATATGGCGGTTCCTCCATTTTCTTTCACTTTCAAAATTTGAATTCCATTTCCTTCTCATCTTTTTCTCTCTTTCTCTTCCTCTTCCATCTGTTTCATCCCTATCTCCTCTTTTCATCTTCCTACATTATGTCTACCGGAGCTAATCCTTCGACGAAAAAGAGAAAGTATAAACCCAGGAATCCTCCAGGTCCTGACCGGGCGGCGATAGGTTGGAAAGAGGAGGAATTCCAAAATTTGGTTAGAGATATGGGTTTTCTTCCTGAGTGGGGTGCTCAGTTTCCCACCCCAAATTCCACTGCTTTGGATGCTCCCCCCGGTTATATAGATTTGTATGCGGCCTTCTTCTGGAAGGGTAACTTCCATCTCCCTATGACGAAGTTTACTGCGGAGGTGTTGACAAACTACGGGTTGCATATTTCTCAAATCAATGCTTTAGGGTTACCTTGGCTTACACATTTCAAGTTTATATGCAAGGCCAACCGTCTTGAGCCAACCTTCGAGATGTTCAATGTGTTTTACAACGTGAGTTACACCGGGGGTTTTTACTCCTTTAACTCCCGGACCGGTGGTGTTATCCCTTGTAGTTCCAACCCACCGAAGAGCCTGCACGATTGGAAACAGAAGTTCTTCTATATTCGCCATGGGGTTATTACGGTGGATATGCATTACCGAGCAGAGGGTGAAGGGATCCCCAAGGTAAATGTCTCTATAGATTTTGCTGAGCAAGAGTGGTATAAGACGTTGACGTGGAAAACCACTTCTATTTCACAAATTGAGGAGAGAGCGTTGGTGGGTGCTGGTATGAGCATGTTGGGGGTCCCGAAGAACCCTAGGGGTATCCCTGTTTATGGCTATCAGGGCAAAGGTATTTACGGTTGCTCGTGTGTTTGTGTTTTCCTCTGATTTTGTTATGTTCTTCCTCATGGTTTGATATTTTTCAGTTGGGTATAGTTTGTTGAATGTTCTTGACACAAAGGCCGGTGGTGCCATGATTGAAGCGATACAACCGGAGGGGAGACCGACGTGGTTGGATCAGATCCGAAACCGTTTCTTGCACCCTACCAACGATAGTTTTTCCGCTTATGCCAATACTATCTTAGGTGAAGATGATGAAGATGATTTTGACGATACTACTGACCCCACTCGAGAGGAGGTTATTGTCCTTTCGAGTGAGGGTTTTGACAGATCTCTTGAAGGCCTAATCCCTCATTCCGCGCGTGCAGGTCCGGTGTAAGGGGCTGCTAATGAACCGGTGAATGAGCCTGTTGGTGATGGTCCTGATCCTCCAGTTGAAACTGCTGAGCAGTTAGAGACCAGAAAGAAGAAAAAACTGGATAAGTCTGAGAAGAAGGAGAAGAAGGTTGAGGAGAACGTTACTGAAGCTCCTCGTAAGCGACCTTCTACCCTTCCTTTCCTGGATTATGTTGTCGTTTCTGATACGCTATCTGGTTTAGGCGCAGGGGGTAAGCGTATTGAGCGTGACCCTCAGGACGATGAAACTTTGACGGAGATCGTGAAGAAGGCGAAAGTTCTTGAGGATAAGAAGAAGGAGCTTGACAAACAAGCTGCTGTTGCTCTTACCGCCAAGAGATCTAAGCTTCAAAAGGAAACTCCTCCTGCACCCTCAGAGTCTGAGATTGACATGGGTGTTTTTAGCGCGAAGCGTGGTAATCTCTTGGAGGAGATATATGTTGCTTCTGGCTCTCGAGGTAAAAACTTTTTCACTTGTAAGTCTTGTTAATTGCCTTTTGTTCCTGGTTTTTGACTGTCATTGTTGTCTAGCAACAGGTGTTAAGTCGGGTAAGGCTCCGCACAAGATTGACATTTCAATGATTACTCCTCCTGCCTCTCCACCTTCTAGGACATTCGACTTGCCCCCCCCCCCCCCCCGGTGATGATCTGGGTGAGAAGAAAAAACAAGATGATGTGGAGGTTGAACATGTTGGTGAAGGTGGTGCTGCAGGTGGTGCTGGTGATGCAGGTGGTGCTGGTGGTGATGGTCGAGGTAAAGGTGTTGAGACCGAGGCAGAGTCGAGTAAGGCTACACCTCGCCAAACCATCTATACCAGGCGTCCACCAGGTTCTCGAGGTGGTGCTACTTCGGGGGTACCCCGAAGTCCTGAGTATGAGCATGTTCAAGCTGGATCCTCGGACACCCATAACCCAGCATGTGCTGATCTGCCGCATGCTCCTCGATGGAACTTGACCCAGGGCTCCCGGATGACCGAGCTTGCTAACTGTCGTGAGTTCTTTTCTCTGTCTCTCCCCCTGCTGAGAGAATGTTTCAAAAAAGACGCAACTGGTTTGATCTGTTGGATGATCATATCCACGCCGGTGTCAACTTCTTTGCTACTTCCCAAGAGATCGTCCGGGAGTGGCAGTTGATAGGGGAGGATACTCTTGAATTTGAAAATGCGAAGAAGTCTTTCGCTGAAGAGAAAGAGAAATTCAATGCCGAAAAGAAGGGTTTGTTATGGAGGGTTACTGATGCTGAAGAAAAGCTTGCTAAAGAAAAACAAGTGAATATTGACAAGCAGAAAGATTGGGAGTTTGCTTGTGAGCGTACAAATAAAGAGTTGCAAGCGCATCGAGAAGCCATTGTTAGGTTGTCTGGTGAGAAGACCAAAATCAGCGATGAAGCTGAGGAAGAGCGCGCTGCGCATCGAAAAAGAGAACAAGAGTATGTCGCGCGCATAGCCAAATTGGAGAAGTTCGCTGAGGAAAAAATTGCCGAGAGCAAAGCTTCTGAGGTCTTGGTTGAAGAAGTCACTACTGATTGTAAATGGCTACTTGCTCGCGCGGTGCCTCTGGTAATTTCTTTTATTCATTTTTGTTCCTTATTTGATTGATAATTGTTGCTTCCCTTATGCGTATATTATTTATGCAGATTTCGCAACGTATTGCTGGATCTGAAGAACTAGCCCGGTATATGTATGATCTTGGCGAAGCTGCGTGTGCTCTTGGTCGTAAGGAGGGTTATGCTGAGGGAAGGGCAGCTGCTGAGGCAAAGGAGCCATTGAAGAACTTTGAATTGTATAAGACTGACTGCGCTGCTCGCTATGCTGAGAAGCGACAGGAGTTTGAATCTCTTGAGTTTGGTGTTGTCAAAGCTGCTGAGAAATTGTCTCGGAAACCTAATGGTGTTGCCTTGTTGAAGAAGGCTCTTGGTGATGAAGATCATGAAACCAGGGGTGCCGGCACTAGCCACCCGGATTGAAGATTTCCAGCCTGCGCGCCGTTTATGGGCTTGATAGCCTTGTAACCATCTGACAATTCGTAAACAATTTACCTTTATGCTTTGTGAACAAGTTTGCTCATGGTTGACGTATCTGCTATCATTTTGTTATATTTGACATATTTCTTGTTAACATTTGGCTTTGCTTCTTGTTTGCTGTGAATTTTGTTATCGTTACAATATGTGCATGTGTAATTACTTTGATTAGGTATCATGAATGAATGATGGCGCTGACAGGTTATGTTGTGTTGGTTACAACATTTATTCTGTCGTTTGAGCGCATAGGTTGATTCGTGTATACGAAGTGATCGAGTTACAGGTTATTGTGTTGACCCGGCTGTGTTCAGCTTTGGGGGGTCTCACAATGTTTGTTTACCATGCTTTCGATGCTTTCGTGTTTGTGTGGGCACGAAGTATTATTTGGCGTTTTTTAGGCTTTAGTTGTGTTTTTTACCCGGCTGTGCACTTGGTTGTGACAAGCCTTGGAGATCTACAACGTTTCCCATTTTTGAGCCACTGATGTTTTCGTGTATACCCAATGTAATATATGCAGTTGTGACAAAAATTCGCATGAGATAAGATAGCCAAACACTTCTTGTATTAGAGTTAAATGTGTTGGTGCGCAGCCATTACAAGTACAGAGAAAAACTTCGACCGTCTACATGTAGCATCTTCTTAATTGCCGAGCATTCCAGGTTCTTAGGACTTCTTTGTTCTCAAGTGTGCGTAGCTTGTACGCTCCTTTTCCAAGAACTTCGTCTATGACGTAAGGCCCCTTCCACTTGGGGGCTAATTTTCCCGGTTTTTCGGCGTTAGACGCCTCATTGTCCCTTAGGACGTAGTCACCAGGGTTGAACGTGCAAATTCGGACCTTACTGTTGTAGTACTTTTCCAACTTGGTCTTGTATTTCGCCTCATTGATTGCCGCCATTTCCCTTCTCTCTTATAGAAGGTATAGATCCAACCTTCTTTCTTCTTCGTTGTTGATCATGTTCATGGAGAGCATTCTTGGGGATGGTAGGCCAATCTCTGCTGGTATCACGGCTTCGGGCCTATAGACTAAACTGAACGGTGTTTCTCCGTTACTTGTCTTTGGCATCGTCCAATGGGCCCATAGTATGCTGGGTAGCTCGTCGATCCAACCTCTTCGCTGTGCCCCCAACCGCGCCTTGATACCGTATACAATGCTCTTGTTCACAGCTTCAACCTGGCCGTTTCCCTGCGGGTGCGCAACCGAGGAAAAGGTATGCTCTATGTGCAGCTCCTTGAACCAATTTTGGAGATCATCGGCATCGAAAATTTTTCCGTTATCGGTGATGATTCTCAGGGGCAGTCCAAACCGACAAATTATTTATTCCCAGATGAACCTTCGCACTATGGTAGATGTGGTTGACGCAGTGCCTTTGCTTCCACCCATTTTGTGAAATAGTTTACCGCGACTATGATGAACTTCACTGCTCCCGGGGTTTCTGGAAAAGGACCAACCATATCTATCCCCCATTGCTGAAACGGCCATGCCATTGTTACTGGGACTAGTTCATTTTTGGGGCGCATCGTTTTCGGGGCATGTCTCTGACTCTAGGATTAATCGAATGCGGAAAGTAAGATCAATCCATAAGAACAAAAAGAAAATATTATTGAATAACGTAGTGTCGCTGATTAGATCGCACACGGTTTCAACGAACCGTCTGGTACGATCTTCGAGAACCTTGCACACAATCCCTAGGATTGTCGGGTACAAGGTTCTCCTTTGGGGATTACATGGTGACACTATTGGAGAGCTCTGACTACAATATTCTAATCAATACTATATATAGAACCCACTACCCATTGGCCCACATGGCCTAAGCCCAAGCCCAAGCCCAAAACTAATCTAAACCAAATAAATATAAATAAACATAATAAAGATAAAGCATAAAACTTTTGGACCTAACAATCTCCCCCTAGTTTTATGCTCTCTTTATTACGGTTTAGATGATCTTCAACCTTGAGTCTTCTCCTTTAGAGCCCCAGCAGTGAACAAGTCCAGCAGCGTATCTCGGATGATGGTAGAATCTTTGTCGAATGAAATGTGATGATAATTAATGATGTCGGACGAATGACAGATGTCTCGGATGCGTCTCGGATCAGGGCCGAAGAATGATATGAATTTTTTTTTTCATTTTTTTATTATTTTTTTTACTAGCAAGAACACACGGATCCAAAGTGATCCGTCTGGTATTCAAGTAGTAGCACAAAAACACAGCCCAAATATCAACAAATGTTACCTCCTTTGGGCCTTGGCTTGAAGAGCCGGCTTCATAACAGGCCCAAACGAGACCCAGTTAATACCTATCATGCCTTTGCCCAAAAAAAAAAAAAATAATCCTTACTGTAACATAAAAATGTTACAGCCGCCAAACATTGTGATCATCCAATCAGGTGGGCCCAACACATTTAAACATGAGTCAATTAAAACATGCATATACCTGTTGGTTCATGTGTGACCCATATATAAAACGAATCGAATACCCAAAATAGGGCATGTGTGACCCATCACCATCCTTTTTACAACTGGGCCTAGAATTTTAGAAAACAGAATGATTATCTAATCATTGGTCAACTCTAGCCCATGCAAAAAGTTCCTATGAAACCCTAGCAGCAACTTTTGAGAGCCGAGAACATGCGTGCAATCTCAACCATTTATTCCCTTCTTCCATCTGACGGTTCACATCTATTAGGGTTTTTAAATTTTCGATGGGACATCATGTGCACAGCCGCCATCCCAATATTCTTTGCTGATGATACAGTGACATCATCATCTTCAATAATCATCGGACATCGACATCATCATCTTCTTCCCGTTTTCATCTGAGATAACCTTCTCGCATCATACCGGATCATACACTCAAAATGTTACATCATCAACATTCTTCATCCGAGATTATTTAGTTCACCCGATTTCATCCTCTCTGTCGCCCGTTTCCGACAATCACTTTTTTTTTATCTTCACCGGACCCTGCAACTCCACTTCATTCACCTCTCCGACTCATCTCCGTCCACCATATTCTCCGTTCTATCTTCATCGTCTCCGACATCCTTCCGTCAATTCCATCTTCTCCAATCACCACTGTACAACCACCATAGCCCCTCATCACCGATCTCCTCCGTGATACACTCTGTTCACCGCTGGCACCACCCTTATCTTCTCCGTTCATCATTTATGAACCACCACCTTCAATCATCACTGTTCTTGTTGTCGTACAGCAACCCTTGTCTGCACGCACACCGTCACCGCACCTCCGTCGTCAACCACCTCCGACCACCGTGTTTACGACAGCCGACCATCATCCCCACCACTGCTATTCATCATCTCCTTCACACTACATCTGCACAACCACAACCCTAGCTGAAGCGACATCCTCAGAAGCCGCCGAAAAACATTCCCCGACATTCCCTGACCAGCTGATGTCATCATCTCGATTCTCGTTCCCAGCCTCAAAATTCAAATCCGGAACAGATTCCGGTGAACATTTAGCCGGAGAATTTACTTCCAACAATAATAACACTAGATCTTGAATTTTTCAGATCTGTGGATGAATACCAGATCTTATGAACCGAGATCTCTCCAATGTCGAACAAAATTCCCCGAACACTGTATAAAACTTCTTGTTCTTCGAGCGATATCAAAAACCGAGCCTTTGAAAGACTTCAATGGCTCTGATACCACTTGTAAGGTCCCGAAAAACCCGAGATATCACTCTAGGATTAATCGAATGCGGAAAGTAAGATCAATCCATAAGAACAAAAAGAAAATATTATTGAATAACGTAGTGTCGCTGATTAGATCGCACACGGTTTCAACGAACCGTCTGGTACGATCTTCGAGAACCTTGCACACAATCCCTAGGATTGTCGGGTACAAGGTTCTCCTTTGGGGATTACATGGTGACACTATTGGGGAGCTCTGACTACAATATTCTAATCAATACTATATATAGAACCCACTACCCATTGGCCCACATGGCCTAAGCCCAAGCCCAAAACTAATCTAAACCAAATAAATATAAATAAACATAATAAAGATAAAGCATAAAACTTTTGGACCTAACATTCTTAAAACCTTTACTGCATCTAGATGCATTCCAGGCCAGTAATATCTGGCGTTCATAACCTTGGCCACTACCATTCTTGGGCCGGCATGAATGCCGCAGATGCCCTCGTGTACTTCGCGAATCAGGTAGTTTGCATCTTCTGGATCGACACATCTCAGTAATGGCCAGAGGTATGATTTTCGGTACAGAATTCCATCGACCATCTGGTAGTGCTCGGACTTGTACTGTACTTTCCTTGCTTATGCCTTGTTTTTGGGTAGTATTCCAGACTGGAGATACTTAATTATTGGAGTCTTCCAAGATGTCGTTCCCAACTGAATAACGCTCACTTGCCTTAGTGGTACTTATGGATTGCTCAGAACTTCAATGCGCACATCCTTGGCCAGGTGCTGGAAACTGGTGGATGCGAGTTTACTTAGCGCGTCTGCTAGTTTATTCTCGCTTCGGTTGATATGGTGCACCTTGTAGGAATTGAAGTTTTGTAGCAATGTTTTTTCTTGGTCTAAGTATAGCGCCATCACATCTCCTTTAGCATCGTACTGGCCCTTGATCTGCCCTGCTACCAACATGGAGTCCACATGCGCTTCGATGTGTTTGACTCCCATCTTGATTGCTAACCTCAGACCGGCAAGAAAGGCTTCATATTCGGCTTCATTATTCGTGCTCTTGATGTCTAACCAGATGGCGTACGTGAATTCATGCTCTTTCTGGACTTACCAGCCTAAGTCTCGCGCCTGTGCCATCCTCGTTGGATGCGCCATCTGTGTATAGTAGCCATGGTTCTTCTGACTGTTTCCTTTCAGCTTTTTCCATTGCCTTGCATTCTCTGTCTTTATCATCAGGTACCTCGGTTATGAAATCGGCCAACACCTGGCCTTTGATTGCTGGCCTTGATCTAAAAACCACGTTGTGGCCTCCCAATTCTATAGCCCATTTCGCTAATCTTCCAGATATCTCAGGCCTTGCGAGGATGTTGCTAATGTTGTAATTTGTCAATACATGAATAACGTGGTTGGCGAAATACCTGCGCAATCGTCTTGATGCGTGAATCAATGCAAGGACCAGCTTCTCCATTATGGCGTATCGTCTTTCTAGATCATTCAAAGTGCAAGACACATAATAAACTGGTGTTTGAACGCCTTGTCGGTCTATGAGCAAAACTGCTCCTACTGGTTTCTCTGATGCTGATAGGTATATTACCAGGGGTTCTCCTTTCATTGGTGCTGTCAGTGTTGGCAATATTATGAGGCAATATTTCATTTCTCGGAACGCATGTTCGGCCTCCGAAGTCCACTGGAACTGACTTTTCTTCATGCAGTTGCGGAGTGTTTTGATAAATGGAAAAGATTTAGCTGCATGATTGGCTAGGAATCGGTTGAGTGCTGCCAACCATCCGGCCAACTTCTGCATTTCCTTGATCGTTGACGGCTAAGGCATCCGCTCGATCACTTGCACCTTGTCGGGATTGACTTTAAACCCATCCTTTGTGACGATGAAACCCAAGAACTTTCCTTCTTCCATGCCAAAGGAACATTTCACTGGGTTTAGCTTGATAGTTACTCCGCGCAGTGTGTCGAATGTTTTTTGAATGTTTACCAGCATCATGCTTTCTTCTTTGCTCTTGATGACCAGGTCATCCATGTACACTTCGATGTATTTGCCGATAGCATCGCTGAACGTTTCATTCATCAGTCCCTGATAAGTTGCACCTGCATTCTTTAAACCAAAGGGCATTTTTGTGTAACAATATAGCCCTGTTGGTGTGTGGAACGCAGTCTTATCTTCATCTTGGATGGCCATCTGCACCTGATGGTATCCCTTATAACAGTCAAGGAAACATTTCCATCTGAGCGTTGCCAGCGAATCGATCTTCTCGTCAATATCTGGTAAAGCATAACAGTCGCATGGGCATGCTTTGTTTAGATCTTTGTAATCCACACACATTCTCCAACTGCCGTTTCCTTTTTGGACCATTACAGGGCTCGCCACCCAAGTTTGATATCGGACTTCTCTGATGATGCTAGCATTTAACAGCTCCGTGACCTGTTCTTGCATAACATCGTGCTTTATGTCTCCCAGATGACGTTTGGCATGTACCACAGGTTTGGCACTCTCTGAGACGTTTAGTCTGTGCTCTTCTATGTGCCATGGAACACCCACCATGTCAGTTGGTGTCCAGGCGAACACATCCATGTTTTCAAACAACAACTTTTTTAGCGCCGCGCGCGTGAGATCAGACATCGCAGGGCCCAAGGTGACCGTTTGTTCTAGGTATTTGCTGTTTAATACCCATTTTTCATCTTCTGCGCGTGGTGCGGATTTGCTTGCTTTTGCTGGCCTGATTTCATCTATTGCCAAGACTTCTTTGCTTGCGTAAATTATTGCTACCCCTGTCTCTGTTGGGAATCCAACAGCTGAATGTGGTCCAGAACAAATCATACTAAAATCTCCTTGGGATTCTCTTCCCAAAAGGATATCGTGTCTTGAATGTGCGGGTAGCACCATGAACATGACCTCCTCTATTCTTGAATTTCTTCCATCTGAGAGCAGCACCGGGAACGATATCTGGCCGAGAGGAAAAACGGCTTCGTTGCAGAAACCAGTTAGTGGGTAATCTACTAGTTCCAAGCGCGCTTTGTCCTCTTGGTCAAATTGATTGAAGCACTGTTCGTAGATGATATCTGCGGTGCTCCCTGGATCGATGAAAATGTAGTCGGTTTGGAAGTGACCGATTACGCCAGATATGCCTATTGGCCTTCTCTCTCTTGGACCTCCTCTCACTATGGGGAAAACAACTTGTCTTTCGCGCCAAGAGTCATCTTGCGTGCGCTTGTTATAATTCTTTCGCGGTCTTCGTGGGCCCCCTTGGACCATGTGGGTTTCTAGCTTTCGGAGCTTTTTGTTGTCTGTGCCTTCTTCCCTTCTTTGAATTTGGCGGTTATCGCGCTTTCCGCCTTTTACCAGATGGGTGAGCCTTCCCTCTCTCAGGGCTCTTTCTATCTCTTGCTTTAGGCTAAAGCAGTCGTTGGTTAAGTGACCGATGTCTTTGTGGAATTCACAGAAAAGATTTGGGTCTTGGCCCCTTTTGTTTCGCATTTGTAGAGGTGGTTTGAACTGGTGGTTCTCGGTTAACAAGACCTCGGAAGGGGTCTTTGTTAGGGGTGTCCACTATTTTTCCCTGTTTTCTCTTTTAACCTCTTTCCGATGAGCGATATGGTTGATTGTATTGCGCGTGTCTTCTCTTATTGGGCTTCGCTCTCTGTAACCAGATGTTTTCCATGATTGACCTTTGCCTTTCTTGTTGCACCAATCATTATGGTTGTAACTATATTGACGGTTGTCATCACCGGTCAATTGTTTGTCAGTGCGGGTAATTGTTTTTGCTGCTTTAATGAAGGTTTCCCAATCTTTGGGGCCTCCATCTCTTCATTTCAATCGTTTGATCAGGTCGTCACACTTTATTGCCCTCATAAAGTGTGCGCGCATCATCTTCTCACCTACATCTCCGGTTTCCAGACATTCTTTGTTATATCTGGTGATGAAATCTTCTACGCTTTCGTGATCTTTCCTCCATATATTCAAACAATCAGCTGGATCTCTAGTATGCCTACGCTGTTGGGAGAAGTGCGCGTGGAACTTGTCTCTAAAATCGATCCATGACTTAATTCTTCCTGCCGGCAGGCTGTCAAACTAGACGCGCGCCGCGTCGACAAAGGTTTGTGCGAAAAGATGACACCAAGTTGGTAAGTTCCAGCCACCTGTTACCCCTGCGCCATTGAAGACTGGGAGGTGGTCATCGGGATCTGTTAAGCCATTGTATATGCCCACGTTGTGCGGCAGTTTTGTCTTATCGATATCAGCTGTTGCAATCTCTCTAATGAACTTGGAGTTTTCAGCAATGCCGTCTGGGCGATAGCTCAAAGAGTAATCGTGTTCTGCCTTTGGATTGTACCCCCGCGCTTGTGGGGTTTGTACGCCTCGTGTTCTGGTGGCAATCTGCTGAATACCGTGCTTTCTTTCTTGTACATCGGGTCATGTTCTTCAGTATAACTGTCCCATCCGTCGTTTATATTGCGCGGACCTAAACGACTTTGCACTGGCTTTCTCTGTTGATGGGGGTACTGCACATAATTGCTTTCCGTTTCAACATAAGTATCGCGCGTGTCATGCGCACTTTGCCTCCTGATGTTTGGCATAGGTCCTTTTTCAAGATTTAAGTTCCATGCATTGGCCTGCTAAGGCATGTGGGTGCTCGGAGGCCTTTGCGGTGGATTAACAAAAGCAGATTGGTTAGCTTGTGCTTGGAGCAAGGCTTGCAGTGCGCTGAGTTGCACATAAACAAGGTTTAACGAGGCTGTTTGTTCGGCGTACCAGGAAGCCAGAGTTTTTCCTTCGGGTAGCCCTAAAAGTGCCGAAAAGTTCAACTGTGTTTGGACCGATGGGGTTGACGGGCCTGCCCCATGGTTTGGTGTGGGAACTTCCGGAGGTGTTTGATTAACTACCCTGGGTGGAGGTTGGAAAGTGGCTTCATTTGTGGTTTGGTTAATGATTCTGGGTGGAGGTTGGAAAGTGGCTCCGTTTGTGGTTTGGCTAACAACTCTGGACGTGCTTCCAAAGATGTCAGGAAACTCGTTGTTCATTCGCCCTTCTTGGATGGCCTCGTTCCCTTGGACTCTTTGGATGTGCGCGGTGTCCGAAATGAGTTCAAAGGAAGAGACTTCTCCCTCCATTTGAGGAGAAGGGTTTGGTTCAGCCATTTCAGAGAGTTTTTCGAAGAAGAAGGAGATGAGGGTGGTTTGCAAAAAATGCGGTGGGCGCCAATGATGAAACACTGGTTAACACCGATGGTGAACTAGTTGGATTGTCTCTTCTGTGGGTTCAATCTCCTTCCTTATTTGCCAAATGACTAGGTCCTGCAAAACAGCAACACCGTTAGCTCGTTAAGAGGGGAATATGGGGGTTTCCCTCTTAACTGGGCTCCAGCGTGAGAATAAGTACTACTCTTAGGAAGAAAACAGTGTGCGTGTTGAGAGTGAGAGTGTGGAGAATCCCCAATCCTGAATGATGAAGGGTCCTATTTATAGCCGGAGGGTGAAGGAGGGAGGAGCAGCCTCGCCGGCTGTTATCGGACGCCAGCTGTCTGACCAAGGGGAATATCCTCTTGGTCTCCCCTGTCGCATTCAGGATAGTGGTGCACGTGGCGCGTCGATATTTGTCCATGCTGGGGGAATTGTACTGCTGTTGTCGGCCTGCTCCTGGATTTGTTGCAGGTCCACATGGCGCTTGGTAACGGGTGACATGTGTTGTCCTTCTTGTCGGGAGGAGCATCTTTGGTGCCACCTTGACGTCTTCCAGAAGCTTCTAGAAGCTTCTGGATTCACTTGCTGATGTAGGCGCCATGATGGATGAAAAAGTGGTTTGGTCCTTGCCATGTAGGCAAAGAATTGGGACCATACCTCTTCAAGTTATTAAAATCCTTAAAACAGTTTTTCATATAAATAAGTAAAACATACTAATTTGACCTTCACTTAACAGTTAAAACTAACTGTGTTAGTGCTAAAGAACAGTAAGATTTTGAAACATTATATAACCCTACAAAAAGTAACCTGGGGTCCCTTATACTAACTTAATAGTTGTGTCTCTTCACATCACACCTTTAAATAATACCCTTGCATTAGCATTAATAAACACGTACCATATATTAAACACATATTATGCCAACTGCCAACCCAAACCTACATGTCCCAATATACACACTCTTTAATAAATTATACCCTTATGCAATTAGCAACTTAGGATATGTCCAATTTGTTTAAAAGTCAAACCCTTTAGTTCATTTTACTCACACCCTTTCACTATATTATATATTATACCCTTATACAATTAGCAACTTGGATTATATCTTATTTGTTTAAAAGTCACATCATTTAGTTTATTTTATTCACATCCTTTCGTGTTGCTATTACATATTATATATTATATATATATATATAATACTACAAACGGTCACCGATCAAAATTAATTAATCGATGCGTCTCCTCCCACTTCATTTGCCACCTTTTCACCATCCTATATAACATCACCACCACCGCAAATTTAACCGTTTCAAATATACAATTATAACAGTTCCACCGTTTCGAATTTCTACGTTTTTCCACCTTTTTATTTGAAATGAAGGGTTAGGATATAATAGGAAGTTTATTTTGGCTAGGAAGTATAGGAAGCAATATGATTAGGACATGTGGCAAAATTTAAAATAAAGAGGAAGGGTATTTTAGTCAATCTTATCCTTTTCATCTTCCTTCTTCTTCCCAGTAACATCAAAATCCACCATTTTCAAAACCAACCATCTTCAACCATTTCTTCACTTTCTATCTCAATAATCACTACATTATAGTGCGATTTTCGTCACCAATCAATGATTCAAACACCCGATCAACTTGTTCTTCAGCTTTTTTGAAGAAAACCCAGTTTAATTTCATACAAAATCTCGTTTTTTCCGGTGATTTTAAATATAATCACTCGATCCATTCGATTCGAGCTCTGATAAGTGTTTCAATCATTCAAAATTCGTCAATCGTTGAAGAAACCGACTTCGATCCATGTAAGAAATTCTTTAATTTCATTTTTATTATCTGGGTTTTTGATTTAGTCATTGCGTTTTACGATCTTGGCGGGGGTCCGGGGGCAGCGCCCCTGGTAGCAGGGTCCCATGGGCGGCAGCCCCTGGCAGGGTCTAAGGGGCAGAGCCCCTGGCTGGGGTTGAGAAAACTATTGATCTCCTACTTCCTGGTTCAGACAATTCACAGAAAATTTACTTTTCTGTAAATTGTCTCTGGAAAACTGCATTCGTAGACAGTCTTTTTGATCTCCTACTTCCTGGTTCAGACAATTCACAGACAAAACTATTGTCCTGGTTCAATGCGTTTTAGAGAGTAAACAATTTCTTTGGTGTTTTTAGGTCATTGCGTTTTAGAACTAAGACATTTTTATGTGTTTTCTGGCCATTGCATTTTAGAAAAACACATTTTGAAGTGTTTTTAGTCATTGCATTTTAGGTAAAACACATTTTTAGGTGTTTTCAGTCCATTGCGTTTTAAAAAACAGACATTTTAACTGTTTTCTGGCCATTGCGTTTTAGAAATAAGACATTTCTTTGTGTTTTTGGTGCATTGCGTTTTAGGTAAAACACATTTTTATGTGTTTTCAGTCCATTGCGTTTTAGAAAGTACACATACTTTTGTGTTTTTAGGCTATTGTGTTTTAGAAATAAGACATTTCTTTGTGTTTTCTGGCCATTGCGTTTTACAAATAAGTCATTTCTTTGTGTTTTTGGTGCATTGCGTTTTAGAAAAATGTCATTTTTTAGGTTTTTTTTTCATTGCGTTTTATACAACTGGGTTTTTTCCATTGCGTTTTACGCAACTGGGTTTTAAAAATTTTTTTCGAAAATATAGCAATAGTATACTCGTTTTAAAGATAAAAAACGCTCGTTTTTTGGTGCAATTTTTATTAAAAAATAATGTCGTATGAAAGAGTTATTAACGTTTAAAAAATGGGTGGGGGGAATTGGAGGAGAGAGAAACTATTGCCTTGGATTGACTAGAATGCCCCTAAACAAACCCACGCGCCTCTTTTCTTCCCTTCAATTTCCCTCATTTAATCTTAGTCCTTGATTAACTAAATAGATGGTCAATATTACTTCCTCGGTTGTAAACGTTTATTCAATGTTTAGCTTTTACATTATAATTAATTCCATCGCTTCCACAATAAGGAAAAACACATGTGGAAACCAATTTTTTTTTAACTTTTAGGGACGACTTATCGTCCCTATAGGTCTTTTTAACCTATAGGAATGACATACGGTATCCACATCTTTTGTTCCTATAGGCCCCTCCCTACAGGTTATTAAGGTGGTCCCTATTGGTGTTGTCCCCATAGATCAACTTTTAGAGACCAAAAGTCGTCCCTATAGAGTAAAAATAAAAAAAAAACTGGTTTAAACTTTTAGATACCAAAAGCCGTCCCAATAGAGTTAAAATAAAAAAAAAATAGTTTAAACTTTTAGAGGCCAAAAGTCGTCCCCATAAAGTTAAAATAAAAAAAAATAAAAAAAAATTGGTTTAAACTTTTAGAGACCAAACGTCGTCCCTATAGAGTTAAAATAAAAAAATTGGTTTAAACTTTTAGAGACCAAAAGTCGTCCCTATAAAGTTAAAATAAAAAAAATGGTTTAAATGTATAGGGACGATATGTGGTTCCACCAAGTTCAAAATCAATTTTTTCTATTTTTTTCTATAGGGACAATATGTCGTCCCTACATATTATTATTTTTAATGCCTTTGGGTTTTTACAATTATTAACCTGCTTTTTTTAAACTGAATTTAAACATGAAATTTCAAAACTACATATTATACTAAAGATTCAAAATACAAAATATTCGTCATAGTTATCAAGTCCAAGCTTCAAAATAAACATTAGTTATCGAGTACAAACTTCAAATTAAAAGTTTAATGCAAATATCTAATTCTAATCATCATCTTCATCATCTTCGTCAAGTTGACGCATTTTTCGTTTCTATTCATGAAGTCAGCATTGAAATTGTGCTTCCATTTGTTGCATTTGAAACGCATGTTGTTGTTGTTGTTGTTGTTGTTGTTCCATTATTGCTTGGTTTGAGAATGGTTGCACTTGCACTTGTTGTTGTTGTTGTCGCATTTCTTGTATTTCTTGTCGCATTTGTTGCATTTCTTCTTGCATTTCTTCCAATTGTTGTTGTTGTCCTGGCGGGGGGTATGAGCTCGATATTTCATGGGTGACATTTTTAACAACACGACCAACACCGCGTACGTGCCCATTCCTATGACCCAAGGCACTTTTGAGTACCTCGAGTTCATCAACTGGTGAAGTATCATCCACATCTCTCGACGCTCTAGCTAACTCGTCTTGAATTTTACCCTACATTAAAAGATACATTAGATTTTTTTACTAAAATTCGACAGCATAGCTGCATTAAAATCGATAAAACTAACATGTTCCGTCATTAATAATAAAGAATAACAACTCATTTAGTAGAGAAGTTAATGGGCATCGGCAATTCTGGAGTTTATTTAACCAATATATGATGTTTGGGATTAAGGGAGGCATGAATCCTATGACAGACCTAACACCAGAGTTGTTCTATTATATGTATCATATTACATAAATGGAGGATATTATATACTGCATATACACATACACAATATATATTGCATACACGCAGTTTATACTACATATATGCAATATATACCGCACATGTCTGATATGGAGTTTTTTAGTTTCTGATATGGCGACGCCGACCGTTCTAACCCGAACCCGTTCCGACCCGAACCCTTGGTTTAAAAAACGCGAGGCGATCCGAAGCGTTTTGAAGCTAAGCGACGAAGTGTGAAACATGAGGCGTGAGGCGAGAGCTTCACGTATGCGAGGCGCTAAAATAATAGAAAAAAAAAAATATTCTACATATCAATATAACATATTATACTCGTTAATCAATCATAAAAACAAAAACATAATTATATAACACACTTAAACGATTAAAAAGCATAATCAAAACTTACATTTAAAGTCAAAACACACTTAAACACTTTAAAATTATAGTTCAAATCCAAACACACTTCAAAATCCAAACACACTTAAATCACTTAAAAACATACACTTGACATAGTCTTCTCAATATTAAAGCTGATTTAACAGGAAATTAAAAAAAATGAACTTGAAGCTGAAACAGGAAATGTAGCGATTAACAGGAAATAAAAAAAAATGAACTTGAAGCTGATTAAAACAGGAAATATAAAAAAGAAGAAGTAGGCAGCAATGAAGAAGAAGCAGGCAGCAGCAGCAACGTGAAGAAGAAGAAGAAGCAGCAGCCAATGTGATTTTTTTTTTAGGGTTTAGACCTGATAGAATCTGTTTTTAAAAGCAGGGCGCAGGTAAATTAGGCCATGTTGGTGGGCTTTTTAATTATATAACAAACATTATAAAACCAGCCCAAAATGGCGCCTCAGCCGCCTAACGCCTCGAAATACTAGCGCTTTAAGCCCGCTTCATAGCGCCTTATGTACTTTAGCGCTTTATGTGAAAAAAGCGTTTTTATGGGCGCCTCGGGCGCCTCACGCCTTAAGCGCGCCTTAAGCTCGCTTTTTTAAACCAAGCCCGAACCCGTTCTGACCCGAACCCATTTCGACCGAAACCCGTTTAGACCTGAACCAAAACAACCCTTTTTACTGACCCGTTTTGACCCGTAACCCGACCCGACCCAACCCTTTGCCGGGTCTAGTTAAGTTTCCTGCAAAGTATAAAACAGAAAGAACGTTGCTGCTGGGATTTTAACCCAGAAAGAACGTTACTAGGAAACAACTAAATGTTTTTTACTCACCCAGTCTGCTGCACAAATATTGTTTGCCCATCCCCGCCCTTCCTTGTAATGTGTATTCTCAAAAACAACAATATAGTTTGGGCTTCCAGTTTTTTGCTCCTTGTAAACAACAAATATACTATTATTCAGATTCAATAGGTATGTTAATACGCGTTTAGGTAAAACTAACAGTTTTTCTTACCTCTATGTATCGCCTTTAAGCATAAGATTGACTACCATGATAACTGGGGTATCTTTGTTTTTTTGTGTTTTCTGTATTTGCATTGCTTCGTGTTATATAGTCAAGATCCATGAACAATATATCAACAAGGTCAACCCACTTTCGCGAATCATAATTCTTTGGTGGGCAACTCTTTGCTCTATCAACATCCTTATCACCTCCAACTGCCCAAAAATGATCATGCAGTTTATTCTTTCGACTGCTGTAGCGACTTTGACATTCGACAATGATTCTGGGCTCAATCCCTGCCCACTGGTCGGCATCGCCATCTTTATACACGTTGAGATTAAAGTAATCCTATAAAAACAAATAATTCGAAAATATGTAAAAGTTACAAAACTGAAATATGAATAAAACATTACAAATGAGCCCTTACGAAAAGTGTGGGATAAACGGCTTTTTTGTACTCAGGTGGAACACTGTGCCAATCTTTAAAATGCATAGGAACTACGCTTGCAATAGTGTTGGAGATAAATCTTATAAAATCCGAGGCATGCGGTCCAGTGAACTTATACTGACGTGCCTTGGCAGTAAAGTTAATGTGTAGTGGATCACCATTGTTTTGTTCACATTTTTTAAATAACTTTACATTTCTCCCCCGTCCACGCTTTCTCTTTCTCTTGGCTTGGGCTACATTGATACGTAAAACTCAAAAGTTAGCAAATTGAAAAAATATTCTAATCTAAGTCGACCCGCAATTGTATTTGATTTTAAACAACCAAATCGAAACAATGACCCTTTGTGTATAGAAAAACCTTATGCTCCATTACAATTTCTATTTATGCATGTCTTTTTGCAGGTTATCAGACCCTGACCCTAACCGAAACAAATAACACAACAACATAATAAAAACGCTTTGATCAAAAACTAATTATATGAATACATGATTAAACGAAACAACTTACAAGACTCACAAATGCTAAGGATTCTGTTTGGATTCCTATTGGGATCCTGACTCCCACCATCTCCCTCCACGTGCAACATCTGCCATTCCTTCAAAAAAAAAAAAAATAACATGTAGTAAAGATATAATAAACAAAAATAATTTAAACAATTTAAAATGAATTAATCATAAGCATACATTCAATCAGAATCATCACTAGAATAACACGTGTATAAAAGATCGACGTTATCATCAACCATAAAATCATCTTTTATTTGGACTTCCTCATCTGAAGGGTATAAAAGATCATCTTCTTCATCGTCTTCATAATCATCAAATTCATCATTGACGTCTGTTACACCCCAACCGATGGCGGAAACATCGAGGCGGGGCACTGAGTGAAACAGATTGTCCAAGAGAATTCCATAACTAATATTACCAAATATTTAATGTTAAGTCCCATACCAAAACATATTCAGTAAAATAATTATTACAAACATATTATCTCAAAAACAAATTAACTGTTTCGACAACTCAGATTTAAAGTGTTTGTTTCAAGACTCCATCCTACCTCAATTTTCATCAAATAGCAAGCATATCATCCTAAGCACCTATCATATACGTTAAAATAAGGTCAATACACATAGTGTAAAGGTGAGCATACAAGTTTGATATAGCATAATAGAGTTCGAAATCGTTTACACATAACCAGCATGTAACATGTACAAAGTGAGAGCAAGTAGGTTATCGACAGAGAAATATGCACAGACGTGACTGCGAGTTGTAGAATGCGCAACACATATCCCCACTGGGACACGTGAAGTAAAGCCCTTAACAACCCCTGTCCACGACAGGTGCTGAGTCCAAACTATAGTACTATCGTTGCTAAGGTGTCAGGCAACAATCATTGTGTTAACATAACATACAAGCATTCATCGATAACACGTATCATGCAATAACAGTCAGCGTATAAATAGTGTTTACGTTGTGTGTAGAGTGTGATTTAGAATAAGTAACGTATGTAACACCCAAAAGTGCGTAAAGCAAATAGGGTTTGAGTATACTCACAGATTGTGTTTAACAAGTAAACACTCTCTTGGATTGAAGGGAACGCTGAGACAGATTAGCCTGAACAGTTAACGATAGCATAAACGATAAGCGGCGTGTAAAACGGTGTAAAGGTCCAAGTGTTGGATGGTAATCCGATAGGATGGCAATCCGATCAGATGGCCAGTCGATCGAATGTCAATTCATTCGGATGGTCATCCGATCGGATGGCCATTCGATTGGATTGACATCTTGTTTGGAAAGGATGTGTTTGTGTATGATGGCTTTGAAGTTTTCGTCGTAGCATTTTGAAAATAGAGAAGTATCTCTACCGTTAGGTCGATCGATCGAACGGTCATTCGATCGGGTAACGATCCGATTGGTAGGACACTTAGTGAGAACAAGTTCACAGCAGGATTGTCACTCGATCGGATTGCAATCCGATCGGATGGCAATCCGTTGGTTACTGATTATGCATTGAACATGTTGAAAATTGTTTAAGTGTGGAACCAAGTGCAAGCCGATCGGATGGCTGTTCGATCGGATGGCAATCCGATCGGACGATAATCCATCCCACGCCTGATCGTCTTGGCACTTGATTATTTTGAAAGTTTTGGTAGTTTAATCGAGATGGTGTGATAACGTATTAAACAACAGAAACCCCATCATAACTCAAGTGATCCGATCGAACATGAATCACCCTAGTCCGATCAGTTAATTGTTCAAGACGGTCATTCATGTTTAACTCGAAATCGGTAGTCTCTTTGATAGAAACCAGATCTTATATATATATATATATATATATATATATATATATATATATATATATTCTATCACTCACGCTTCAGGAAACCATTAATTGTCTTGAGATGTCATAGAATCTGCAATCACGATCGCAGGCGGCCACAATCGGCTCCTCACAATGTTTCTCTCTATGTGTTTGTACGAAGCGTCTTTGTATTCGCAATTATGTGAACCGGAACTGTTTTTGGCATTTTATATGACTGTAGTTGTATTCATGGTGATTGATTTGAGTTTGATAAAATTTAAATTGTTGAAAAGGAAGTACATAGAATGAGAGATAGATGAAGCGAGACGTTTGGGTATGGTGTCTTTAATGGTTCTACATTTCTAAACTAGGATTCAAAGTTTTAATAATATTAGTGGTGATGAGTTTAGTTTAGTTACCGGGTAAATTACACTTTTCGTCCTTTATGTTTGTAGCGGGTTGTAATAAATAGCCTTTAACTTCCATAATTACAGGCACAATACCAGGTTAAAATATTAAGCTAAGTTTAGTCACAGGAGGGTATTGTGGTCATTTCACGCTTTTATTTTAATTGTTTTTAATAAATAAAACCAAAAGCCAACAGATATATAATTTAATCCACCTTATTTCATCCCCATTAAACTCTATCTCTCTAAAATAGCTGCATAAGCCTACCACTACCGCCACCTGATACATCACCACCACCGCCACCTGATATACATCACCACCACCGCCACCTGATATATCACCACCACTGAAGAAACACTGACCTATGTAGTGATTATGGGCTAGGACTTCAATGATTAGTGACCCGAACGCCTGGCTGCAAAACAGAAACACCGTTAGGACTCGTTACAGGAATGGGGTTATTCCTGTAACCACCCTCCGGCGTGAGAATAAGTCTCGGTTTGTGGACGTAAAAGGAAATTGGGAAGAGAAAGTTATATGAGAGCAAGAAGACCATACCTTATACGTTTACCTTTATTTATAGGTTTTCCATTAGGGTTTCCTCTAACCTAGGATATATTCCGATAAGTTAGAGATTTACATGATCTTCCCAAAAAGTTGGAGATTTGGTTGTGTAACTTCCATGCAGATATGGAAGGTTCTAGAATAATCATTTATATTTATATTAAGATAATAGGTTGTAACCGGGTCGGGTTGACCGATGCGGGTCACACCTCGTCATGTCCCCCCAGTCCGAGTTCATGGAAAGAAATCCATTAGCTCGGACTAAGAGAGAAAAAAGGAAAAATTATTATACTATGCTTATTGCCAAAAACATTGGGCTTAGTGCCGTTATGTTTTGGGGAAATGACGGCAAAAAGATAGGATGTGACAGTTGGGTCATCATTGGGATGACAACTGTTCTTACCCTGCTTGGACACGTATTTCCGCCCGTACGTCTTTTTGAATTTGAAAAGTTGTTTTTGCGTATAAATAACACCTCTATATGAGAGAGCTCAAATCTCTCTCCCCCAAATTGTTCTCTTATCATTTTTTCCGAAAAATGGCATCGAAACCTAGTGAATCGTCTTCTTCTGCTGCCGCCACTACCGACGTGCTGTTCTGCAAGTGGGGCGTAACGTCGTACAACAACCTTGTTCAAGACTACGGTATCCGGGCCGAATGGAACCCTATACTGCCGTCCAAAACGGATACTGCATTCCCCTTGAAAACGGGTAAAATCACGTTGTTTAGTGATTTCTTCAAGTTCTGTAATTTCCGGTTGCCCGTTACCAAGTTTCTCAAATTAGTGCTTGATTTTTACCGTATCCATATTTCTCAATTACATCCTCTTGGCCTGGTGAAACTTTGCCAGTTCGAATTTGCCTGTATTGCCCTAGGTCATATTCCGGAACTGGTTGTGTTTAGGGCTGTCTTCATGCTTATGTGGAAATCCCCTTTTTTTACTTTCGATCGGCGAGATACTGATGTGTCCTGCCTTAGGGACATTCCTACCAGTTCTAGGGATAAAGATTGGAAGAAAAAGTTTTTCTATATTGATGCCTCTGTTATCCCTGGTGAAATGCATTGGAGGGAAAATGGGCCAAAAGATAAGGTCAAAGATGAAGGTCCTTCAGAGGACGCGTATGTATCGAACGCTCTGTACACGAAAATGTGTGGCCGTCCCTTCGAGTGCACAGTTATCCCTGAAGGTGCTCTGGTGATGGCCGGTATGAGTTTGTTATGGCGTGATATCCGGCGATACCCCTCGTTTCAAAGGGATGATGCAGGTATGTTTGACTCCTCTGTCATATTTGTCTTTAATTTCGAAAATGACGTATATACATTCCGCAGGGGAATGGAGTATGTTTGATTTTGTTGATCCTCCGCGGCACTTGGCGTTAAAGCCTGCTGACCGTGTGCTGGATGAAGGGGAGCTGGACGTGCTAGGGATGCACCTTGAACAGTTTATTTTACCCGCTGTACCAGCGGACCCGGCTTCATACATTTCCCCTATCAGCCGCTTCAACTACCAGTGCCCCTGCGGTGAAGAAGAAAACCGCTCGGATAAAGCTTACCGGAAAGAAACATACGACGACTAATGTTGCTGTTGCTTCTACTGAGGTAGCCGCCTCCCTTGGGCAGGTTATTTCACTGTCCGCCCGCCTGACGAGCCCTGGACGTGCCCTGAAAAAGAGGAAAACGTTCGTTGTTCCCACCCTAAGTGCCTTCGAGGCGATACAAGCTGCTCATGCTTTGCCGATAAGTACGTACCTGCTGACCTGGGTTGCTGATGTGGTCTAAAAACTTCGTGTTTCTAAATTGTTTTGTTTGATTGTGCAGGTACCTCGGGAGTAACAACTGGGGTTGCTACATCAACTCCTGTGGCAACTGTGGCATTGTCGGTGCCTGATGCCAGTATTGGCGTATCTGCGGAGCCCAAAACCCAGGCTTCCGCTACCGCTGCTATTAGCTGTGCCATGCCGCTTCCTACTCCTACCTTATCTGTAGCTGTGACCGTTGATCCTTCACCTCGGACATGCGGCATTGGTACATCCTTGTTTGATTCGCCCATAAGTATTTTTTCTGTTGCTGAGAAAGAAGTTACCGCCGCATCCATGGCCCAGGAGGTGACTAGCCTTGGTGGTGCTGCTGCTAGTGAGGCTGGGGGGTCAAGCAGCGGCATTGCTGATGATGGTGTCCGTCTGATCGATGACCTATTTTTACCGACCGTTCGATGGGATCCCAATGCTCAAGACAAACGCTATCAGCCGCAATGGAAAATCGCTGAATCTTCAAGGCTTATTCCCCCCTGTTATTCAACACTGGGTTGAGCGGGCGTATCCCCCGGCCGAGGCGGCGTACGTGGAGGGGTTGAACAATGAAGATCTGATGAATTCTTCGATATCTGATTCTGTTAGCCTACCGCGAAGGCTAATGGAAATTCGTCGTAGATGGATGCATGATAACACCCAACTCCACCAAGCGCGGGCTACTATTCAAGAGTTGTCGGATGATAAGCATCGCTTAGAGAGTCAACTTCAAACTGCTGGGTTGAAGGAAACGAGGTTTTTGTCTGAGAAAAACAAGGCTGAGGAGGATTTGAAGAGGGTTACTGCCCATCTTGCTGAAGAAAGGATTATGTGGGTCCGCGATGTGGCGGAAAAAGACCGAGTTCTGGCTCAAGCCAAGAACATACAGGAAGAGTTGGAGTACAAGGCCATAGCGGAGGCCCAAAAGGTGAGACTTGAATTATCGACACAATTGGAAAAGTTCCGTGTTGACACTGATTTTGTGTCTCAGGTTCAGGAACGATACCAAGGCCTGACCGCCGAAGTGGAAGCCTCCCATACCAAAATCCGGCTACTTCAGGCGGAGCTAGAGGAGCGAGAGGGAAAGGTTAAGGAGCTCCAGAACCATTGTGATGTTCTTGTAACCCAGAATAACAAGCTGGCTACATCTTCCGCTTCCCAGCTGAAGGAGGTTGAAAATGCATTGGCACAATCTAACGCCGAGGTGGACGAGTCGACTAGCCAGTTGGCGGCTATTCGCGGTGACAGGAACTGGTTGATAACTAATGGGCTGGTGGGAGCGTTTGAGTACTTACGCGAGTCATCCCCCTTTACCAATCTAATCGATCGTCTCTCCGCGGCTGCTTATCAATCCGGACATCATGATGGTGTGTATAAAGGCTATGTGGAGTGTCATCAGTTGGACAAGATACCTCCAGACTTCCACGCTGTCAAAAGCAAACTCCAAAGTGACATGTCAAATGCCCTTGAAGCGGCATACACCGAGCCGCTGCCCTGTTATGGCGATTTGATGGATAAAGTGAATGAAGGTGGTATAGAGTCGCTGCGTTTGATGCTGGACCCCATGGAGGAATCTAAAGAAGAATGATAGATTTGTTTTGTTTTGTTTGTTATGTACTTTGTGGCTTTGCTAATGACACTGTTTGACTCGGGTTTGGTGCCCGTGTCTGTTTTGATTTGACAGCCATTTTAATGCTAATGCCATGATTTCTGACACCGCCATATTTTGAAAATATAGCTCTGTGACGTGTAATGATTATTTTCTATTAATGCTTCTAACGTCATCATCGTCACGTCTTTTTAACCTCTCTATAAATTTGCCTTCTTTTCCTTATTCGGTACTTAGTCAGGATGGAGAGAAAAAGGTATAGGCAACGTCTTTCCGAAATCTTCCGAGTGCTGGATGCTGCAGATGGCTTACTCCAGTTGCAGAATCCAGTGACAAGGTCGATGCTTCGAAGAAGAAGGCCACTTCCCAATGTTGCGCCGGCCCGGGCGAACCGGGCATGCCAGAGCATTGTTGTCGAGGGCCCTCAGCCAATGGATCCTGAAATGCCGTCTTTGTCAGTTGACGTTCTGACAGATCTTATCCCGGTGGATCATGACCGGCGATGCCGTATTACGTACCAACGTCGCTCTGGTGGTCACCTCAAGAAGCAACAGATGGATGGGTCGGGAATGGTGGTTCCGGTGGTGGATGGTGAATCATCTGGCAACTTTGCCGTTGATCCAGTTACATTTGTTGATGGTGATGTGGTGCTGCATACCCCTGCAGTGGTGATGGCACCCAATTTCCATCAGTAGGTGTGTTGAACATGTTCTGTTTTTTGGTTCCCATGTGTTGGCTTTTAACGACAGGGACAAGTACTTGGTTTGTGTGAGATAGGTTATGTGTATGTAAAAATGCCTATCTGTTTTGTGGCGGTTTATGTATCTATTACCAAGATACCCACCGTTAGCGCTGTATTTCTTAACCCTACAACTTGTGTCAATGAAAATATTTCGTGTTTAAGGGTGTTGTTTGTATTTTTACCGTTTGATGCATTCGTTGTGCGATGGTAACTCATGGTAAAAACAAAAGTAAATGTTTTTTTATTAAACTTGAACTGAAGTAAAAACGAAAAGACACCGCTGAGGGTGAGTTACAATTGTGAACTGAGAAAAAAAGTTAACTCCTGCTGTTAGGAGCAGGGTTTTACAGGTAGCATTTCCTTAACTGGGCGATGTTCCAACTGCGTGGTACTGGTGTGCCGTCTAGTCGGGATAGGCGATAGGCCCCTTTGCCCAGATCTTCTTGGACGACATAAGGGCCTTCCCAGTTGGGGCCCAGCTTTCCCGAAGGTTCCATCCTGCTTGCTTCGTTGTCACGCATAATGTAATCTCCTGTTTTGAAGTTCTGTTTGGCCACTCGCTTGTTATAATATTTTTCTAATGCTTTCTTGTATTTGGCTTCGCTGATGGCGGCTGCCTCGCGCCTTTCCTCCAATAAGTCCAGGCCTTCCCGTATAGATCTGTCATTGTCATCGCCTGTGTTAAGGCAGCGTAGTGACGGTAATCCCGCTTCAGCGGGTATCATTGCTTCCGCTCCATAGGTTAGGCTAAACGGGGTTTCGTTGTTGCTGGTTTTGGGCATTGTTCTATGTGCCCAGAGGACATTTGGCAATTCTTCCACCCAGGAGCTTCCCTCGTGGCCTAGTCGTTTCTTGATGTCATCCAGCAAACTTCTGTTTGTCCGCTCTACCTGGCCATTCCCCTGGGGGTGTGCTACTGACGTGAAGATTTGTTGGATGTGAAGATTAGTGCACCATTCCTGGAAAATTCTATCTGTAAACTGTGTTCCATTATCGCTCACCAGGTAGAGCGGTAATCCGAACCTGCACACTATGTGTTCCCATAGGAATTTTTTGGCGTTGTCTGCCGTTATTTTGGCCAAAGGCTTAGCTTCCACCCATTTGGTGAAGTAATCTACCGCTACAATTAGGTACTTTAACTTTCCGGGGGCTGGCGGGAAGGGTCCTACGATATCCACGGCCCATTTCTGGAAAGGCCAGGCTGCTGTCACCGGTACTAGGCTGTTCTTGGGCCTTATTGTTTGAGGAGCGAATTTTTGGCAGCTGCGGCATTTCCGTAGTTCCATTACAGCGTCTTCGTGCATCCCAGGCCAATAATATCCCGCGCTATGGATTTTGGCGACCACCGCCCGGGGTCCAGCGTGTATGCCGCATAGACCTGCATGGATTTCGCTAATGAGATACTTTGCCTCTGTTGGAGAGACACATCGCAGCAGTGGGCCCAGGTAAGATTTTCTATATAGGATACCATTATTGATCTCATATTGCAATGCTTTCGTTTGTATCTTCTGTGCTTCGCCCTTGGCGGGAGGTAGCTCCCCTGTTTCAAGGAAACGTAGAACCGGAGTGTACCAGCAAGGTTCTTCCGCTGTAACGGCAGAAACATTCCGCGGTTCAATTGAGCGTGTCTGCAGCGTTTCGACTTTGACTTCCTTTTCCATACCCGAGTTGGCGAGTTTACTGAGAGCATCTGCTATCTGATTCTTGCCTCTATGTATATGATTGAGCGTGACGTTGTCAAAAGAATCCATGAGTTCCTTTGTTTTCGCCAAGTATTTTGCCATTGATTCATCTTTGGCTTCGTACGTTTCGTTTACTTGATTGTTGACCAGTAGCGAATCAACGTATGCGTCCACCCTTGCCGCTCCCATAGATTTCGCCATTCTCAGACCTGCTAGTAGTGCCTCATACTCCGCTTCATTGTTGGAACATTCGAAATCGAAGCGTAAGGCGTACATCAGCCTGATCTCATCTGGGCTTATCAACATTAAACCGGCCCCAGATCCCTTTCCACTAGATGACCCATCAGTGTATAGTTTCCAGGTCTGCCGGGCGGTACTAGACTCCGGGATGTCCTGGACGACTGGGTCTAGAATGGCTTCCCCTTCAGGTATTTCTGCTAGAAAATCAGCAATTACTTGCCCCTTCACTGCTGTTCATTTTTTATATTCGATATCCAAAGCGCCAATTGCCCACTTGGCCAGTCTGCCAGAAATCTTCGGCTTGTGTAGGACTTGTTGCAGCGGGTAATTGGTTAAGATTTGCACGCGGTGTGCCTGAAAGTATCTTCTCAGTCGCCGCGTGGCGTGTACTAGTGCCAAGACCAGTTTTTCTAACGTGGGATAGCGTGTTTCGGGCCCCGCTAATACCCGGCTTATGTAATATACCGGTGTTTGCCTTCCATCTCGTTCAACCATGAGCACAACGCTTACCGCCGTATGAGCTGCCGCTAAATACATCTTTAATACTTCGTTAGGTCTTGGTGCTGTCAGCATGGGTAATCCCTCTATGAAGCGTTTCATGTCTTGCAAAGCTTGTTCTGCTTCGTTGGTCCACTTGAAGTTTTTCTTGTTAAGGCAATCTTTCAACGTTTTTATGAAAGGCAGGGACTTCTCGGCATGTCTTGCCAAGAACCTGTTGATTGCCACCAGCCGCCCATTCAGGGCTTGAGCTTCCTTCAATGTTCGTGGGGAAGGCATCCGCGTTATGGCGGCCACCTTTTCTGGGTTAGCTTTGAAGCCATCTAGGGTGACTACTACCCCCAGGAACTTCCCTTCTTCCACCCCGAAAGAGCATTTCTTTGGGTTTAATTTAATGTTATATTCTCTAAGCCGCTGAAAAGTTTCTTCGATGTCTGCTAACATTTGCTTTTCTTCCCTGCTTTTGATTACAAGGTCATCGACATAGACCTCCAAATTTCGTCCGATTTGTGTCTCGAATACCTTGTCCATGAGTCTTTGGTAGGTAGCTCCGGCGTTCCGTAAACCAAAAGGCATTTTTGTGTAACAAAAAATGCCCACATCGGTATGAAACGCTGTTTTTTCTTCGTCTTCTTTGGACATCTTGATCTGGTGGTACCCTTTGTAAGCGTCCAGGAAACATTTGAATCGGTAGGGTACTAAGGAATCGACTTTTAAATCAATCTCGGGTAGTGGGTATGCATCCTTGGGGCACGCCTTATTTAGATCTTTGAAGTCAATACACATTCGCCACGTGCCGTCTGGCTTTTTTACCATAACCGGGTTGGATATCCATGTGTGGTATTGCGTTTCCCTGAGGATTCCAGCTTCCACTAATTTTTGTACTTCTTTGACGACCGCTGCCCGTCGGTCCGGGGCCATGCTACGTTTACCCTGAGCCACTGGCTTAACGCCTGGGAGCGTGGCGAGCTTGTGTTCTGCTTTGTTACGGGGGACTCCTGTCATGTCAGAATGCTCAAAAGCGAAGATGTTCACATTTCTTTTTAACAGTTGCTTCAGGTCGTTTCTAACTTCTGGAGACAAAGTGTCCCCGATTGTGACCATCTGGTCCGGATGGCGTGTGCTTAGTACCCATCTCTCTGGGCCCGTGGCTCCGGTGGGCCCT
The DNA here is from genome assembly GCF_002127325.2 of Helianthus annuus. Lineage (NCBI taxonomy): Eukaryota > Viridiplantae > Streptophyta > Magnoliopsida > Asterales > Asteraceae > Helianthus > Helianthus annuus. The sequence continues at coordinate 21,289,676 of NC_035435.2, read as the reverse complement.
TGGCGGTATCTTTTGGTACTCAGTACTTCTCCAATCTTGTCACGAAACACCGTAGCGATACCTCGCGGTGTAGGAAACTTCATGAAACCTCTTGTCGTGGAGACTATGGCATCCAATTTTCCCAAGGTGAATCTTCCGATTATCACGTTGTGGTACGACTCAGCGCGAACCACAAGGAAGGTCAGGAGTATGGTTCTTTCTTTAGGTGACTGCCCGAAAGTTACCGGGAAAGTGATTTGACCGATAGGGTCAACCTTTTCCCCTGTGAACCCTTTGATGGGGGCGTGTACTGATTCAAGCAACTTTCTGTCTTCTGGTTGCATTCTGTTGAAGCAATGTTCATAGATAATGTCTTCCGAGCTCCCGTTGTCGACCAGGATTCGCCTCATGCGGTAGTCTCCTACTGCCGCGGATATGATCAGGGCATCTGTAGTGAGGTGCAAGTCCTCCATTCGAGGTTCTATGGTCATTGTTGCCAACATCCAAGGTTCGAGCGTGGAGAAACTCCGTTTTGCCCCCTTCCCATATCCGCGTGTACCATGTTCAATTCACGCGGCCTCTTGCCTGCCGCCTTGTCATTTTCTTCTTTGACGACAGGCGGGCCTTGCTTGATGTCTCGTACTAGGTGTGCCAATTTGCCCGACTTTACAAAATATTCGATCTGTTTCTTAAGCTGAAAACAATCGTTGGTGTCATGCCCGCTCCCTTTGTGGTACTCACAGTATTTACTCGTATCCTTGTTAGGGTTATCTTTCAATGGTTTTGGTGGGTTAAGTCTGAGGTTTTCTGAGGCTAAAATTTCAGCCGGTGTCTTGCTTAAGTTGGGGTATTTGGATCGAGGTTTCGACGGCTCATTCCTTGAATAGGAGTTTCGGTGTCTGTCATACCGCGCGTCTTTGTCGTTTCTCTGGTATCGGTCTCCCCTACTTTTGCTTTTAGATCCCCGGTGATCTTTTTCCTCCTCCTGGTTCTTTAGGGCTTCTTTCTTCCTATTGGCTGCGTGGCTAGCTGCTACCGCCTTCTCTTGTATGACGTATACTTTGGCTATTCGAAGTATTTCATCAATTGTTGGGGGTACACCATCCCTTCCATGTAGCGTTCTCAGTAACTCGTCATCATTGACCCCCTGGAGGAAAGCTCCACATGCCAGATCATTCGTCACGCCCGGGATCGCCAGGCTTTCCTTGTTAAATCTGATGATAAAGTTTTCTACCGTCTCATTATCTCGCCGACGGATGTGGAGGAGCTCGTTTCTATCTTTCGTGTGTCTGCGCTGCTGGCTAAACTCTAAGATAAACTTTGATTCTAAGTCTTCAAAGCTGTCTATTTCACCTGTGGGCAGGCTGTCCCACCAAACTCGGGCCGCGCCCACTAGCGTTTGTACGAACATTTTGCACCATAAGGGCATGGACCAACAGGCCACTTCGCCGGCGCTCTTGAATAAGTTTAGATGATCATCCGGGTCGGCGAGACCATCATACTTGCCAACCGTTTGGGGCATCTTGGGTTTTTCCTTGATAGGAGCCTCAGCGATCCTTCGAGCGAATTTGGACCGGAACGTTGCGTCTATCGGCTTGTACGGTCTGGTAAGTTCATCTTCTTCCACATTTATAGGCTGTGTTGGTGGGGCGTCCATACCCGGGGCAGCTCCCACTATAGGGTTAGTGTTTCCTATTGGGGACACCCGGGGTCTAACCGTGTTTCTCCTGTCGTACACAGGCTCAGCCGTAGGCGGAGTCTGGGTATAAACTGGTTGTGGCGTTGGGACATTCCACCAAGGCGACATGTAAGCCGCGTATGGCGATTGAGTGCTACCCTGCGCTGTTCCCTGGAGCGGATACGCTGAACCCCCGTACGAGGGTAAATACCCATAAGGGGGTGCATAACAATACCCCGGGAGGTATACTTGGTTTCCTGGTGTGACGGGGGCGTTCATAATTCCGGCCGGCATGACGACCGGGTGGTGAGGCGGTGTTGATAATGCCGTCGTGAGCGCCGCTGAGTATAGCGGTGGCATCGAGTTGGAAATCAGAGGTTGATAGTATTGAGGCATGCTAGTTTGTGATGCGATGGTGCTGGGGCTCGCCGATGTGATAACAGGGATGGAGGAGAGGCGTGAAGCCTGTGCGTTAGTGGTTGTTGCTGGGGTGAACATATTACCGCTAGCTCCCCCCAACTCCCTTGATTGCAGTTGTGAGGGCATGTAAAGAAACGGACTCGTCACCACAGTCTGGGAAGAGACGGTGGTGATGTTGTCAAAACCTGGCGGTGGTCTTTCTGCCTCGAACTCTGGGTCCAGCGACCTCGTAACGGCTGGGGAAGGCTGTGTGGTGGCACCGAGGTTCGCCCCCAACGTCAGGTTATTGTTTGTCATCGTTTGATCTGCTACGTTCTGATCACTTGCCATGAGGTTCTGTCACTGAATAGGTCCCACGGATGGCGCCAATGAAGAAACACTGACCTATGTAGTGATTATGAGCTAGGACTTCAATGATTAGTGACCCGAACGCCTGGCTGCAAAACAGAAACACCATTAGGACTCGTTACAGGAATGGGGTTATTCCTGTAACCACCTTCCGGCGTGAGAATAAGTCTCGGTTTGTGGAAGTAAAAGGAAATTGGGAAGAGAAAGTTATATGAGAGCAAGAAGATCATACCTTATACGTTTACCTTTATTTATAGGTTTTCCATTAGGGTTTCCTCTAACCTAGGATATATTCCGATAAGTTAGAGATTTACATGATCTTCCCGAAAAGTTGGAGATTTGGTTGTGTAACTTCCATGCAGATATGGAAGGTTCTAGAATAATCATTTATATTTATATTAAGATAATAGGTTGTAACCGGGTCGGGTTGACCGATGGGGGTCACACCTCGTCAACCACCATCATCATCGGAGCTACACTGTCGCCACACACTCTCTCCCTCTCTCTAAACTCATAACATCACAGCCGCAGATCTGGTGGGATTTCGTCAAACCCTAGCCCCAAATCTGGTGGATATCGATTCCGGCGAAGAAACTAAACTAATGAGTAAAACTGAATCTAAATCTGATCATACGATAAATTGTGAATTAAAGGATGAAGTTATTACCTTTATCCAAAAAAAGTATGAGATGATAGGATCTCTCTCCTCAATTATACAGAGAAAATCAATAGGAGGGTGACGGTACATAAGTTTGAAGTGTGTAGACATATATATATAGACGCAGAGGCAGGCACCACATGGAGGTATGTTAAAGAGGATTTTGGGGGCCAGTGGTGAAACCACCGAATTTTTTATTTGTTTTATTTTAATTCTAACCTTTTCAAAAAGATAAAAAGCTGGTTTATTGAAATTTGAAATTAGACTATTGGGTATGGTAGCTCTCCGGTCCAACTGCACCACCGTTGATTGGTGTCGTGTTCTTCTCGTTCATCTCTTAAACCTACAATTCACACCGGATTTGTGTTTATGGATACCCAATTCCAAACCCACGTGTACCGGATGTAAGTCAATATAAGTGGACCGGGTCCGTTAAAATGGTCGATCCGGTGGTGGTGGACGACCTGGATTCGGTGGTGGTGGTGGTGGCTGGGATACGGTGGTGGTGGGTTGGATTCAGTGGTTATGGTGATGGTTGAAGAGAGAGAATGAGAGGAGAGGGGGAGAGATAACAGAGAGAAACATTCAGGTTTTATGTGATATATATAATTATTATATTTTTAAACAAATGAGTAAAATTACCGATCTACCCTCTAATGCAAGTCACATGACCAGACTTAACTCAAAATTTTAATCTAGTTAGTGTTAAAGGATGAAAGGTGTAATGTATTTTCCAAATAAAGGATTGTGACTGTAATTATTGAAGTTAAAGGCTATCCATTGCAACTCGCTACAAAAATAAATAACGAAAAATGTAATTTACCCTTGGTTATTTAAGTATACACAATAAAGAAGGACAAATATAATAATAGAATATTTATGTGCAGGATTGGTCATAAGTATAATAATTTTAAGAAATAGAAAAATCACTTTCCTTACAATTTTTTTTTGTTGGAAAACGATATTTTTAAGTTGCCTGTTTATTCGATACATCTAACCGATTATTAATATTAATGGTTCTATTTTTGATTGTTATATTATGGTTGTCGTCTTAATTTTAAGGCAAATTGGAAATAAATAATCCCACTTAACTCAATTTGGCCGATAATAATCACAAGTCAGTTATTGGCCGATAATAATCCGAACTGACCAATTTTTTTGTAAAATAGTCCGCCGTTAAAATAGTTTAACGGAGTTAAGTTTTTATCCGAATTACAAACCGATGTTTTAGGGCTTTTGATAAGAACAAGTATACGAGTCGATTGATGTAAAACTTATCCGAACTAGTTTTTTTCTTGCACACAATAGAGGTTTAGTCCATTTTTTTATATCTGCAGAACATTTTACCTCTTTTTTTTTTTTACATGTAAATACTAATTTCATTGTAATCATCAGGGCAAATTACCTCTTAAAAAATAAACATCACCTAAAAAAGGACGAATCTAATGTAATTCACATAAATCTCAATACTATCACTTTAAACTGGCCCAATATGGTAAATAAATTATACCCAACTTCCAAAGCCCAATAAAAATAAATCCGGACCAATGATTAAAATGCAAACGACGTCGTCTCACCCCCGCTTTCACATTTCAAACTTTAAACCCACAACGGCTAGTTCTCTTCATGACCGTTCAAGAAACCCCATCATTTTACAACAACAAACCCCCCATTCTTTCATCATCACTCATCAATCCCAAAACCCCCCATCACTCCATCTTCATTCATATACACTTCAAATCCCACAAACAATCTTCAACAAACCAAAAAAAAAAAAAATAGAAAAATGGTCTACACATACACACCCACATACTACTCATCTCTCCAAGACTCAATAACCTCCATCTGCAAAAACATCCTTCCCTTCTCCTTCAAGAAGCGTCGCTTGCCCGCTATCGCAGCCGCTGAGCAGCGCCTGTGGAAGCAACAGTCCGATAATTTAAAGTGGCAGCAGGAGTCTTTCCATCAGATTTTAAATTTGATGGGGTTGTTTAAAGAGGGGATTTTGGCTGAGGGGGAGGTTTCAGCGTTTCGGGCGCATCTTCTTGATACGCTTGTTTCTTCGCCGTATGATCATGAGCAGCCGGTGATTTTGAGGGATAAGTTGATTTTCTTGCAGGTTAGATCTTGCTTTTTATGCACTTTTTTTTTTAATATTTATAAGATATAATTCTTGTGATAATCTTAAGATTTGAATTAACTGTGATCTGGGCTTCTATGATTTTTTTTTTTTTTTTTTTTTTTTTAAGTTGATTTCTTTTTTGATTTTGGGGAAATTGTGACTTTTTGGTGGATTATGGTAATAGGATCAAGATTTCTCTTGATCTTTAAAAAATAATTATTTCTTTAATTTTTGTGGAAATTTGAACTTCTTATAGTAATAATATCAAGATGTATAGAGAATTCTTAAAATGCTTTTGGGGAATTCACAATTTCTTGATCTAAAAAACTTAATTATTTCTTTTTATTGAGAATTTTCGAATTTAAAAACAATGGAAGCACAAAATATAAACAGACAAAATTCTCAAATAAAATGATACTCTCATGATGAAAATTGCAACTTCTTGGTGGATGATAGTAATAATATCAAGATTTATAGAGAATTCTTAAAATAATTTTGGGAAATTTACAATTTCTTGATCTAATATATTAATTATTTTTTTTATTGAGAATTTTCGAATTTACAAACTATGGAAGCATAAAATATAAACAGACGGAATTCTCAAAGAAAATGATACTGATACTCTCATGATAAAAATTCTCAATTATTGCCAAAATTTTGAATAACAAACTGTAAAATAAAAATAAAATTAAAGACATAAATAAACATGTAAATTAATTCATGATTCAAACTAATTGTCATTTGGGTTTTTTTTTTATTTTTTTTTTCATTTTGGTTACAGGAGTTATTGTATGCAAACTGCATATCAGAAGAAGAGTATCATACATCAAAGACTCCATTGTTGCAAAGACTAACAGCTCAAGGAGTCAAAATTGACCCAAAAGATATAGTTCTTGCTGGACCTCAACAAAAGAACCAAAACGACGAATGGTCAGTAATCGATCTAAACGATTCAGGTGCAAAAAACAAGTCAAAGCAACAAAAGTCAACCATCAAACAAGTCAAAGGAGTTGCATCAGTTTTCGGTCTATCATCATCATCATCAAACAAAAACGGAAAAGACAAGAATGTTTCCGATATGGGTATTCAAAATCTTGCAATATCTCAAGAGAACCCGTTTTGGAACTGCGAATTAAAAGAAAAAGAAGACGAAAAACCAACGATTTTAATGCAAGAAAGTGTCGTGATTGAGGAGTCAGCGAAAAAGTCAAAAAGGAAACCGTTTAAGGCGCTTGACGGGTTTATGAAATGGAAAAAGAGTGATGATTTAGAGAAAGATACGGTTCCATTGTCGTTAAATGATTCGGTTAACGAAGCTTATAGCATACGCGAGGGGACAGATTCTAAAATCAAGAGAAAACTGCATACAGATGGTTCATCCTCTGATTTCTTTGTTGATAAGGTGATTTAAGTTAAACATTTTTGTTTGATTTGATCTAAATTACGAGTTTTCTTGTGCTTATGCGGTTATGCGTATGTTTTTCGCAGGTTTTAGCTGATAAAATTAAGCAGGAGCTAATGAAAACCAAATCAGAACTTCAGTTATCGTAAGCGTTCTTGTTCTTGTTCTTGATCTTGATCTCGATTCACTTTCTTGATCTAACGTATTTTATTTACGTACTGATATTTGCAAAACTTTTAGGGATGATCAAATCGAAGTGATTTCAACTCGGCTTCCGATAGACAAAGCTGACCTTAAAAAGTTCTTCCCCAAGTAAGAAAATGTCAAAAAAAAAAAAAAATTAAAAATATTTTTTAGATACTTTCTTATTTTGATGAGTATTTCAGGAAATGGTGTGATCAGTATGGAGAAACTGTGTTGGAAGTGGTGAGAAAAGAGTTTAAGGATCACGTTAACGAGATCAAGAACATGTCGAATTCTGCGATGAAGAAGAAAGAGCTGAAAATTGCTGAGGAAAAATGGACAACTTTTGATGATATTGAGGATGATGAAAACTGTCATCCGAATCTTTTTGCTGATCAGGCTCAGGTTACATCTGGATCCCAGAAAGAGGATCGAAGCGTTCGGGTTTCTAAAGTTAGAAACAGTTCAGATAGGTTGTTTAAGAACAACCCTTTCTTTGATTACTAGGCCAAGATGTGAAGTTGGCTCTTGTGTTATATGTTCTTTTGTTGATGTTGTTAAGTGGTTTATGTGAGGGTTTTAAGAACTAGTTTTTTATCTATATATGTATTGTTGAATTATGTCTAGATTTTCAGTATTTCTCTGGAAATAAACTTGAAATTTGTTAGTTAACATTTTGTATACCGGTTTACTTATGAATTTGAGTACCGAAAACGTCGTGAAGCATTAGGAGTTGCGTATTTTGGATCATTGTGATCATAAACAGTAAACTCGTCGTTGACGCTCAAAGAAATCACTTCATCTCCTCTTCAATAGATTTTAGTTCATGTGGTTTGGGTCATTTTGCCAGTTTAGTCCAAAGGTTTGAAACGTTACCATTTTAGTCCAAATACTTTCAAGTGTTTTCATTTTAGTCCACTGAGTTAACTCCGTCCATTTTTTCTATTAGCTAGAAGGGTAATTCGATCATTTTATATGGCCGAATTGCCCTTCTAGTTAACAAAATTACATATAAAATGACCGAAATGCCCTTCTAGTTAACAGAATAAAGGGATGGAGTTAACCCAGTTGGACTAAAATGACAACGTTTGAAACTATTTGAACTAAAATGATAACATTTCAAACATTTGGACTACACTGGCAAAATTGCCCAAACCACAAGGACTAAAATGACATTTAACTATCATAGCATATATGATCGAAGAAGACAAATATATCGTGATGACATGTTTAAAAAATCAAGTATCTATCAAAAGAACTTTATTATCATGAAAGAGGACAATGTAAAGATGTTGTCAACTTCCTCTGATTTTGAAGGAGCAAATTCAGTGATATCCACAAAACTTATTGTAAATGAAGAAAAAATAGATGAAAGTAGAAGTCACAAAGCTAAATATTTATTGATGTTAATTGATTGTAATCGTCTGTTTTATATAATATCACAAGGAAGCTTCTGCCCAGTTCACACCCTCGCGTCTCGCGACCAGGAACATCCTGGGCTGTCGCGTGGCGCGACCACAGCAGCCAAATTTTCATAAATGACATAAATGGCCCCTGCACCTATTTAAACTTCTTTTCGACGTTTTTAACATCTGTTAATCCATTTTCAGGTGTTTAAGGACGTTAAAGCATAGGGGACTTGAAACATGCATGTCTGGAAATATCGTGGATGTCGGTTCGTTCGTGTAGGAACCGTTCGCGTAATTAAATAAAATAAAACAAATTTTATTAAATCGATTACAATACAGAAATAAGAAAGCTAAAAATTACTAGTACGAATACAACTGAAATAAATCAAAATACAAGAAAGGTGTAGATGAAGAGTGGCTGAGGCACGTGTTCACACGCTTCCCTTAAAACAAATTCCGAGTCTCCCAGGAGTACTCGTTTTGTTTCCCAGGGTACAACAGCCGGAGCAGAAGTACTGCCGGAGATGACCTACAACCCGAAGGCTACCTTGAACTTTGTAGGAAGAAGATCCGAATTCTGTAGAGAGAAATGTTGAATTGCTGTTGTGTTGCTGGTTTTCGTGGTGTCTCTTCTGCAGTGACCAAGAGTTGTATTTATACAGCTCCAAATTCGAAACTGTCAAAAAGGAATTAAAGGAGAGGTTTAAATTCCATTAAACATCTTCAATGCAATTTAATACGTCATTTAATTGTCAGTCAAAGACTATTAACTCGTCAGTTTCGAAGTTGAACTGTAACTGCACTGTCATTCAATTCTGGAAGTTTCTACGCGCGCGCGTGTGACACACTAGTGCGCGTGCGTTCTTGCGCGCGCAGGTCTGCACGCTCATGCGCGCTGCGTCCATCTGGCTCACTGCCATGCGCGCGTGCGCCACACTGACTCAGGTGCATGCGCGCGTGTGCCACGTCACCTGTGAGCCTATACGAGCACGCCACACAGTCGCGCCGTTTTGGCTCACTCTGGTGCGCCGCGCACGTCACATCAGGGCCCATGCACCATGCGCAACCGCGCGCCTTCGTGCCACTTGTACTCGCGCGCGGACTGCCACGTCACGCACCTCTAACCTGCACCCCACTTCACCACTTGGTCCTTGCAGCCTCTGTGATCCACCACGCGCACGTGGTCAAAAATACAAAGGCGGATCGCGGCGACGCGAAGTGCAAAGTGCGCCATCAAAGCGCCACATCGCCCACGCCACGCGCGCGCGAGCGTTTGCGAGTGCGAGTTAGGGTGCTCTGCACCCTTCGCGAGGACACTTAGTGTGTGCTTCCATGAAACAACAAGGATGGAGAGTTCCCACTTAAATACCCATTTAAGTTCCATCTTTCCTCCGATGTGGGATAAGGTGCTACTTTCCCTTTTGTTTCAGCATTCAATGTTTCAAACACCCAACTTTGAGCATCGGTATCTCATTCATCTTAGCTCCGTTTTGGACGTGGTTTAGTTCGTTGCAAAGCTCTTCCAACATAGAACACAAACCCACAAATAAATATATAAAACCCGCTCATTTTATTATATTTATTTCTAGTCCAAAATAGGAAAAAATCATTTTCCTATATTTGTGAAAAATGCTATTTTCACATATTTTTCCAAGAATCCCCCACATGAAAAATGCTATTTTCATCAAATTTCCAATAATTTTATCCCCCACATGTATGGAAATCGATCTTTTCCTTACATTTTTCAACGATAAACTTCGACAGTTGAGTATTGCAAGATAGGTAGGTGGTTACCTTTGAAACTTCTTTTGTGAGGCATACTTAGCTTACTAGTGGTGTGTAGACGCGATGTCCTTGAACATACCCCCATTAGTGTAAACGACAATACACTTCACACGATACTCTCCCTGGTCTGGCCAACCCCTCATTGTCGTGTCCTATTATGGTCCTGGAACACTATCCTGGTTCTGCGAGAGCTCTAGGATTTGCGCACCCCACAAATCCATTCGAAGCGACCCCACTTCTCTCTAACATAGGTGATTCCTCTGAATCATTAAAAGCATCATAGTTAATTTGATTTACCGAAATCATTAACCTTAATATGCTTAGCCTCACTTCAATGTCACTGATTGGAATGGGCTAGGAAGTATATATAACTCCCTTTTATTTAGTTTGGGGTACTCCCCCACAGTGACTCCGTTTTGGTAATATGATTAAGTTGTCCTATTGAACTTAGATCTTGGGATCTCTAGTCAACTAAGTTAGGTTTCCCTCATATTCCCATTTACCACGGGCTTTAGTCCCATTCCTCTTGACGACGTTTCTACTAACTCTCTGCTTAAGCCTTTTGTAAACGGGTCTACAATGTTATCCTTTGATCTCACATAATCAATTGTGATAACACCCGTTGTGAGTAGTTGTCATACCGTGTTATGTCTACGTCGCATATGCCTTGATCTGCCATTGTACATCAAGCTTTGAGCTCTACCAATCGCTGATTAGCTATCACAATGTACACATATGGCTGGCAAAGGCTTTGGCCATCTTGGAATATATTCCACGAATTGACGTAGCCATTCCGCCTCCTCGCCTGACTTATCCAAGGCGATAAATTCGGATTCCATTGTAGATCTTGCTATGACTGTTTGCTTAGAAGACTTCCAAGCAATAGCAGCTCCTCCAAGTGTAAACACGTAACCACTTGTTGATTTTTTTTTCAATTTTAAATACTAATTTCAGTTTGCATCAGTGTATCCTTCGATCACTGCTGGTTATCGGGTATAATGCAGTCCATAATCTCTTGTGTATCTTATGTATCTAAGCACCCTCGTGATATCTTTCCAATGATCCGCGCATGGATTGCTGGTGTATCTACTTAGCCTACTCACCGCGTAAGCACAGTCGGGTCTAGTACATGTCATTAGATACATTAGACTGCCAATAATTCTTGAATACTCTAACTGAGCAACTCCATCTCCTTTATTTTTCTTGAGATGTTGGGAGGTATCAACTGGAGTTCGAGCTACACTCGTATCTTCCGAGTTGAATTTTTCAAGAATTTTATCCACATAGTGAGATTGACTTAACACAAGACCATCTTGGGTTCTTATGATCTTTACTCCAAGAATCACATCCGCTAAACCCATGTCTTTCATATCAAATCTCGCTTTCAACATGCTTTTAGTAGCTTTGATAATTTTATCATTACTCCCAATGATAAGCATATCGTCTACATAAAGGCATAAGATCACATAACCTTCATTTGTGTCTTTGAAATAAACACATTTGTCACACTCATTTATTTTGAAACCATTGTCAATCATGACATGATCAAACTTTTGGTGCCATTGTTTTGGTGCTTGCTTCAAGCCATACAAAGACTTGACGAGTTTACATACTTTACCCTCTTGACCTGGGGCAGAGAAACCTTCAGGTTGCTCCATGTAAATCTCTTCTTCTAAATCGCCATTTAGAAATGCGGTTTTAACGTCTATTTGGTGAACTTCCAAATTTCTTAAAGCCGCTATAGCAAGAACCAATCTAATCGAGGTTATGCACGTCACAGGTGAGTAGGTATCAAAGTAATCTAGACCTTCCTTTTGTCTAAATCCTTTAGTCACCAACCTAGCCTTGTACTTATCAATACTTCCATCAGTTTTCATCTTCCTTTTGAATATCCAACGATATCCAAGTGGTTTGCAACCAGGTGGAAGATCTACTAACTCCCAAGTATGATTTTGCAATATAGAATCAATTTCATTCCTTATTGCTTCTTTCCATTGAGGTCCTTCTGAAGAGGAAACCGCTTCGCGATATGTATTGGGCTCGCCCTCAACCATATAGCTAATGAAGTCTGGACCGAAGGATTTTTCAACCCTTGGCCTTTTACTTCGCCTACGATCACTTTCTTCAACCTCAGGTCATTCATGTGTCTTATCATGAACTACCTCATCAACTGGTGTAGATGAGCTTTCACCTACTTCAAAATTAGGTGTTGATGACGTTGCATGTGTTTGTCTTCTCAAAGGAAACACATTTTCAAAGTAAGACACAACGTTAGGATTCACCTCCATGATAGTGTTGATGTGTACATCAGGATTCTTGGACTCATGTACAAGAAATCGATGTGCACTACTTTGATGCGCATACCCAATAAATATGCAATCATCAGTTTTGGGTCCTATCCTAAGAGCCTTAGGAGGTGGTACAATCACCTTTGCTAGGCACCCCCACACTTTCAAGTATTTGTATGAAGGCTTCTTCCTTTTCCATAACTCATATGGAGTTTCGTCTCTCTTTTTCAGTGGTATCTTATTCAAAAGATAATTAGCCGAGAGAATGGCTTCCCCCCACATTTCCTGCCTCACCCCAGAACTTATCAACATGGCGCTCATCATTTCTTTCAATGTACGGTTCTTTCGTTCCGCCACGCCATTTGATTGTGGAGAATAAGGAGGTGTACACTCATGTACACTGCCACTTTTTGCGCATAAATCGGCAAAAGGTGCAACATATTCGCCTCCTCGGTCGCTTCGCAAAGCTTTTATCTTCTTTTGAAGTTGATTCTCAACTTCATTTTTATACAAGATAAATTTACTTATTGCTTCATCTTTACTTTTTAGTAAATATACATAGCAATATTTAGTACTATCGTCAATAAACGTGATGAAGTACTTATTTCCACCTCTTGTGGGTACCACTTTTAAATCACAAATATCGGTGTGAATTAAATCAAGGGGTTCGGTTATTCGTTCAACCGATTTTGATGATGATCTTGTAAGTTTGGATTCAACGCATGTTTCACATTTATAATGTGAATCAATATGGAATGTTGGTATACAATTTAAATTGATTAAACGGCGTATTGAATTAAAATTAACGTGACCTAATCTACCATGCCATTTATTCGATTCAGAAAACTCAAGCATATAAGTAGAAGTAGTAGCAATTTTATTCATGTTCTTTTTGACAGCCATTACATTCAATTTAAACATACCATTTTGGGCATAGCCCTTGCCTACATACATTCCTCATTTAGTTAGTACAAATTGATCGCTCTCAAAAACCAAACGAAATCCAAACTTATTAAGCAACCAACCCGAGACTAGGCTCTTGCGCAAGTATGGGACATATAACACGTTGCTTAAAGTGAGCTCCTTCCCTGAAGTCCACTTCAAAATCACCGTTCCTTCACCCTTGATGTCCGCGGTGGCTGCATTTCCCATGTACAGCTTCTCATCACCCGCAAGCTCCTTGACGGTGGTAAGGGGGCTCCTGTCTGGGCACACATGACGGGTCGCTCCCGTATCAACCCACCATCCTTTTGGAGTGTTGGTCAGAACATTGACCTCATCAAACATTGCGGTTTTGTCAGAAATCATTGCCACCAAAGGCATTCCGTCTTCATCCACCATGTGCGCACGCTCACGCTTTGGTTTCTTGCATTGGTTAGCCCGATGTCCCGGCTCGTCACAGTTGTAACAAGTCCCTTGGAATGTTTGAGGTTTTTTTTTCACAACCCCTTTCTTCGGTCCAAGTTTGCTAGCCTTTGCTTTCTCCTTGTCCTTTTTCCCCTTACCCTTCGCGCCTTTAGAGGATTGCCCATGCTCAACCAAATTTGCGCTAGCAAAAGTTTGCGCATGGCTGCCTTTTAGGGAAATTCTATTGTCCTCTTCAATCCGAAGACGAACAATAAGGTCCTTTATAGTCATCTCCTTTCGTTTGTGTTTAAGATAATTCTTAAAATCCACCTAACCAGGAGGTAACTTCTCAATCATCGCTGCACTTGGAATGTCTCGCTAAGTGTCATGCCTTCCGCAAGGATGTCATGTAGTATAATTTGCAATTCTTGGACTTGATTCATAACGGTTTTAGAATCAACCATTTTGAAATCCAAGAAACGGGCTACCACAAATTTCTTTGTGCCAGCATCCTCCGTTTTGTACTTGTTGTCCAAGGCATCCCAAAGATCTTTGGAAGTCTTGACATTGTAGTACACATTATACAATGCATCCGAAAGCCCGTTTAACACATAGCCTCGACATGAAATCTGAGTGCTTCTAAGCCTCTACCGCGCTCAGAGCCTGAGCGTTGGTCTCCCCTTCCGCAGGTTGGGGAGCGGATTCAGTTAAGAACCTCGCAAGGTTCATGGTGGTTAGGTAGAAGAATATCTTCTGCTACCACCGCTTGAAGTGTAGACCCGAGAACTTCTCGGGTCGTTCAGCGTGATTTGCCACTGTGGACGCTCCCACATTGGTGGCGTTCAAGGGGGTTCCCGTCACAACATTCGTATTGTTGTTAACGTTGACATTTTCGTTCGACATGCTGAAAAATTAAAATTGAAAGTTTTAGTCAAAAGGTCTATTTTACGCAAAAAACAGTAGTAAACTAATAAATTTAATTTTACCACAATTTACTGTTTCGGCTTCTAAGTCCAACTTTGAAGGCCGAAAAACAGAAATTTTTAATAATTAGAACTTACTGATTGGCTTCTAAGTCCAACTTTGAAGACCAAGTCAGAAAGTTTTTAGCAAATTTTTAGGACAATTCTGAAGTAACCAAATTGTTTTCAACCAAAGTCGCTCCTTTGAAGAAGAAAACAACAAAAAAAACCTATTTTTAAAACACAAACTGAGTGAATCATAATTGGTTTGAGTCACAAAACAGAATGGTTTTGATTACACGAACGGTTTTAAAAATTTGTTTTACGATTGTAGGAACCGTTCGCGTAATTAAATAAAATAAAACAAATTTTATTAAATCGATTACAATACAGAAATAAGAAAGCTAAGAATTACTAGTACAAATACAACTGAAATAAATCAAAATACAAGAAAGGTGTAGAAGCAGAGTGGCTGAGGCACGTGTTCACACGCTTCCCTTAAAACAAATTCCGAGTCTCCCAGGAGTACTCGTTTTGTTTCCCAGGGTACAACAGCCGGAGCAGAAGTACTGCCGGAGATGGCCCACAACCCGAAGGCTACCTTGAACTTTGTAGGAAGAAGATCAGAATTCTGTAGAGAGAAATGTTGAATTGCTGTTGTGTTGCTGGTTTTCGTGGTGTCTCTTCTGCAGTGACCAAGAGTTGTATTTATGCACCTCCAGATTCAAAACTGTCAAAAAGGAATTAAAGGAGAGGTTTAAATTGCATTAAACGTCTTCAATGCAATTTAATACGTCATTTAATTCTCAGTCAAAGACTATTAACTCGTCAGTTTCGATGTTGAACTGTAACTGCACTGTCTTTCAATGCTGGAAGCTTCTGCGCGCGCGCAAGACACACTAGTGCGCGCGCGTCCTTGCGTGCGCAGGTCTGCATGCTCATGCGCGCTGCGTCCATCTTGCTCACTGTCATGCGCACATGCGCCACACTGACTCAGGTGCATGCACGCCTGCGCGCGTGTGCCAAAATCACCAGTGAGCCTATACGAGCACGCCACACAGTCGCGCCGTTTTGGCTCACTCTGGTGCGCCGCGCATGTCACATCAGGGCCATGCACCATGCGCAACCGCGCGCCTTCGTGCCACTTGTACTCGCGCGCAGACTGCCACGTCACGCGCCTCTTACTTGCACGCCACTTCACCACTTGGTCCTTGCAGCCTCTGTGATCCACCACGCGCACGTGGTCAAAAATACAAAGGCGGCTCTCAAGCGGCTCGCGGCGATGCGAGCGTGCAAAGTGCGCCATCAAAGTGCCACATTGCGCCTCATCGCCCACGCCACGCGTGCGCGAGTGTGAGTGCGAGTGCGAGTAAGGGTGCTCCGCACCCTTCGCGAGGACACTTAGTGTGTGCTTCCATGAAACAACAAGGATGGAGAGTTCCCACTTAAATACCCATTTAAGTTCCATCTCTCCTCCGATGTGGGACAAGGTGCTACTTTCCATTTTGTTTCAGCATTCAATGTTTCAAAAACCAAACTTTGAGCATCGATATCTCATTCATCTTAGCTCCGTTTTGGACGTGGTTTAGTTCGTTGCAAAGCTCTTCCAACATAGAACACAAACCCACAAATAAATATATAAAACCCGCTCATTTTATTATATTTATTTCTAGTCCAAAATAGGAAAAAATCATTTTCCTATATTTGTGAAAAATGCTATTTTCACCTATTTTTCCAACAGTTCGGTCGTACGGTCGCGTTTTGCGGTTAATTACGACGAAACTCGAACAGATGTGAAAATGATCTAAATTGCGCGACGAATGGTATTTTTGCATTCCCATCGCTAAAATATAATATTTTAGTGATTAAAAAAGTTTTTTGGATGTCCGGATATGGTCAGAACGCAAGATATACATGCATATGCATACTTTCGCAGTTTTTGACGCTTTTAGTCCCTGTGATCAAATAAGCGGATTTTCGCATAACTAACCCCTCAAAACTTATTTCTAAGCTATGTTAAGGGTATTTAGGGTATGTTTAGCTTATGATCTTGTTCCGGAGTGTTCGTTTCTACGCGAATCGACAGACTTTTACAGTTTGTCGCAAATCGTCCCTGTGATCGAATAAACTTGTTTTTGCCATACCAAACCCTTCAAAACTTATTTCTATGTTATGTAAAGGTTATTTAAGGTATGTTAAGCTTATGTCATTGTTCCGGAGTGTTTGTCGCGTTAAACTGATTACGTTTACCTAACAGTTTGCGTATAACTTTTCAGAAAGTGATTAAGAGCTCGAAATCGAACAAGAATTGATATGTGTAAATGTCACATGTATTTGTACAAATCCCGAGAATGAAACACAAGATTTCATTGGATATGTATTTGTATGATGGTCGTAGAGGCACAAATGTCATAACCGCTGACAAGAATAAAAAGAAAATGTAGAAAAAAAACACGTAAAAATCAACCAAAAATTTTTATGGTAATGATGTTCTTCGTATGAAACCCGTGGTCAGAGATGAGCAAATGGTACTGGGTACCGGTACCGAATTTCCTGAACCGAAAGATTTGAATGACCAATTCGGTACCGAGTTTTGGCGTTACTGGTACCGGTTCAGTACCGGTTTTTACCTTCATATACCGATACCGTAACCGATATCTTTGGTACCAGTACTGATTCGGTATCAGTTGTCACCGAACTCATCCTACCCCTGAAACTAAAAAAGAGAAATCATTAAAAGTTGAAGAAAATTAACAAAAAAAATATATTAAAAATAGAATTCAATGAATAGTAACTTTAATATTATAATATTATATATAGTTTTTTTATACTTTTATTTTTCTAATGTTATACTAATAATTATTTTCTTTACTTTTTAAGTTTAATAAATTTTCATATTTTTCCTTAACTTAAATGATTTCCTTTTAGTATCACGGGTTGGAATAGGCTTGGTTTCAACCAGTATTGAATCGGTATTGGTTAAATTGAATACATTTTCATATTTTTCTTAACTTTAATGATTTTTTTTTTTATCACGGGTTGGGATAAGTTTGGTGTCAAACAGTATCAAACCGGTATTTTTATCGAAAATACCAATACGATCCTGTTCGGTATCGGTAGATGAAGGTAAAAACCGGCACCAGCCTGGTACAGAAAACGCCAAAAGTCGGAACCGAATTAACATTGAAAAACTTTTAGTTCGAAAAATTCGGTACTGCTACCTGGTACCATTTGCTCATCCCTGATAACGGATAAAATTTATCTCAAATCTATATCATGGATGAACATCATATTTATTTTATTCATATAGCATGTTTACTTTATCGTATGCAATGAGAATCAATCACGATCACACATTGTGCTTCCGCCTATGAGTGAGTGTGACATTGAGAGTGGTTAAGCGTACCCTCCATGTACTGAATTTCCTCCCTCATGTTAGACGGATATTACATTTATGTTGGAACCAGGCGCACCAAAGTGTGAAAGGAGTTAGTTTTACGTCAATATCCTTTTACTTTTAAGATTATACTTAGGGGCTGTTTGGGAGCCTCTTAATGATCATTCAGATGCTAACTCTTGATGGTTTAAAACCTCTGAATGAATAAGAGGTAACCTCAAGTCTGAATGGTTAAGAGGTAACCTCTGAATGGTAAATCATCACATGTCACATTCTTCTACATTTTCATTGGTAAAATTCTTAATGGTTCCATTAAGAGGTAGCCTCTTAATGACCATTCAGAGGCTACCAAACAGCCCCTTAATATATAAAAGATGGTAGACGGCGTGACCAATGGCGCCACCATCTTTAAGATACATATCGCGTGTTCCAGATTCTAAACACAAAGCCTAGCTTGGTGGTAAGCAATGTGTGATTTTACACTGCTCTTGCAGGTTCGAGTTCGGGCAACTCCCCATTTAGCGACTCTTCTGACTTTATCGTTCCAGTCTAGAGGAGTTCGAGTTTTATTGTAATGATACAAAGAAGATTAACATAAGACGCTGTAACACTTTAGGAAATTCGGTAACACGCGAGTTTAATCCACTAGTTTTATCATAACACTAAATTACTTACGGTTGATGAGATGACCACGTGCCCCACTGATGAGATGAACACGTGCCCCCGTGATGAGATGAGATGAGATGAACACGTTCACATTTTTAATTCGTTACTAAGTTACTTACCTAACACCACTACATGTTCACGTTTTCTTCTTTCCAACTTATATATATATCATCTTCCACCACAAAACTTAACCATTACGACACTCTCCGGCGACCAAAACAAAGAAGAACAACATGCCAAAGTCACCTCCCCACCACCACCACCACAATCCTCCACCACCTCCTGTAGTCCATGTCGTGCACCCTCCACCACCGGTCGTCCACCACCCATCTCCACCGGTGGTTCACCATCCTCCACCACCACATAAACCAGATCCACACCACCACCACCGCCACTAAATAACTAGATCCACCGGCCGGTTGCAGATCTACAAGCAGTACTGTGTTGTGTGTTATGGTTGCTATGTAATTTTATGTATTCATAGCATCTAGTTCATGTACTATGAGGGCATCTATTTTTATTTATGTTATGCTTTGTTTTGTTTAAGTTTTAATGTTAATAACAACGAGTTGTGGATCTGCATATTTCTATGTATTCTGAATATTTAACGTTAATGATGCTAATATAATAAATAATATTTTGTGTTTGTAAGTTTCATTTAAGCTTTTCGGGGTTCGGATGTTTGTATTTGATGTTTTAGATTGTGGTTTATGTTGTAATAATACTTCAATATTGGTGATCAATAAATTTAGACACAAGAGCAAAAGACTTAAACACTAGATGATCAAAGACTTAAAACACTAGATGATCAAACATTTCTTTGATTACTGGGCCAAGATCTGAATTTGGCTCTTGTGTTATATGTTCTTTTGTGGATGTAACATGGAGCAGATCCAAGATTTGACAGACCATAACATGGACCGAGTAGACGGGTAAGTGAGGAAGACGGTGAGCTTGCGGCCGAAGAAGGAGCTTCTTGTGGCCGAAGCTGAGCTTCTTGTAACCCAGACTTGGCTGCTGAAAGGAAGTTTCTGATTTGAATTTAAGTTTTTTCAGAATATTTGTAAGAACTAATTCATCTTTTTTCCCTTTTGAATTTCTTCTTTGCTTTTAAAATTTAAGGGGCTTTTGATCATTATAATCAGTAGTTTTACTCATCTTTAATCATATTAAAATTTTCATCCATGTGAGAGTAAGGTGGTGTTTATTAAAAATTTTTTTTGCGCAGTCTCTTTTGTCTGCGCCGCGCAGACCACACGCATACATTGTCATATGCAGACTGTTCGTTTTTCCAAAGACGTATCGTTAAAAAACGTTTGCACGAGCTCTTCTTGGTGCAGACTTGGCTTAGCCACTTCTAAAATCTTTAAAGGTCTGCAGAGCATTAAACAGCACCACTACCGTCCACCACCCACCACCACTACCACCACCGTCCACGTTCACCACCCAACACCACCACCCCCATCATCACCAGTTTAATTTAGAAGTCTACATACGTTAAAAAAACAAACAAGCCGCAGAGGTTTGGTTCACCTCTTCTTTTAAAGATGTCTGTAGATGTGATCCATAAACTGCGTACATTTTACCTCTTAAAAAACAAACAACACCTAAGCTTATGTTCAATTACTTTCGCCCTGCATTAGTTTGTTATTGATATAGACAAAGAACTACTAATGCTACATGGTGTGGGTGTGCGCCCCCTTCCATCTGAGCCACTTAAAGCCCTTTAGTGCCCCCAATACCGCCCAGGGATGTCGAACTTAGTGTCATTAACCCCTTAACAGGCGTGAGAGGGAGAAAGTGGTGGGGTCATATGCGAAACACCAATCACAAAATTCTTTTATTTTTCTTCGTCTTTTTCTAATAATTGGCTAACCTACACCCATGCTAGTTAATGTTAAACCCCCCCCCCCCACCTCTATTACGTAGAATTGATGTGACGTAATAACTAGCATTGGAGCTTTAAAGCACACCACCTAACTTAAGTGTGAAAGTATATATATGCAAGAAAACACGTGTGAGTGTACCATACATATTTGTTTAAAACTCACCATGAATCGTATAACTAAACATTGACGTTATTTTGCCCCCAAACTAGTGTTTACCACAAATACAAAACGTCATGGATATCAGGCATTCATTTATCACACCAGACAGGTTAGAGCGACTAACCATTAACGGATTGTCAACTCGGATAGATCTATTTCACAATACTCATGGCTATACTACTTAATGGTTATACTATGCAGTGGACTTTCGATGGTAACCTTACGTCTCAATGCAGGTATGTATGTATGTACAAGTATGAAAAACCATTCGTGATTCGAAACATGTCTTTCCCCCAAAAAGTATAAAAGCAATTTAAAATGGGGTCATGTTAGTCACTGTTCTATAGTACCTCTTCCTGAAAACTTGGAATACCATACGTGTCACATGTGTTACTTGTCCACCTACAAAGTTATATGCACAAATAAGACATCGGATCTAATCCAATCGACACATGACTAGGACTTCCTTTAAACCAAGTGCACATAGTGTTGATCAGGCAAATAGTTGGTGTATTTTCGTAATACGAAACTCGTTAACGTTCATTTTCAAAACTAGGGTTTTAATTTTTTTTTATACTTATAGGTTTTCCATTATTCATGACATCAAGTACTTCACACCAAATCAAACTTTTATGCATTGTGTTGATCATTTCTCACGCTACATGTGGATTTTTCCATTGACAAACAAATCTGAGTTTACAATACATGTTACAAACTTTGTTCACATGCTCGAACGACAATTTAACACTATAATTAAACAAGTCCAAACTTACTGGGGGTGAACTTCGCCCCTTAGCAGGTTTCTTTTAGTTACTAGGTATAATCCATCACTTGTCTTGTCTACACACAAGCGAATAAAAGGTTTCATTGAGCGTCGCCATCGCTTTGTTGTCGAGACCGGTCTCACTCTTCTTGCCAGGCCTCTGTTCCAAAATGCTTTTGGCATTTTGATTTTGACACATCTGTCTATCTTATCAACAAAATGCCATCTTGAATGTCCTCCAACAAATCTCATTTTGAACATCTCTTCCATTGTCTCCCTGACTACTCCTTCCTTCGGGTCTTCAGATGCCAGCGCTTTCCTCATCTTGGACCCTATAATCCTCACAAAATGGATTTTTGGTCCACTTCATGTATACTACTTGGCTACAGTCCACAACATTATGGATATCGATGTCTTGATCCAACAAATGATTGCATCTACATTGCTCGACATGTTCAATTTCTTGAACGCAATTTCCCAGTCCAACAAATAGTCTATCCCGCCCCCTTCATCTCCAAATTCCAACCCCTACATTTCCCTTTCTAACTCCACATTTTCTCTTGATACTCTACTTGACACTTGAATTGACAATCAACAACCTCCTACTGAACAACACACACCTCCTATCTTTACATCAACCCTCACTCCTCCACCTTCTTTTACAACTACCTCGTCCCTATCGTATCCTGGCGATTCTTCATCCTCTCTTACAATTCCCCATCCTCCACCAACGTCCTTCTAAACTTCGGCCAAATCCTAAACCTCGGGCCCCTTAAAGTCCATCCGTCAACATGGCTTCTTCTTCCACCCCTCAATTTTGAACCTGCTTCCTGCAACGTTGCCAACCAACATCTGGAGTGGCGTCAAGCCTTGGCCGAGGAATTTCAGGAACTTGTCAAAAATAATACATGAACTTTGGTTGCACTTATCCCTAACACTAACGTTATTGATTGTAAGTGGGTTTACATGATTAAAAAGGATCAACATGGTGCAATCACAATATACAAAACTCTCCTTGTTGCCAAGGGTTTTCGTCAACAACCATGAATTAACTTCAATGAAACCTTTAGTCCAATTGTTAATGCTATCACTATCCGGGTGGTCCTCTCTCTTGCTGTTACAAATTAGTGGCCTCTTTGACAACTTGATATTCAAAATCCCTTCTATGATGGTAACCTCACTAAAACAACCACAAGTTTTTACTGATCCGAAACATCCGGATCATGTATCTCTGTTGCGCAAAGCCCTCTATGGTCTTAAACAAGCACCGCGTGCTTGGTTTCATCGCCTCTCCGAGGCTCTACACAAACTTGGCTTTCAGAGTTCCAAGACGGATCATTCTTTGTTCACTTATAAAAGGAACACCACAATTCTTTACAATTTGGTCTATATTGATGACATCATTGTTACCGGAAGTAATACACTTGCTATCAACCGCGTCATACAGCTAGTAGCTACTTAGTCATGTTTTTGCTATCAAAGATCTTGGCTCTCTTGACTATTTTCTCAGCCTTGTACTAGTGCCTCAAGGCAAGAATATCCTGCTATCACAAAAGAAATACATCTTGGACATTTATCATGTCAATGCCTTTACTGAATGCAAACCAGTTTCCTATCTAATGAGCTCATCTCAACACTTATCTCTTGGGGATAGCCCGCTCTTGCCTGATCCTGTAAAATATCGTCAATTCGTGTGGACTCTTCAATATGTCAATTAGTCTAGACCAGAAATTACCTTCGCAGTAAAAAAAGTCTGCCAATATGTGTGTGCCCCCACCGAAAACCACTGGTCCGCCAAACGCATTCTTCGATACCCGAAGGGCACACTTGATCGTGGCTTTTTCATTCGACATGACACAGGGCCTCATTTACAAGCCTTTACTGATGCTCACTGGCAACCTTCAACACTACGGGCCTTCTTGGATGCTGACTGAACTTACTGTGCAGATGACTGTTCATCCATATGGGGGTATACCATATACACATGGGCTCTAATCTTATCTCCTGGATCGTGCGAAAATAGAAAAAAAAGGTTCTCGGTCATCTACAGAGTCTGTATACAAAGCTCTAGCCGACACGGAAAATTGAAGGTCCAATTCATATCTACGAAAGATCAGATTGCGGACATGTTTACAAAGCCTCTTCGTACTCATAGATTCACCTTTTTATGATCCAAGCTCTAAGTCGTTCTTGGCCTTAGCTTGCGAGGGAATATTAGACAGCAAAGTAATTATGGATTGTTAGATATTAATTATGTAAATATTAGAGGCAACTTAATGTAAATGTTCGCTCTATAAATACCCCCTCTTATATAATCTCTCATCTACAATATTTCAACACAATTACAATTTCATACATACAAAGTGTTTTACTCTCTATAGTCAATAGGTTTCAATTTTATGGATTGTCCTTAAACACCTTTTAACGGTTAACGGGTTTATATGATGTCTACAACAACCTTACGCAGCTTGAGAAGACCCGTTAAAAAACTAATTATTAAATGAATCATACATTTTCCAAGCTTTTGCCATTATTACTTTCATTAATTAAACATCCAAATGCCAAATAATAAACATTTGGATAAAACTCACCATATTAACTGAACAACACAAAAAGAACAATATTTTCTAAGATAAAAAGTCACCATTAATTTTGATATTCTAGATAAAATGATAATCAAATCGGATGTTTCTATAATGGGACCCCAAAGAAGACTAGGTATCTATATTGGTTTTAACTCCCCGTCCATTATTAAATATTTAGAACCAATGATGGGAGACATGTTTACAACACGGTATGATGACTGTCATTTTGATGAAACAATGTTCCCAGTCTTAGGGGAAGATAAGGACAAAGAAAGACTGGTAACAGAAGAAATAACGTGGAATGCATCATCACTATCAAATCTAGACCCCCGAAGTGGTCAATGTGAATATGAAGTCCAAAAGATTATACATTTGCAAAGAATAGCAAATGAATTACCAGATGCATTCACAGACACGAATAGAGTCACAAAGTTACATGTACCAGCATCAAATGCACCTGCTCGAATTGAAGTAATCCCAGAAGCGATTACTATACAACGAAAGCATGGGAGACCAATCGGTTCCAAAGACAAAAACCCAAGGAAAAAAAGAGCAAAGTAACGCAATTGGTGAAAACTCACAAAAGATTATAAATGAAACCCCGGTAGAGGTAAATGTCCCAAAGGAGACAACTATGAATCCAAAGGAAAATGATTTTTCAGAAGAAACACAGGTACCGAAGGAAAATGAGATCTCTATTAATTGTGTACAAGATAGTACAATGTGGAACCGGAATAGAACACGTTGTTGGTGCATATTTCATATGTCCGCCACTATGCGAATAGGCTAGATAGAGCGTGTGTTAAATATTGTATAGAATAGTGTGAAAACGGATAAGGTTTTGTAGTGAAAATGTATATTCCTATGAATGGAGTTCATCCGTACGAATGGACATCAGAGTGTCCGAGTCACATTCGCACGAACGAGCTGATTCGTGCGAATGGACCCCAGCCGTCCCTAGGTTCATTCGATGTTATAAGTCCATCCGTGATTAGTGGGTTCGTGCGTATGGACAATGCCTATATATAGGGATGAGGGGTTCCTCATTTGGACAAGCTTTGGTTTTTAGAGGGGAAATGCTGTCCAACTGGTTTCACGGGTATGTAATTTAAAATCATTGAATAGAAACCAGTTTAAATTAACTTGTTTGGTGTCGAATCTTCTTCTACTCCTTTCTTATCAATAATACTTCAACGAACCGGTTATCTCGGGGCCAAAACTCCGTCAAACCTGCCGGATCTTGGAATCTCACACGTGTTGATGATATATTCGCATATGCTATATCAACGGATGTAATCAATGAAAATGATTACGTACCTAAAACTTTAGAAGAGTGCATGCATAGAAATGATTGGCCAAGATGGCAAGAAGCCATAAATTCCAAATTAAATTCACTCGAAAAACGACATATTTTCGGACCTGTAGTCCGAACACCCATAGACGTCAAACCAATAGGTTATAAATGGGTGTTTGCAATAAAAAGAAATGAAAAGAATGAGATTGTACGATATAAGGCTCGACTTGTAGCGCAAGGGTTTTCCCAAATCCAAGGAGTTGATTATGAGGAAACGTATTCCCCTGTAGTAGATGCGATAACCCTTAGGTTCCTAATCGGCCTCACAATCTCTGAAGGACTTCATATGAGACTAATAGATGTCGTCACTGCATACTTATACGGGACACTTGAAAACGACATCTACATGAAAATCCCTAAAGGATTAAAATTGCCTAGTACATTAAAATGAACACCTCGAGATATGTGTTCTATAAAGCTCCAGAGATCTTTATATGGTCTCAAACAATCTAGTCGTATATGGTACAATCGACTTAGTGAATATTTCGAAAAAGAAGGATACAAGTCTAATGTAATCTGTCCATATGTTTTTATAAAAAGAACACTCTCAAATTTCACTATAATAGTAGTCTATGTTGATGATATCAACATTATCGGATCTTCTGAAGATATAGAGAAAGTTGCTCAGTTGTTAAAGAAGGAATTTGAAATGAAAGATCTTGGTATAACAAAATTATGCATCGGACTACAATTTGAGTATCTGTGCAATGGCACATTTGTCCATCAATCAAACTACATCCAGAAGATGCTCGTAGGGGTGAGCAAATTAACCACCATAACCGATAACCGAACCATAACCGACATAACCGAACCACTAATAACCGATAACCAATATAAACAAGGGTTATGGTTATGAAACTTTGTATAACCGCTCAATCGGTTATGGTTATGGTTATGAAGCTTTGGTTAACCGAATATAACCGAAACCGAACCGAAGTTGTGATGTTAACTTTATATAATAGATTTGTGTTTTACAAAACCACATAGAGGGTTTTTACTAAGATAAAAGTATGTTAGTAGCAAAATGATCTTGATGTAGATGTCATTTATTTTGATAAAGAACTAAGGTGTTATGGCCATAATTGTTTTTATTTGAGAATTACCTTATTAAAAAGAACTCTAAATTGGTAGTTTAACCAAAAAGATTAGTCTTCGTTATCTTATAAAATAGGATCAAGCTAAGTTCAAATCGTGCACAACCCTATTTATTTCAAACCTTGCTTGGTTACGTAACCGAAATTAACCAAAACCGAACCATAACCGACTTCATAACCGATTAACCATAACCGAAGTTTGGTTATGGTTATGGTTACCAAAACTCCATAACCGAACTAGCGGTTATGGTTATGGTTAATAGTAAAAACCTACCCAAACCGACCCATGCACACGCCTAGATGTTAGTACGTTTCAACATGGATAAAGCACATCCGTTTAGCGTACCTATGGTTGTCCGACCGCTAGATCCACACAAGGATCCTTATCACCCTCAAGAAGAAGGCGTAGAAGTACTTGGTCCAGAAGTACCGTACTTAAGCGTGATCGGTGCCTTTACGTATCTCGCAAATAACACAACACCTGGCATTGCATTTGCAGTTCATGTACTAGCGAGATATAGTTCAAATCCAACACGTAGACACTGGAATGGTGTAAAACATATATTCCGGTATATTTGCGGGACACAAGACTTAGGTCTTTTGTATTAGAAAGATCAAAAGTCCCAACTTGTTGGGTATGCTGAGGCCAGATATCTATCAAATCCTCACAAAGAAAAATCTGAGACAGGTTATGTATTCACATACGGTGGCAAAACAATTTCTTCGAAGTCAACTAAGCAAACACTTACAGCAACATCATCAAATCATGCCGAATTAATAGCACTATATGATGCTGATCGAGAATGTTGTTGAGATCAATGATTAATCACATACAAGAAGCATGTGGATTAGAATAGATCAAGAAGGAGCCGACAATTATTTATGAAGACAATGCTGCTTGCATAGCTCAGATCAGAGAAGGTTATATCAAGGGTGATCGAACAAAGCACATCTCACCAAAGTTCTTCTCAACATATGACTTGCAGAAAGAAGGGGAAATTAATGTTCGCCAGATCAAGTCAAGTGAAAATTTAGCTGACCTGTTCACAAAATCTTTACCTAGAAACATTTTCAAGCAGTTATCACATAAGATCAGGCTTCGTAGGTTAAAAGACGTTAGTTAAATTGAGGAGGAACATTATACACGCTGTACTCTTTTCCTTGACTAAGTTTTGTCACATTGGGTTTTCTTAGCAAGGTTTTTAACGAGACATCATAATTGGTTCTGCAGTATCAGTTTAACATATAGGTCCTAAAGTATCGATTTAACATCATCCTGAAGAATGTTGTTAATAGTGTATAATGAACAGTATATATATCTGAGGGTAGTGTTATTACTGTTCGACAGTTCCCCAACCGTTTAAAAGTTATTACCTATATGTATTGTTACATTTGTATCATATGGGATAAAAGAAGATTGAAGATTCAATATAGAATTTCCTTTGTTTTTCGATCACCAAAAAACTTTTATCAATTTTGAACTAACTTTATTAGTTCACATCAAAGTACAAAAACATCACTAAACTTTGAACACTCATACAACATAAGGCAAAACTACACCATTGCTCTCACGTGACTAGTTATGATTTAGCACGACTCCTCACCCAAATGAAAGCAAGATGCTTAACTTGTTCTTTCACGCCGACTAATCAAATCAGACAATATTTTGTTAAAGGAACTTTCTATATTTTGTATAGTTTTCAAATTTCTGTATTACATCTCAGTTTTTAGACGTAAAAGGTTGCCCAATCATGAACTCATAAACTTACCACTCTAATTAATAACTAACCGGTCTAGTTTTCAAAACATGTATGAAATAAAATGATGTTAGTAAAATCCCACAATTAGTCTTTATGTGCGAGAAAGGGAGTAAAAGATTGCAATCTATTAAATTAAAAAATTAAAAAGAGTTGAAAGACATGATAAGATGAGCATGTAGGTCCCTAGATAAATGATATTTTAAAAACAAGTTGGTTTACTTAACAGAAAAGTAAATGCCAAGACGACGTGAAACATGATTTTCTTGTCGTTGGTTAAGAAAAAGAAATCATATTTCATATATATTATCTTTAAAGAGAAGTCGGTAGCATTGATCACCGATCATACAACTAGTTTGCTTTTTACCCTTCAACTTTATGATAGTGTTCTTTATACCTCCAACTTTGTCATAGTTTCATTTTTACCCCAATTTTGTCAAATCTCATTATTATCCCCTCTTATCCCCTAAGTTTAGGAAATTTAATATTTAATCCCATAACTTTTTATAAACTTTGTAAAATATCACATTCATCCTTCGAGAGTTTTTGACTTGACGGTATAAATTCAAGTTAGTCGGGTCGCATATAATACGTTATGATTGTACAGTATAAATCCGATTTGCGTTATGTTTTGATCCAATTGCAATGCAACTATATGTTATATTGAGTTCAACGGGATATGTCGAAACGCGTGTTTTCATAAGGTTAGCGCATCATATAACGTTTGAACTAATATGTTCGATATTTGCAATGTACCTGCGCCGCAACACGTGTAAATCTTGTTACTAGTATAATTTTAAAAGTTTATCAGACCTTATACACACACTAACATCACCGACAAACGATACTCCAACCCTAATATATTGTAAGAAAAATTTGTATTTAACTTTAATTTAAAAACTAGTTATAATAAACTATACCACATTATTATTATTATTATTATTATTATTATTATTATTATTATTATTATTATTATTATTATAACTAGAAAAACCCATTACGCATATCGTTTTCTAGATTTTATTTTATTAAAATACAAAATAAGTCAAACATATCATTTTCCAGATTTTATTATATAATACCAAATGACATAAATGTATGGCCAGTGGATGAGATGAATATGTACATCATTTTCAAATTTAATTCGTGGCTAAGTTACACGTACCTAACACCACTTATATAGTTATATATCACAATCCCTAACACACCTAACTACCACCACAAAACTTAACCATTAACAAAAGAAAAGAAAGATGCCTAGATCACCACCCCACCACCACCATCACCACCACCATCCACCACCGCCTCCAGTGGTTCACCACCACCCTCCACCTCCTGTAGTACATGTCGTCCACCATCCACCTCCAGTCGTCCACCACCCACCTCCACCAGTGGTTCACCATCCTCCACCGGTGGTTCACCATCCACCACCACCACATAAACCACACCCACACCACCACCACCGCCACTAGTTAACACGACCCACCGGCTGGCTAGCTGCAGATCTACAACTACAAGCGCAGTGTTATAAACTTATAGTACGTGTTATGGTTGCTATGTGATTTTATGTATTCATAGCATATAGCCATAGAGTCCATGTAGTACTAGGGCATCTATTTTATTTTTGTTGTTTTATTTTGGTAATTATGTTAATAAGTATGCTGGTTGTGGATCTGTATGTTTCTATGTAATTTGGATATTTAACGTTAATAATAATGATGATAATATTGTGTGTAAATCTCATCTATTTTTTTTTTCTTTTGTCTACCAATAATTTCATAACCGGAATCGTTACTAAAATGGTTGGATTACTAGTTTACTAGTCAAACTGACCAAACCGGTTTAGAAAACATGATTTACTAGTAAAAAAAAAAAAAATTGTAGTACACATGTTTAATAATACACATGTGCACTACGCAAAAAAATTATTTATTTTTTCTTTGAAAATTTTTTTATATAAAAAAACCTGCGAAAATTATTATGAAAAAAAAAATTGGTATGTTTTTTTTGGCTTTTTTAGTTAGTTTTCGAGTTTTCACATGTGTATTATTACACATGTGTACTACACATGACATGTGTATTATTACACATGTGTACTACAATTTTTTTTTTTGAAAAAAAGTTTTTTTTCATATATAAAAACTAGCGATTTTTATAAAAAAAATTGAAAAAAAAAAATTTTTGTGTGTTTTTTAGGCTTTTTTTAGTTAGTTTTCGAGTTTTCACAATAACTAGTGGTTTTCATTTGAACCAAGGTTCAAATGAAAACCACTAGTTATTGTGAAAACTCGAAAACTAACTAAAAATGCCAAAAAAACATACAATTTTTTTTTGCATAATAATTTTCGTAGGTTTTTTTATATAAAAAATATTTTTCAAAAAAAAAAAAAAATTTGTGTAGGGCACATGTGTAATACTACACATGTGTATGTGTACTACACATGTGTATGTGTACTACACATGTGTATGTGTACTACACATGTGTAATTATTATTACACATGTGTACTACAATTTTTTTTTTTTTTGAAAAAAAAGTTTTTTTTCATATATAAAAACCAGCGATTTTTATAAAAAAAAATTGAAAAAAAAAGTTTTTGTGTGTTTTTTAGGCTTTTTTTAGTTAGTTTTCGAGTTTTCACAATAAAAGTGGTTTTTATTTGAACCATCCCCATTGTAATAATTGTAATATATTTATGTAACTAATCTAAAGAAAGATATGAAAAGATATTATCATGTTGTGTGGAATTATATATTGTATAAAATATATAATAGCTTAAATAAGCAAAAACTAAAGTATACTAGTACATAAATAGTTTATTGGGGGGTTTAAAATCGTTTTTTGACACAATTTATTGACCGCCCCGACAAATAGGGAGTCAAAAAATGAGACTATCTTTTAACACGGTTAAGAAATCGCGTCTTTAAATAGAAATAATAGCGTCAGTAGGTAGACACAATCGCGTCCAAAGCCACTTCAAATACGGAGTCAAAAAATAAGACTATATTTTAGCACGATTAAGAAATCGCGTCTTTAAATAGAAACAATAGCGTTAGTAGGTAGACACAACCGCGTCCAAAGCCACTTCAAATACGAAGTAAAAAATGAGGCTATCTTTTAACGCGGTTAAGAAACCACGTCATTAAATAAAAACAACCGCGTCATTAAATAGAGATAACATAAAAGTGCTTTTACATAAATAATAATAATAATAATAATAATAATAATAATAATAGTAATAATAATAATAATAACAAAAGAATAATAGAGGTAACGTTTTATAATAATAATAATAATAATAATAATAATAATAATAATAATAATAATAATAATAATAATAATAATAATAATAATAATACAGGTAACTTTTTATATTACCATAACAAAAGAAAAGTTAAAGAGTCGATAGATTCGAAACAAACATATAACACAATACTTTGATAGATTCGAAGCAACCATATAACAACAAAGTATGACAATAGTCGAACTCTCACTTCAACACAAAATAAAAAAACCTGAACTCCTACAGAAACAAATCTCCCAACAAAAGTTCAAACACAAAATGAAAGAAACTTTAACTCATAAAGAAATAAATTTGCCACCAAAAGTTCAAACATAAAACGAGAAACTTTAACTCCAGTTGTGGAACTCCAACTTTGATTTTTTGTTGTGCATTGCTCTTTTCTTAGTTTCCATTACCACACCTGACAAAAATAAATCAAAATCAATCAAGATTAAAAAAGTTAACAAACGATATATTCAAGACACAAGAAAACTAATAGATAATAACTAAGCATTTTCAGTATGTTTCCCAAGTTAAGTCAACACATGAGATATTTGCTCAGTAGATGTCCCAACACTTTATATAATGGCATTAATTTTCTAATTGTATTCAGTATACCAACAATAAGACTATATATGGGCTATATTATCAATAAATGACTATATATGAGAATATTATTCATTTTCTAATTATATTAGGTTTGTTTCCTATATTTGACATGTGAAAATACATTTTACATGTTGTCATGCATGCCCCTGACCTGAGCCGATGGAAACACCCTACTGATAAACTGTGGCGTTAAGTCTAGGATCAGTTTGTCGATTTCTTTTTGTGGAAGGCAGCCTTTCTCGTTCCAAAGCTAAAACAAATAAATAGAGAACATGTAATTTGAAAATTGTAGGAATCCGTTCGTGTAAAATAAATAAAAATTGCTTTATTAACTTGAATTACGAGAACTAATCAGAATGAAATAAAATACAGTACAAATTACAACTGAAAAATAGAAATACAAGAACAGAAACTCGAACAGACGAAACTGTTCTTGGCTAAGGATCGTGTTAGACACGGATCCCTTAAAACAAATTTCGTGTCTCCCAGGAGAACACGTTTGTTTCCAGGATACAACAGCCGCAAGCAGTTACACTGCCGGTCTTGACTCCAACCCAAAGGTGTACCTTGAGCTCTTGAAGAAGATGAAGAATTTCAGAGAGGAGATTGTAGAATTGCTAGTTGATTCAGTGTATTTGGTCTTCAATAGGTGCTCCTATTTATAGTTGCAAGAATTGAAGAAACTGAAAATGAATTAAATGGGTGAATTAAACTGCATTAAACGTCTTCAATGCACTTTAATTCGTCATTAAATTCTCAGTCAAACGCATTAACTTCGTCAGTTTCAAATGTTGAATGTAACTGCACTGGCATTAACTGCAGCAGAAAGCTTCCGCGCGCGCGCGCAAGACACACTGGCGCGCGCGCAGGTCTGCAACCTCACGCGCGGCGCGTCCACTTGGCTCACTGCCATGCGCGCGTGCGCCATACTCACACAGGTCCATTCGCGCCTACGCGCGTGTGCCACGTCACCTGTGAGCCTCGACGAGCACGCCACACAGTCGCGCCGTTTAGGCTCACTTTGCTGCGCCGTGCACATCACATCAGGCCCATGCACCATACGCGCAACCGCGCGCCTTCATGCCATGTGTACTCACGCGCGTGCGCGCATGACTGCCACGTCATGCGCCACTGCGCGTGGACCCACCAGGGTCATGCGCATGCATCCCACATCACCAACCACTTGGTCCTTGCGACCCTTGTGCTTCACCACGCGCGCGCGGTCAAAAATACAAAGGCGGCTCGCGGCGATGCGAAGTGCAAAGTGCGCCATCAAAGCGCCACATTGCGCCTCATCGCCCACACCACGCGCGCGCGCATGTGCGAGTGCGAATTAGGGTGCTCCACACCCTTCGCGAGTACACTAGTGAGTGCTTCCATGAAACAATAAGGATGGAGAGATCCTACTTAAATACCCCTTTAAGTTCCATCTCTCATCCGATGTGGGACAAGGTGCCACTTTCACACATATTTCAGCATTCAAGTTTCAAACACCAAACTTTGAGCATCGATATCTCATTCATCTTAGCTCCGTTTTGGATATGGTTTAGTTCGTTGCGAAGCCCTTCCAACGTAGAACACAAACCCACAAATAAATATATAAAACCCGCTCATTTTAATATATTTATTTTTTAGTCCAAAAATAGGAAAAAATCATTTTCCTAACAAAATTTCCAACAATCCCCCACATGAATAGAAATCGATCTATCAAGTTTCAACGATACACATTCAACAGTTGAGCATTGCAAGATAGGTAGGTGTAACGTTTGAACCTTCTTTTGTGAAGCATACTTAGCCTCCTAGGGTCTTGTAGACGCGGTGTCCTTGAACAATCCCCCATTTATGTAGGCGACAATATACATTCACACAATACTCTCCCTAGTCGAGTCAAGACCTCATGGTTGTGTCCGTTTATGGTCATGGAACACGTTCCTGGTTCTGCGAGAGCTCTAGGATTTGCGCCTCCCCACAAATCCATTCGAAGCGACCCCACTTCTTGTCACGTCCCCCGACCCCATCCTGGACGGAATCGGGAGCCGCGAGCAGTCCAGTGGTACCGGTGAGTTATTTTGAAAAATATTGCAGCGGAAATTTTATCAGGACCGTGAGTTAGGAAAAATATCAGAGTTTAGAAACACCGGATTTTATTTAAATAGATGGAATAAATTCCATTGTTACAAAGGTAGCTTTTAATAAAAATAATATTTCTTAATTTGATTTAATTAATAAAATAAGCCACTTCTTGAAGTCTTTTAGTGCCGGATCCAATCCTTACTCCAATCTACTGTAATTACCTGAAACGCGTTTTAAAAAGTTTTGTCAGCGGGAAATACTGAGTGAATCATTCAGTTTACTAAAACGACTCGTTTGTTATAATTTACAGTATTAAGAGAGATTACAATGTTTCTGATATCAAACCAACTACCCACAGTATTTGTCACTCGACCGGATCTGTGACTGTGGTCATATCACCATTGGCTGCCCCAATGAATGACGAATATCACTAAATTTTAGGTTCACCCACCTAAAGTGATAACAACAGTAGTAATGTGCACAATACCCCACATACTGGCTGTAATTTGATGATTACATAAACTTAATCACTGTAATTATAATTCTGAAAATAATTTGGAGTATTGTAAAACATTTAATAAAAAGAGAATGACTCACTTTATAAGCATGCAAGATTGAGTTAACAAGCTTCTTGATTCTACTTCTTCCGATAATTAAGCATGCACTTTATTATTCTGGATCTTCTGATGATTTAATAGTTTGTTTGATTGCGAGTGTGTAGTGGGGAGTATTTTCGGTAGTTAAACATATAGTTTAACAGAATGGAATACGTATTTGTGTAAAACCCAAATCAAACCTTAACGGTAGTCACGAGACTCGAACCTTAACGAATTTCACAAAGTATAGTCTTATTTAGACAGTACTTTGGTATCCATTTAATGAACTCACAAAGTATAGTACTTTGGATTCCGTTTAACGAAATTCACAAAGCACATCACTTCGGCATTCATTAGATGGTTCCTGAATCGATCGGGCAGAACATCGTTTTGGTGATTATTGGTTAGAACACCAACGTATAGAGAAAAGAAGAAAGAAACGAGCAACGAAGAATGAAATCCTAAGTTCCTATTTATAGCAAGCAAGCAAGCACCTCAACAATTCTTCTGATCGATGTGGGATTTCAATTGACATGCCTACCTACCTGCTTGACATGCCTACCTACCTGCTTGACATGCCTATCTACCTGCTTGACATGCCTACCTACTTGCTTGACATGCCTACCTACCTGCTTGACATGCCTACCTACCTGCTTGACATGCCTACCTACCTGCTTGACATGCCTACCTACCTGCTTGACATGCCTACCTACTTGCTTACGAGTTCTAATTTCTAGATACACGGGAACCCGCATTAGTGTCTTACCTCAATTCAACTTTAACGATAATCACGAGATAAAACCCTCACAATGATTTACAAGTGCAATACTTAACAATTCAGTGGATTCACAACGAATGACAGAGTATAGCCCGAGTTCGGACAGCACTCAAACATTCAAGTCGAAATCACGATGAATAACAAAGTATAACTCAATTTGAGCAGCACTCAGACAATCGTTGGATAGTTATAATCGATCGGATAAAGTATCGTACCAGTGATTAGAGTTATTACCCTAATAACGGGCAGTGTTTAGGGATTTAGAGGGTAAAATCCCGAGCTATTATTTACAAAAATAAAAGCTGACGGAAAGAAAAGAATTGAACAGTGATCGAGTTAATACCCGGTATTGTAGCAGCACCCCGCTACACTAATTAGTGATTTGTGTGTTGTAAAGTGAATAACTCGACGTCAATTTAGAAAGTGAGCATCGTTTGAACAGCAGAAATCGAATGCCAATGTCTGCTATTTATACACGAAAATTGACATGCTTGCGGACCGTAAGCAGTATCCCTTACGGTCCGTAAGGGACACCTAATCACTATAGACTTGCCGCGTGTGGGACTAGCCTAGATGAGTCAACACTTTTGAAAATTTAGATTTTGACAACGTTTAATAGGGATAATCGTTAACTAGGGTTTACCCCCCCTGAGTTTTAGGGGCCCTGATCCTGATTCCGATTGTTCTGAAATTTTTTAGGGTTTGTGCAGAATCACTTGGGTGTCTTAATTAGGGTTTCCTTATTGGATAATTATTATACTAAATATTAATTTTAGTGAGAGTTGTTACACTTCTCTCTAACATAGGTGATTCCTCTGAATCATTAAAAGCATCATGGTTAATTTGGATTTCCTCAAAATCCTTAACCTCAACATGCTTAACCTTTCCTTCGTGTCACTGATTGGAATGGACTAGGAAGTATACAACTCCCTTTATTGATTTTGGGGCACCCCCCACAGTGACTCCCTTTGGGTTTATGATCCCGAGGAAGTTAGTTTGGCAGCTCACAAAGAGAAGGATCCTGAACGAGCAGCATCCATCAGGCACCGAGAGCTTGGTATGAGACTTTATCTCGTGGTAGTGACAACAAAGTTCTTGTTGCTGGGGTTGAAATAGATTCCAGAGCTCATTTGTAGCAGATGCCTGGAAAAGCTTAATTTAGATGTGAGCTTGCCTGCAAAGTTTGCCTATTGAACCTAGATCTTGGCATCTCCAGTCAACTAGGTTAGGTTTCCTCATATTCCCTTCATCTATGGGCTTTAGTCCCATTCCTCTTGACAACCTATACACCTTATCTGTGCTTAAGCCTTTTGTTAACGGGTCCGCAATGTTCTCATTTGACCTCACATAGTTAACTGAGATAACACCCGTTGAGATAAGTTGTCGTACCGTGTTGTGTCTACGTCGAATGTGCCTTGATCTGCCATTGTACATCATGCTTTGTGCTCTAACAAGAGCAGACTGATTGTCACAATGTATGCAGATCGCCGTCAACGGCTTTGGCCATCTTGGAATATCTTCCACAAATTAACGTAGCCACTCCGCATCTTCCCCGCTTTTATCTAAAGCGACGAATTCAGATTCCATCGTAGATCTAGCTATAACCGTTTGCTTGGAAGACTTCTAAGCTATAGCTGCGCCAGCAAGTGTAAACACATATCCACTTGTTGATCTGTGATCCTTTATATCCGATATCCAGTTCGCGTCAGTGTATCCTTCGATCACTGCTGGATCACGGGTATAATGTAATCCATAGTCTCTCGTGTATCTTATGTATCTAAGCACCCTCGTGATAGCTTTCCAATGATCCTCGCTTGGATTACTAGTGTATCTACTTAGCCTGCTCACAGCATATGCTAAGTCGGGTCTAGTACATGTCATTAGATACATGAGACTACCAATGATCCTTGAGTACTCTAACTGAGAAACACTCTCGCCTCTATTCTTCCTAAGGCGTTGGGTATTATCAATTGGAGATCGAGCTACACTCGTATCATCCGAATTGAATTTCCCAAGGATCTTGTCCACGTAGTGAGATTGACTCAACACAAGACCATTTTGGGTTCTAGTGATTTTAACTCCAAGAATCACATCCGCGAGACCCATGTCTTTCATGTCAAACCTCGCTTTCAACATGTCTTTCGTTGAGTTGATCATCTTATCATCACTCCCAATGATAAGCATATCATCTACATAAAGACATAAAATCACATAACCTTTTGGTGTGTCTTTAAAATAAACACACTTGTCGCACTCATTTATCTTGAAACCATTGTCAATCATGACATGATCAAACTTTTGGTGCCATTGTTTTGGAGCTTGCTTCAAGCCATACAAAGACTTGACCAATTTACATACTTTACCCTTATTTCCAGGGGCGGAAAAACCCTCTGGTTGTTCCATGTAAATTTCTTCTTCTAAATCGCCATTTAGAAATGCGGTCTTTACATCCATTTGGTGAACTTCCAAATTTCTTAGAGCCGCAATTGCAAGAACCAATCGTATAGAGGTTATTCGCGTGACAGGCGAGTAAGTATCAAAGTAGTCTAGACCCTCATTTTGTCTAAATCCTTTGATTACTAACCTTGCCTTGTATTTATCAATACTTCCGTCAGCTTTCATCTTCCTTTTGAATATCCAACGATATCCAAGTGGTTTACAACCAGGTGGAAGATCTACTAACTCCTAAGTATGATTTTGCAATATAGAATCAATTTCATTCTTAACTGCTTCTTGCCATTGAGGTCCTTCTGCGGAGGTAACCGCCTCGCGGTAGGTATTGGGCTCACCCTCAACCATGTAGCTCATGAAGTCAGGACCAAAGGATTTTTCAACCCTTTGTCGTTTACTTCGTCTAAGCTCACCCTCCTCGACCTTAGATCGTTCATGTCTTTCATCTATCCTAGTAGATGAACTTGGTCCTGCTTCATCTAACCATGTAGACGAACTTGGACCGGCTTCATCAACCGCTCTTGATGAAGGTGCATGTGTTTGTCCTAACATAGGAAACACATTCTCAAAATATGAGACGATATTAGAATTTGCCTCCATGATAGTGTGTTTGTGTACATCGGGATTCTTGGATTCATATACAAGAAAACGATGTGCACTACTTTGATGTGCATATCCAATGAAAATGCAATCAACAGTTTTGGGTCATATCCTAAGAGCCTTAGGAGGTGGTACAATCACCTTAGCTAGGCACCCCCACACTTTCAAGTATTTGTACGATGGCTTCTTTTTTCTCCATAACTCATATGGAGTTTCGTCCCTATTTTTCAAGGGTATCTTGTTCAAAAGATAGTTTGCTGAGAGAATGGCGTCCCCCCACATTTCTCGGTTCACTCCCGAGCTTATCAACATGGCGTTCATCATTTCTTTCAATGTGCGGTTCTTTCGTTCCGCCACGCCATTTGATTGTGGAGAATAAGGAGGTGTACACTCATGTATAATGCCACTTTTTGCGCACAAATCGGCAAAAGGTGCAACATATTCACCTCCTCGACCGCTTCTCAAAGCTTTTATCTTCTTTTTAAGTTGATTTTCAACTTCATTTTTGTACAAGATAAACTTCTCTATTGCTTCGTCTTTACTCTTAAGTAAATACACGTAGCAATATTTAGTACAATCATCAATAAACATGATGAAGTACTTATTTCCTCCACGCGTGGGAACCGCTTTTAAATCACACATATCGGTATGAATTAAATCAAGGGGTTCGGTTATCCGTTCAACCGATTTAAACGATAACCTCATAAGTTTGGATTCAACACATGTCTCACATTTGTGATTGGACTCGATATGGAATGTTGGTATTAAGTTTAATTTAATTAAACGTCGTAATGAATTAAAATTTACATGCCCTAGTCTACATGCCAAACATTAGAAGACTCAATCATGTAAGTAGAAGTAGAAATTTCATTAATTTTCTTGTTTTGGTTTACAACCATTACATTCATTTTAAACATACCATTAAGGGCATAGCCCTTTCCAACAAACATTCCACGTCTAGACAATACAAAATTGTCCGATTCAAACACTAGACGAAATCCAAACTTGTTGAGCATCCATTCCGACACGAGATTCTTCCATATCTCTGGGACATAAAGCACATTTGTCAAGGTAAGCTCCTTGCCCGAAGTCATCTTCAAGACGACCGTGCCTTCCCCCTTGATGCTAGCGGTAGCTTTATTTCCCATATAAAGCTTTTCTTGACCCGACGCTTCCTTGAATGTAGAGAAAAGAGCATTGTCTCCACAAACATGGCGGGTTGCACCCGTGTCAACGAACCATCCTTTTGGGTTTTCACCCATCGCGTTGACTTCTTCAATCATAGCCGCTTCCTCGGTTATCATTGCAATCAAAGGCATACCATCCTCATCAACCATGTGCGCACGCTCACGCTTAGGTTTGTTGCATTGGTTAGCACGGTGCCCCGTCTCGTTACAATTGTAACAAGTACCTTGAAAAGGCGCAGGCTTCTTTTTCACAGCCCCCTTTTTCGGACCAAGGTTGTTAACCTTTGCTTTCCCTTTGTTGTCCTTCTTACCCCATTTTGCCTTATTACCCTTTGAGGACTCCCCAACTTCCACCATGTTTGCCTTAGCCGAAGCTTGCAAAATGGTGCCTTTTAGGGCCACCCTGTTGTCCTCTTCTATACGAAGACGGACAACAAGATCCTCAATCGACATTTCCTTTCGCTTGTGTTTAAGATAGTTCTTAAAGTCCACCCAAGCAGGAGGTAATTTCTCGATCATGGCTGCCACTTGAAATGTCTCGCTGAGTACCATACCCTCAGCATGGATGTCATGAAGTATAATTTGTAACTCTTGGACTTGGTTCATAACAGTCATGTTATCAACCATTTTGAAGTCCAAGAAACGGGCGACAACAAATTTCTTTGTTCCCGCATCCTCTGTTTTGTACTTTTTCTCCAAAGACTCCCACAATTCTTTGGAAGTCTTGATATAATAGTACACATTATACAAGGCATCCGCGAGACCATTGAGAACATAGCCTCGACATATAAAGTCCGAGTGCTTCCATGCCTCTACCGCGCTCAGAGCCTGAGCATCGGTCTCCCCTTCCGCAGGTTGGGGAACGGTCTCCGTCAAGAACCTCGCAAGGTTCATGGTGGTCAAGTAGAAGAACATCTTCTGTTGCCACCTCTTGAAGTGGAGACCCGAGAACTTCTCGGGTCGTTCAGCATGATTCGCCACTGTGGACGCTCACATAGTGTTGGCAGGGGTACCGACAACAACGTTGACGTTGGTATTTTCAGTCGACATTCTGAAAAATTCCACAAAACCAAGTTAATAAAATAATAAATGTGCTAATTTATTATTTATCCAATGTAAAGAGTTTTGAAACCACCGCACAGCTTCTAAGTCCAACTTTGAAGACTACAACAGTAGGTTTTTAGAACTCAATAAAGAATGGAGTAGAAGCAGAGTTCTGTTTTGACAAAGTCGCTCCTTTGAATCAAAACAGAGAAAAATCTTTTTTAAAACACAACCTGTTGTGAGAGAAAAAAATTTTTTTAGTTCACAGCAGAGAAGTTTGTGATTCTTCACGAACGGTGTTTTAAAATTTGTTTTAAGATTGTAGGAATCCGTTCGTGTAAAATAAATAAAAATTGCTTTATTAACTTGAATTACGACAACTAATCAGAATGAAATAAAATACAGTACAAATTACAACTGAAAAACAGAAATACAAGAATAGAAACTCGAACAGACGAAACTGTTCTTGGATGAGGATCGTGTTAGACACATGTCCCTTAAAACAAATTTCGTGTCTCCCAGGAGAACACGTTTGTTTCCAGGATACAACAACTGCAAGCAGTTACACTGCCGGTCT
The DNA here is from genome assembly GCF_002127325.2 of Helianthus annuus. Classification (NCBI taxonomy): domain Eukaryota; kingdom Viridiplantae; phylum Streptophyta; class Magnoliopsida; order Asterales; family Asteraceae; genus Helianthus; species Helianthus annuus. The sequence goes on along the minus strand of NC_035435.2, from coordinate 21,248,234 downwards.
TGACTCCAACCCAAAGGTGTACCTTGAGCTCTTGAAGAAGATGAAGAATTTCAGAGAGGAGATTGTAGAATTGCTAGTTGATTCAGTGTATTTGGTCTTCAATAGGATGCTCCTATTTATAGTTGCAAGTCTTGAAGAAACTGAAAATGAATTAAATGGGTGAATTAAACTGCATTAAACGTCTTCAATGCACTTTAATTCGTCATTAAATTCTCAGTCAAACGCATTAACTTCGTCAGTTTCAAATGCTGAATGTAATTGCACTGGCATTAACTGCAGCAGGAAGCTTCCGCGCGCGTGCGCGCAAGACACATTGGCGCGCGCGCAGGTCTGCAACCTCACGCGCGGTGCGTCCACTTGGCTCACTGCCATGCGCGCGTGCGCCATACTCACTCAGGTCCATGTGACCCTTGTGCTACACCACACGCGCGCGGTCAAAAATACAAAGGCGGCTCGCGGCGATGCGAGCGTGCGAAGTGCAAAGTGCGCCATCAAAGCGCCTCATCGCCCACGCCACGCGCGCGCGCGTGTGCGAGTGCGTGTGCGAGTGCGAGTGCAAGTTAGGGTGCTCCGCACCCTTCACGAGTACACTAGTGAGTGCTTCCATGAAACAATAAGGATGGAGAGATCCTACTTAAATACCCCTTTAAGTTCCATCTCTCATCCGATATGGGACAATGTGCCACTTTCCCACATATTTCAGCATTCAAGTTTCAAACACCAAACTTTGAGCATCGATATCTCATTCATCTTAGCTCCGTTTTGGATGTGGTTTAGTTCGTTGCGAAGCCCTTCCAACGTAGAACACAAACCCACAAATAAATATATAAAACCCGCTCATTTTAATATATTTATTTTTTAGTCCAAAAATAGGAAAAAATCATTTTCCTAACAAAATTTCCAACAAAAAATATGTAATCTAGTGCAAATACACAAAGTATAGAAATATATAGAAAACACTTGCCTTAATGGGAAAGTCGTGTTGAATAGTATTGACAAACTCATACATGTTTTTGATAACCATAAAACCACATTCCCAGCCATTCTTTTGGTGCTTACACTGCATCGAATTAAGAATTAAGTATTTTAAATGCATGAAAATAAATCTAATACTAATAAAGGATTCCATCTAAAGCCACATGTCATTCTCTTCTAAAATCCCTTTCAATTAATGCCACATGGCATTTTTATCTTTAATTCTTAATAATATATAATAATTAATATCTAATTCTAATTTATAATTAAAAAATATACATAAATGATCTATAATTTTAAAAACTATGATTTTAATAATTCTTAAAATAAAATAGTTTAAATTACTCATCCATGTCTGAGATTATATATAAAATCGATATATGAGTTTTTGTAACATATAAATAAAAGTAAAAAAAAGCAACTAACCGGAGGACTATCTCGCAAAAAGACCAAAATTTTATTGAACTCTATTTTGAAATTATAGAAGGAGAGAACATAACGTTTTGAAGTTTTATAGACAAGATAATATTAAGGCTTTATAGCTACACCGATTTGTGATCAATAAATGCGTTTTCAATTTAATAGAGCTAAGAAATATATTAATTTCATTTTACACCCATTTGTCACATGGTAAATTAACCTTTAATAAAGAAAAGATTTTATTTATCATATATAAACCTTTAACTTATATCATAACTTTACAATAATTAATTATTAATTAAATCCGCATAACAATTAATAATAAGTCTCAATCGATATCAGTTTGGTTTGCTATGCTAATGATCTTCTGTATAAAAACCAAAAGAAAAGAACAAAAGAAATAAAGCCGATAAACTTCAGAGCATAACAATTTTGTGATCATTTAAAAAATGTTTAAACTTTAACAATCTTGTCACAAAAAGAAAAACAAAACATGATATTAAACTGAATACTGTTAATAAAATCTATGCTTAAGCAGATGTTTATGATTTAGCAGTACTAGCATATTATTTATGTATTATATATGTTAGCGTTTAATTTCAAATTATTTAGAATGTATGATTTTAAGCAATTTTGTTATGTAAGATATTTCATTTATTCAATCCGTGTAATACACGGGTTTATAAACTAGTTGATAATAAAATAGAAAACATACATTCACCATATCCCAAAGAAATGGAAACCCAAAAGCTTCATCAATGACAGACGTAAGAAGGTAACTATGCTGGTTCTTTTTCTCTACTTATAGAGTCAATAATATAGCCTCTCTCTGTTGAAGGACAAATGACAATTAGTGTCCAATGGTCACTACAAAAAAATAAAAATCATACAATAATTAAGTATGTATGTGTGTTTATGTATGTATGGTGAAAGAACATAACTTACTTGGCTAAATATGGTGCAAGAAAAAATGTTTTGTCAGTATGTAACATAAACATATCTATGATATGTTCTTGAACGCCTTTAGAATTTTTCGTGCATGAGTCACCTTTGATGTGGTGTGGATTAAAGAAAGCACATTGAGAATTGTGTGTCTCATAAAAATACCTTAAATCAAGAAAAGATAATAATGATATAGTTAGTAAACTGATTATATCTATAAAAAGTTAGTGTACCATAGAAAACAATAATAAAAACTTACATTGCAAACCAATGTATCACACTGATGTCAAGCCAGTCATTAGAAAATAGTTGTAACAGCTCCACATATGGAATACTATCCTGAACCGTTTGGGGATACATCCTGGCCGGTGAAGAAATCAGAATGCTATGGTTATCCCCAACGCACCTTGATAATAGTTCAACCATATCTTGAATTGCACGAGGCCTAGTCTTTGTTCTTTCCAAAGCAGTAGTTACTTCAGGATCGATAAATTCTGGATCTGAATTAGGAGCATGAGTGTTTGGCATTTGTTTTTCGGGTAGTTCTTGCACTTGCATTAACTAAAAAGGATTATAAAAACAATATTAGTACTTATGGATTGTTATAGAAACAAAAATCTGATTAGCACTCTTTATATATGTCTGCATATATAGAGACAGATGCGTGTGTGTACACGCGCATGTGTGTGTGGATTGTTATAAAAACAAGTTGCTGATGTTTTACCATATTCATAAAACTCATCTGATCAATGTTTTGTTGACTAGGAATTTGTAGTTCATTCGGATCATCTTCCTCAATCTATAATAACAAAAAACAATTGTTACAATATGAACAAATCAAATGAGATTAATATAAACTACCTCTGGCCCTGGGTGATAACATGAAGTTGCTGCGACGTCACCAGTTTGTGTTTGAGGCAAGACACCTGTGTGACTCGATGAACCGAGACTCAGGTCCATTCTTGGGGCACTCACTAATCTGTTGGATTTGTCTTTGTTCACAATCTACAATTTAACAGAAAAAATTAGATTAAATATTAATATACTAAAATGTAATGTAATGTATAAACAAATATACCTTTAGTGCATCCCAAGGCCACTGAACAAAACTGTGCAGCATATCTCCAACACGTTTAATATCATCAGTTTTTGTAACTTCAAGAATAGGCATTTTCTCGCAACCTTCAATGACATTATCTACTTGAACTTTAACAAAACCATCGTCTATTAGTTTTCCATGAAGGAACCTATCAGAAGTTGGCCATATCTGCCCTATAGCCACCGTCAATTCATCACTAAGTTGAAATGGAAAAAGCAATTCACATGGGGTCAATTTCTGCGAAACCATAGAACATTTTTAATAATACATAACATTTTTATTTAACAAGCTATAAAATATACTACCTTGATAGGTGGATAAGACATAGTTGGTCCACCAAACGCACTAGCGCCACAAAAACCCAGGCTCGAGATGTTGTCCACCCATGATACCGAGCCTCTCTCCTAGTTTACATCCAAACTATCGCCATTTCTTGCTCGCTTTTTACCATTGTTGAATAATCCTCCATAAACATTTGTTGAACCTATATAAAATCAAAATCCGAAATTACATCAACATCAATAATCATTTAAAAATAATAATAATAACTCATATATATGTGTGTGTGTCATTACCTATAACCTCGGAGACTGCCCGTGTTCTTCCGCCATGTTCACTCCCATAACTCTAATAATTGGGTCATCCTTTCCGGCAAAATAACTACCATCTACTATCATCTCTCTCTCGGTACGGACCTACAAAAAGATATTGTTAAATCATGCGCGTGTCTGATATATACAACTTTAAAGAATTATTCAACACATTTACTTACCAAACGTTTGATTTTTTCAAGCGATTCTGGTGCAAGTTCATACGAGTTAGTTTCTGGGTTTTTTATTTTTTGACTCATTATCCACGCTTTTGCGCGTTTATCTTGTATGTTTTTAAGATATGAATACTTTGCTTCAAGTATAGGCCATATCTTTTCGGCAAAATAACTACCATCTACTATCATCTCTCTCTCTCGGTACGGACCTACAAAAAGATATTGTTAAATCATGCGCGTGTCTGATATATACAACTTTAAAGAATTATTCAACACATTTACTTACCAAACGTTTGATTTTTTCAAGCGATTCTGGTGCCAGTTCATACGAGTTAGTTTCTGGGTTTTTTATTTTTTGACTCATTATCCACGCTTTTGCGCGTTTATCTTGTATGTTTTTAAGATACGAATACTTTGCTTCAAGTATAGACCATATAGTATCAGCTTTAGCATCCAATCCCGCGTACCCAGTTCGTCCTAGTTGGGAGAAGTTTGTGTTCGCGTTTGCACTTGCTTTGGCCTTCTCGCTTATATCCTTCACACAAATCAGCAAACTACTATTAATACTTGCAAACATATAAGGGTGTAAGGGGTGCTCACCTAATAGGTGAGTCCCCCCTCTTACACACAACCAATCACATGGTGCCATGTCAACTCCCCTAATACACTCCCCTAATACCGATTTTTGATGGCGGCACTCCCCTATTAGGTGAGTTCAAAATTATTTTTTTTTTTGGTAAAATTATGGATGTTTAAAAATTATATAAAAGACATTTCATTAAATTTAAAAAAAAAATACATTCAAACTAGAAAAAAAACACATTCAAACTAGAAAAAAAAAACACATTCAAAGTAGAAAATAAAAATTACATTAAAACTAGAAAACTAAAATTTTAGAAATCGCATGGCCACCCGTACTTGTTAGCGATTTCTCGCTTTCGGGCGAGGATGATCGGCAACATACTTGGCGGAACATCGTCGTGCGGCTTAAGGAATGTTTTCATATCTCGATCGAAATTGTAGTTTTTCATCGTCTCGAGTTGTGCCGATATGAGCTCGCGAGCCTCCGACTCTCTTTTTTTCCTCAATTCGATCGCCTCCAATTCTACCGCTTGCTTCGCTTCTTTCATGGCGGTGTACACTTTGAATTGTGCCGCCAACTCGGCCGAGCTTCCCTCGGACGATGTAGCTTGACGCTTGTCTCGCCGTTGTGCTCTTTGTGGCGAGGGATCTTCGTTCATATCCGGTATCGAAAAGTCTACGTCAACGGGCTTTCTTTTATGTGCCGAACCTTCACCTTCCTCGCCCATCAATGGTACTTGGGCCCATTTCTCGTGTTTTCGAACGACCTCCCACGCCTCGATGTGTTGAAAACCGCTTGGAAATCTTTCTTTAAATTCTTTTAATGCGACTTTCATCACGTCGAGATCTTGACATCCACTTGCTCGTGTGCGATCCTACATGTTATAAAATAAAAAAAATTAGAAAGTGTTAAAAAAGTATGAACTTAGAAAAAAAATAAAAAATATGCAATGTTAAAAAAATATAATTTTTACCGCTTGTTGGTATAGGCCGTTGAAAAAGTTTATTTTCGAATGCATCGGGTTCCATTTAGACCATACTTGATGAACGGTCCGGTTACTTCCACCGATAGTTTTGTTAAAGTGCTCTAAAATTTTACCCCAAAAACTTTCGCGACTTTGTTGATTGCCCTTTTTTTTGTTGGTAGAACAATGTACCCACGCCTTCGCCAACGCCTCTTCTTGTTCTTTTGTCCATTTTTCGCTCACCGTTTTCTCTTTTTTTTTCTCGAGCCTCGTCTTCTTCGTTGCCCGCGTCTTCGTCCACATTATATTCATCTTCCTCGTCGTCGTCGCCCAAATTTTGAGTTTCGGGCACTACCTCATCGTCCTCGTCGTCCTCGTCAATAGGTAGAGGACGTTCGACATTTACTCGTGTAGAAGGAACTTGTGGAGAACGATAAGCATATGGGTCGAAGGCGGGGGATTGAGGAGGAGCGTCCATTGATAGCAAATTTTGAAAATAGCCGAAATTGGGTTGTTGGGTGTTGTAAAACGAGGGGTGTGGAGGTTGTTGGAAAAAAAAACGGGGGTTGTGAAGTGTATCCGAAAGGGGGTTGTGGTTGAGCATTTGCACCGCTCGAACCATCTCGAGACGGTTTCGAGACCCGTCCCTTAGTTTTTTTCTTGGCCTCGCGGGGTCGGTTCTCCATTGCTCGGTGTATAAAAAATAAAAAGTAGGGGGGGGGGGTTTGGTTGGAGAGTATAAAAAATAAAAAGTGAAATGGTTGTGGTTGGAGAGTTTAAAAAAATATAGAGAATGAGATGGGTTGTGTATAAAAAAAGGGTGAGAATGAGTTGGGTATTTATATTAGTTTAAAAAAAGTTATTATTTTTTTTATTAAAAAGTCGACCGTTGTCAACGGTCATCTCCTCGATCCACGCAAAATTTACATCGGTGAACCACCACCCAAAATCAACCCCGATTCGGGACCCCGCGGGGATGGCGGCGGTGTTCCCGATCGGGGAAAGCCTTCACCGAACACCCTCACCGAAGACGCCCCGTACACCCTAATAGTAGTAATAATAATAATAATATTAATATTAATTAATTAATTAGTTAATTAATTAATTAATTCATACGTACCAAAAATTCTTTGCTTGTTTTTTTCTCAAAAGGCCTTTTTCCTTTATTAACATAGTTGATAACAAGCCTGCTTCTAAATTTTGTACAAAGTTTCTTTGCTTTTCTAAGCATAAACTTTTTTGGCCGATTGGTTTGAATATTCCATAACCTTTAAAGATTTTACAAATCAAAAGGTTAAACATAATACTAAACAAATATATAATATCTATGGTAACGTGTTAAAAAAAAACCATACCTTGGCATCCAACCATAATTCTTCCCACCGGTTTGTATCAAACTTCTTCGTATCAATATGTTATGGAAACGTTTGTCTAACTTTCAACCAAACCATGACATAAATGGAGAACTCATTGCACCCACCGGACGATTATTTTGGTCAAACTCTACCTTATAATCCTCCTCTTTATAATTCTTTTGAAAAGAAGCAACACCGCGTTTGCCTCTTTTCGACATAGCTATAGTTTACTATTAAACAAAAAAAAAACACATAAGTAGAGTTATTTAATTAGATACATATACATACTATATACACATAGAAATACACACACAAAAATACATATACATACACACCTACAAAATCAGTAAACATATTTGTCACAACCAACATCAACCAAGCATTAGTTTAAACTGAAAGGTTGCCCTAATTTCAGAAAGTGATCTTGTAGAACCAATAACAGTTTTAACAATGCATAAATGCTATCAACATCTTGATGATAGGTGTTATTATATTAATAAGATTATTAAACGAATATTTGATTTGATTGGAAGCATATCGAAATCACACAATGGAATCAAAACTAAAAGCTAAATCTTGAATTTAAAATTCATAAACCCAACTAAAAAGGTAATTTTGCAATTTCCAATTAATGAATCAAAATTGCAGAATAAACAAAAAGGTTTAACAGCATATAACAACTCAGTCAAGTAAATCATAATACACAAAGTAACAAATAGGAATGTTAAACTTGTTGAAAATTCAAATCATCATATTAAACATGATTATAAAGCTTTTAACATGCAAAGGTACTTACAAATCAAAATGGAGGAAACAGGGAATGGGAATGGGGAAAAAGCTATGTTTTCACTACTTTAATATGGAAAATGGGGGAGAAGCTAAGAACGTGGACGGTTTGGAGGTCAAGGTTTAAAATTCAGGCGGGACTGTGCTAAATGGGGCGGGAGTGGGTTTTTATGTGAGAAAGTTATGATAATGTGGCGGGAGGGGGTATTTTTTTTTTTAGAAAAAAATGATTCTCTAACACGGTTCTGATCTTAAGAAAGGGCGCGGGTTCAAGCCCTAAATGGTTTGGTGCAGTTGTGATTTTTATTAAGAAACGGCGCGGGTTCAAGCCTTTTTTCACACAAAAAAATACCATTTTGGGCCTTTTTTTAAAATTAGTTGCCGGAAAAACCATCTCCGTCGAAGATGGTCGGATCTAGAAGAAAGACGGAGATAGTGATAAAAAAGCGATGAAATTTTTTGTTTGATTTTTACACCTAACCTGCCAGATTATCTGACACCCTCGTATTCTACCATCGGAGAACCGCTGGACATTGTAGGCACGGCGTCTGACTGCTCTTGATGGCCGCCGCCGTCGCCGCTGGGAATATTGGTCCGCCACCACACACTCTCGCATCTCAATTTCTCACTAAATCTCTAATTCTGGTCGTCGCTCAGAATTCTCTCCGGCCACCACACCAGAACCCAGCTGCTAAGCTTTCTGGTTCAGTAATCTGAGCTAGATGATGATAGCCACCAAAAGTTTTGTTTGATGGTTTGGTTTAGATATATAAAAAGAAACAATGGTTTTATTAAAATAATAATAGATAAAGATTGAAACAATATTTAGTTTTAAAATAATCGGATTGTCAAGTATCACATATATAATTATTTTAATTTTAATGTAGAATTTTTTTGGTTTCATACTTGAATTGGATATTAATCCGATGGCTTTGTTTAATACTAATTATTTAATATAATTTTTTTATAATACGTAATTTTTTTTGTAATAGGGAATTCACGACAACTCCAGCATTTACATGAGTGCCAACATTATTAAAAAAATACATTTAATTATTTGTTATCTAATTAATTCTTGAGTTAATTGCCCGGATGGTCCCTGTGGTTTTCTAATTTTTCATCTTTAGTCCCTAACTTTTCAAAATATCATGTATAGTCCCTATGGTTTGCTCACTTGTTACTCAGATAGTCCCCAGATTGGATGACAGTTAGTTTGCTCGGTTAAGTTTGAATGAAATGACCAAATTACCTTTTCTTATTAAAAATAATAAAATTTAAGTTTGAATAATAAAATTTGGAGGTGATGGTGGTGGTGGCGGGGTAAATGATTACGATAGTAAAAAAATGTATTTAGAAATCCCAATATATATCTTTTAACAAACTAATGGGTATACCCGATACCGGCGGGTATACCCGATACCTGATGGGTAATTACCCGACAAATACTTAACGCGTGCCGACAACGGTAAGCAGATACCAAATATCAAAACATAGATAAAAATGATGTAGTAACGCTAGTTACTTGATCCTAAAAACGATTTTAAAAAATGTAATATATAATAGTAGGACCCACACGTTCTACACGTTGGAAATTCGGTTGTTTTCAGTAACACGTTAAAATATGGATGAGCTCGGTACCGGTAATGGCACCGAAAGTACCGATCCCGAAAATATCGAAATTAGGTACCGGCACCGAAATGCTCCGTATTATACGGTATGGTATTTGAAGGTAAAACTAAGTAAATATGGGTATGGTGCTAGACCGGTGTCGAACTGAAAGTAACGATTCTGAAAACGCCAAAAGGTGGGTACCAAATTGGTACCGAAAATAATTTGGTATAGTAAATTTGTTACCGATGCGATACCGGTTTGATTACAGGATTTGATACCATTTACTTATTAATAATTTAAATATCCAAGTTAAATTTATATGTTACAATTCATTCATTACGGAAAAAGACAACAAAGAAAACAAAAGAAGTTGTGTATATAAAACCTCATTCAAACGAAATACAAAAGAAGTTGTGTATATAAAACCTCATTCAAACGAAATAAAACCTCATTCGCACACGCCATTTGACTTTTTGCACACCCAAAGCGCCGCGCTATGACCACAGCGGGGCGCTTAGGGCTTGGTCAACAGACAAGGACTGACAGAAAATGTATCTGGTTTGGTAAATTTGATACCAGTACCCGGTAATTTAACCTCGTAACCATAAGACTGGAGGGTATGGGTGTCACACCCCAACCAATGGCGGAAACATCGGGATGAGACGAAGTGTGAAGATTGCAAGAGACTTCATAATGCTATTTGTGACAATATTTAATAAACCGGTTTCATTTCATAAGTAAATTGTCAACAATACAAGAAATACGAATAACAACAAGTTCAAAGGAAATACATAACAACATAATCAAAATTGATACAACATATTAAACCTAAACGTCTATATGTGTATCTAGGCATCAACGCTACTTCTTTTCATAGCATCATCATCCTCAACCTGTAACATGTTTAAAATAAAGTTCAATGCAAAAGCAAAGGCGAGTATACAAGTTTGGTACATACATAGCATAAGATAAAAGTGTGAACAATTCCTCATAGCAAGCATACGATTCAAGATAAACATTAAATATGGCATGTGTCTAACATATCAAACCAAGAAAACGCAACTTGCTCATGACATAACCAAAGTTTCAGTAGAGGCGGGTCGTTAATCCTATAGCGCTACATATGTCAAGGTTTGGCTCGTACGAAGTTAATGATAAGTTCAACACATAAGAATCACCCAAATTTAAAGTATCAAGCCATCACATATACAAGCATGTTATAGGAATGTTCATGTGTTTAGACAAAAGTTCATGTGTAAGTTTCAATAGTTAAACATGTTACACCCCAAAAGTGGTAAAAATAAAAGGGGGAGATACGAGTATACTCACGGTTTGCAAGTCTTTAAACTTGAGGATCCGAGAGCAAGTTGGTGGATGGATTAGTTTGGAGCACCTTGTCCTTCTATACGGAAAAGCAAAGGTGTGTGAGTTTGGGGGAAATCGGAAGATTATAGATTCGGAGTTTAATATGTATAAAAGTAACATAAGTGAAAATAATCATCTTGTACACATAACTCTTGTTCTTGACACTATTAAACTCAAAAGAGTTGGTATGATTTCATGGATTCAAGGATCCATTAGAGTCGTAACAAGGGCATGGTCATGGATGATGTAACGTCCACTTAACAAATAACTATTAAGTCATCATCAAGTCTTAGTTACTTAGATGTATACATATAGAATAACTTAGATATTATATAGTTTACAAGTCTTATGATTCAAGCATGAGGTAGGAGATTAATGTCTCCATTTAGGTACCTCTTTGTGTCATAGAATACATACATGAGGTAGGAAGAGCAAGCTTCCATTTAGGCACCTCTATTGTTCACCACTACACTTGTTGTTATAAACAACAAGGAGGGTCATGAACATACAAGTATTAAGGTAATAACAACAACTAATCTATAGAAGAGTGGATTCTTATGAAGGATAGCCTAGGCTAAACCAACCATCACACATACATCAAGTTTCACACTTGAACACTACTTGTGGGTAAAACCCTAATTAAAACAGAAAGTTTGTGAGGTTTTAACCTCTGATTTAAGTGTCTCAACCATGTTTTTAAGCTTAACCAACCATAAGAGAGGTTGTAAGCATTAGGACATTGGTGTGAGATGTGTTAGACACAAGTTGGATAAGAAATAACATGTTGTTGGTTAATAGTGAACAAAACAGAAAGTTTTAGTCCATTTTAGGGCAAATCCAAGCATGATTCTTCCAAGGAAAAACCAAGGATTCAAACCCAAGGACATAACAAAGCAATAGGAAGAAGAACCAAGTGATTTGGTTAAGAAATAAGCAAGTTACACTCACTTTAGTGAAGTTACAAGAATCTGTCCAAAACTCAGATTTACTGCAGATTGAGAGTGAATTTGTGAAGATTAGAGAGTTGTGAAAGTGTCAAATGGGTTGGAGAAGGTGGGTATTTATAATGGAGGAGTTAGAAGATGATTGGAGGTGATTAGAGGTGGATTAAAGGTGATTGGGTGAGGTTGGAGAGTTGGATTTCGTGCATGCAGCTCAAAGAAACACACCTTCTGCCGAAACAAGGGCATCGCGTGACGCCTAGCCCCCTCGCGTCGCGCGGCGGGTAGGTTTGTGTGACTTTCGTTTTATTACACTTAGGCCCCTGAAGTTTATATTTGGTTCCTTTAGGTGCAAAGTTGAGAGTTTAGGGACTTGTTTTGATACAAAAGCATAGTATAAGGTGTAGTTAAGCATGATGATCATAATCAAAGTATGTTTAAGCGTATAAATGTCGTAACTAAGTATCGTTCTCGTTCAAAAGACGTTCAATGCATAAGTTTAGATTAATTACAAGTTTCGCACATAGTTTCCAAGAATAACGATTAGACATTGATTGATTCACGAAGTCGAACATACGAGCATACATAGAGTGTGCATAACAAAATACAAGCTTCATTAATGATCCAAGTCTTGATTTGATAATGAGTACAAAGGAAGGAACAATTACAAGAATGCAGAGTTTCCAAAAATAGAATTACAAACAAGACTTGCTATAAATGGAAAGTACAAATAAGCAGGGCGTTACAATGGGGGCGGCCTTGGCCCGGCCAGGCCCGGCGCCGCACCCCCACACCGCCCCCCTGATGCTTGTCCCGGCTTCACCGTCGCCCAGAAGACGTGCTCGCCGGCCCTCTCCTTCACACACATACCTATACATACATACATACATACATACATACATACATACATACATACATACATACATACATACATACATACATACATACATACATACATACATACATACATACATACATACATACATACATACATACATACATACATACATACATACATACATACATACATACATACATACATACATACATACATACATACATACATACATACATACATACATACATACATACATACATACATACATACATACATACATACATACATACATACATACATACATACATACATACATACATACATACATACATACATACATACATACATACATACATACATACATACATACATACATACATACACATACATACATACATACATACATACATACATACACACACACACACACACACACACACACACACACACACACACACACACACACACACACACACACACACACACACACACATACATACATATATTTAGCCCCATCCTCCACCCCATTGGTCCATCCCCTTTAAGCCCATCCTCACTCCTGGTGACGTGACGGATGACGTGGAGGCCCATCCTCCCCACACCATACCTTCCAGTCTAATACCTATCAAATTTCGCCTGGGTTCAATAGCAACGTGCAGGCTGAATCATCTAGTTGAGTAATATCATGTACTGCTACCAATCAAAGAATAATCATTAATTAAGATGCGAAAGAAAAATTATTTGACTATACAACTTTAACACAAGAAAAAACCAATAAAAAAATCCAGTTATAATTAAAAAAAGACACAAAATAACAATCTTTTACGAAGTTTCCACTAGAAAAAGTCCAATAAAAATGAGATCATCTATCACATGGCTTATCTTCGTCATTGTCTATCCTGTACAAAATAAAATTATATTAATAGACCACAATTAAAAAAATAATACAAAATGTGTGTGTATATATTTAATCTTAAACCTTGATCATTTAGTTTGATGTGGTTTATCAGCAATACGTCCCTTCCTTGTGGTCAGATCGTAAGTATGTGGTGCCTTCAATCCTGTAATTACCTGGTCGAATACCGACTGAAAATGGTGGTAGATAATCAAACTGGTCGTATTCTTCCTCATTAGCGACATTGTCAACACCAATAATACGTCGTTTACCTTGCAACACGATGTGGTATCTTGGGTTGCTTGGGTCATTGACAAAAAACACTTGTCTGACATGTTTTGCGAGAACAAATGGTTCAGATGCATAGCCATCACTTTTAAGGTCTACAAGAGTAAAACCATATTTATCAACTTTAACACCTGTACGGTTATTCACCCATTTACATCTAAACACAGTTTCAGTGAAATCATAATAGTCTAATTCCCAAATTTCTTGTATGACACCGTAATAAGAATCTTTAGCAATTCTTATCATCGTATCATGATTCATCCTATCAAATTCAGTCGTTGATGCTATTATTGTAACTCCACCGTTCTGCATTGTACTTTTTGCATCTTGATCTTTAGTATAAAACGTGTAACCATTAATGTCGTACCCTTGGTAAGATTTAACTTTAAAATCTGGACCTTGCCCCAACTTTTCCACAATTCTATCAACCTTAGTTGTTGTTACCTTAGTTTTCATCCAACTAGAAAACTCCTTATTGTGCTTTATTATATACCACATATTGTCCTTACCCTGGTATGTCGACCGTAAAATATTCATGTGTTCTTCAACAAATGGAGCAAGACAAGTCATGTGTTTTAGGACCAATAAATGTGCAATTTGTAAAGTGTCGCGACTTGGGATGATGTTTTTCATACCTACACCTCCAACCCCTTCAAGTTTACCCGAGTGGCGAGATTTAGGTACACCAATACTATCCACACCTTCCAAATAACCTGTACAAAATTCAAGCACTTCCTCGGAATCATATCCCTCAACAATACTACCCTCAGGTCGGTTAGGATTTCTTACATAACCTTTTAAAAAACCCATATATCTTTCAAAAGGGTACATGTAACGTAGAAATACAGGGCCACAAGCCTTAATTTCTCCTACTATATGGGATACTAGGTGAACCATAACATCAAAAAAAGACGGTGGAAAGTACATCTCTAGTTCACAGAGCGTGATGATAACTTCTTTTTGCCATGTATCCAGTGACTGGGGATCAATAACTTTCGAGTGAATCGTGTTAAAAAACAAACAAAGTTTTGTGATTGTATGTCGGATGTTCTCTGGTAACACTCCACGAACTGCAATAGGAATCATATGTGTCATTAAAACATGACAATCATGAGACTTCATACCAAGAAGTTTACAGTCTTTCATTGGCACTAAACTTTTAATGTTTGCAGAATAAGTTGATGGTACCTTAATATCATGTAAACATTTGCAAAACTTTGTTTTTTCTTCACTTGACATAGTATAACATGCAGGTGGCAGAAAAATATGGTTGTCTCTCTCAACAGGGGCAAGCTCTTTACGTATTCCCATATTTACCATGTCTTTACGGACATTTATCCCATCTTTTGTTTTACCGGGAATATTTAACAATAAGCCCAACAAGCTATCACATACGTTTTTTTCGATATGCATAACATCTAGGTAATGTCTAACATCTAAATGTTTCCAGTAAGGTAATTCCCAAAAGATTGACTTCTTTTTCCAAATAACACCTTTCTCAACGCGAGTTCTTTTTCCCAGCACAGTTTTTAAATTTTTAACTCTTGAAAATGCATCAAATCGTTTCCTTATCTTTCGGAGCTCGGTAGTACCATCAAACTCTTCCTTTTTCTCTCGATAAATGTGACCATCTGGAAGGAATCTTCAATGTCCCATGTATACAGTTTTTTTGCAATTTTTTAAATATACTGAACTTGTCTCATCTTCACAAACAGGACAAGCTTTGTTACGTTTCGTCTTGTACTTTGACAAGTTACCGTACGCAGAAAAATCACTTATGGTGCAAAAAATCATGGCCCGCAATTTAAATTGTTCTTTCTTGTAAGCATCATACATATCTACACCTGAACTCCATAGAGTTTTTAAGTCTTCAATTAAAGGAGACAAATAAACATCAATATCATTACCAGGTTTTTTCGGACCCTGAATCAACAAAGACATCATAATGTATTTTCATTTCATGGCTAACCACGGTGGAAGATTGTAGATACATAAAAGAACCGACCACGTACTACGGAGACTACTCATGCTCCCGAAAGGATTGATTCCGTCTGATCTAAGTCCAAACCGTATGTTTCTAATCTCTTCTCCAAATTCTGGATACATGTTATCAATGTTTCTCCACTGAGATGAATCCGCCACGTATCTTAATTTTCCATCGTTTACATGCTCATCTGAATGCCAACGTAATAGTTTTGCCTCTTTTTCGTTTGAAAACTGACGTTTCAATCTCGGTATGATGGGAAAATACCACAACATTTTAGCCGGTGGCCCATTTTTTGTCACATCATCATCAACTTCATCGGTTTCTTTTTTACGTTTATACCTCGATGCATTACATCTAAAACATTTATGTTCATTTTTGAACTCATTTCTATACAACATACAATCATTTGGACATGCATGTATTCTTTCAATTTCTAACCCCATAGGACACATCAACTTTTTTGCTCGGTATGTCATGTCGAAAGCGGTAACTCATTACCTCCCGGAAGCATGTCGTGCAAAAGCACTAATAAATTTGTGAAACTTTTATCACTCCATCCGTTTTTTGACTTTAAATGAAACAACTTCAACACAGCATTAAGTTTCGAAAATTTTTCACAACCGGGATACAACGGTTTTCCTTCTTTTTCAAAGAGGAGTTGTAATTTTTCTTGATCATCCGCACCAATATTAGTCTCTAAATCATGAAACATTTTATTTAAGTTGTCATTGGGGTCATTAAAATGGTCATTATCGTCATCAATATTTGAATCATTGTTCTCCCTATTATCATCATCTAGATTGATTGACGTTGTGCTAGTGTTGGTAAGTGATTCCCCATGCATTGACCAACATGTGTATTTAGGCATAAAACCACGTGTAATTAAATGAAATTGTATCTCTTTGATATAATTAAATCTTTGGAAATTTTTACAAATTGTACAAGGGCAACAAATCAATCCACTTCCACTATTCAACCGATGTGTTTCAGCAACCCTAAGAAAATTTCGAACGCCATCCGTATATGTCGAGCTTGTATGTGTGGTATGGTACATCCAGTAAGTACGATCCATCTGCAAATTAAAAATAAACAAATAAATCATATAAGTGCATATATATACACACACACACACACATATATGGTGTAAACTAGTGTTCTAAGGCGGTGGATCCTAACCCACTTTTTGAATATTCTATCTCATATGCATATATTTTAACGAGTTGACTATTTAAGAAAAAATCGACAGCATTTCGCCTTAACTCCCCAAGTATGCGTATAACCCGCAAACTCGAAGGAGCTAAGGCGAAATGCTACCGATTTTTTCTTAAACAGCCAACCCGTTAAAACATATACACATCCTAATGAGATAGAATATTCAAAAAGCAGTCCCAAAATGGGGACAATCCGAAATTTATCTCTATTAGATAAATTTCGGACGGGTATACTCTAAAGGTTATCTGGATCTAGATGTATATGCATACAATCAATATATATAACAACAAATGGAATATGAATAGAATTTCCGTACCTTTAAATTGGTGATAGAATGAAGAGTTGACGAAACTATAATTCTTCAATTTTTAACTACAATTGACAGCATATAATCAATTAATACATGAATGAAATTAACTAAAAGTAAAAATATATTAACAATTAATGAAACAAAATGAAATTTTTCTACCTTATATGGGTTGTTGAATGAATTTAAAGTTGAAGATTTGAGAAGATACAGCTAACTCAATCAAGTGGAAGGTGGCTATGGTTTTGGGACAAATAGTGTCTCTGAACTACAATAAAATGAAGAGGTTAGAAAAATATTAAAAGGGAAAGCATATAATGAACGAGCTTAGTCACTTTTGTGGCATCATGACTTGCATATATGGGTATCTCAATAAGTAATTACTTTTTAACTCATCATTAGAGGTTCATACTGACCAAAATATACAACATTCTTGCTGGTGATTCTAATAAAAAGAAAAAAAAATCGGGAAACGATATAACAAAAACTAAACACATAATTAAACTTGTCAACAAGTTTAAGACGCATACATTTATTAAAAATCATAATATTAATGGGATCTAAGCTCAAGTCTAATGACTTCAAATCAAAACTCAAATTGTATATCTCGGATGATTTGAGAAGGTCAAAATGAGGTATCCAAAACAGTACAGTACAACCCGACCCGAAACCCATTTCAACCTAGACCCGTTCCAACCCAAACCCGTTTTGACCCGAACCCATTTTAACCCGCAACCCAACCCAACCCTAAATCCAAACTCGATTTTGGTTCCCATATCAATCGGGTTTATCGGTTTTTCCCCAAAAACACGACCCCGAATTATTTTAACTGTTAAATGCTTTTTAAATAGTATTTGATGAGAGTTTGTAATAATTAGTTTGCGTGAGTTTCAAAGTTATGGTAGAATACCAAGGTTTTGAGACCTAAAGAGTTAGTTTAATAAGTTGTGAGTTCCAAAGTGGGTAGTTGGGTACTGGGTAGAAAAACAAAGGAAAAAACAGTGGGAAGAAAATTGTGGGAGATGAGCTGCACTCTTTTCAACATCATATATCAAGTTCTTTGTTAACCTACGTAACATATCATATCCATTCTGAAAGAAATCCACTTCTATTTTAGTTTTAATTTCATTTTAGTTCTTATCTAGTTTCTTCTATTAAGATGCATCATCTACTTTATAGTTTCTTAACTTTCAATTTCTTTTTGAATACTTCGGTTGAAAAAAAAAACAAGACCATGAATGTGAGAAGTTTTAAAGATATTGGTATTCATGATTCGATTTATAAAATATTGCTATTGAATGTATAGCTTTTGTATTGATGTCATATTTTCTCTATTATTTCTTCTTCTTCTTCTTTCTAGAACAGTCGAGAAATACACAACTGGTGTAACGCCTCGCGTTTTTGAACTTTCTATTTATAGCTTGTTGACTTGTACTGTCCTATTTTAGACAATTGTACTCTCAGTCAACTTAATCGAATTTCGAGACTTGAATCATAATGAAAAATTGCATCGTTTTGATCATATGCTTGTTTTAATACTAAGTTATGTTATTACACGTTGAAACACGTTGAAACTATGTTAAGCACGTAAAAACAGTGAAATTCCATCTAAATCTCAGCTCTTAAATTCATCGCGGCCAAGAGATTACCCCAAACCGTACGCAAATTGGGAATTCGTACGTTAATTCGGTAGTTTACCAGAAAGTTGAGTTAAATCTAATAATTACAATATTTATTAATATTAAATAATAAGTTAATACTTTAATTAAGTAAATAAATTATTTTATCAAATTTTATAAAATAAATTAATTAAATAAGAGTTTATTCTTTGTATTTTGATAAAGATAACCTAGTTAGTTATTAAAGTTAAAAAGTATATTGAACTAATATAGTTATAATTAAGTTAACAATTAACTAGGTTAGTCATTTGATGAAGGAACTACTTAACCGAGTTAAAGACCTCAGTTAGGTCTGTTAAGGCAGGTCAGCAAACCTCAGGGATCTAATTGCAAAATTTGAAAATCAAAATAACAAAAAGGGGGTTAAACCCCCTGGAACCGGTTGAAGCGGGACTCGAACTCGCGACCTCACGCTCGTGTGCACGTAGCCCGACCAACTGGGCTACGTGTCTAACCCGTTTGAATCTGTGTCTTAAATCATTATATGCGCTAAATAATCGCGTCCCATTTTCAAACCTTGCCGCCAAAAGAAAACGCGTTGACTGCTGTCTTCCTTGTTTCCTCGCTGACTTCCGACTTTCCAAAACCTTCACGTCTGATTGATTGCCAATCCATCCCAAACTGCCATCCGGTTACCATTTTACCCATCTCGTTTCCATATTTCCCGACCCCAACATCTCCTATAAAACCCGACACCCTTTCTCTCCGAAACCACACTCTCAACACCCTTCGAAACGTCGCCGGAGTAGAAACTGAACTCGCCGGAAACTTGCGTCTTCGCCGGAGCACCTCCTGATCACCACCTCTTCGCCGCCACTGTCCGGTAATCCGTTCGTTTTTATATAAATTCATTCAGTTTTTTTTCGATTTTTATAATTTCCTTCGTATATATATGAAACAGGTTACTGTTAGTTATTGTTATTATTGATATTACTATAATATAATTATTCAGATTTAATAAATTTATTATTAATATTATTAGCCGACTATTTATATAATTAATAACAGATTTATTCAAATAAATTATAAAATCTGATATAGTATTATAGATCAGATTTATTTATAAAAACACAATTATTTATATTATATTTAATAAAACAGATTCATTTATATAATTATATTTAATAAAAACAGATTTATTTACAGATTTATTTATATAATTACAATCTGAAATATGATATTAAATCAGAATTTTTATTTAAAATAATATTTTAGTCAGAATTTATATTTCATCATTATCAGAATCATTATTATTTATTTAATCCAACATTTTAGTAACAATATTTTTAATACTTGGTAAACTCAGTTATAATATTTAAAAATCAGTAATATTACATTTACTTGTTTATAAAATAAGACTTATTAATATTATTTTAGCCTTATTATTTAAATAATCACTAAATTCCCTATAATTGACAAATCCTCAAACTTAATAGGGTAATTCTCTTGTGCAACGACACTTGGAACAATCCTCATATTCTCTTTCCAAGAAATACGCAACGCACTCCAAGGTGAGTATACATGACCCATTTTCGTTTTACACTTTTGGGTGCAATATGTATTACATATCAAACATCACAACACGTTAAACATTTTATGCACACTCGTTCCATACTCTATGTGACACACTTTATTCATGTTAGACATGTTATGCTACTGTAAACACCTAATGACTATGTGTTCATTAACTTCGTACAAGCCTCCCCTAACAATGGTAGCGCTATAGGTTGAGAAACGCCCCTCCTGTTCTATGAACAGGTATTGTTAGGTTTAAACTATGTCAAACATACTCAAACTCGTTTGGGTACACTTTAATTGCGTTAAACTTTGGTTTGGGCACATAGAGTAACATCGTTTCGAGTATATACTGTTGACATGATATTGTTATTCACATTTGGAATTGAGTAAACATTTTTAAACATGTATGTACTATGTATGAAAACTTGTATACTCGCCAACATGCTTTTGTTGACATTTATTTTAATACATATTACAGGTTGAAAGCTCAAGATTCAAGAATCAAGCTAGGATGAACTCTAGAAACCCACATAACATTTGAATTATTGTTGAACAATATGTTGTATTGTTTGGAACTATGTATTTCACTTTAGAGTTTATGAAATGAATTAAATAAATTATTGTCACATTTAGTGTTATGTTGTTTTGAGCAATTTGTACGTCTCATCCCGATGTTTCCGCCATCGGTTGGGGTGTGACAGATTGGTATCAGAGCCATAACTATAGGGAATTAGGTAGGATTGCCTTACTCTTCCCTAGCCTATAGTAGGAATACCCTGATACCAGATTGGTATCAGAGCCATAACTATAGGGAATTAGGAATGCCTTGCCTAGTCTATAGTTTAGGAGCTTTCTCACTATGTGTTGCTTAAAACAACTTCCTTTCTATCTTCTTTGCTTCCCTCTACTTTCTTTTGGACTTTTAATATACATGCCTTTCCTAAGGCTAACACAATACACACTTGGAGGCTTTGAAGACACTCTTACAACACAATCGAAATGACTTATCAAGATAGGGGTGATTCCCACACTTGGTGATGATTTTCACTCAGCTATACTTTGATTTTTGCACGAAATCTACCCTCAAGTTAGGAGTGATATCCAAACCTTGTTGGGAGTTTTCCATTTCATATTCTAGTGGACCCTTATCTTTTGATAAGTACCAACCACATTAGGGTAAGATGTTATCAAGTTAGAGGTGAAACTCGCATCTTGTTTAACTAGTCCCACTCCTCGATTTTCACTCTCGCCAAAGTTTCGATTTCCTGATCGATTAAGGATGTGTAGTAACTGGAAGGGTTAGGTACCGGTAGTCGGGACGTCCTGTCTAGGTTTGGCATTCGTATAAATCCATTAAGGACCCGTTGCCTACCTGGGGACCATCGATGAGAGTACTAATACCTATTAGGCCAAAGCACGTTTCTTTAATTCGAGAAGGTCTTCGATTCACTTTGGAAGTGTCGTATGTTACGTTCCGTGACAATCCATATTTTACGTTAAATCTCTTTTTATGTTATCTCAATTATTATGTGATTTTCGTTTGAGCGTTTGATCATTTCTAGCTAGGAGACACATTTCGCACTATTGTCGCAACCTAAAACAATTAATGATACTCTCTCGTGAACAAACTAAATTTATCCTGCTTTCATGGTACATGATATTCTATGTGTATCATCATGTTATTCTATGTGCAATGCTATTCTATGTAAAACTATTTGGCAATTCATGTGAAAGACAATGTGCTATGTGATGCATTCATGAAATCAATTTTCCTAAATAAAAAAAAAACCTTATGATCAAAGTCTCATTTTATAAACCTTTAGATATAATCTTTTCAAAAGTTTTATCTTGATTTCGAGGACGAAATCTCCTAAAGTAGGGGAGACTGTAACGCCTCGCGTTTTTGAACTTTCTATTTATAGCTTGTTGACTTGTACTGTCCTATTTTAGACAATTGTACTCTCAGTCAACTTAATCGAATTTCGAGACTTGAATCATAATGAAAAATTGCATCGTTTTGATCATATGCTTGTTTTAATACTAAGTTATGTTATTACACGTTGAAACACGTTGAAACTATGTTAAGCACGTAAAAACAGTGAAATTCCATCTAAATCTCAGCTCTTAAATTCATCGCGGCCAAGAGATTACCCCAAACCGTACGCAAATTGGGAATTCGTACGTTAATTCGGTAGTTTACCAGAAAGTTGAGTTAAATCTAATAATTACAATATTTATTAATATTAAATAATAAGTTAATACTTTAATTAAGTAAATAAATTATTTTATCAAATTTTATAAAATAAATTAATTAAATAAGAGTTTATTCTTTGTATTTTGATAAAGATAACCTAGTTAGTTATTAAAGTTAAAAAGTATATTGAACTAATATAGTTATAATTAAGTTAACAATTAACTAGGTTAGTCATTTGATGAAGGAACTACTTAACCGAGTTAAAGACCTCAGTTAGGTCTGTTAAGGCAGGTCAGCAAACCTCAGGGATCTAATTGCAAAATTTGAAAATCAAAATAACAAAAAGGGGGTTAAACCCCCTGGAACCGGCTGAAGCGGGACTCGAACTCGCGACCTCACGCTCGTGTGCACGTAGCCCGACCAACTGGGCTACGTGTCTAACCCGTTTGAATCTGTGTCTTAAATCATTATATGCGCTAAATAATCGCGTCCCATTTTCAAACCTTGCCGCCAAAAGAAAACGCGTTGACTGCTGTCTTCCTTGTTTCCTCGCTGACTTCCGACTTTCCAAAACCTTCACGTCTGATTGATTGCCAATCCATCCCAAACTGCCATCCGGTTACCATTTTACCCATCTCGTTTCCATATTTCCCGACCCCAACATCTCCTATAAAACCCGACACCCTTTCTCTCCGAAACCACACTCTCAACACCCTTCGAAATGTCGCCGGAGTAGAAACTGAACTCGCCGGAAACTTGCGTCTTCGCCGGAGCACCTCCTGATCACCACCTCTTCGCCGCCACTGTCCGGTAATCCGTTCGTTTTTATATAAATTCATTCAGTTTTTTTTCGATTTTTATAATTTCCTTCGTATATATATGAAACAGGTTACTGTTAGTTATTGTTATTATTGATATTACTATAATATAATTATTCAGATTTAATAAATTTATTATTAATATTATTAGCCGACTATTTATATAATTAATAACAGATTTATTCAAATAAATTATAAAATCTGATATAGTATTATAGATCAGATTTATTTATAAAAACACAATTATTTATATTATATTTAATAAAACAGATTCATTTATATAATTATATTTAATAAAAACAGATTTATTTACAGATTTATTTATATAATTACAATCTGAAATATGATATTAAATCAGAATTTTTATTTAAAATAATATTTTAGTCAGAATTTATATTTCATCATTATCAGAATCATTATTATTTATTTAATCCAACATTTTAGTAACAATATTTATAATACTTGGTAAACTCAGTTATAATATTTAAAAATCAGTAATATTACATTTACTTGTTTATAAAATAAGACTTATTAATATTATTTTAGCCTTATTATTTAAATAATCACTAAATTCCCTATAATTGACAAATCCTCAAACTTAATAGGGTAATTCTCTTGTGCAACGACACTTGGAACAATCCTCATATTCTCTTTCCAAGAAATACGCAACGCACTCCAAGGTGAGTATACATGAC
Source organism: Helianthus annuus (assembly GCF_002127325.2). Lineage (NCBI taxonomy): Eukaryota > Viridiplantae > Streptophyta > Magnoliopsida > Asterales > Asteraceae > Helianthus > Helianthus annuus. Next base: position 21,223,996 of record NC_035435.2, on the reverse strand, counting down.
CCATTTTCGTTTTACACTTTTGGGTGCAATATGTATTACATATCAAACATCACAACACGTTAAACATTTTATGCACACTCGTTCCATACTCTATGTGACACACTTTATTCATGTTAGACATGTTATGCTACTGTAAACACCTAATGACTATGTGTTCATTAACTTCGTACAAGCCTCCCCTAACAATGGTAGCGCTATAGGTTGAGAAACGCCCCTCCTGTTCTATGAACAGGTATTGTTAGGTTTAAACTATGTCAAACATACTCAAACTCGTTTGGGTACACTTTAATTGCGTTAAACTTTGGTTTGGGCACATAGAGTAACATCGTTTCGAGTATATACTGTTGACATGATATTGTTATTCACATTTGGAATTGAGTAAACATTTTTAAACATGTATGTACTATGTATGAAAACTTGTATACTCGCCAACATGCTTTTGTTGACATTTATTTTAATACATATTACAGGTTGAAAGCTCAAGATTCAAGAATCAAGCTAGGATGAACTCTAGAAACCCACATAACATTTGAATTATTGTTGAACAATATGTTGTATTGTTTGGAACTATGTATTTCACTTTAGAGTTTATGAAATGAATTAAATAAATTATTGTCACATTTAGTGTTATGTTGTTTTGAGCAATTTGTACGTCTCATCCCGATGTTTCCGCCATCGGTTGGGGTGTGACAGATTGGTATCAGAGCCATAACTATAGGGAATTAGGTAGGATTGCCTTACTCTTCCCTAGCCTATAGTAGGAATACCCTGATACCAGATTGGTATCAGAGCCATAACTATAGGGAATTAGGAATGCCTTGCCTAGTCTATAGTTTAGGAGCTTTCTCACTATGTGTTGCTTAAAACAACTTCCTTTCTATCTTCTTTGCTTCCCTCTACTTTCTTTTGGACTTTTAATATACATGCCTTTCCTAAGGCTAACACAATACACACTTGGAGGCTTTGAAGACACTCTTACAACACAATCGAAATGACTTATCAAGATAGGGGTGATTCCCACACTTGGTGATGATTTTCACTCAGCTATACTTTGATTTTTGCACGAAATCTACCCTCAAGTTAGGAGTGATATCCAAACCTTGTTGGGAGTTTTCCATTTCATATTCTAGTGGACCCTTATCTTTTGATAAGTACCAACCACATTAGGGTAAGATGTTATCAAGTTAGAGGTGAAACTCGCATCTTGTTTAACTAGTCCCACTCCTCGATTTTCACTCTCGCCAAAGTTTCGATTTCCTGATCGATTAAGGATGTGTAGTAACTGGAAGGGTTAGGTACCGGTAGTCGGGACGTCCTGTCTAGGTTTGGCATTCGTATAAATCCATTAAGGACCCGTTGCCTACCTGGGGACCATCGATGAGAGTACTAATACCTATTAGGCCAAAGCACGTTTCTTTAATTCGAGAAGGTCTTCGATTCACTTTGGAAGTGTCGTATGTTACGTTCCGTGACAATCCATATTTTACGTTAAATCTCTTTTTATGTTATCTCAATTATTATGTGATTTTCGTTTGAGCGTTTGATCATTTCTAGCTAGGAGACACATTTCGCACTATTGTCGCAACCTAAAACAATTAATGATACTCTCTCGTGAACAAACTAAATTTATCCTGCTTTCATGGTACATGATATTCTATGTGTATCATCATGTTATTCTATGTGCAATGCTATTCTATGTAAAACTATTTGGCAATTCATGTGAAAGACAATGTGCTATGTGATGCATTCATGAAATCAATTTTCCTAAATAAAAAAAAAACCTTATGATCAAAGTCTCATTTTATAAACCTTTAGATATAATCTTTTCAAAAGTTTTATCTTGATTTCGAGGACGAAATCTCCTAAAGTAGGGGAGACTGTAACGCCTCGCGTTTTTGAACTTTCTATTTATAGCTTGTTGACTTGTACTGTCCTATTTTAGACAATTGTACTCTCAGTCAACTTAATCGAATTTCGAGACTTGAATCATAATGAAAAATTGCATCGTTTTGATCATATGCTTGTTTTAATACTAAGTTATGTTATTACACGTTGAAACACGTTGAAACTATGTTAAGCACGTAAAAACAGTGAAATTCCATCTAAATCTCAGCTCTTAAATTCATCGCGGCCAAGAGATTACCCCAAACCGTACGCAAATTGGGAATTCGTACGTTAATTCGGTAGTTTACCAGAAAGTTGAGTTAAATCTAATAATTACAATATTTATTAATATTAAATAATAAGTTAATACTTTAATTAAGTAAATAAATTATTTTATCAAATTTTATAAAATAAATTAATTAAATAAGAGTTTATTCTTTGTATTTTGATAAAGATAACCTAGTTAGTTATTAAAGTTAAAAAGTATATTGAACTAATATAGTTATAATTAAGTTAACAATTAACTAGGTTAGTCATTTGATGAAGGAACTACTTAACCGAGTTAAAGACCTCAGTTAGGTCTGTTAAGGCAGGTCAGCAAACCTCAGGGATCTAATTGCAAAATTTGAAAATCAAAATAACAAAAAGGGGGTTAAACCCCCTGGAACCGGCTGAAGCGGGACTCGAACTCGCGACCTCACGCTCGTGTGCACGTAGCCCGACCAACTGGGCTACGTGTCTAACCCGTTTGAATCTGTGTCTTAAATCATTATATGCGCTAAATAATCGCGTCCCATTTTCAAACCTTGCCGCCAAAAGAAAACGCGTTGACTGCTGTCTTCCTTGTTTCCTCGCTGACTTCCGACTTTCCAAAACCTTCACGTCTGATTGATTGCCAATCCATCCCAAACTGCCATCCGGTTACCATTTTACCCATCTCGTTTCCATATTTCCCGACCCCAACATCTCCTATAAAACCCGACACCCTTTCTCTCCGAAACCACACTCTCAACACCCTTCGAAACGTCGCCGGAGTAGAAACTGAACTCGCCGGAAACTTGCGTCTTCGCCGGAGCACCTCCTGATCACCACCTCTTCGCCGCCACTGTCCGGTAATCCGTTCGTTTTTATATAAATTCATTCAGTTTTTTTTCGATTTTTATAATTTCCTTCGTATATATATGAAACAGGTTACTGTTAGTTATTGTTATTATTGATATTACTATAATATAATTATTCAGATTTAATAAATTTATTATTAATATTATTAGCCGACTATTTATATAATTAATAACAGATTTATTCAAATAAATTATAAAATCTGATATAGTATTATAGATCAGATTTATTTATAAAAACACAATTATTTATATTATATTTAATAAAACAGATTCATTTATATAATTATATTTAATAAAAACAGATTTATTTACAGATTTATTTATATAATTACAATCTGAAATATGATATTAAATCAGAATTTTTATTTAAAATAATATTTTAGTCAGAATTTATATTTCATCATTATCAGAATCATTATTATTTATTTAATCCAACATTTTAGTAACAATATTTATAATACTTGGTAAACTCAGTTATAATATTTAAAAATCAGTAATATTACATTTACTTGTTTATAAAATAAGACTTATTAATATTATTTTAGCCTTATTATTTAAATAATCACTAAATTCCCTATAATTGACAAATCCTCAAACTTAATAGGGTAATTCTCTTGTGCAACGACACTTGGAACAATCCTCATATTCTCTTTCCAAGAAATACGCAACGCACTCCAAGGTGAGTATACATGACCCATTTTCGTTTTACACTTTTGGGTGCAATATGTATTACATATCAAACATCACAACACGTTAAACATTTTATGCACACTCGTTCCATACTCTATGTGACACACTTTATTCATGTTAGACATGTTATGCTACTGTAAACACCTAATGACTATGTGTTCATTAACTTCGTACAAGCCTCCCCTAACAATGGTAGCGCTATAGGTTGAGAAACGCCCCTCCTGTTCTATGAACAGGTATTGTTAGGTTTAAACTATGTCAAACATACTCAAACTCGTTTGGGTACACTTTAATTGCGTTAAACTTTGGTTTGGGCACATAGAGTAACATCGTTTCGAGTATATACTGTTGACATGATATTGTTATTCACATTTGGAATTGAGTAAACATTTTTAAACATGTATGTACTATGTATGAAAACTTGTATACTCGCCAACATGCTTTTGTTGACATTTAATTTAATACATATTACAGGTTGAAAGCTCAAGATTCAAGAATCAAGCTAGGATGAACTCTAGAAACCCACATAACATTTGAATTATTGTTGAACAATATGTTGTATTGTTTGGAACTATGTATTTCACTTTAGAGTTTATGAAATGAATTAAATAAATTATTGTCACATTTAGTGTTATGTTGTTTTGAGCAATTTGTACGTCTCATCCCGATGTTTCCGCCATCGGTTGGGGTGTGACAACTGGGATTTATATTGTTGGGTCACTACATTCGGTCCGGTCGTGATCAAGTCGGTTATTCTGTCCATGCCCGAGAACCGACCCGGACCCGAATTCTAGAGAATATAAGGACCGAAAACCAGCTTGCTTATATCAAATTGGTTCGGTTTAGGGTAATTTTCGGTCCGGGTGTCGGGTAATTTCGGGTCAACACGGTTTTTGCTCAACCCTAGGACAAAGGGTAAAGCCAAACCAAGCCACAATGACTGTCGAAAGACCCAAACAACACTATGTGAAGACTCAAAAACCAGTCAGTCCGACTTGGCTAGAGTTATGACTTCAGATGACCAAGCAATGAACCTGCAAGATCACAAGGAAAAAAACACACCGTTAGCCTCGTCACAGGGAGGGGGGCCTCTCTGTGACCAGGCTCGGGCGTGAGAATAAGTATTTGTGAGGAGAAAGTAGGTCAGGGAGAGAGAGGGGAGAGTTTAGAGAGAGAAAGTAGCAGTTACCCGTTTTGGTGGTTTAAGTATGGTATTTATAGTCTTTGGGTGTGCTGACGTGGAAAGTTAGTTAGGGTCGGACCAGTCATTGTCATGGCGGTTATGCTCGTGGGGCCCAGTTTGTTATGGCGTATCACTATATCCGTCCGCTCCGTTTGTGGCTAGGGATCGGTCCGACCTCGAGTACTATGACTCGACTCTATGTCTGACGTCGATTCGGTCTGACCAAGGACGTATCCTCATCAAGTCCCCCTAGTTCGTAGTGTTTGTTTAGTAAAAACTTCGAACTATTTGTCGGAGTGTTTTGAGATCTGGGGTTTCCGTTGACGGTTTTTATTGATTTTCAAAATTTGAAATTGGGCGGTGACCTTGGTTTCGTGACCGTCGGTTAACTTTAGCTTTTCCCTTTTGAAGTGACGCTTGATGTGCGTCAGTTGTCGTGACGTGTCATTTTTTTATTGGTTCTTTTTGAGGCGGTGCTATTTCCCCTATAAAAAGACGAAAAAGTGATTTTTTGTTTTCACTTTTTTACTTCATCTTCCTCACTTTACCTTCTTCTTTTCTGAGGCGAATTGACTCGTTCAATCAGGTCAGTGCCCTTCTTCTTTTTTATTATGGCGAACAAAAGCAAATTATCTGGTTGCTTTAATATTTTGACCCAGAAAGGTTTAGATTGGTACATAGATAGCTATGCAATTCCTGCTTCGTTACACCCTGTTCTTCCCAATAAGAACACGCCTATCTATCCCTTCATTCAGGGGAAAATAGGAATTTATACTCGCCTTTTCGACTACTGCAACTATCGTCTTCCTTTGACGAAGTTCTTGGTCGGAGTTCTGCTGTTCCATGAGGTTCACCTAACTCAGATGAACCCTTTTGGCCTTGCCAAGGTGTGTCATTTTGAGTTGGCTTGTCGTGGCTTGGGGTCCGACCCGGATTTGGATGTGTTCCGGGCTTTTTACAAGTTGAATCGGTCCGGCTACTGGTATACTTTCGAAGTTAGAGACAAGAATTCTTGCTGTTATACATGGATCACTACAAGTATTAAGGACTGGAAGGATCGCTTTTTCTTGGTTGATGACCGATGCGTTCCGGAGTTTATGACATGGAGGTTAAAGAAGTCGAAGCTCCCGCCTCCTCTTCCTGAAGACTTCGAATATAATACAAAATTATATGCGGATTTGATCAAGGAGGCCGGACGCATACAAAAATATCCGGAACACATCCTTGTCATGGGGCGGATTAGCACGATTTGGGCCGAACCGGAGTGGTATCCTACCCTCAAATGGAATAAAGAGGGTCAGTTGTGCGGTGCTTTTTGTATTTATGTTGATTGTTTTATTTTCTTTCTTCATTTGATACTCTGTTGGGTCATAGATATTATTTACGGTTTATCTTCTTGTGCAGCTATGGGCTTAAAGGAAGCTTTGCGGTTAAAGTCTTTCGATTCGAAGGAGCTTGACATTCGGGCCACCAAGACTCCGAAAGGTGATCCTCCGTATTTGCACCTTGTGCATGAGAATCTTTATCAGATTTGTGAGCCCGAAGCTCCTGGTGATCAAGGTGGTTTGGCGGTTCAAGGTGGTTCGGGTTCTGCCCCCGTGGCAAGGGTGCTGAATGTTGCTCCGGTTCAGGCGGCGGTTATGGTTGATGATGCTAAGGGTCGTAAAACCAGTTCGATAGGGACGAAAGGATCTGGCTCCAAGTTTGTGATCGAGGACGAAGGGGTCCACCTTTCTGTTGAGGACGCAGAAACGCGTGCTAGTGGTGAAAAGGGAGGTGATGAAGACGAGGAGGATGAAGGAGGTGAGAAAGAACACCCTCAGGTTAGCTTAAAAAGAAAACGGGCTGTTTCGACTAAAGCTGACCCGAAGCTCAAGCAAGTGAAGAGGAAGAAGGCAGAATTCATGACTATCACGCTCGACGATGATGACCAAGTTACCGAGTTTTCTACTGCCGGAGGCATACTGGAGAATTTAGATGCCCATCTCCATGGGGGTCGCACTCCAAGGGACCACCTGCTAAAAACTCCGTTAAGTCCGCTATCTTTCGGAGGAGGGGGTGTTAAGGTTGTTACTGATATCCGTACGTCCGATCCCAAAAAGACCGAACCTTCTCCTTCGGGTAAGTTCACCACGGGGGTTGCATCTAATGTATCTAGGCCGAGCCCTTCGCCAATTGATGGTGGGGACAGTGCCTCTTCCTCTCCTTTATGGTATGATACTGAAGCTATCTTCTTTTCCCGGGAGTTAGGTTCGGGTGGCATGGAAGACATGGATTCGGCTCGTGCGTTGGAAAAATATGTACCGGAGTGGTCATTGGCGAACAAAGACAGGATTGTGGACGCTCTTTCAGCCACGATGGCTTTATTTCATTTGGGAACCCCTGCCGAACATTCTTACTACCGAAAAATGAGCGGGCCGGAGCTTGGGAATTCCCTGATGTTGAATCAAGCTCAATCGAATTCTCTAGTGGTAGAGACGTATAAACGCTCGGTTGAATCGGAGTCATCGTGTCACAAACTTAAGCGTGAAATTGCTAATCTGAAGGGCGAAGGTGATGTCCGATCGAAGACGAAACAAGAGCTGGCTTCCCTCCGATCCCAAGTCGGACGCTTGAAGGGATAAGTTTCAGAGGCGAAAGAAGTCAACAAGTCTTCCCAAGCTTCAGCAGCGGCTGCCCACGAGGCTCGAGATAAAGCTCTTCAGGACTTGGAAGCTTTCAAGGGAAAATTTGCTGATTTGGAGAAAAAACTAGCTGGCACGGAGGAAAGGCATGCGGCAGAATTGAAAGAGATGCAAACGTCATATGATCAACTCCTGGCCAATTACCATCGCTTGATAACTGGTACATTTTGCAGACTACCTTTTGTATATATATTTTATCTTTATCTTACCGAACTTTGCCTCTTCTTCAGCTAAAAGTGAACTCGAGAGAGCTCGTGACAGGGCTGTTGAGTCACATAATGCGGTGATTGACGAAGCAAAAGGGATGCTAACCCGCTGCGATGGCGAGATGATCGAGCTCTATGCTCAGGTGTCGGAGCTTATACTTACAAAGTAATGGTTCTTGACGGAGGGAGTTGCTTGGGTTGTTAAGCTAGTTCAACAAAGTCCCGAGCTGGAGAAGGCTGTTGCTGATCTTGTTAACAGCGTTAATGTGGTGGGGGCGAACGAGGGAATTAAGAAGGGCTTCAAGGCTGCCCACGATTCGGTTCGTTCTGCTGAAGAAGTTCCCGGTTATGATGAAGGAGCCCAGGATGCGCTGGATGTTGCAGTAAAAGCCTTCGATGAGCTTCAGATCTCCGTTCTTGGAAAGGTTGCGGACTTGATAGATAAGCCCTTGTCCGTTATTCAGCAAAGGAGCAAACTTCCCATTATCAGAGAGGATGATGACGAAACTCTAATTTAGTGTTTTAACTTTTGTAACCGTACAATATATTTGTGGCATGTAATCGGTACAATTTATTTTGTTTAGAATCTTTGACCAACATGTTTTGCATGAGGTTGTGACTTTTTTGCCAAATCATTTATTCGTTCCTGACTACTAGCTTTTAGTTTGCGTCCAAACTTCGCTGTTCGTCCAGGTTTTATCTCTTAGCTTATTTGGGTAATTGAGCTTTGTCTATCTCTGATTTGTAGTTATTAGCGATCGCATCAAATCGGGGATGGATCACTTTGCTTAATAGATTTTACTGTTTTTAGAACTATTTAAGCCTTCTCGATCGGCGTGAGGCATGGGTCGAGGCCCGTTTGTGCACATTTTTTTGATGTTTGTTCGAACTTACACAGATATTATATTTATTTAAAGTACAGATCGCTTTATTTGATTGCTTAAATTGAAGATCCGGGGAAAACCCACCCGGTTACAAGGAAATCAGAAATTCGCTCGGGGAATTACCCTCCCGACTTACATACGGAATTCTTAAACAACGTAAACAGAAAAAAGATAAAAGCGATCTTTTCTGGCCGTACTCGGCTGTTTACATGAAACATTTCTTTAGGTGCACCCCGTTCCAAGTTCTGGGTATCGGGGTTCCGTCAATTTTCTCCAATACGTACGAGCCCTTCTCACTTGCTTCTTTGACTCGGTACGGCCCTTCCCATTTCAGGGTTAACTTGCCAGGGGCTTCGGCATGGCTCGCCTCATTGTTTCGGAGTACAAAGTCTCCGGCTTTGAATTTGTAAAGCTTGGCGCGAGCATTGTAATATTTTTCGATCTTTTTCTTGTATCGGGCTTCTTTGATTGCTGCGGCGTTTCGACGTTCTTCCAGCAAGTCCAAATTGGATCGAAGTTCCCGTTCATTTTCCTCCCAATTCTTGCATCTTTGGTTTGGGAGCCCGATTTCCGCGGGGATTGTAGCTTCGGTCCCGTAGGTGAGACTGAACGGCGTTTCCCCATTGCTGGTCTTGTGTAATGTTCGGTGGGCCCATAGGACGTTTGGCAGCTCATCTGCCCATCCTTTGCCTTCGTATCCCAGCCTTCTTTTTATCCCGTCCACGATCCGTCGGTTTATCTGTTCGACCTGCCCGTTCCCCTGGGGATGGGCAACCGAAGAAAAGACCTGATTGATCTTCAAGCTTTCACACCAGCGTTTAAACGGGTTTTCTGCGAATTGCTTTGCATTGTCGCTTATGATGTAGAGTGGAAGGCCGAAGCGGCATACGATTTGCTCCCAAAAGAATCTCGTTACATTCTAGCCGGAGATGACTGTGAACGGCCGAGCTTCCACCCATTTGGTGAAGTAATCCACGGCGACTAGCAAATATTGGGCACTTCCGCTCGACCGTGGGAAAGGACCAACTATGTCAACACCCCACTTTTGAAAGGGCCATGCAGCGGTTACCGGAATCATTTCATTCTTGGCTCGGAGGCTTATTGGTGCGTGCCTTTGGCACTCATCGCACTGCTGGAGTTCTTTAACTGCACTTTCGTGCATTCCGGGCCAATAGTACCCCGCATTCTTTACCTTCGTCACGATCATCTTGGGTCCCGCGTGAATACCACAAATACCGTAATGAACTTCTCTGATAATGTAGCTAGCCTGCTCCGGATCGAGGCATTTCAATAGTGGGCCGAGAAAAGTCTTTCGGTACAAACCCCCTTCCTGCATCTGGTATTGTAGGGAGTTGATTTGAATCTTTCTCGCTTCTGCTTTATCGATCGGTAAGACATCGTGCACTAGATAGTTGATGATAGGCGTCATCCATGTCTGGGTCGGAGCTTCTACTTGCATAACATGGGGGCAGCCATCGAGGGTGCGGTTAACACTTCTACCCTTACCTCTTTGGCCAGGTGACTGAATGATACGGACGCAAGTTTTCTTAGCGCGTCGGCCTTTTTGTTCTTGTTTCGGGGGACGTGTTCAACTTTGCATGATTCGAACGATGCCATAACTTGTTTTACTTGCTCAAGATATTCGATCATGTTGGCTTCCCTTGCTTCATAATCCCCGTTCACCTAATTTGCCACGAGTAATGAGTCTACATGAGCTACGACGTTTCTTGCTCTGACTTTTACCGCTAGACGTAAACCTGCTAACAAAGCCTCGTATTCGGCTTTGTTATTGGAGCTCTTGAATTCTAGACGGAGCGCGTACGTCATATCTGTACCATCTGGATCGGTGAGAATTAGGCCTGCCCCTGACCCTTCGGAGCTCGAGGCTCCGTCTGTGTATAGGGTCCATGGTTTGTTTGGAGCTTTCTCGGTCTCTTCGACTGCTTTTTCTTCCGGCATTTCTACTAGGAAATCGGCTATTACTTGCCCCTTCAGAGGTCCCTTCTGAAAGTAATATTGAATGCACCTAGCTCGATTGCCCACTTTGCCATACGACCTGAAACTTCGGGTCTCCGGAGAACATGTTGGATTCTTTGATCCGTTCGTACCTCAATTGGGTGGGCCTGAAAATACCGACGAAGCCTTCTTGAAGCATGAACCCGTGCGAGGGCTAGCTTTTCCAGGCTTGAGTACCTTGTTTCATAATCTTTCAATGTTCGGCTCACATAATAAATGGGGATTTGCGCCCCGGTTCGCTGAGCAACAAGTACTGCACTGAAGGTTCCATACGACGCAGCTAGGTAGACCGTCAATACTTCGTCTTTTTCTGGTACAGTGAGTGTTGGTAGAGTGCTGAGGCAAGTTTTAAGCTCTTCAAAAGCTCGTGCGGCTTCTTCGGTCCATTTGAACTCCGATCTAAAGCTTTTTCTAAGCACATCCATGAACGGGAGAGATCTGTCTGCTGCTTTTGATAGGAACCGATGGAGAGCGGCTAATCGTCCATTTAAGGACTGAATTTCTTTAACCGACGTCGGAGCTTTCATTGTAAGAACAACATCGATCTTGTCTGGGTTGGCTCGTAAACCTCTTGATCCGACCATGGCCCCCAAGAACTTTCCTTCCTCTACTCCGAATGTACACTTTTTGGGATTTAGCTTCATGTTGATGCTTCGGAGCCGGGTGAAGGTTTCGAGTATGTCTTTCAACATGGTAGCTTCATCATGACTTTTGATCACTATATCATCGACGTACACTTCTAAGTTCCGTTCGATCTGGTTTTTGAAGGCTTTGTTCATTAGACGCTGGTATGTAGCTCCGGCGTTTTTTAATCCGAATGGCATCTTAGTGAAGCAATAAACTCCTTCATTAGTGACGAACGCTGTCTTGTCTTCGTCTTCAACTGCCATCTGAATATGTGGTACCCCTTGTAAGCATCTAAGAAACATTTCAACCTAAACGTGGCCACGGAATCGATCTTCTCATCAATTTCTGGTAATGGAAAACAATCTTTGGGGCATGCATCATTTAGATCAGTGAAGTCGATGCACATTCGCCATGAATTATCCTTTTTTCGCACCATGACTGGATTCGACACCCATGTTTGGTACCGGACTTCCCGAATGATCCCGGCGTCCAGGAGACTCTTTACATCTTTTGCGATTGCCTTGGCTCGGTCCGGTGCCATGTGCCTTTTTCTCTGTGCTATCGGCTTTATTGACTCTTTTACGTTCAGGTGGTGCTGTGCCATGGACCTGGAGACTCCCTGCATGTCGGAGTGCTTCCAGGCGAAAACATCGATTGAGTTACTCAGTAATTCCCACAAGAGTTTCTTTGTTCGTTTCAGGAGCTGTGCACCAATGGCTACTTGTTGTTCGGGATACTCTGGGTTGATTGCCCAAAGCTCCGTGGGTACTTCAGATTTTTTGGAACTCGTCTCTGCTGCGTGTCTTACCTCAGCTACGAATGAATTTGATTCTGAAAGTATAGTGGCGACACCTGCTTCGGTGGGGAATTTAATGGCACCGTGTATCGTAGAGCTGATTGCTCCGAGGGCTCGTAACCCGGGTCGCCCAAGTATTATGTTGTGCGAGGAGTGGGTCCGAACGACCAAAAAGGTTAACTGTACGGTTCTGCTCTTGTCACCATCTTTGAATGTGGTCGGAAGAGTAATCTGTCCTATCGGACGAACTACCTCTCCCGAAAAACTTATCAGAGGGGTAGACACTTCGATCAACTTCTTTTTTGTTTGGGGATTCAGCTGTTGGAAGCATTGTAAATACATTATCTCGAAGGCACTTCCTCCATCCACATAAATCCGTCGGACCAAGTGTCCTGCAACTACAGCTGATATTGTGATTGGTCCGTCTCGTGCGTCTTCTGGATCAACTGGAGGGAAATACGTATCCATGCTGCCATATGCTGGTTCGACCGTTTTACCCCCCTTGGCTCAGCAGACCGAATCATATTGATTCCGGCCTCGGTGTTCGGGTTATCGTTTGCTATCGCGGGCTTCTTCCCATCCTTTACCTCTTTTACAAGATGAGAAAGTTTACCGGACCGTACGGCTTTTTCAATCTCTTGTTTTAGTGCCCAACATTCATCAGTTGTATGCCCTTGTCTCAGTGATACTCGCAATACTTCTTGGAGTGCTTATCCGAAGTGGGTCGCTGTTTTGATGGTGTAGGAAACCGAGTAGTTTCCGTACTGAGGATTTCGCTCGGTGATTTTGTTAGTTCAGAGAAAGTGTTGAATCGCACGTTTCCAGTCCGGAAGCTGCTTCGATCGGATTTTTGGTATGGACCGCGACTTCTGTTCCAATTGTTGTTTCTATCTTTTGGTGGCGATGCGTTCCGTCTCCATGACGTGGTTCGAGCTTTGGAATTTCTAGCGGTTGTTTCGTTCGGCTGACCACAGGCACTCTTCCCTCGGACAAAAGCTCGAGCTCGCTCCATGAGTATCTCCATGGTTTTTGGGAGATCTTCGTGGAGCTTTTCCACCAACTGATTATTCCGTACCCCGTGGCAAAATCCGGAGACCCGGAGCTGGTCGACTGCTCCGCTTATCTGCATGCTCTCTCGGTTGAAGCGATCTATAAAATCTTCTACGGACTCTCCGTCGCGGCACTTTATGTGGTGTACCTCAGTAATGTCTTTCTTGCAACGACGCTGCTGGCAGAAGTTTTGCAAGAATATACGCCGGAAATCTTCAAAATGATCAATCGACCCTTCTGGCAACCCATCGAACCATACTCTGGCTGATCCGGTGAGAGTTTGAGCGAACATGTGACACCAGGCCGGCATGGGCCATTGTTCGACCTTAGCTGCTCCGGCAAATGCGAACATGTGGTCGTCCGGATCGGACGTACCGTCATAAAATTTCAAAGTGGGGGGCATCTTCAACTTGGCTGGGAGTGGGGCATTAACAATCCGCATCGTGAATTTTGACTGAGAAGTCATAGATGTGGGATGATACGGCATAATCAGCTCATGATCCTGAGGGTTTAAACCCATAGATCCCTGGCGAAACAGGTCGTTAAGACCGTTATTCATTGGAGCGTTTGTAAACGAGGAGAATTGTGCAACGCATGTTATGGGAGTAGGGTTTGCAGAACTTACCATAGATCCAGAGGTGAGAGCGCCGATAGAAACGGGGTTGCTCCCTGGATATACGCTGCTGAACAAATTTGTGCGGAGACTCTGCAACATTTCTTCTCGCTACTGCTGTTGTTGTAATTGTCGTAATAAATCGGCGTTCCGTAATAGGAAGGCATTGTCGAAAGCTGGTAGCGGTGTTACGACTGGAGCGGTAACCGAGAGTGTTGTGACAGAGCTCGCGATTACGGAACTTGCAACTGGAGGTGCCGATGCTGAACCAGCTGAGGCCGCTGCAGCAACTGTTGTTGGAGCAGTTGTGGAGGAGACATTTCCTTCCCAGATGTCGTTGAACGACGGGAAGGTATTTGTAGGATCGGCTGTTGTGGATTCCATGACTTGGAAGAAACAGGTTTAGCAAAATGACTTGAGTGAATTCGAGGGGATGGCGCCACTGAAGACTCAAAAGCCAGTCAGTCCGACCTGGCTAGAGTTATGACTTCAGATGACCAAGCAATGAACCTGCAAGATCACAAGGAAAAAAGCACACCGTTAGCCTCGTCACAGGGAGGGGGTCTCTCTGTGACCAGGCTCGGGCGTGAGAATAAGTATTTGTGAGGAGAAAGTAGGTCAGGGAGAGAGAGAGATGAGAGTTTAGAGAGAGAAAGTAGCAGTTACCCGTTTTGGTGGTTTAAGTATGGTATTTATAGTCTTTGGGTGTGCTGACGTGGAAAGTTAGTTAGGGTCGGACCAGTCATTGTCATGGCGGTTATGCTCGTGGGGCCCAGTTTGTTATGGTGTAACACTATATTCGTCTGCTCTGTTTGTGGCTAGGGATCGGTCCGACCTCGAGTACTATGACTCGACTCTATGTCTGACGTCGATTCGGTCCGACCAAGGACGTATCCTCATCACTATGCATGCATCATACCAAGGCATCAGTAAAAACTCACCTGTACACTGGACGACAGAAACTCGCCGAAGTGTGCCGGGAAGAACGGAAAATCATAGCGCCTTTGGAAACCGGAGCTCTGATCTAGTCTAATTTGGGAAGGAAGAGGAGTTCAGTGAAGAATTGTTGTTGCGTTTGCAGAGATTAGAGATTGAGAAGATAAACCCTACATCTAAAAAGGTATAACCGTCCTAGAAGAATGTGGCCACCCCCAAATACTTTTAACCGTCCTAAAATAATGGGCCGCCCCAAATAATTTTTTTAGTAACCCGGTTTGTTTTAGACTGGCCCAAATAAACCTTATTGATCCACTTTTTTATACAATAAAATTTTGTAGGGGTTTTTTGACCCAGTGTTTTTCTAAACCGCTCCAAAATATTATTTGAACCGTCCCACAAACCCATTTTTATACTAGTAATTAAACTTATAGTTGTGTTATGGTTGCTATGTAATCTTATGTATTCATAGCATATAGCCATAGAGTCCATGTAGTACTAGGATCGACATCTATTTTATTTTTGTTGTTTTATTTTAGTATTGATGATAATAAGTATGCTGGTTGTGGATCTTGATGTTTCTATGTAATTTGGATATTTAACGTTAATGATGATAATATTGTGTGTAAATCTCATCTATTTTTTTTCTTATGCTTTTGTCTACCAATAATTTCATAACCGGAATCGTTACTAAAATGGTTGGATTACTAGTTTACTAGTCAAACCGACCAAACGGTTTAGAAAACATGATATACATTATAAATTGTAATAATTGTAATATATTTATGTAACTAATCTAAAGAAAGATATGAAAAGATATTATCCTGTTGTGTGGAATTATATATTGTATAAAATATAAAAGCTTAAATAAGCAAAAACTAAAGTATGATGTATTAAATAAGACCCTTAAATACATCATACTTTAGTTTTTCACTCTCAAGTTAACGCTAGTAAAGTTGCTAATCAAATCCCGGGTCTTAACATCAGGGGTAGATGGATCGAGGAGCCATCAAAAGTTAAAAGAGAAGTCTTGAAGTTCTTTAGAGATAGATTTAAGGAAGTGGCCAGGGAGAGACCGGTGCTGGAATGTAGTAATTTCAAAATGTTGAAGGATTCAGACAAAGAGTTTCTCATTGAGCCCTTCACGGTTAACGAGATAAAGGAAACGGTGAACGACTGTGGTGATGACAAAGCTCCTGGCCCGGATGGGTTGAACATGAGATTCATTAAGAAATTTTGGGGGCTGTTTGAATTGGATTTTGTAAATGTGTTGAATGAGTTTTTCGAGAAAGGGAGCATTAGTATAGGTTGTGGGTCTTCTTTTATTACTCTTGTCCCAAAGGATAAGGACCCGGTGGAGCTAAATAATTACAGGCTGATTAATTTGATTGGCATTATAAGCAAGGTTATCTCGAAGGTTCTAGCGAATCGTATGAAAAAGGTCATTGGGACGGTGATTTCGGATTCGCAGTCTGCTTTTGTTAAAGGTAATTTTATTCTTGATGGCCCTCTTATTATTAATGAAATTACGAACTGGGGAAAAAATAAAAAAAAAAGCGTTTTTTCTAAAGATCGATTTCGAAAAAGCGTATGACAATGTTAACTGGAATTTCTTGATAGCCACGATGAGTCAGATGGGTTTTCTGAATAAATGGTGTATGTGGATCAGAGGTATTCTTGAATCTGCTCGATCGTCCATCTTAGTCAACGGATCCCCAACTTTTGAGTTTCAATGCTCTAAGGGGTTACGTCAAGGTGACCCTATTTCACCTTTTCTCTTCATCATTGTGGAGGTCCTATCGTGTATGATTGAAAAGGCTAGAAGTGAAGAAGAGTTCTCAGGTATTTATATCCCCAACGGGCCTTGTGTGTCCCATTTGTTTTATGCAGATGATGCGGTCATTCTTGGGGAGTGGTCTTCGTCGAATATTAGGAATGTGGTTCGCATTCTTCGGGTTTTCAATATTTTCTCGGGTCTTAAAATAAATTTGGATAAATGTAATATTTTCGGGATTGGGGTGCAACCGGCTGAATTGAACTCGATGGCATCTACGGTGGGTTGTCTAGCAAGTAGTCTTCCGTTCAAATATCTTGGCCTTATGGTGGGAGCGAACATGAATCGGATCAGCAATTGGAAGTCAGTGTATGATGTCTTTGACGCCCGTCTTGCTAAGTGGAAGGCAAAACTTCTTTCGATTGGAGGTAGAATTACGCTGATAAAAGCGATATTGCAGAGTATTCCGAATTATTATTTCTCCTTATACAAAGTGCTGGTGCAAGTGGTTAAAGATCTAGAAGCTAAAATAAGGAATTTTCTTTGGGGTGGCGATGATTCGGTTAAGAAACTTCATTGGGTGGCTCGGGATAGGGTGACGCTTCCAAAAAAATATGGAGGCCTCGGGTTAAGCAAATTAAAAAACACTAGTATTGCGTTGTTGTCCAAATGGGGATGGAGATTCTTGGTGGACAAAAACAGGCTGTGGTCTCAAACTATTGAAGCGTTACATAAGGTAAGGAACAAAGATGATTTTTTGCCATGTAAAAAGTCTCTTTCGGGGGTGTGGTATAATATCGTTCAGGTTTTGAACAATACTAAGGTAGACGGAACGCCTTTGAGAAGTTTTTTCAAGGCTTCAGTGGGGAACGGAAGAAATACGGCTTTTTGGTTGGACCCGTGGATCAGCAATAGGCCGCTCAAGGATTTGTACCCGAGACTTTTTCTGCTCAAAATGGAAAAAGGATGCAGAGTTAATTCTTGTTTCAGCGAGAATAATCAATTGATATGGAGATGGAAAAGACTGATAACATCAGAAGATGAGGTAAATGAGCTTGTTAACTTGTGTTCGATGTTGGTTACAGTGTCCTTGAATCAGAAGCAAGACAGCTGGTTATGGAACGGTGCTGAGGATCGGGAGTTCAGCGTCAATGCCGTCAAGAAACTCCTTGACTCTGTTAGGATCAGACCGGATATCTATGTCCCGGAAGAATGTAACTGGATTCCGAAAAAATGCTCTATTTTTATATGGAAGGCTGAGATGGGTAGAATTGCGACCATGGACAAATTAAGAATAAGGAACATTGGTGGAGGCGATGCGGGCTGTTCCTTGTGCGGAGAGGTTGATGAAAGTATTGAGCACATATTCACCAACTGTTCTTATGCATTAATGTTATGGGCTTTCCTTAGTAGTTGGTGTAAATGCCAGAATCTTTTGGTCTTCTCATTCAGGGATTTAATCGAAGCTCACAATCATGTGGGGCTGATCGGTCGGAAAAAAGAAGTTGTTAAAGGCCTTATTAGGATAGGCTGCTGGTGTTTATGGAGAATGAGGAATGATGTGAAGTTCAATAACAAATCGGCTAATTTAGAGGCCATTACGAGGGAGGTAAAGAAGTTAGGTTTTTTGTGGTATAATTCGAGATCCAAAAGAGAGTCTATACCGTGGTCCGAATGGTGTAAATTTGTAATGTTTGTTGTTTGGGGCTGCCTCGGTTTGAGGTAGCGGTTTGTTTCTAATGAAGTTTACCTTTCAAAAAAAAAATCACTATTTTTTTTGAACGGCAAGAGAGAAGGGATATTGTACAATAAAAAAACGCACAAATTGTATGCAACAAGATAATTCTTATATTTCAAGGACCAATGGGCTCAAAATTTGATAGTGGTATTTTTGTAATTCTTAATTTCAAACAATTGAAAAAAA
The DNA here is from genome assembly GCF_002127325.2 of Helianthus annuus. Classification (NCBI taxonomy): domain Eukaryota; kingdom Viridiplantae; phylum Streptophyta; class Magnoliopsida; order Asterales; family Asteraceae; genus Helianthus; species Helianthus annuus. The sequence goes on along the minus strand of NC_035435.2, from coordinate 21,205,608 downwards.
AATATAGAGAAAGGGTATAAAATCTCAAGTTTAAACAATTGAAGAAACAAATAAAGAAAGGGTATACTGGTCTTTTCCCACTTGAACACATTCTCTCTAATTTCAAATGGCTATAACTTTTTTATACGTTAATATATTTTTAAGAAAAATTACACCATATTAACGAACATTTCATCCTTTATAAGTTGAGCAACCTTTTGCTATAGTTTTCTTAAAAGAAATTACAGGATTTTGAATACCATTAGTCCATTACGTGATTAAGTGATTTTGAATACCCAACACATGACTACGTGATTATGAATACCTATTACGTGATTATGTGATTTCATTATAGTATGTGAAACCCCACTAAGCGATTATGTAATTACCTAACAATAGTTGACTATGTATTATTATGTGAATCCGTGATTTTGAATACCCATTTTGTGATTACGTGATTTCTATAGTATTTTATGTGAAGCCACACTGAGTAATTACGTGATTTCATTATAGTATTTTATGTGAAACCACATCGAGTGATACGTAATTACCTTAAAACAAAAACATGTGATACATAATATTTCATATGGAATACCTAATAGTTTTGGTCCAATCACGTACCAAGGGTAAAGTATATACAAAACATTAGCCAAAATCAACCTATAACAACCACATAATGTCTTATATTAGAGATTTAATCATGTAATAAAGCATAAACAATCAAGTTCTTTTATTTGAATGTGTAATCATGTAATAAGCATAATTGTAATAACATTAGTTATAACAAATCATACAGAATGTGTAATCAAGCAATGGATTTATACTAAATGTGTAATGGTTTATTTTGAATGTGTAATCACGTAATGGATATTAAAAATCACGTAGTCATGTGTTGGTTATTCACAATCAGGTAATCATGTAATGGACAAATGGGCAATTAAAATCCTATAGTTTTCGTTAAGAAAACTATACCAATAGGCTGCTCGAATTAAAGAGAATGAAATACTCGTTAATATGGTGTATTTTTTTTAAATATTAACGTATGAAAAAGTTATAGCCATTTGAAAATCAAGGAGGGAAGTTGTTCAAGTGAGAATGAACTAATTTACCCTTCAAGCCATTGACACTTGTCCTCCTCTCCTAATCGCGTATGCTTTGTACGTAAAATTGGTCTTGTACATGATCCAACCACTTAATAAAGATTAAGGAAAACTAAAATCTAGTCGATTGGTTATAAAAAATCTCTTGTGTACATATAAATTAGTTTTTCCAAACAACCCTAAATTTTTATATTAATTTTATTTAAAGAGCGAATGTTTATCTAAGAAATAAACAAGAAGAATTGATGCGTGTCAGTGTATATATGTTTTAGGTGTATATTTTAAGCCATTTTTACACTTTTTAGCCAAGTTTTAAATTTATAAACACGATATTTACTAACACTAAACACACATATGGGCAAGTGCACCCATCGTGAACGTAGTATAGTGTTGGTAAGATACCGAGGTCGTCCAAGGACACAAGAGCTTTTAGTACCGGTTTATCCTCAACGTCTAATCAAATCAAAATGTTAGAAAAAGGTTTTTAACTAGGAAAATAAAACTAACTAAAATGCTGAAAAGTAAAATTAAAATAAAAAACAGATAGGCAAGATGAATCACTTGGATCCGACTCGTCTGTAGTGTAACCTTTGATTATTTTCGCACTTTTGCACTTGTTTAAAAGATTATCTTAGTAATTGTAGTAGGCCCCTCTTTTGAAGGTGACGTTACCCTCAACCCAGTAGTTTGAGTCAGCAAGGATACAATCCTAAAGGGTCGGATTATTGAAAGATAATTAATTAAGTTATTAATGCATAGTGTGGTAGGCCCCTCTTTTGAAGGCGACGTTTGTTAGTGCATTACGTCTATTGACTTCGTCTTGTATCATGTAATAGGATAGAATAGGATATTCAGTGCATGAGGTTCGAGAAACAGTTTTTCAGAACTTAAGTGTTGATTCCGCTTGAAAGTGCAAGAGGCCATTTCAAGCGAAATCAGAAAGTTCTGATTCCGCTTAAAACCCTCCTGGACCATTTCAAGCGGAATCATACTACTATATATAGTGCACTTTACATTTCATTTGGTACGACGCTTCCAGATTTGTAACGAAGTGCTGCTAAAATCTGTTCAGGTTGTAATTGATGTCATTATCAATATAAGTGACAGATTTAATAGTATCAAGCTGTTTCCACGTCCGTTTCATTGATTTCGCCTTTGAACCGGATATAAAGCTCTTCTGATCGACTCAATCGGGTCCTACAACGATCCTACAAGTGGTATCAGAGCTCAGGAAGAAGAGTTTAGCTTGATATCATTTCTATTCTGACTTCTACACCGTCTTTTTCAAATTGGACAAGATTTCACGGTCAAAATGGAATGAATTTTTCACCGAACGTACATAACAGTGTATTAACAAAGCCTTGAAAGTTTGAGATCCAAATACGGACTAAAAATGACAAAAAATGGACAAAAACCAGATTCCGCTTGAATGAACACATTTAGTTCTGCTTGAAAATGTCAACAGATTCCGCTTCAAATGACTATTTTGCTCGAAATTATTAGTTGATTCCGCTCGAGTCTGGTATTCCGCTTGGAATTTGATTCTGATTCCGCTTGTAATAGTGATTCCGCCTAAAAAATCTGTTGATTTCGCTCGAGTCTGCTACTCCGCTTGTAGAATTGATCTGATTTTGCTCCAAATTGATATCCTAGAGATTCCGCTCGAAAACAAAATACTGATTTCGCTCCAAAGTGTTAGTCAATTGATTCCGCTTGAAGTGGAGATCTGATTCCGCTCGAGTTGTCAATCTGTGATTTCGCTTGGATTTCTTATTTCGCCTGAAAAAGTGAAATTTTGTGTCGAGATCATTTCACGTCGATCGAGTGTCAGTCTGTTTCAGTTTATTTGATATTGTTTGTAGTTTGTACTGATTGTGTTTGTTTGATTATCTGTTCAGGTTTGTATCATGGCTGAAGAATTCTACAACACGTTTTTCAACGCGTTCACATCCGATTCTTCCGAAAGAACAAATGTTACACCAAAGACCATCACAAAAGCGATCAATGAGAACATCAAGCATGATAACTTTTACGGAACACACTCAAAGCCACCAACTCTGGAGAGCATTGAGGATTATACATGGTGGAAAGAACGTTTTCTCAACTGGGCGAAAGCGTATGCTCATGAAAGCTGGTTCTGTTTAGAGTTTGGATACGAACGACCAAAAGATGATAAAGGCGAAGAACTACCGTTCAAGAGATTTTCTAGAGAAGATAAATCTGAATTTGCCACCGAACAGAGAATGATTGCGTTGATCCAGTCGGCAATTAGGAATGATATATTTGCACTGCTTAATCATGACGGGTCATCGAAATCGGTTTGGGAAGCTTTACGTGTTAAAGCTGAGGGTGGTAAACAGATAAAAAAAGAACAAAATTGCTTTACTTAAAAAAGAATTTGATCTGTTTGATAGTTTAAAAGGAGAGTCGGTGAGGCAAATGATAGAAAGATTTTGTCATCTTAAAATTGAACTTGAGAGATTTGAGATAATGAAAACAAAAGAGGAACTTATAGACAAAGTGATTGAAGCGTTACCACGAGCTAATCAGTGGCAAACGTTTGTTTTTATTTTGAAAAATGATGCCTTATATGACACAATTTCTCTTGATGCATTGTTTGAAAAGATTGAGAGTCATGATCTGGAACTACAAAAGCAAAGTAAGATGACTGGTTCTTCACATCAAGAGAATGTTGGCTTGTATTACAAAGGCAGTGTACCTTCAGAGAAAGGCGTTAGTTCACCAAAGACAGCGTTCAGTGGTGAGAAGATGAAAGAACCACAAACAACGTCAACAAGTCATCATTCTGGATACCATTCATCTTCAAAGTCAAATTCTGATGAAGCTGAGGAGATTTTGTGCAACATTGCTCTCAAACTGAAGAATTCTCCGTCGATGAGCATCAATGCAGCTAAGCAGCAAATGAGTTTCCTTGCATCTGTTCTGGAATCATATGAAGGTCTTGTAGCTGGCAAAATTGGAAACTCTGAGTTAACCAAAGAAGACTACGACCAGATCGATCCGGAAGAGATGGAACTCATTGACATTCGTTGGTGTTTAGCTAGTTGTATTCGCAGAGCTCAGAGATACATGGAGATTACCGGGAAACAATCTCTTGGTGGTCCGTCAACGAAGCTTGGATTCGATAAATCCAAAGTGACCTGCTTTAGATATAAGCAAAACGGTCATTTCAAGAGAGAATGTAGAAATTCTGAAGTTGCTGAATCGGAGAGACCTTTCAACGATGATTACTACCGAAAGGCGATCTACCATCGAAGCAAAGAAGAGCCAAAATTGATTGAAGATAAATCAAAATCAAAAGCTTATTTTGTAATTCAAGATGATGAAGGTTTTGATTGGAGCTCAATTTGTCCAGAAGAAGATCGTTTGGAGAATGTTCGAAAAACAGCTCATGGGAGAGCTATGACAGAGGAAAGAAAGTTTGTTTTTGTTGCTGAGATTAAAGATGAAAACAAAGACAAAGACACTGCTGAAATTCGTGAAGAAAAAGTTGAGGTCAAAGAAAAAACTTGAGAAGATATTTTGAGTGAGAAAACATACAGAGAAAGAAACGTAGTTTACAACAGAATGGATGACATGCAGGAAGAGTATGAGAGTGCTGTCAGCAACAGAAGATGGGATAAGAAGAGAGAGTGTTATTACAACAGAGAAGGAGTGTAACATACCAATTTTTATCATATAAAGTTTGGTTAAATTTATTAACCACTAGTAACTAGTAACTAGTTTATTTCTAATATAAATATTCAACCCAAATAGTTTTAAACACTATTTTATATAGTTGGTTGAAATATTTTATTTATTTATTTATTTGACCTGTATATAGCTGACCTTTCTAAATAAAATAAAAGTATATAAACTTATATTATTAGATGGGTAGATTACGGGTAAGTTGAATATTAGAAATATGAAGTACCTAGACGGGCCTATGAACCATATAATAATTAAATTATAAACATACATTGTATTTGAACCTAGTCTATTTTTAATAAAACTTGGTTCAAAATATAGATATAAATATTCTCATTCCAAAGACATATTTATTATTTTCTAGAACGTTATAGTTTAGAAATTATATGCACCAAACCAATAAAACAATTGAATTCATTATAATAAATAAAGTACTAAAATAATATTAACATATCAATCGATATGTGGATTTTAAGAAAAAGAAAATTATAATAATAATAATAATAATAGTCATACCTAACATTGAATTTCATAATATACACGTATAGAAGGGAAACTGCCATTATATTATATTATATATATATTAAAAAACAAACCTTATGAATAGTAACTTAACCCACATGGCCCACCCTCTGTTTTTGACTTCATCTTAAATACAACAAACTTCAACTCATTAAACAAAAACTCGACTTGATAAATTGGATTTCCTGTGCACCACTAAGAGTAGATACCCGAGTTCGAATCTTTGTGCCCTTTTTTTGAGAGGGTGCTTCATCTTCTTGACTGGTGGTTTTCACAAAACCATTCACACCCACTTCATCCCTACAACCCACTTCATCTCAAAACCCTAACACCAAACCCACCATCACCTCTCCACCATCACATCTGTAAAGAAGTCCAGCATAAGTCTCTTCTTCTTTTGACAGCTCCTCCTGCTACACGTGTCTCTCATCTCCTCCTTTCCCATAAACTCTGCTCACACTTTTTGCTTTGTGTATGCAACACAGGGAAGAAAGACCAAGAGAGAGCAACATATAACGGTGGAGAGAGAGAGAGGAGGGGGCGGAGAGAGGCGGCGGCGGCAGCAGCGGAGAAACGGTGGCGGCGTTGAGGTTCCTCTCGAAATCTTTTTATATCTGCTTCTAATTTTTCAGCTAAACCTAGGGTTTTTGCTGCTTCTTTGATGGTTTCATCGATCCATCTCTAGGTATCTTTAATCCCCCAATTCCTGTTGATTGTTACCTCATTCTAACATTGCAGAAACCAGAGAATTAGAGAGTGAACCGGAAGTGTGAGAGTGACGCAGCGTCGAGCCACCTGCGGAAACGACAGTGGCGGCTAGGGTTTCGTTTGCCGTTTCAGGCGACATCAGCGGAACCAGATGGTGATGGCAGTTAGGGTATTACCACAGTGATGAGGATGATGTAATTGATTCGTTGTGCTTTTCCAATTATCAAGGTAAAACCCGTCTAACCCACCCCACCAATCTCATCAGTAGTTGCTGGTATTATTATTGTTGTTGTTTTAGTTTACTTTATTACACTTTCATGCGGTGATGATCTGTAAATGGTTGTTTCTTGCTTAATAATTTCTTTGTGAGATGGTGGTTGTTTGTTTGGTTGGGCTGTTAGCTGGCTGCTGGCTTTAGTCTTAAACTTTTGTTGGTCCTATACATATTTGCCCCTGATTTCAAACTGTTGTGTGGTTTTTTGTTGTGTAATATGGTTATTGTAGTATCTGTTGAGGATAAATATCGATTTCGTTTTGTTTTGTTTTGATTTATCCAAATTAGAGTAGCATTCATGTATAATAATATAGCAATCAGACATTAGTAATGGCAACATTGGTTTGGATGGACAGTTGTGGCATAACATCTTGGTTTAACCTGTTAAAGTTAATTATTCTTGTTGAGTGTTTGTAATATTTAGTTTATTGAATACAAGAAGTTACGCTGTTAAGTTTCGTTTTTAAGATTGGTTATTAAAGCTTATCATGCTTTTTAAAAGAAGCAAAAATAATCAACAAAACTTAAAACGGGAGAAGGATTAACATTATCTAGGTAGATGCTTTCATTTAGGATTAATTGGGAACTCAAGTCACAGAGCGGATCAAGTAAAAATATTTGGCCAAAAAGTGTAGCGTTGACCTATAAAGCCTTAATAACACGCACTGCAATTTAATTGTTTAAAGCCTTAAAATTAAGACAAAAAGTGTTGTGTCCACACTCCACCTATAAAGCCTTAAAACTACTTGGCCTTTAAAAAAATTTATAAAGCCTCGGTATGTTAATATGTACGGGTCGAAGAATACTTTTATAGTAAACCTACTTTTTGTAAAAGGGTTCAATCAACGTTAAGCCTTAGAAGGGTTGCTAAAAATTTGCAAACGCTACTCTTATTAACTAAGGTCATGATAGGATGGTACATACAGTTAGTTCAGATCTACTAAGAAGCAAAAAGATTTTAATTTCTCAAATAGCATTTCATACTTATTTTTATTTGCTGCATACATACCCAATACTTATTGATTAAACTGAAGTTTCTGAATCCGTCACCGGTAAAATTAGTTTTTAAAAGTATTGATGATGATCTTCGATCAGTTTTTTGACATTTATATGACTAATTATAGTTGACATGGACATGGACATGGGGAGCAGGACATATTGATATAGATGGAACAGAGTATCGATTAACCAGCTTCATTGGCACACAACTACCAAGCATACCGTCAATGGCAGAAGGTATCATAGTGCAACCTTTTGTGGCTGACGGTACAAGTGATGATTTCTTGATGCAGAAGGTCCACGTGCTAATTTCTGTATTCGTTTAGCGTTGCCATTGTAGTCGATCTTTGTCGGTAGTGATCTTACTGAAATCTTTATCGGTAATCATGTTCCTGGTAATCATGTTCCTGGCAAATAGCTCTATTTAACTACTATTGGTGAATCGTGTTAGTAATTATATTCATGAAGCGCGGCGCAACGCGCGCGCCGGAAACTACCTAGTTTGGTGAATAGCAAAAGAATCAAAAATAATAATATAATATTTTGTTCATACGTGTCTAGTTTGCAAAGAAGAATCAAAACTATTAATTTAAAATTTATTAAATATGTGTATGTGTCAAGAATTAGTATACGTGTAACAATTCCAATAAAAAGAAATCTCATAAAACTTACTCTTAACATTCATGGAAAGTAGTATAAATAGCAAGCAGGGTAGACATTGAGAAGTCGCTCAATTTCTTGCTCTTACTCTCAAACGCCCCTCTCTTTCTCTAAATTCAAAATTTTCTCTCTTTTATATTACACTGATAATAATAAAAGCCTTGCCCCGTTTTAAGTATTGTAACCCCTGATCACCGCTACCCTTTTTCCGATTGATCTGAGCCTCGTCAGGGCTCTACCCGACTAAGTTGTTGGGATTCTATCTCGGAACTTCGGGACAAGGTTGAATTAGGATATTATACTTAACACGAGTGCATTATATATTTTTAATAAAGTTATACCCAAAATTTATACCAGGAGTCCTTCTAGTTGAATCCTAAAGTTACACAGTGGGTCCATTCCTTTTTCCCACCATTTTATTCTCCTTTTGTAAGTTACCCAAAACTATTATTTATTATTTCTATTTTGTAAACAAACTTTCATCAAAAGTCATGCCTATTATTTTATTTACCCAATAGGGAACCATAGTTGAAACACCCAAGTAATCCTGCACAACTCCTAAAATTTTCATAACAATCAGAATCAGGATTAGGGCCCCTAAAACTCAGAGGGGGCAATTCCCATTCGATATTATCTTCAAACCTCGTTGTCAAAATTAAAATTTATTATTCTGTCAACTCAGCAAAGCTACCCCGAAACGTGTTCACCCTACCCTACTTTTGTTACCCGTCGCGCCACGCGACAGGACCATGTTTCCCTGTCGCGACACGCGAGGGAGACCAAATTTCAGATATAAATAGGGGGCAGTGGCACTTGAATTTTGGTGTTACTTCGACGTTAAAACTCGAATTATACACTGAGTTATAGCAGAAATCGTTCACACACCCACTAATATCGAATCACTGCCGCGGAACAGGGTAATTACTCGATTTTTACGATTCATTTTCCGGGATCAATATATCCAAAGAATGTCTAAGTGCCGCCCACATTGGGTTATACTTTGTCGTTTGTCGATAATTCGATAAATGAGTTGAAGTATTATACTTTGTCGTTTGTCGTTAATTCGATAAATGAGTTGAAGTATCGCACTTTGTCGTTCGTTGTGAGAATTTGATCTCGTGAGTTATCGTAAAAGCTGTATTGATCATTAACCCGGTTTTGTGTGCATCATTTCCTAAATTAGGATTATTAGTCTTAATACACTTACAATCAAAGTAGATGCTAATTCTCAGAAGAATCTGAACCATGAAGCTTGTTAATTCAAATACTGCATGCTTATATTGTGAGTTATTCTTCTTTTATAAACTTTTCTCACCATTTGTGAGCTGTTAACTGTTTACAATACTCCAAATTATTTTCAGAATTATAACTTACAGTGATTAAGTTTATGTAATCACCAAATTACAGCCGGTATGTGGGGTATTGTATACATTACTTGATAATCTTCACCATTGGGGCAGCCATTGGGTGATATGACCATAATCACAGACACCATTGGACAGGTGGGCCAATGGGTCGAGTGGTAAAGTACTGTGGGTAGTTGGTTGATATCAGAAACATTGTAAAAGATCTTAACACTGTGAATTATAACAAATGTGTCATTTTCCAGTAACTAGAATAATTCACTCAGTATTTCCCGCTGACAAAACCTTTTTAAAACGCGTTTCAGGTAATTACAGTAGATTGGAGTAAGGATTGGATCCGACACTGAAGGACTTCAAGAAGTGGCTTATTTTATTAATTAAATCAACTTAAGAAATATTGTTTTCATTAAAAGCTACCTTTGTAAAACTTGGAATTTATTCCATCCATTTAAATAAAATCCGGTGTTTCTAAACTCTGATATTTTTCCTAACTCACGGTCCTGATGAAATTTCCGCTGCAATGTTTTTTTTTTAAAAATAATCACCGGTACCACTGGACTGCTCACGGCACCGATTCCGGCTAGATGGGGTCGGGGGTCGTGACAGTAAAGGTGGTATCAGAGCTAAGCCACTGCTTTAAGCCTATAAGTGTTGTGATAACAATACTTAAATAAAAGAGTTAGGAAATTGTTATTAACTTAACTGGTAGCACATCTGATAGCGTTTAGACTTGAACATAAGAAAAGATGCCTTAGTATAAGCTAAGCCACTTGTTTATGCAAATAGGTGTTATAATAATACCTAAGTTTAAACGGAGAATTAGAAACTTAATATTATAGCACTCTGAATGATATTTAGACTCGAACTTAAGAATTTTGTCTTAATATAAATTTCAAGATAAAATTTCTTATATAAGTATAAATAAGTATAATTGGTATTCCATAAGAATAACGACTAGCAGGCAATAGCATTTAATTGCCATTTATTCTTGTTTATTGGTATTATTTGGTCTAGAATAAGATATATTATGGGAATACAAATTTCCTTAATTCTGGATAAAAGCCCTAATAAAAGAGGCACTTTTAAAAATCTTGAAAAGATACTATTTATGGGAAATAGAAAATTTTCTCCGGCAAAACTGGGTATAGAGTAGCAAACTCTCCAGCTTGTCCGGATATACTGAGGTTACCTCTCCGGCGCAAACCGGGTAAGATGAGGTATATAAAATGTCAAACAAGTGACAAGATTTCCCTAAATAAGTATCATGACCTAATATCAGACTTGTTTTTGGAAATAAGAATCTGTTAAATACATTAACCTTATAAAAGGTATGTATATTACAACATGTGAAATATATAATATAGATATGTATATCTATAAGGAATTCAAAAGTCAATTAAGAATAAAGCACAAGCATATGTATATAGATTTCTTTATCAGGAATCTCTGGCATATATATCTTTAATTTCGATGTCAAACATTCTTTCGTTTGATCATCTACCTCGTAACTCGTGCAACAAAATAATATTGGAAACCCATTAAATTGGGACACCATCAAAAATATATAAGAATTACCAATGCGTTACCATAAATTATTAACGCCATAAATTATGAACGCAAGAAAGAAGCATGTAAAGTTGTGCTAATGCACAAGAAAACACATAAAACTTAAATTATACGTCAACAGACGTCAAAGTTTATCACACACAACTTCCAAGGCAAGACCTTTGAAAAAATATAAATTAGGCACGATAACACCAATATTAATTCCGTCGGTGAAAGTACTACTAATCAAAAAGCGGTATTTTGCCACATGATCTTACAACCGATCAAAATCTCGCTGAGGTACAATATTTCACAAACATCAGTGCATAGTCTAACCTGAGTCATAATTATTAGCACTACAAAAGAAGTCATATAGTTTTGCAAATTCCCTATTTCATTTCATTTCATTCGACATTCCTTGGTACTGTCACGTAACAACGGTTATCACACGAGATTTCAGATAAAGTTCTTATATTTCTTTCGTTGCAATTCTGACTTCTGCCTATAAATAAGTTGACTTTCATGTTTCTACTTCTTTTAATGATCATCATACCATAAAGATTTCTTTCATAGTAGCAAATATCAATTCATTTCATTTCTTGGAAAATCCACACGGTACACATGCACTGTTTGTTGTGCATGTGGTTCATTTGAGTTACGAAGACCATAGGAAGGCTCCATTCCAATTTGTTGTTTTATCAAAAGTTCAAATCTCGTTTTGCTATACTTGATCTTTGCATTGTAAACCGCATTTTACAAAGCGATAACTCTTTAATATCGAATCAATGCATTTCTTGAAAAACTCGATTTTCTTTTTGAAGGGTATACATGGTTTCTGTTGTGATCATGTCCGAACTTCCTTATTAAAACTCGTTTTATCCAAACCCAGTTAACTTCGCAATACGTACTCAATTCAAAGTCCCATATGATGGATTGAAACCATCATATTCAAAATAGTCCTAACAAGCACTTCAATTCTCTTAAACCATAATATGCTTGTTTAGTCTTCGAATTCATCAAATCATCTCTTTGATCACGATCACTTTGTGATGACATTTTCACAAAATTGAAGATTGCGCTAATCTAAGATTTAATTATTTATTTATATTGAATCCGCTTTATTGATTTATTTTATAAAAGCAATCTTAACACAATTATGTGCTAAGATAATAATCCACCATTTCATGTCCTAAATTCCGTAGTCCTTACAATCAATCGAGCCTTTCGTGATATTTCTTACCTTATCATCATTAATCGAAAAACATTGTATAAACTTAATTGATTATATATAGAAACTTACAATATAGTATTTCTGTAATTAAAATTTTTGTTAAAACCATTAAGGTAAAGAAATTATATTTTTACGTATAAAATTTTTGTTTAAAGTATATTCTCATTTAAGTTTATGCATTTATTATTGGTAATTAATATTAGTTTTATTATTAGTAATAATATATTAATAGTAATAGTGTTAATATTATTTTTCTAGATACTAGAGTTATTATCAAAGGCATGTATTGAATAGCCTAGCCTTAGTTAGGCATGGACTGGCCACCTATGCTTAAACAAGGCAGCGCTAACCAATATCCGCCATGATAATGACAAGTTAATTAAGTCATCATACTTATTTAGTAAATCTTAATTATATATTTTACTTTGTACTGTAAAGAGAAAACATATTTTCATAAAACAATACCAGAATTAGAGGGACGAATAAAACAAATAATTATGTATCACCTATATTGTGGTAATTATGCACCATAACACTCTAATAAGAAAATAACCATATAAGAATAATATAGTAGTCAGCGACTACATTGGGTTAGAAAAACATTATAATACATAAAGAATAGTCACCACAACATTTGTAACTACATTTTACAACGTTATATGATTTCAAAACAAAAATAAGTAATCACATAGAATTGACCCAGTGTTATATAAAATATTTTACAAATACTTTTACCCCTTTTATTCACAACTTTCATTTAAACGTTATAAATAATAGTGATTCTTTTACAAAATCATAATACCAAAATATTTTGTAAATATAATAACTTCACTATAGTATTTTGTAATAAATATAAGTTATTTTACATAATATAATAAAATACTATTTATTTGAAAATGGTAACTGTCACACCCCCAAAATCCACCTGCGGATAACACCCGCTTCGAGGGCGTGACTGACCAGGATCCAGCCACCAATTATACTGAGCATTTAATTAATAGTAGAAATATTTAAAATCCGAAGTAATTAACAACATTAGAGTTTAGATTCGGTAATTAGTTTAACAAAACAGCGGAAGCATAAACCAAAATAGTTTTGAAGACAGTTCATTGATCAAAACAGTTATCCCAACACACGGGTTTGACGAACACTACACTTCCCCAAGTAGCAGCTCCTGAATCATTGGTTACCTGCAAAGCATGCAGTAAGGAGTCAACAATAATGCTGAGTGAGTTCACTAGTTGTCCAGTTTTAATTACCAAAAACTTGTTTCACCGGTTAATTTATCCGTTTATACATGCCCTGGGGAGCTACCCCAAAAGTTAGCGACTAAACTGTTTTTCCAATACCGAACACTAGGTAACCGTTGCGTATCCGCAGGATGCCCCGATGTCAATGTTCTATCATCATTGACGGATTTCTGAGTCTATTAGTTCACGCCCGTCCCAAACCAGGGCACGGTGTGAGGCTGGTAAACACCTAAATAGCGCTATCAACTAATAACCCGTTCGCCTAACCCGGCGACTAATCGGTATTTGTAGTAGGGACTTGAGTGATAGAGTTTCGTTTAGTGCCGTTAGTTGCAATCCGTATAAACAGTAATTAACCAAAAGGTTTCCCAATACCCGGGAAGGAAAAGTAAGTTGTGTTCCCAATAACCAGGGAAAGTATGTAAATGGTATCCCCTTTTACCAGGGGATAGGATTGTCCAAAAGGTTTCCCAATACCAGGGAAGGAAAAGTAAGTTTTGTTCCCAATAACCAGGGAAAGTATGTAAATGGTATCCCCTTTTACCAGGGGATAGGGTTGTTGGTCTCGTGTCCCAAACCACCGGGACGCATGCTTTTAAGTTGTGAACTCACCTTGGGTTGCTCGGTAGGTTTAGGTTACTTGTCAATCACGCTGGTCACCACGTCCTAACATGGTTACCGGTATAGGTCAGGTTCGGTATACAAGTATTCACGTAAAACTTACACATAACTAACATGTATCAAGCATATAAGTAAACAGTGGGTTAATGGGCCGGCCTAAATAATTAGGCAGTCAACAGCAACACATAGTTCATTTAACAGATAGCCCAAGTTAACACAGAATGGCCCAATAACCAGAATGGACAGCCCACTCGCAACCAGCTGGTCTCGAGTCGCAACCAGGTGGTCTCGGCTTGTCACGCTGTGGTTACGAGTCGTAACCGTGGTCTCGAGTCATCATGTTTTGGTTGCGAGTCGCAACGGCGTGATTTCGAGTCGCAATCTCGTGGTTTCGAGTAGTCATGCTGTGGTTGCGAGTCGCAACTACGTGGTCTCGAGTTGTCTTGCCTTGGTTGCGAGTCGCAACGACGCGGTTGCGAGTCGTAAGCTGTCCCTTTCACGTACACGTGATGATGCAGATGCAACAGTCCGAAATTGTACCATGTATTCAGACCCAGATTAGGAAACAACCAATAAGGTTTCACTAACACTTTTCCTAAACTGACCAGCAATGAAAATAGATCAAACTTTGCCATTTTTACATCTTCAAGTCATATTCAAACAAGTTCATCTTATGTTCATCATTTTCTAGGGTTTTCATGCCAACATAAACACACATTTATGAACCGAAAATCACATATTTCTAGCAAGATCATCATGCAAGAACAAGAAACACACATGTTTGTAGCCGAAATCTCATATTTAACAACATCATTTTGCAAGGACAATGAAGCATAGATTGGTTAGCCATGAATACTCTTAGACTACCATTTTCTAACCATTTTTAAACATGTTACCACATATTGTCAAGCTTTACAAACCAACCTAAGAATCATGCATCTTGTTTCTAACCAAACATTTCTAGTTCATTTATCACACATAATTTCTACACACAAAATAGAACACTAACCGGTTTGAGAAGAAGAAGCCGTAAACAAGGAAAAGAACCGAGAAGATGGAGTGTCCGAGTTAGTGGTCTTGACCGAGTCCTTGTCCGGGATCCTTGCTTGAACCGAAAATTGAAAGGGATTGGGGTGTGTTGTTGAGGGTTTCTAGTTGAGAGAAAAATAGTAGAAGTGTGTTTGTGTGTTGTGTATGAAATGAGGGAAAGTGGGGAAAGATGGGGTATATATACCAAGGGATGTTTCGGGTTGGGCTTGGGGTTTCGGCCCAAACCGGTTACGGCCCAAAGGCCCACTCGCAACCGCCCGGTTGCGAGTCATGGTCTCGACTCACGTACATTTATATATAATACGTACATTCAACACACATTAAGCAAATAAAGATCACGTTTCCATTTAATAATATTTATATACACAAAATATTACAAGGTGTTCGTTCGGAAAAACCTCGAGTGTCACATTATCCCCAAGTTTTAAGAACTTTCGTCCCGAAAGTTGAAGCAGCCACTGCCAAGCTAGCGTGTTTTAACGGGGTGTCACATCATCCCCCCGTTAGTTTGGAATTTCGTCCCGAAATTCGGTTGTAGCTTCAGTGCTGGGGTTTTCGTTTGGGAATAACTGGGGATACTTGGACTTCATCTGGTCCTCCCGCTCCCAGGTAAGCTCTGGGCCGCGACGTGAGTTCCAACGAACTCGAACAAGAGGTATTCTAGTGCTCTTGAGGACCTTAACATCCCGGTCCGTGATTTCGACAGGTTCTTCGACGAATTTCAACTGTTCGTCGATCGTGAGTTCCTTCAGAGGAACTACGTGCGTCTCATCTGACAGACACTTCTTCAGATTCGACACATGGAAAACGTTTGTGAACTGCACCGAGTTCTGCTGGTAAGTTCAGTCTGTAGGCCACCCTGCCTATTTTCTCAAGGATTTCGAAAGGTCCAACGTACCGTGGGTTGAGTTTGCCTCGTTTACCAAAACGAACCACACCCTTCCAGGGTGAAACTTTGAGTGATACCCGCTCCCCAACCTGGAGCTCAAGTGGTTTCCTGCCCTTATCGGCGTAGGCCTTCTGCGTTGTCGTATTTGAGCAATCCGCTCAGTAGTGTCTATCACATGTTCTGGACCAGTGATTTGACTATCCCCCACCTCTGCCCAATAAAGAGGTGACCGGCATTTACGTCCGTACAATGCCTCAAACGGAGCAGCTCTAATGCTGGTGTGGTAGCTGTTATTATACGAGAATTCCACGAGTGGCCGATGCCTTTCCCAGCTGTTGCCAAAGTCGTTTACACAAGCGCGAAGCATGTCTTCTAATGTTTGAATAGTGCGTTCGGACTGCCCGTCCGTCTGTGGGTGATATAGATATGCTGTGCTCATAACTAAACGTGAGCCAAAAGACTTGTGCATTGCTTGCCACAGTTCCGAAGTAAAACGTGCATCTCGATCAGAGATGATAGAGGTGGGCACCCCGTGCCTCGAAACCACTTCCTTGAGGTATATCTTCGCCAGAGTGGAGAATTCATCTGTTGTCTTCGATTGCCAAGAAGTGTGCGGATTTCGTGAGTCGATCCACGATCACCCAGATAGTGTCGTTTCCGCGCTGTGATCTAGGTAGGCCAGTAACGAAATCCATGGAAATTTGCTCCCATTTCCATTGTGGTATCTCTGGTTGTTAGAGCAGGCCTGAGGGTTTCTGATATTCCGTCTTGACTCGCGCACAAGTCAAACACTTGCTGACGTAAGTTGCTATGTGGGCCTTCATGCTAGGCCACCAATACGTAGTCTTAATATCGTGGTACATCTTATCCGAACCAGGGTGTACTGAGTAGCGAGATTTGTGCGCTTCTTTCATCGCAAGTTCCCGTAAGTCGCCATAGAGTGGGACCCAAATGCGTCCTGTTACATAATAAGCACCGTCTTCCTTCTGTTCTAAGCGTTGCCTTGACCCGCGTAGGGCTTCAGCTCTAACGTTCTCTGGTTTCAGTGCTTCTATCTGAGCAGCTCGTATTTGCGAAGGTAGACTAGAATGGATCGTGAGCTGTAAAGCTCTTACGCGTTTAGGCGTAGTGTCCTTCCGACTGAGGGCGTCTGCCACTACATTGGCCTTGCCCGGGTGATACCTGATAGAGCACTCGTAATCATTCAGCAGTCCGACCCATCGTCGCTGTCGCATATTCAGTTCCTTCTGCTTGAATATGTGTTCTAAACTTCCGCGGTCGGTGTAGACGGCGCACTTGGTTCCGTATAGGTAATGCCGTCATAACTTAAGTGCGAAGATCACTGCTCCCAGTTCCAAATCAAGCGTTGTGTAGTTCCTTTCGTGCGTCCTAAGTTGTCGAGGGGCGTAAGCAATAACCTTCTCGCGTTGCATCCGTGTGTAACTGGGATCCTGATTCGAAGCATCATGGTATACCGCTAGATCACCCGTACCCTAGGGTGAAGATGATGCTCAGTGCATTACAAAGTTGGGATTCGAAAGCTGAAAAGACGTCCTCCTGTTTTGGTCTTTCACGAACACAACACCCTGCTGTGCCAACGAGACTTAAGCTGTGCGACCTTCGAAAATCTTGTGATTAAGCTGCGATAGTATCTAGTGGGACCAAGAAACTCCTGTATCCTCGAAGGGATCTTTGATGTTGATCAGTTCCTAACAAAATGGATCTTAGCGAGATCCATGTGTATTCCCACTTCGTTGTTTGATAAAAAGAAAATGTGTACCTCCCGAATCCTGAAGTCATACTTAGGTAGACTTCGCACGTAGACGCTCCTCCCCTAGAAGCTCTATAATGGAATACAAGTGTTGTTCAAGGTGCCCCTTTCTCCTAGAAGTGATTCAAAACGTACTAGATAAACACAGTTGCAGTGTGATCCATAAAGCAGCTGGTGGGTTGTTCACCCCAAAAGGTCATGGAATAATTCATCCGGTGTCTCCTGGAAATGGCCTTATTGCGTTCACTATGCCGTTTTAGGAACATCCTCCCTCTGGACTTCCATCTGATGTTAGTTCGTTCGCTACTCAATCTTCACATTGGAGCATGACCCATGTAACTGGTCAACAGGTTGTCAATACAGGATCGAGACAAACGGTTATGGGCTGTCACCTTGATGAGTTCTTAATAGTCAGTATACACAAGAAAAGGCCCATCTTCCCTAGGATAAGTGAGGCTCCCCCAAAGCGAAGAACTAGACCCTACAAAACTCCTGTCCAACGGTTCCTGTAGTTGCTTTGATAGGCCTTGCGACCTTCCTGGCGCAAAATGGTAAAAAGTACAAGTAATCAGGGCTGCCTCAGACGTGAGATCAAACTGAGATTCCGCCTAACAAATTTTCGGAAGAAAAACTGAATGTTCCTCGGATAGCACGCCGAGAGAAACAACGAACAACTGGTGGATCCTCGATCCACTTTTCCTTAGCCTTAACATCCGTAGCGGTTGCTAACACAGCGGAGTAATCCCTCTGTAGACGCTTCTGGCCTTCACAGCTGAAATGGCGCTAACTATTGAACTACTCTGACGCTTTAGAACAAATGCCGATTCTCCACACAAAGTTTTCTCCTCACTGGGTATATTCGCGTGATTCCTGGGTAACCAATTCACACTAACTACTGCGTTGTAACCATCGAGTGTGGTAGAAGGAAGGTCGACATCGGACACTCGTCCCACAAGGTCGTGTTTACATCCTGACGAACTCTTGAGATTCTATTTGACTTGCCATCAGTCGATTCCACATCTGGTTCAGTTTCAAGAAGTATCAGGGTCAAGCAGAACAGAGATGAAGCAAACAACTACCCATACCAGCTACCATGTTGCTACTATGCCTGGCGTCGCCGGCGCCAATCCTAAATGCCCTTCCACGAGCATCATTTCCAATGTTGTTGTTACGGTTGCGAGGATTTCCATTACTATCATCATTCCCTGGTTATTGCCCTTGATGTTGTCGCGACTGTTGTTTCTGATGTCGTTGCTTGGAATGGTGCGCTACGATCCTTCACTGACAAGTCCACCTTGTCACGTTTCCGTGCCGCGTCCCAAGGTGTACTTATTGAGCTGGCCGTTACGCATTTCCGCACCATTGTCAATTGTCATCGCTTATGGCCCGACTGATTCGTAAGAGCTGGCTCCTATGAGCCGCTGACTAGGGTTAAGGGTTCGATTGGAGTCAATTCGCTGATGCTCGTTGTCGGTGACTAGGGTCGTTCAAATGCTGAAGCCAGTAAGGTACTACGTCTACCCTCTTGACTGAGTAATACACGGTATGTTGAGATAGTGTTGCAGAAGTGATCGCACTTCGGGATTTAAGACGTCAACACGTTAAGTTCCAGTAAGCGAAGAAAGGTGAGAAGGATATAGACCAATCGTTGTCGTTTCAACACCCATCCCGGGGATGTTCGTACAGGCACCTAATGTTCTACACAGTTTGCTAGGCGTTCATATGGGTGTTCAGGTACTACTCGATAGCATCGAGGTTCGAAAGGGGTGCAGGGAGAAGTGAAAAGATCGTGTTCGAGTAGGAGGCAATCATTGCTACGGCTCCTATGAACTGTTGTGTCTCTCATCATACAGATAACGAAACGGAACCCCTTTTTCACTTGTTAAGCCTCACTGGGACTCACATCCACCCCACTATATTATTATGTGTGCACCCACAATAATATTGTGATTTGCATGTTCATCTCAGCTCCTCTTAACTCATGTCAAATGGTTCCCCACACTCGAGTAGATTTCAAAGAGTATCAAGTAGTGTAAGTCATGGAGGTTTAGGGAATTACCACCCTATCAATCACATGATACGAGAAAGTGTACATAAATTCATGTTGGTGTGCTAACGTGCAATCACATGCAATATCGTATGTGGGCTTTCACTAGTTAGGCATACTAGTACGTATAGCGAAACAGGAAACATAAAGTAAGCAAACAAGTAAACACTGGTCCGAGCTATGAGGTCAAAAGTGTTGAGCCTTGCACTTGGAGTGTAGCGTCGTCACGAGTCACGGGTTATAGTCTGGTTTTCTCCAAAAAGATTTACCCCTTTTTTTTAAAACCAAGTTCACTATAACCAATGGCTCTGATACCAATCTGTCACACCCCCAAAATCCACCTGCGGATAACACCCGCTTCGAGGGCGTGACTGACCAGGATCCAGCCACCAATTATACTGAGCATTTAATTAATAGTAGAAATATTTAAAATCCGAAGTAATTAACAACATTAGAGTTTAGATTCGGTAATTAGTTTAACAAAACAGCGGAAGCATAAACCAAAATAGTTTTGAAGACAGTTCATTGATCAAAACAGTTATCCCAACACACGGGTTTGACGAACACTACACTTCCCCAAGTAGCAGCTCCTGAATCATTGGTTACCTGCAAAGCATGCAGTAAGGAGTCAACAATAATGCTGAGTGAGTTCACTAGTTGTCCAGTTTTAATTACCAAAAACTTGTTTCACCGGTTAATTTATCCGTTTATACATGCCCTGGGGAGCTACCCCAAAAGTTAGCGACTAAACTGTTTTTCCAATACCGAACACTAGGTAACCGTTGCGTATCCGCAGGATGCCCCGATGTCAATGTTCTATCATCATTGACGGATTTCTGAGTCTATTAGTTCACGCCCGTCCCAAACCAGGGCACGGTGTGAGGCTGGTAAACACCTAAATAGCGCTATCAACTAATAACCCGTTCGCCTAACCCGGCGACTAATCGGTATTTGTAGTAGGGACTTGAGTGATAGAGTTTCGTTTAGTGCCGTTAGTTGCAATCCGTATAAACAGTAATTAACCAAAAGGTTTCCCAATACCCGGGAAGGAAAAGTAAGTTGTGTTCCCAATAACCAGGGAAAGTATGTAAATGGTATCCCCTTTTACCAGGGGATAGGATTGTCCAAAAGGTTTCCCAATACCAGGGAAGGAAAAGTAAGTTTTGTTCCCAATAACCAGGGAAAGTATGTAAATGGTATCCCCTTTTACCAGGGGATAGGGTTGTTGGTCTCGTGTCCCAAACCACCGGGACGCATGCTTTTAAGTTGTGAACTCACCTTGGGTTGCTCGGTAGGTTTAGGTTACTTGTCAATCACGCTGGTCACCACGTCCTAACATGGTTACCGGTATAGGTCAGGTTCGGTATACAAGTATTCACGTAAAACTTACACATAACTAACATGTATCAAGCATATAAGTAAACAGTGGGTTAATGGGCCGGCCTAAATAATTAGGCAGTCAACAGCAACACATAGTTCATTTAACAGATAGCCCAAGTTAACACAGAATGGCCCAATAACCAGAATAGACAGCCCACTCGCAACCAGCTGGTCTCGAGTCGCAACCAGGTGGTCTCGGCTTGTCACGCTGTGGTTACGAGTCGTAACCGTGGTCTCGAGTCATCATGTTTTGGTTGCGAGTCGCAACGGCGTGATTTCGAGTCGCAATCTCGTGGTTTCGAGTAGTCATGCTGTGGTTGCGAGTCGCAACTACGTGGTCTCGAGTTGTCTTGCCTTGGTTGCGAGTCGCAACGACGCGGTTGCGAGTCGTAAGCTGTCCCTTTCACGTACACGTGATGATGCAGATGCAACAGTCCGAAATTGTACCATGTATTCAGACCCAGATTAGGAAACAACCAATAAGGTTTCACTAACACTTTTCCTAAACTGACCAGCAATGAAAATAGATCAAACTTTGCCATTTTTACATCTTCAAGTCATATTCAAACAAGTTCATCTTATGTTCATCATTTTCTAGGGTTTTCATGCCAACATAAACACACATTTATGAACCGAAAATCACATATTTCTAGCAAGATCATCATGCAAGAACAAGAAACACACATGTTTGTAGCCGAAATCTCATATTTAACAACATCATTTTGCAAGGACAATGAAGCATAGATTGGTTAGCCATGAATACTCTTAGACTACCATTTTCTAACCATTTTTAAACATGTTACCACATATTGTCAAGCTTTACAAACCAACCTAAGAATCATGCATCTTGTTTCTAACCAAACATTTCTAGTTCATTTATCACACATAATTTCTACACACAAAATAGAACACTAACCGGTTTGAGAAGAAGAAGCCGTAAACAAGGAAAAGAACCGAGAAGATGGAGTGTCCGAGTTAGTGGTCTTGACCGAGTCCTTGTCCGGGATCCTTGCTTGAACCGAAAATTGAAAGGGATTGGGGTGTGTTGTTGAGGGTTTCTAGTTGAGAGAAAAATAGTAGAAGTGTGTTTGTGTGTTGTGTATGAAATGAGGGAAAGTGGGGAAAGATGGGGTATATATACCAAGGGATGTTTCGGGTTGGGCTTGGGGTTTCGGCCCAAACCGGTTACGGCCCAAAGGCCCACTCGCAACCGCCCGGTTGCGAGTCATGGTCTCGACTCACGTACATTTATATATAATACGTACATTCAACACACATTAAGCAAATAAAGATCACGTTTCCATTTAATAATATTTATATACACAAAATATTACAAGGTGTTCGTTCGGAAAAACCTCGAGTGTCACAGTAACCCTTTTACATATAGTAAAAATGCGAAACAAATATAATAGTTGGTCATGTCAAAACAACTTATTTTTATTATTATGTTTCCATCTTTAGGACATAGTATGAAAAATATAGTCACTAATAGTATTATTTCACCATTTAAAACAACTTGGAACTCTAATACACTAACTCTATTGTCCTTTGGTGTATCCTTGCAATTCACTCATCTCAGCACATAGAATTTCTCATATCATAACTTACTAATTAACAAATCATTTTTCATGCTTTTATTTTCATTTTGAACCCGTCAATTCTAAGTCTTCCTCAGTTGTCAATCAAGTAAGATTTCTTTAAAAAAAAAAGAATTTTATTGATTCAAAAAGTCCTTCACATTTATTTTAAAATCTATTTATCATATATCTTTTGGCCTGAACCTAGTCACCTTGGAAACTATACCATTTCATCTCATTCGGTTGTCATCGAATTCTTACACTAATTCAGTTGAACCATTAAGTCATATCTATTGTACAACTCATAGTCACAAAATTTGATATTTTAATTTGGTATCATTTACCTTAATATTATTCTTTTTAAATTAAAAAGTAACATAACTCTAAAAGAAATATCATAGCCCAAATCTCGAGGACGAGATTTAAAACAAGGTGGGGAGGATGTAACATACCAATTTTTATCATATAAAGTTTGGTTAAATTTATTAACCACTAGTAACTAGTAACTAGTTTATTTCTAATATAAATATTCAACCCAAATAGTTTTAAACACTATTTTATATAGTTGGTTGAAATATTTTATTTATTTATTTATTTGACCTGTATATAGCTGACCTTTCTAAATAAAATAAAAGTATATAAACTTATATTATTAGATGGGTAGATTACGGGTAAGTTGAATATTAGAAATATGAAGTACCTAGACGGGCCTATGAACCATATAATAATTAAATTATAAACATACATTGTATTTGAACCTAGTCTATTTTTAATAAAACTTGGTTCAAAATATAGATATAAATATTCTCATTCCAAAGACATATTTATTATTTTCTAGAACGTTATAGTTTAGAAATTATATGCACCAAACCAATAAAACAATTGAATTCATTATAATAAATAAAGTACTAAAATAATATTAACATATCAATCGATATGTGGATTTTAAGAAAAAGAAAATTATAATAATAATAATAATAATAGTCATACCTAACATTGAATTTCATAATATACACGTATAGAAGGGAAACTGCCATTATATTATATTATATATATATTAAAAAACAAACCTTATGAATAGTAACTTAACCCACATGGCCCACCCTCTGTTTTTGACTTCATCTTAAATACAACAAACTTCAACTCATTAAACAAAAACTCGACTTGATAAATTGGATTTCCTGTGCACCACTAAGAGTAGATACCCGAGTTCGAATCTTTGTGCCCTTTTTTTGAGAGGGTGCTTCATCTTCTTGACTGGTGGTTTTCACAAAACCATTCACACCCACTTCATCCCTACAACCCACTTCATCTCAAAACCCTAACACCAAACCCACCATCACCTCTCCACCATCACATCTGTAAAGAAGTCCAGCATAAGTCTCTTCTTCTTTTGACAGCTCCTCCTGCTACACGTGTCTCTCATCTCCTCCTTTCCCATAAACTCTGCTCACACTTTTTGCTTTGTGTATGCAACACAGGGAAGAAAGACCAAGAGAGAGCAACATATAACGGTGGAGAGAGAGAGAGGAGGGGGCGGAGAGAGGCGGCGGCGGCAGCAGCGGAGAAACGGTGGCGGCGTTGAGGTTCCTCTCGAAATCTTTTTATATCTGCTTCTAATTTTTCAGCTAAACCTAGGGTTTTTGCTGCTTCTTTGATGGTTTCATCGATCCATCTCTAGGTATCTTTAATCCCCCAATTCCTGTTGATTGTTACCTCATTCTAACATTGCAGAAACCAGAGAATTAGAGAGTGAACCGGAAGTGTGAGAGTGACGCAGCGTCGAGCCACCTGCGGAAACGACAGTGGCGGCTAGGGTTTCGTTTGCCGTTTCAGGCGACATCAGCGGAACCAGATGGTGATGGCAGTTAAGGTATTACCACAGTGATGAGGATGATGTAATTGATTCGTTGTGCTTTTCCAATTATCAAGGTAAAACCCGTCTAACCCACCCCACCAATCTCATCAGTAGTTGCTGGTATTATTATTGTTGTTGTTTTAGTTTACTTTATTACACTTTCATGCGGTGATGATCTGTAAATGGTTGTTTCTTGCTTAATAATTTCTTTGTGAGATGGTGGTTGTTTGTTTGGTTGGGCTGTTAGCTGGCTGCTGGCTTTAGTCTTAAACTTTTGTTGGTCCTATACATATTTGCCCCTGATTTCAAACTGTTGTGTGGTTTTTTGTTGTGTAATATGGTTATTGTAGTATCTGTTGAGGATAAATATCGATTTCGTTTTGTTTTGTTTTGATTTATCCAAATTAGAGTAGCATTCATGTATAATAATATAGCAATCAGACATTAGTAATGGCAACATTGGTTTGGATGGACAGTTGTGGCATAACATCTTGGTTTAACCTGTTAAAGTTAATTATTCTTGCTGAGTGTTTGTAATATTTAGTTTATTGAATACAAGAAGTTACGCTGTTAAGTTTCGTTTTTAAGATTGGTTATTAAAGCTTATCATGCTTTTTAAAAGAAGCAAAAATAATCAACAAAACTTAAAACGGGAGAAGGATTAACATTATCTAGGTAGATGCTTTCATTTAGGATTAATTGGGAACTCAAGTCACAGAGCGGATCAAGTAAAAATATTTGGCCAAAAAGTGTAGCGTTGACCTATAAAGCCTTAATAACACGCACTGCAATTTAATTGTTTAAAGCCTTAAAATTAAGACAAAAAGTGTTGTGTCCACACTCCACCTATAAAGCCTTAAAACTACTTGGCCTTTAAAAAAATTTATAAAGCCTCGGTATGTTAATATGTACGGGTCGAAGAATACTTTTATAGTAAACCTACTTTTTGTAAAAGGGTTCAATCAACGTTAAGCCTTAGAAGGGTTGCTAAAAATTTGCAAACGCTACTCTTATTAACTAAGGTCATGATAGGATGGTACATACAGTTAGTTCAGATCTACTAAGAAGCAAAAAGATTTTAATTTCTCAAATAGCATTTCATACTTATTTTTATTTGCTGCATACATACCCAATACTTATTGATTAAACTGAAGTTTCTGAATCCGTCACCGGTAAAATTAGTTTTTAAAAGTATTGATGATGATCTTCGATCAGTTTTTTGACATTTATATGACTAATTATAGTTGACATGGACATGGACATGGGGAGCAGGACATATTGATATAGATGGAACAGAGTATCGATTAACCAGCTTCATTGGCACACAACTACCAAGCATACCGTCAATGGCAGAAGGTATCATAGTGCAACCTTTTGTGGCTGACGGTACAAGTGATGATTTCTTGATGCAGAAGGTCCACGTGCTAATTTCTGTATTCGTTTAGCGTTGCCATTGTAGTCGATCTTTGTCGGTAGTGATCTTACTGAAATCTTTATCGGTAATCATGTTCCTGGCAAATAGCTCTATTTAACTACTATTGGTGAATCGTGTTAGTAATCATATTCATGAAGCGCGGCGCAACGCGCGCGCCGGAAACTACCTAGTTTGGTGAATAGCAAAAGAATCAAAAATAATAATATAATATTTTGTTCATACGTGTCTAGTTTGCAAAGAAGAATCAAAACTATTAATTTAAAATTTATTAAATATGTGTATGTGTCAAGAATTAGTATACATGTAACAATTCCAATAAAAAGAAATCTCATAAAACTTACTCTTAACATTCATGGAAAGTAGTATAAATAGCAAGCAGGGT
Source organism: Helianthus annuus (assembly GCF_002127325.2). Taxonomy (NCBI): domain Eukaryota; kingdom Viridiplantae; phylum Streptophyta; class Magnoliopsida; order Asterales; family Asteraceae; genus Helianthus; species Helianthus annuus. The sequence continues at coordinate 21,179,258 of NC_035435.2, read as the reverse complement.
AGACATTGAGAAGTCGCTCAATTTCTTGCTCTTACTCTCAAACGCCCCTCTCTTTCTCTAAATTCAAAATTTTCTCTCTTTTATATTACACTGATAATAATAAAAGTCTTGCCCTGTTTTAAGTATTGTAACCCCTGATCACCGCTACCCTTTTTCCGATTGATCTGAGCCTCGGCAGGGCTCTACCAGACTAAGTTGTTGGGATTCTATCTCGGAACTTCGGGACAAGGTTGAATTAGGATATTATACTTAACACGAGTGCATTATATATTTTTAATAAAGTTATACCCAAAATTTATACCAGGAGTCCTTCTAGTTGAATCCTAAAGTTACACAGTGGGTCCATTCCTTTTTCCCACCATTTTATTCTCTTTTTGTAAGTTACCCAAAACTATTATTTATTATTTCTATTTTGTAAACAAACTTTCATCAAAAGTCATGCCTATTATTTTATTTACCCAATAGGGAACCATAGTTGAAACACCCAAGTAATCCTGCACAACTCCTAAAATTTTCATAACAATCAGAATCAGGATTAGGGCCCCTAAAACTCAGAGGGAGCAATTCCCATTCGATATTATCTTCAAACCTCGTTGTCAAAATTAAAATTTATTATTCTGTCAACTCAGCAAAGCTACCCCGAAACGTGTTCACCCTACCCTACTTTTGTTACCCGTCGCGCCACGCGACAGGACCATGTTTCCCTGTCGCGACACGCGAGGGAGACCAAATTTCAGATATAAATAGGGGGCAGTGGCACTTGAATTTTGGTGTTACTTCGACGTTAAAACTCGATTATACACTGAGTTATAGCAGGAATCGTTCACACACCCACTAATATCGAATCACTGCCGCGGAACAGGGTAATTACTCGATTGCTAATACGATTCATTTTCCGCGGAACAGGGTAATATAGATTTTAGCTCCGTAATCAAATTTTAACTATCGCAGTTGAAACCGGATGGAAAAACGCATTAAAACGACAATCGATGCACTCTACGCAAATTTTTAACGTGACCAATGATCAAACGCGTCAAACAATGATTATTGATGCTATTTCACATATTTATAAATTTGAAATTTTTAATTTCAGTAATACGAGAAGTTCGGGTCGCAAAAACGAGTTTATAGGAATTATCGGGCCACTTACACATAAGATGGGTTTGCGAGCTCTGGGCCCAAGCCCAAAACCCACAAACCTAAACCTGCACATAACATACAAGATCTCTATGAAATCTTGTAATATCTTGCAAAATCCTTACGACATATCCAAAATCTCTACAAAACTTTTCAAAAGATTTTAATTCAAAGGGTAAACTATACAACGTGAATGTAATAAAAATACACACTAGAACCCTTAATCCTCAAATTTCTATATAAAGGACCATCACTTTCATTTGTCTGCATACACACAACTATACCCACAAAAGAAATCAAAACCCAAAACTCACATACTCTCTTTCTCCCTCTCGATGCTACTACTGCACACCCACATCAAAGATTGGAGCATCATCTCTTCTCTCCTATTTTTCCTTTCTTTGCAACATATCAATATATACACACAGAAAAGACAAACACCTTCACACAAACACAGACATATAGTCTGTCCTCCTCACCCTCTCGATTCCCCTCTCTCCCTCCGACGAAGACACGGCCGGCTGCCGGTCGTATTACCGGCGGCAGATGTTCCAACCGACGACAGATAACCCCCCCTCTCTTGCTTTCTGTTCGGTCACCGGAGAAACAACGGACCGCCGGTCATTCTTTTTATCCGACGGTTCGTTCCAAGTTGACGATGCTACGAGAATCAGAAGGAGAGAGAGAGAGAAGGAGAGAGAATGATGGCGGCGGAGGCGGTGGGTCTTCACGGCGGCGACTGTAGCCTCCGGAAACGACGGCGGTGGAGGAGCCGGCGGTGGTTCGAGTGTGTTTACCGGTAAGAGGAAGGACTGGGGTACGACAGCGACGGCAGACGGAGGTGGCGTCTCCGACGCGCCTTGATGTCGGCGGTGGTGCTTGTTCTCCGACAATGCTACGGTAAACCCCCATTCTTTATTTTCTATTTTGCTTCTGAAAGATTCTTGATGATGGTGCTGAATGTTGTTGAAGATGTTGTGAGAGGTTCGATTTGTTCATGATGAGATCGGGTCAGAATGGTTTCTGTTCGGGTATGAACGGTTTGGGTCGCGGCTGGGTTCACGACGGGTCAAGGTTTCGGGTCTGGTCAAACCTAGTAAAAACGGTCAGCGGATCGGGTCTTGCGGTTCGTGGTTAGGGTCCGGGTCGACTCGGTCCAACCCGAGTCAACTCGGTCAACACAGTCAAAGCAAGTCAACTCAGTTGACTCGGTAAACTCAGTCAACCATTTCCGACGATTCGACACGAAGACTTGGTAAAATTATCAACGCAATAACGCATTTAATCATTTCATTATTTATGGATTACGTGAAATACGAGCTCTCGAACCGAACAATTTAGTAAATTTTTAGTTAAAGATTTACTTGGAATTATTTATTGTCGTGTTTATATAAATTGATTACATACGTATACATTGTTGCAATTGGTTGAATTTTGACAAAATATCGACACTATTAATTGTCGGGGCTGTCCAAAAACAGAGGAAACTCTGCCCGTTTTTTGAGAAAATCCGTAAATACGAAGCGCTTTTATTATAAAACCAAACGTCAGAATTCAAATAATATTTTAGTAAAACCAATACAAAATATCAACGACATTTTACAACATTGCATGACTTACAAAGCGTGGTTATAACATTTCGACTAAACCATTACTAAACTTGATAACTTTGTAAAATAAAATAAATATAGTTAGATATATTTGTTTCAAACAACAACAATTCGAATATTTCTTATAAAAGGAATATAACTAATCATGTTTAGTCTAAACATTGAAAGCTCGAAAAGTCTTTTATAAAATAAATATAACTATTATATTTTTTTCGAACATCCAAATTCGGATAATTTTTCGTAAATGACTACGAGGTTTGGTTTAAACATCAAGAATACGGAAATTATTTCGACAACAAATAAATATAGTATTTATATTTATTTTAAACTTCGGAAATTCAACAAATCTTTTATAAAATCAATATAGTTATTTATATTGATTCAAACGCCGAACTTGCCCTCGTTTTATAAAATAAATATAGTTTATATACTTATTTATTTCAAATATCGTATGACACGAGTTCTTTTATAAAAAATAAATATAGTTATATATTTATTTTCAAATACAACTCAACGATTCTTTTGTAGAATAAATATAACTCTTTTATATTTATTTCAAACACCTAAAACCGCATATACACATATTTTGATAATTTTCATACAAGACGCGATATATAATACAAGTTTATTATATATTACTTTCATGCGAATATTCCTATATATCAACATACGACTTCTCAAATCGAGTTAACAAGTATAACTTCTTAGCTTCTTTTAAGATAACAACATACCAACGAATCGTTCGATTAACGATTCGGTAGAGCTCGGTAACACGTAGTTACCGTTTTTTATTTAGAAACTTATAAGATATTCCATGTTAGGAATATTGTAGAATGCACGCTAGCGAGTCTCGTCTTGGAAATGACACCACGAAGTCGTAATTAGCTAGTTTTCGCACAAGGAATATTCAGGTGAGTTCATAACCCCACCTTTTCACTGTTTTACATTTTTCTAAATGTTTTCGGGGTGGAAAGACATGCACTTTTTGCAAAGCATACAAGAATTACATAGTTCTAAACCATTTTACAAGCAAATTTTAAACTGACACAAATGGTTTACGAAAAGCTTATGCTTTTATACCGATTTTTCAAACAAGCGTATTTTTCAAAATATGCATACATATGAATTCTAGTTTTCTAAACTATGAGAAAATACAAGTACAAAGGGATACAAGAATTGAGAATACAAAATACAAGAAGCACACTTGGTGAGAACGAGTACCAAGTGTGAGGTGATATAAGAATACAAGAAGCGCACTTGGTGAGAACGAGAACCAAGTATGATGCGTTATGAAAAATGATACGAGAAATCGTGTCACGAATAGGGTACATAAGCACCATTAATCAACAATATACCTAGACCGCAGAACAAAAGGTTAGATCTAATGGGTGTCGGGCAGCCTCACTCTTGGTGAGAACGAGTACCAAGCAGTGCTTTTGTGTCTCAGAATATGCCAACTAGAAAATGCCTAAGGTTTGGTGACTTCCTATGTCGTGTCACATGTTAATGGCCTTGCAACCCATTAACAACATGATACATACAAGAAAACATGATTTATACATGAAAACATGATACATACAAGAATTCGTGATTTATACAGTGAATACATGATGCATACGAGAATACATGATTTATACAAGAATACATGATTTGTACAAGAAAATGATTTTAGATTCGTTTTCTCAGCAATACAACAAAAACCGGTTATTCAAAAAGATTTATTTTAAATCATTTACAAACAAACTATGAACTCGCTCAACTTTATGTTGATTTTTCGCATGTTTCTTTCTCAGGTTACTTTTCAAGCAATGGAACAGTTGGAATAGGAGAACCATGAAGAGTCGAGTACTTAGTGGCGTTCAATTCCTAAAAGACTTAGTTTATCTGCTTCCGCTGTGCAATGAAGATACCAGTCCAGTCACGCCATGCTCTGATAATTTCGGGGTGTGAAAATTTCATGGGGAACATTACTTAGATATATAGGTAACCCCTGAAATCTCGTTTGAAAGGTCCCTCTTTCTGAAATACTAGGTCTTTATACTCAGTGATATCTGGGGTATTATTCCGGGACTTCTGCTGAATGGAAGTTCTGACCTAGTCCCCGAATAATACTTTCCGCATTGCTTGAAACATAGCATCGCCCTCAGCAAATTGATGAAACAATAAAATTGATAATCATTGCTGTTGTAAAAAAGATCCTCTAAAGGGGACACACCGAAAAGACGAAGCCGTCATCTCTCTGCGTATACGGAAGTATCGACCTGAGCTCTCACGGCCCTCGCATTTAACCCGTTACAGATATCATCTGTGGTATGCTCACCTGTAAGACTGAATATTGGGATCTGGATACGGGAGTATATTCAAGAGGTGGGACACATGAATGAGTTTAAGTTCTTAAAACACCTAAGTAAGCTGATTGTGTTTCTGAAAATAAAACAAGTTCATTCATTTGAAACTTGAATTAAAATAAAAAATTTTAAAAACAGTTTGTGATATCTCCAAGGTCATTAATTTGGACTTGGATGATTAACTGTGAGGGAGTTGGATTCTTAAACTTTGCCATATCATTTAAGTTTGTTGATAGGGGGAGTGATTTAGAAAGGTGAATAGAGCCAGATTACGATTTCTGGAAAATTGAATGTTCAAAACGTTGTTACTTATAAATGTTTGAGTGTTGCAGATGTTATACCAGACTACGATCCCGAAAGCCGAGTCTAAGGGGGAGTCTGTAGACGAGCTCAACGCAAGAGGAAGCGTGGATTCTAGAAGCCATGTAACTATCCCAGAAGAGCTTGTATACGGAAAGCTAGGTGTCGATCCCAAAGCACGGAAGCTTAACGAGAGGGGGAGCCTGAAGCTGATAGGAGAAGATAAAGATTGAAAGATGCTTATAATGTTACAACTTGAAAGAGAAGGCAGAATGATCAAGACTAAAGATGTGTCATGCTGATGACTAGACACTAAAGACTTCGTCAATATCCGAGGGGGAGTCTGTTAGTGCATTACGTCTATTGACTTCGTCTTGTATCATGTAATAGGATAGGATAGGATATTCAGTGCACGAGGTTCGAGAAACAGTTTTTCAGAACTTAAGTGCTGATTCTGCTTGAAAATGCAAGAGGCCATTTCAAGCGAAATCAGAAAGTTCTGATTCCGCTTGAAACCCTCCTGGACCATTTCAAGCGGAATCATACTACTATATATAGTGCACCTTACATTTCATTTGGTACGATGCTTCCGGATTTGTAACGAAGTGCTGCCAAAATCTGTTCAGGTTGTAATTGATGTAATTATCAATATAAGTGACAGATTTAATAGTATCAAGCTGTTTCCACGTCCGTTTCATTGATTCCGCCTTTGAACCGGATATAAAGCTCTTCTGATCGACTCAGTCGGGTCCTACAATGATCCAACAACGTTACCCTCAGCTAAGTATTCTGAGTCAACAAGGATACAGTCCTAAGTAGCCGGGTTAAAGTTTTAATAGTAGTTTAACTTATGAGGGGATCAAAGAGTTTGGACCCCCGCCATCCAATACCGTTGGGTATTGAAGGAGGTCCTACTAAATTTGACCCAGGTCCTTTGCAGGATCTATACACTGAACAATGGCAAGACTCTTACCAAACCGCTCTCTTAACCCCCGACCAGGTAGCCAACATACCTCCATATAGACCGTGGAGATATGAGTGGTGAAAATCTTTTATTTTATATAGACAGTAAAATAATGCCAAGACACCATGGACAAACGATAAGGAAGAATCACCTTCAACATAAGAAACTAGTAATTAAAGTCATTAATACAAAACCAATTAAAAATTGCAAAAGATTAAAAATAAAAAGTATTACACTAAACACTTGTCTCACCAAGTGATGTAAGAGACTTAGGCAAACATGGCCTTTGATTGTCAAGAACTCTTACGATCAATCTTGGATCCCGAGACGACTCACATACTCTATGATGGATAATGGATGATGGTGGTGGATGATGGTGTTGTGATGGTGGTGGGTGTTGGGTGAAGTGTGAGAGAGGTGGTGTGCCAAGGGATGAGTTGCAAGAGCTCCAAGCACTCCTATTTATAGGCTGAACAGAAGCTCGGGCACGGCCCCGTGTCCGCTGGACACGGCCCCGTGTCCATCCTCCTCTCTTTCTTCATTAAATGCAGTTTGTCTGCATTAGTTGACCACGCCCCCGTGTCCGCTGAGCACGACCCCGTGTGCAGAAGCATATCTGTACTATCAAGATTTGCCTTGATTCCGCGAATCTTATAGTTGACCACGGCCCCGTGCCCGCTGAGCACGGCCCATGGTGGGAGATGGAAGCTTCTACCACTTTGTCTTTTCTACTGACACTTGGGCACGCCCCCGTGCTCGCTGAGCACAGGGCGTGTTCAGGCTTCTGTCTTCTTGTTTTGCTTGGGAAGATGCTGTCGGGAGGTCGGGCATGCCACGTTTTGTACCTTTTCTTGTATTTATGTTTGGTTTAGATGTCTTTTTTGCTTCTTTTGTTCATTTGAGCTCATTTAATCCTGAAAATACAAAAGGAAGACAAAAGCCACTTTTTCCAACATTAGTACTAAAAAGGGTTAGTTTTATGCCACAATTGATGTAATTTATATGTTGCATTTTGTGCACATCAAATACACCACACTTGAATCTTTGCTTGTCCTCAAGCAAAACTCTTTATAATGTGGCTTTTTCACTCCCAAATGGAATGGGTAGAAGAGAAGGTTTTTTTTTGGGCTTGTCATAGAGTGTCGGGATTTCCAAGATTCTTTATCAAGTTTTATTTTTATTTATTTACAATCCTATTCGTCATGATTTATTAAAAACGTTTCATAAGATAAATTACTTATTAGGGCATAACATGCCTTTTTTAAAATTCTATTTATATACAAGTTCACATATCTCACGGGGGATCACTCAACACTCGGCCGAAGGTGTATTTTTAGTGAATCACTCGAGAGCGGCATGGAACTTACTCCTACCATAAGCTTGCCAAGCAATCAATCCTCCTCCTTTTTAACTATATACCTTTGTAAATATCAAGAGGACTTTTTGGGTGAAGGGTTAGGCTTGGGCTAAAGGTGGGTGGTTGGGTTAGTGGTTAGTAAAAGGGCGAAAAGCGTAAAAAGCATCGGTTTTTGAAAGACTTTTTATTTTTCACAATTTTTTTTTATTTTGATGAACCATTTCTTTCAAACAAAGTTATTTTTGATGAACTTGTTTGTTTATTTGGTTTCATCAAATATATATATATATATACATATATTTTTAGTCATAAGAAAAACCGAGCTTTGTTACTAAAAGAAAGGGTTAAAATAAAAAGGTTTAGGTGGGTAAAAAGGGTGATTGTTTTGGGTTAAGAAATGAAAAGGTTTAGGCTCAAAGGGGTTAACTAGGGGGATTTTTGGGTAGGTGGTAAAAAAAAAGAAAAATAATGGTGTAGAAAAAAAGGGTTAGTCCTAATGCCTCCGTCATTTACTTACTCGGGTTTAAGTTGGTAGGGACCGGGAATGCATTGTCGTGGCAAGTTCTAGAGTCATAAGAACCAAGCGGCTATTCACACAAGAAACGAAAAATGAGCATTTAGTGTAAAGATATGTATTTGTATGCTCAATAAAGGCTCAAAACTCACTTTTGTTGGAATGGGTTTTTATGTGATCAAGTATATATAATAAAATTTTAACTAAGCTTGTCATGCCGTTTCATAATTTTCTTATGTTGGTTCTTTTTATCACGACACTATCGGTTGTAAATTTGTAAAAATATAACCTTTTCTTAGAACTTGAAATTCAAAACTTAAACTTAGACAAGTAAAAAAATGAAATTTTTTGAAAAATTTTGGGGTGATTAGCGGTTCCAATAGAGTTTTGTGTAAGGCTTGTTAATTAGGACTTGCAAGGTTCAAAGTTTTAGCATCCCCCCACACTTAAATTACACATTGTTCTCAATGTGTCCCAAAAATAAGTTTTTAGGTTGATTGAATGTGTAAAAAGGTGTTAAAAGCAAAATTTTGTGTTACTGGCACTCTGGACACGGCCCCGTGGTGACCGGGCACGGCCCCGTGTTCAGGTGCCAGTGACAAAATTTAGTAAAGAGAAACAGAAGCCTGGACACGGGGGCGTGTTCAGTGAACACGGCCCGTGTCCAGTTACCTGAATTGGGCGTTTTCTGCAGATTGTGCAGCACGGGGCCGTGTCGGGCGGGCACGGCCCGTGCTGAACTTGCTGTAACGAAGAAATTTTTGTCGGATGGCCCTGTTTTCGTGCATGGGGTTATGTTTCTCGTTTCCCTTGTTATCCTTCACCATCCTGAGTGTGTTTTATTCCTGCAAATTAAAATTAAACTAAAAATTAATCTAAGCTAAACTAAGGATAGTTCCGCGGAATGCCTCCGTGGTGCGCCACGTTTATAATGGTCCTTGGCTAGACCCAAAGTCAGGTCATATGTTATCTGAGCGGGATGTTTTGCATCCCATGTTGCACCGTCGGAGAGCATCATCCAAACTCGAATCAATGACCTTCATGTAATTGACTGGGTCATCGTCCTCTACTCTCTTCCCAACTCCAAACTTCACTTCCATATCCCCAAACTTCAAAGTAAGTGTTCCGTCATTCATGTCTACCACTGCTTGTGCAGTGGCTAGGAATGGCCTCCCTAGTATGAGGGGGACTTCGGTGACCTCTTCCATATCTAGTATGACAAAGTCGGCTGGGTAGACGAAATTGTCGACTTTGACCAATAGATTTTCAGCGACACCTTGCGGGTACTTGACGGATCTGTCGGCAAGTTGTATACTCATCTTGGTAGAACTTGTTTTTCCTAGGCCGAGTCGTTTGAACATTGATGCAGGCATGAGGTTAATGCTAGTCCCAAGGTGGCTAGTGCATTACGAACGGGGGATTCCCCGATCGAGCAAGGAATCGTGAAGCTTCCAGGATCAATCTTCTTTTGTGGGAGTTTGTTGAGTACAAGGGCAGAGCACTCTTCGCCTAAGTTAACTAATTGCAAAGATTCAATTTTCCTTTTATGGGTGAGGAAGTCCCTCATGAATTTCGAGTATTTAAGCATTTGGGTTAGGACTTCGATAAATGGAATATTCACATGCAATTGTTTTAGTAAATTTTTGAATTTTGCGAATTGCTCATTGGTCTTTTGGCGAATTAACCTACCGGGGTATGGAACCGGAGGAGCCTTGGTAGGCTCTTGAATTAGAGGAGACGCCTTCTCTTGTTGGGGCGGTGTTGTGCTTCCCTCAGTTGGCGGTGGTGGAGCTTCTTCGGAACCCACGGTACGATTTCTCAATGTTATGAGATGGACTTGTGCTTTTGGGTTTGTTTCGGTATTACTTGGTAACGCGCCTTGTGGTCTCTTGGAGAAATTTTGAGCTAATTGATTTATTTGTTTTTCAATGTTTTGTATACTAGCTTGTTGATTTCTAAAATTCGATTCCAATCGTTGAAATCGATCTGAGTTTTTCTTTTCAGTGTCGGAGATGAGGCGACATACAGTATCTTCTAGCCTTTCTCGTCCACCTTGTTGTTGAGGGAAATTTTGTGACTCGTTTCTTGGTTGTTGAAAGTTTGTTCGTTGGTTTAGGTTTTGTTGGTTACTATTATTGCCGGGCTCTCTCCAACCAAGGTTAGGGTGGTTACGCCATCCTTGGTTGTAGGTACCCGTTGGAGGACCCGACGGCCTAGGTCTGTTATCAATGTAGTTTACTGACTCTTGTTGATCATCTGTTTCTTTCATACAACTCCAACTTTCATGTGGCCTACCACACCCTTCACAAGCCATAACCGAGACCGTTTTTGTCATTTCTAACTTCTTGATTTTTGAAGAAAGGGCATCGATTTGGGCTTGTAAAGAAGTGCTTTCATCAACCTTATGGGCGCCCGGGGCAATAGATTTATTGCCTCGGGGAGTGTGCCACTGAAAATTGGTTTGAGCAATTTCCTCAATTTGATTGTATATTTCATGTGGGCGGCGATTACCTAAAAGTCCTCCGGAGCTAGAGTCAAGTGTTTGTCTTGTGTGTGGCAACAACCCATTGTAGAAAGTGATTACTTGTTGCCATACCGCAAGACCGTGATGAGGACACTTTTGCAATAGTTCCTTAAACCTTTCCCAAGTTTCATATAAGGATTCCCCATCCTCTTGTGAATATGTATTAATTTCAGTCATTAATTTAGCCGTTTTAGCAGGAGGGAAATACTTATATAGAAACTTTTGGACTAGTTCATCCCAGGTGTTTACCGAGCCAACTGGGAGGGCGTTGAGCCAAGCCTTTGCTCGGTCCTTTAATGAAAATGGAAACATCCGAAGGCGGATGGCGTCGTTTGATGCTCCATTGATACGGAAGGTATCACATATTTCTAAGAAATTAGTAATATGTAGTTGGGGATCTTCGTCCGCAAGCCCATGGAAGGTTGCGGAGTTTTGAAGCATCTGTATCAAATGCGACCGAAGTTCGAAGTTGTTAGCTTCGACATTCGGGGCATTGATAGCGGCGCCGAGATTACCTAGGGTGGGTCGTAGGTAATCCATGAGGGTACGTTGGTCCGCCATTGGAAATGGGTCCCCCGAAACTTTCTCTTGGTTTTTAGCTTTAATTCTTTTTCTGAGAAAGCGTTCGGGTTCTTCTAGAGGTTCTTTTATGTCTCTACTAGAACTGGAGCTCATACACTACGTAGAAAGTTCAGATGTGGTGCCTGGGTTCCAAGTCCTGAATAAAAACAGAAAAGAATGTTGGTCAGAAAGTTCACCACGGCCCCGTGCTCAGTGAACATGGCCCGTGGTCGGAGATACAGTGATTGTTTTCCGGATCCCTATTACTGGGAGGTTGGACACGGCCCCGTGTTGCACCGACACGACCCCATGTTGCACCGACACGGCCCCGTGCTCAGCTCTCTGTAACTCGGAAAATAAAAACTGCCAGTGACACTGCTGGGCACGGCCCGTGTCCGACCAGGCACGGCCCGTGCTGAGCTCTGCAGAAGCTGAAAAATTAAGAAAATCCTAAAAAAAATAAAAATAAAATAGAAAAAATGATTAGGCCGCTGATTCCTAACTTTCTTAAAATCCTTGTATCCCCGGCAGCAGCGCCAAAAACTTGATGCGTGTCAGTGTATATATGTTTTAGGTGTATATTTTAAGCCCTTTTTACACTTTTTAGCCAAGTTTTAAATTTATAAACACGATATTTACTAACACTAAACACACATATGGGCAAGTGCACCCATCGTGGACGTAGTATAGTGTTGGTAGGATACCGAGGTCGTCCAAGGACACAAGAGCTTTTAGTACCGGTTTATCCTCAACGTCTAATCAAATCAAAATGTTAGAAAAAGGTTTTTAACTAGGAAAATAAAACTAACTAAAATGGTGAAAAGTAAAATAAAAATAAAAACATATAGGCAAGATGAATCACTTGGATCCGACTCGTGTGTAGTGTAACCTTTGATTATTTTCGCACTTTTGCACTTTTTTAAGAGATTAACTTAGTTATTGTAGTAGGCCCCTCTTTTGAAGGTGACGTTACCCTCAACCCAGTAGTTTGAGTCAGCAAGGATACAATCCTAAAGGGTCGGATTATTGAAAGATAATTAATTAAGTTATTAATGCAAAGTGTGGTAGGCTCCTCTTTTGAAGACGACGTTACCCTCGGCTAAGTAGTCTGAGTCAGCAAGGATACAGTCCTATGTAGTCGGCTTAAAGTTTTAATAGTAGTTTAACTTATGAGGGGATCAAAGAGTTTGGACCCCCGCCATCCAATACCGTTGGTTATTGAAGGAGGTCCTACTAAATTTGACCCACGTCCGTTGCAGGATCTATACACTGAACAATGGCAAGACTCTTACCAAACCGTTCCCTTAACCCCCGACCAGGTAGCCAACATACCTCCATATAGACCGTGGAGATATGAATGGTGAAAATCTTTTATTTTATATAGACAGTAAAATAATGCCAAGACACCACGGACAAACGATAAGGAAGAATCACCTTCAACATAAGAAACTAGTAATTAAAGTCATTAATACAAAACCAATTGAAAAGTGTAAAAGATTAAAAATAAAAAGTATTACACTAAACACTTGTCTTCACCAAGTGATGTAAGAGACTTAGGCAAACATGGCCTTTGATTCTCAAGAACTCTTACGATCAATCTTGGATCCCGAGACGACTCACACACTCTATGATGGACAATGGATGATGGTGGTGGATGATGGTGTTGTGATGGTGGTGGGTGGTGGGTGAAGTGTGAGAGAGGTGGTGTGCCAAGGGATGAGTTGCAAGAGCTCCAAGCACTCCTATTTATAGGCTGAACAGAAGCTCGGGCACGGCCCCGTGTCCGCTGGACACGGCCCCGTGTCGATCCTCCTCTCTTTCTTCATTAAATGCAGTTTGTCTGCATTAGTTGACCACCCGTGCCCGCTGAGCACGGTCCCGTGGTGGGCGATGGAAGCTTCTACCACTTTGTCTTTTCTGCTGACACTTGGGCACGCCCCCGTGCTCGCTGAGCACGGAGCGTCTTCAGGCTTCTGTCTTCTTGTTTTGCTTGGGAAGATGCTGTCGGGAGGTCGGGCATGCCACGTTTTGTTCCTTTTCTTGTATTTATGTTAGATTTAGCTATCTTTTTGCTTCTTTTGTTCATTTGAGCTCATTTAATCCTGAAAATACAAAAGGAAGACAAAAGCACACTTTTTCCAACATTAGTACTAAAAAAGAGTTAGTTTTATGCCACAATTGATGTAATTTATATGTTGCATTTTGTGCACATCAAGAATCAATGTGGAATGTGATAAAATTACTCTAACATCAACTAAGGAGGTTCGGTAGATCTCAAAGGGATGGTTTTATGGAGATCTAAAATCGAAGGACTAAACGAGTAAAATAATAATTAAATGTATTTAATTAATATCAGAAAATCTTTAGTATTAGAATTATTTGTTTTCTAAGTTTTGGGTTGTTTGTATTGGCAATGACGATGTTTTATGGGCGTGGAACTCAACCAGTTGGTCTTAATCGAAATTTGATACTAGGTTTTGCCACTATGTACACTCAAGGTGAAATTTAATATGTATCTATACTATATAATAAATAATAATCTTTGAGGACACGTGTCACTGGTGCATTCTCACCCTTATTTTCCTGCCTCTCTCACCTATTAAATAATAGTATGAAAACATAATTTTCCGCTTCTCTCTCTAATTGAAAAAAAATCTTAATATTTTTGAATCCCTCTTATTTGTTCAACATTTCCTTTCTCTGTGACAACCGGTAATTTACGGGTTAAATTACGCGCATAACGAACATTAAGACAATAATAAGTAGTGTTTAAAGATGCAACCTAACTTAATTAGGCCTTTGGAATGCCTAGGAACACTTATTTGACTTCACAGTATGCGAATGGTGATTTGTGGGAGAACTGACGAACGTTAAACGGTAACGAACTAACACCGGATGAAATACTGAAAACGCCGACAAATACGAGTTTTATACGCACATGTTATGCATATGGAATTTATATTTCGAAATTATTCTGCTCCCGAATAAAACAGAACGCACACGCGAACGAAACACACGACAGTGAGAACACACCGGCACCCAAAAGGAAGCATCAGACTTGTTTACTGTCTTGAAAATAGAAATTTTATGATATATTTAGCTTTGCAATCGAATTTTATCATTCACAGTTGAAATCGGATCGAAAAACGAACTTGAAACGACAACCGAAGCACTATACGCGATTTTAACACAATCGCCGAACGTACGCGCCAAACACCGACCTCCGACAAAATTTTAAGTACTTTTGACCCTAAATAAATATATTACGATGTTCCAAGAAGTTCGGGTGCGAAAACGGGCTGCGGAAACGTTATTGGGCCACACAAGAGACTGGACAAACACTAATGGGCCTTGGGCCCAACCCACCTAAAAACCCTACCTTTAAAAACTTCTATTCCTCAACCATACATTCAAAACCCTAGCCACCTCAACAAACTACTTTCTCTCCGTCACGAATCCGGCCGCCGGAGTTAGGTTCCGCCCAACTTCTGGCACCGTTTTTCTGGCGAAACACCTCACCATGCAACCTCCTTCCCCTTGTACCATCACATACATACACACAAACTCATTTAAAACGGTAGAGAGAGAGAGAACGAGGGGATAGAGAGAGACCTACAGAGAGAAATGACGAAAGAGAGAGAGAGAGAGAGAGAGAGAGAGAGAGAGAGATAGGGAGCTCAGGAAAGAGAGCAGGGCCGACCACCCCGCTATGGTGGCGCGGCAGCGGACGGACGGCGAAGCCGCCCCTCCGATAACCAGAATAACGGACCTGCGGCTGGGGTGTGTGGGTTTCGCATCGGGATCGAAGGGGGTGGGCGATGCTATGGTGAAGGCGAGTAGAGGGCAGATGGTGATCGACGACAGCGGTGGCCGACGATAGTGGTGGTCGATGAAAACAGTAGCCGACGTCGGCGGTGATTTCTTTTTGGAAAGATTTGGTTTGGTCAACTTTAGTCAACATCAGATTTGTTTCGATTCAGGTCAACAAGCCAACGACTCAGTTTTCGTATTTTGGGTAAAACTCGGTCAAAGATGGGTCAAACACAATCAACGCAGTCGTATGTTGGTCAACATGGTAAAACCGGCCAACACAGTCAACTATGGTCAAGCTCGGTCAAGGAATCGACATGAGACTTGGTAAATCTTTATCCACACAAAAAATAATATAGTGTTTATATACATACTAATTAAACGCGAAACCGAGCTCAAACAGACCCGACTAGTGAAACGATAAATATTTTTCGAGTGAACTATTAAACTACATGGACTTGAACATTTCATACTTATATAACTTGCGTATACTAACTAAAAACCGAACCGGTACATCACTACATATATAAGTCCACCGTACGAACATAGGCAGCATCGGGTGGTCGAATGGCTCTATGGTAAGTCCGATATGCCAAATGATGTTTATTGTAATGTTATATCAGTTTCATAATTAGATTACAAGTTCATCATGTTTTGAAAATCATTTTATGCGCAAAAAAGGCATTTTAGGCATTATTTAGGCATAATATAAGGACTTTGCAAAAAAAACCCGACAAATGATATGATGAGAAGGTATAACCCTTAGGGGTTATTCCCTACAATAATGTGATCATATTACAACTTCAAATCGGTATCTAAACTATCCTAAACGGGCCAGAATCGAAAGTCAAAGCAGAAGTCAAACTGTTTGACTTTCAGTTTATATTACATATTATATGTAATATAAACTGATATGGTGTCAAAAATTAAGGTTTCGATACTTAGAAGTTCATTTAACGATGATTACGAAAATCTGTGTTTTTGACTTTTATTTAATAAAACTTTGACCCATCATTTGACCAACTTAACGTGATCTTCAGAAGGTGTCCTCTTAAGTGATGAACACGTACATTATTACGATTATGTAGCCATGTTTGATTCGAAGATTGGGTTAACCAAAATGGTCATAACCAAAAGTCAAAGCAAAACTCAATTTGTTGACTTTCGGCTAATAACTAGCCAATAAATGAAACAAGATTGAAGGAGAACACTTACAAGTGTTCAAGAAGAATATTAAACTTCAGAGAAGGATGCCTCTTAGTCTAAAAGCTGCCCCAAGTGATTAGAAAGAAAGAAATGAAAGGTGCAAGTTCAAGTGGTGAACTTGATCACATATTTTTAATAGGATTCAAGCCCCCCAAATCAACATAAGTGTCTCCTGGAGTTGTGAGATGGTAGCACAACAGAGCAGGCTGCAGTGCCAGCTCAAAACTGGTCTGCCAACGACAGCCTTACGGATAGTAAGGCATATACTTTGCGGTTTGTAAGGATATCTGGCACGCCCACAGGTTTCAAATTCCTTATAGACCATAAGGCATTTGCCTTGCGGTCCGTAAGGGACCTTTAGAAGCCAAAACTTTGGCATTTTGTAATGTTTTGTCCCTCCACTTCCATTCTTCCACATATTTATGTGTTTGGTCCCTCTCGTCTAACTTACCAGGATTATTTGAGAGTTTATGTGTTACCATAATATTCGTCATGAGTTTCCGAGGTGTTACATTGAACATAATACACTGGCATGGGATTCATATTTTGTGCAAAGTGGGTTGTGTTTTGCACTTTTGGTCGAGGGGTATTTTGGGGATAAACTGTTGTTGTGTTTTAGATTGAGGTCTTTCATTAGGATAAGTGATCAATGGTGCATAGTTGTTTGATTGACTCTTGCATTCTCTTGTAAAGTGACCTAAGGACAAATGACAAACTATCAGGAGCATGAGTATCATCATTAGCTGTAAAAGCATAATTTGTGGAATGTTGATCAGAGTTGATTCCAATTGATATGTCAATAAAATGATCAAAACTCTGATCATTTTTCATTCCAGAAGATGATCCCTCCTGACTCAGAAGTTCCGTGTTTCTAGAAACACAACTGTTAATCACTGTTCCAATTTCATGGAGCTTCTTTTTCTGGAAAGATCTCTTTCAAATGTTAGGAGCCTTCCATGAAGCTAAGTCAGGCTCATGTCCTTGAAGTATAGGGATGTTCTCATCACTATATCAATAGTGTCCCAGTTCTCAAACAAAGATCTTAAAAATCGGTCACTTAAGGTTGATTTGGTAAATTCTTTGTTATCCAACTTTAGTTCACTGATTAGATATGAAAAATGTTCAAACTGCGGAGTCAGGGTTTCTCCCTTGACATGAGTGAAAGTTTCGTATTGTTCATTAAGGATGTCTTGTTGTTCTCGATAACGTCCTCCGTTCCACCAAACTGTTCTTTCAGTGCATCCGATAACTCTTTAACACTATTACAATGCAATAGGTCGGCATATATATCATTCGACAGAGCCATTTCCACAATACTAAAGGCTTTGGCATCTAGCTCAAATTTTTTTATTATCCTGCTCTGAGTACTTTTCCGGCTTCTTTGGCTCAAATACATTTGGGTTCTCGTCACTTGGTACCATGGGAATATGGGATCCGAATACAACGTACTTCCAACACCCTGTGTTTTGCTAAGAAAGTATATGACCCATCCTATGTTCCCAAATATTAAATTCATATCTTACAAGTATAGGGGGTTTATTACTAAAGTCGGTGTTATGGGGGTCATTTTGCGCCATTTTATTTTGTTCTTTATCACAAAAAACAGAGTATGTGATATACATTATCGAGTTCTTCACTTTACAACTCTGAGCTACGAACAATATTGGATCTTTTTAAGCTCTTCTTTGTATCTTAAACTGATTGTGAAGTCAAGTTTAACGTGACCAAGCTCTGATACCAATTGTTAGGTCTGAGTTTACAAGGCTTGTGATTATAAAATACTTATGCACAAACAATATTGAATTGTATAAGAAAAGATAGATAATCACAAGAAGGAATCATCATCAACATCTGTTTTTCATAGATAATCAAATGATTACAAATGTTTTACAGAATGATTGACTCTGCAGACTCCCCCTCAGCCGATCACTTAATAATTATGTCCTTACAAAAGAAAAGGTGATGTGTAGTGATGAATAGATCTCTAACACGTGAGATCTATTTATACTAAGTACGAAAGCTCTGTTTGTAATTGGATGACATCACCCTGATAATGACATCGAACATTCCTAACAGAAAAGATTCTACAGATGTTGCAAGCATCTATGCAAATCTAACATCTAATCTAACTATGCAAAACACTAATACAAAATAAGTATTGTTACATTGGGAAACATTTGCTTAGTCTATCCTCTGTTGCTTTAATCTAAACATCTAGTTGGCTAGACAGATGTTTGGTTTTCTTCATCAGAGCTTTGCTCCAACAGACCTTAGGATTCAACAGACTTTGTTTCTTCATGAATAGCAGTTCCAAGGCTTTGATCAGATGTTTGCTTGTCTTCAAGAGATGCTCTGATTTAGGTGTTCAAGATTCACTAACTTTGGAAGGAGAATTTCTTCATCAACTGTTTATTTCTTGATCTCATTGGCATGCTTTGGCTTTTGGATATCATCTGTTCTTTGTGGGTCCAACATTGTTAAACACTGAAATTGAATCTTAGGCTGATGAATTCCTTTTCTTCATTGCTTCATATTTATATGTCTAGTGTTACATGGGCTGCTAAAATTGTTTTTAGTGAGCTAGCATTCTTTTTTAGTGCTAAAATCACTTTCTGCTCGAATCAAAACTTTAACACTTTTTTTTATGTATTTTATATTAAAGCCTAATAAAACTCAAACCGTAAACTCAAACCGAAATCAAACCATAATTAAAGGTTTGGTTTTAAACTTCATCTGTTCGGTTGGAATTACACGAATGTATTGAATCAACACGACACGACACTGAATGACTTGGAATTACACCAAATCGTCTTGAATCAACACCAGATAATCTCAAGCTACACGGAATTCGCTTCGATCAAACTCGAATTTATGCTGAATGACGACCAAGCATACTTAAACTTACCAAATCACACCAAAATACAACCGCTTACACCAAACCTATCGTCTAGCAATCATTTCTTAGAACACTAACTTGCACATCCTAGTTCAAATTAATAACACTTTGAATAATTAGTGATGATACTTACAATAATGACCCACATTAACTTTTAAATTAACACTTGTAATTCTAACCCATGACCCATCAATGAAGCACCTATGGGGCCATGTCCTTGTATTTTAGTAAAGTAGCTCAACATGAATTCATTTATGTAAAGAGGAAATCATTCAACATCTTTACGGATCGTAGGAAAAACAAACCCACACCCAAACTAAAATCCCATCACCATCGTCTTTCTCCAGTCCACCTCGTATTAATCTCATCAGCAACAACAGGGATGTTGAATAACGAAGCTGGGACATGCAATGGAGACCCGACTCGTCAGGGCTTTAACTGAAGGCCGAAAGGTTCTACTGAACCCTGACCGCCATTATCAGAGGCAGCGGAAAGGCCTTCAAAGCGATTCAGTCTCTCCCTCTCTTGCCACAGTTTGAAATTTTGGCAGCCGGTAACCATCTCAGAACCTGTCGGTGCCACTACTAGGCTTTACAACATATCCACCAATTGTAGCTAGTTCATAGGCAACATCCATCTCCTTTCTTTCTCGCTCTAGATCATTGCTGTTAGGTCACTAGAGGTTTGGCTCGGCGGAAGAACGTTGCCACCTCCGTCGTTAGTAACTGCACACCACTACGTCAGACAACCAGAAATTTGTGTCGAAAAGATGCTAATCCGACCATCATCTATAAAATGAATTTGAGAAAAAGGTCAAAAGCGGTTTCTATCACTTTAGGCCATGTGTTGTCATAACCCCCCATAACCACCTTTAGGGGGGGGGGGGTTTATGTGACAGATGACATAAAAAGTGCAATGTGGGGGGTTATGAGGGGTTATATAACAAGTGTGTGTAGTGGATGCCGCTCCATATCCCCTTGCCAATCATTACTCAATTATTATTCTTTTTAATTTTTTATTTAATCTCTAAATTTATAAAATTAAAAAACAAATAACATTTCATTAAATTAAAAAAAAAACATTATGATAATTAAAAGACATTACATTTAAATATATTTAATACTACTCGTCTTCATCGACGTTGTCGCCTCTTCTTTCATGATCTCCGTCATCTAAACTCGTCTTCATAGCCTCCAACTTCAGAATCTTCTTCTTCTTCATCGCCTTCGGTGTCCTCTTCGTCATCGCCATCGTGTCGAATTAGGCGAATCGCCCAATCATGCTCAATCAAATCCGCCTTTAACGCGTTATGTAATTCCTTGGAACGCGAGAGTTGAGCGTTTAAGATTCTCTCCTCCATTGTTGCTTGCATCCCTACAACAACATCTTCCAGAAAATAGTTTTGACACATTGCCTTTCATTCATCTTCTATAATCATATTATGCAATATGATACATGCATACATCACCATTCTAATTTTTTCTTTATCCCATATACGACAAGGATTTCTTACAAAATGCCATTTTTGTTGAAGAACCCTAAAACAGATCTCGATGTTCTTTCGCGAAAACTCTTGCAATTTCTTAAAATATTGTCTTTTTTATATCGAGCGTTTCAGAAAATGTATTCACATTTTTTTTATACACCGGGTATGTACCATCGGCCAAATAGTATCCATGTGCATAGTCATTTCCATTGGCATGAAACCCGACTTTCGGCATCGTACCCGAAATGTAACCCTCTAGCAATGATGAAAAGTCAAAAGTATTATGTTGTTCTTACACCCGGCGAGACCAAAGAAGACCGACCAAACTCAAAGGTCGTATGAGGCAACCACTTGTAAAACCAATGTTGGTCCTTTCTAGTCACCGCGTGTATGTTGACCTCGCCCTACGGTTGGACAATTATACCACAACCATTGACGGCAGTCTAAGCTGCCAATCATATCTTGTATTCCATGTTTTTTTATAAATGCACTTCTTATATCTGTTGAAGGTCAATCCAAGTTAGGTTTCTCAAGTAATGTTTTCCATATAATCGGCGTACACCTAAATTCTTTTTTATATATAAGCGTATTTAATTTTTCTAACTTCATTGTACTATAAACTAAAATTATATATATAAGCGTAAGTATATATACCGTAGCAGAAATGTTCCAAGGTTTCGCGAGTTGTTTCTCCGCCATCTTCAAATACTCGCTGTTGATGTCGTATGTGTTTCCGTAGGCGAGTACACGTAACGCGGAAGTTTATGTTTGAATTGAGGTGAATCCTACACATCCACTCGCGTCGATTGTTTGCTTAAAGTAGTCATAGTTATTCTCCAAATCTTCGTTAATGCGCAAAAATAACCTTTGCTCGTCCGAAATTGGCGCCTAAAAACATTGGGCTCGTGAACCAGTGTAGGTGTGTAGGATCGAAAAAATCTTTGATTGTAGCAACACAATCTCGCACAACATATTCCCTCCTCAAGATCGGGCGCGTGGGCACATGCACTCGTAACTGTCTCTTCCTTATCTGCTGCTTCTTCATAAGAAAAAAAAATCCATGGTATAGATCGATGAACAAAACTTCTAATGGAGGCGAAGACATTGTGGTAAGGAGAGTTTTTGTAAAAAGTGTTTTTGGTGAGTTGATTGGGTGTAGAATGGGTTTTTTGTGGGGTTTATTTATTTATATGGGTGTATATTTAGGGAAGGGTTATCTTGAGAACGCTAAATATTGCCAGAACCGTGAGAACAAATAGAAAACCAATCAAAACCAATTTTTTAATACAAATCTCATTAAAATTAAGATACTACATAAAAAAAAAAGAATTTACAACATCAAATAATTCATTTATCCTCTCAAAATCATGCTTATTAGAATTTTTACACATGCGTAAATATAACAAATTTACACATGCGTAAGTGGCAAACTTACACATGTGTAATTTTTTTTATTTACGAATTCACGTAAATTTAAATGTGTAAATTTAATTTCTAACAATGTATTTGAATAATATTGATAAGTGTAATTTTTTTGAATTGTTTTTGACCAAGTTTGGTGGTTTTTTTCATTCGTTTCTCATGGTTCTCACAATATTTAGCGTTTTCATTTAAATCTTCCCCTATATATATATAAACCAATCAAAACCAATTTTTATAATACAAATCTCATTATAATTAAGATACTACATCAAAAAAAGAATTTACAACATCAAATAATTCATTTATCCTCTCAAAATCATGCTTATTAGATTTTTTATACATGCGTAAATATAACAAATTTACACATGCGTAAGTGGCAAACTTACACATGTATAATTTTTTTATTTACGAATTCACGTAAATTTAAATGTGTAAATTTAATTTCTAACAATGTATTCGAATAATATTGATATGTGTAATTTTTTTTTTGAATTGTTTTTGACAAAGTTTGGTGGTTTTTTTCATTCGTTCTCACGGTTCTCACAATATTTAGCGTTTTTATTTAAACCTTCCCCTATATATATATATATATAGAGAGAGAGAGAGAGAGAGAGAGAGGGAGAGAGAGAAAGAGAGAGAAAATAATTTTATTAATATGATCGTTGAACAACGGTTTTCTTTCTTAAAAAACCCAAGATCACCCCATTATGTACTTTGCGAGAATCAGGATTTCGAATCCATAGCGCCACGAGGGCGGTGTTCCCGGGCACTATGGAGCGTTTTGGATGGATGTGGCGCCATATGAAGCTCGAGTAGGAAAGGTCTTATAATGGCAGGTTTAGTAGTTTTCAAAACCATTTCTTGGTGTATCAATAGAGCAGCAAATGAACACCTAGTGAACATGTGTTTTTATGGTGACTTATGGTGGCAAAAGAGGCGTGGCTTGGGAAACGTACTTTCACCTCACGTCGTTAATGTTACTATTAATTCCCTTTCACCTCACCTATTAGGGTGAGCAAAAGACCGAAATAACCTAACCATAATCGAAATAACCGAAAAAAGGAAACCGAAATAACCAAACCGAAACAAAAACCAGTTCGGTTTTCGGTTTTTTAATAATGGAAAATTTTGGTTCGGTTTTCGTATAAGCATTTTCAATAATCGAAAAAAACCGAACCGATAAGTTACTATAGTCGGCCTAGTCCATATATTTTTATGTTGAAGTTTAAATTGTTTAAGTGTTTAACTCATGTTAGTAGAAATTTTTAATTTTATTCTTGAATGTTAAGTATTTATAATAAAAACATTTACATGTTTATTTATTGCCTACAACAAATAACAAAATTTAATATAAAAGTTAAATAATCTTCAAAGTATTATAAAAGAAAAAGCCTTCATAAAAACTTTGAGGAGACACATAAATAGATTAGAAGGATAGGTTGTGAACAATATTAACTAAAAATGTTAAATATTATAACGTAAACGTAAACATGTAAGAAAGACCCTTAATTTCAAATTATACATTTTATTTTTTTTAATCTCACATTTGTTAAAAGAAAAGAATTAAT
Organism: Helianthus annuus; assembly: GCF_002127325.2. Taxonomy (NCBI): domain Eukaryota; kingdom Viridiplantae; phylum Streptophyta; class Magnoliopsida; order Asterales; family Asteraceae; genus Helianthus; species Helianthus annuus. The sequence continues at coordinate 21,155,555 of NC_035435.2, read as the reverse complement.
TCATATGTTTATTTATGGGGTTATCTGTTGCTAGGCTCATTATTGAGTGAGCCGGTATTATCTGGGCTTGATATAACAGTCTGGACATGTGGTTTATTAAGTTGTTTTGTTTGTTGTAACGGTTGATTAAGTATGACAGGTTGGTTAAAGTTAAAGGGGGCTAGATGTAAACTTTGAGGGACTCCGATCATCTCCTCGCATACATTTGGACTGATGTGTAATATTGAAGCTAGATGTATAAAAAGGCATCAACATTGCGCAGATGTTCAGTTTTCCCTCAATTTCACTCTCATATTTTCTCTCTAGTTCTCCGGCGATCTAGGGTTTGTTTTAGTTCATTCGTTTTCTGTATCGTTGAAGACTGTTCCTGTTATATTCTCTGCTGTTTGAGAGTTTGATCTTCGTATGTTGATGATCATCAGTCGATGATCATCCAGGTATTTCTGTATTGTTGTTTGTATGATTTCTGATCTCATATATTATGAGATCTAGGGTTTGGGTTAACTAATAAAGATTTTTGTCACCGTTTTGTTGCTTCTCTTGTGTTTTGTGTTGTGTTGTTCATTGTGATTTGAGTTGAACATTCATACCATTTGACATGGTATCAGAGCTATGTGATAGCTCTTGAGTCTGTTCTTTGGGTTTTCCGCAGTGGTATAGGTTTTAGATCTGTTTCTTTTTTTAGCTTGTTTGTTTTCGTTGTGTTTTTCTATTTTGATTGCTTCTTGGAGTGTGTGCAGGTACGGATCTGGTGAGATCTATTCAGTTTTTAGTGTGACACAAACCCTAATTAGGGTTTGTTGGAGGTTGAGAAGGAGATCTATTGTCAACTATCTTCTAAAGACCTGTGTTAGTCTCTGAAACCCTGGAAGGTTCCGGGCAAACTCACCAGGTGTATTTGTTTTTGGCTTGATCAGACCTTGTAGTTCTCGAAAACTACAGTTCTGATCTCTTGGGAGTAAAACGCACCCTCTGTAAGATCTTTCCATTCTCCTCTTGTTTTTTCTTTGTTGTTGGTTAGTTGATGTCGGGGTAGTGAGGACCAGCTGTTTGACTGATTTGAGTAGTTGATACCGGGGTAGAGAGGACCGGTCTATTTGCATTCTTGTTTGTTGTTTGTGTTTACTGTTGTTCTGTGTTTACCTGCTTTCTTCTTGTTCTGGTTATTGTTGTTGTCTTTGTAGTTAGTGTGTGGCTCCTGTATAAAGACTTGTCTAGGTACTATAAGTGATGAACCTGGAATCTGGACACTGATACAACTTCGCCTTAGAGTTTTTTTTGCATGTAGATTGACTGTTTCTTCTGTGAGTAGTTATCTGTTTGATAACTTGTGTTTCTCTTACTTGTTCCCTGTTTGTATTGTGTTTGTCTATCTGTTTCCTTTGTTGGTCTATCAAAATGGTTGATGGTAGTACGTCTATTACACTCATTAGTAAATTAGACATAGGGTAACCTCTTTACTTGCATCCTAGTGACTCTAGTGCATTGACCATTGTTAGTATAAAACTTAAGGGTACAGAAAACTATACAGTTTGGGCTGGTGCAATGAAGCTTGCAATAGAAGCTAAAAATAAATACGGTTTTATAGATGGTAAATGTGAAAAACCTGAGGATGATGATGTATTGTCTGCCTAGTGGGATAGATGTAATTCAGTTGTGCTTACTTGGTCGTTAAACTCTATATCTGAGGAATTGTTTCTTGGTCAAGTTTTTTCAAAGTTGGCTTTTGAGGTATAGATTGATCTCAAGGAGTCTTTTTACAAGGTAGATGGTTTTGTTGTATACGATTTGTATAAGAAAATCCAGAATTTTTAGTAATATTTCCCAATATAATTCCAATTACACACAAATGCACATGCTATGCTCATGATAAAAGTTAACTAGTATTAAACAACCCAACAACCCGTTCAAGTATACGGAATTACAAAAGTATGAAACACAAACTAATGCTTACAAGATCAAAACATCTTTTTAATAAATCCTGACAATAAATCTATCACTAAATTCTCAATTTGAGATTCTTCAAAATACCTTTCTTCATTCCAAAGCTAAAAACAAATAAATACAAAAGTTAGATTTCAAATATATATAATTTAATGCAATAAACAAAGTTTATGAATATTTACGAAAACTCACTCGGTTAACCAAATCATGTTTTATAGAGTCGATAAACTCTTTCATATGTTTGATTACCATATACCCACATTCCCAGCCGTCTTTTTGTTGTTTGCACTGCATCATATTCACAATGAATTACTTTGACTACACTATTTTAAACAAATAAATTATTCACATACCTGTTGTAGGTCCCTCGGAGGATGAGGTCAAACCTTAACCTTGTTATGTGAAACACACTAGCAAGTGCGGAATCCAAGCTAGAGTGCAAACCGAGATGAAACAAGCACAAACACAAGACACACAATATTCACCGATTAACACCACTTGTATTAATACGAATGAAAGGTTCGGTTACAAGCTCAATGTTTACAAATCTGTTTTGCAAACTCTCTAAGTGTGTGTGTGTTCACTGTGTTATCTGTCTATCTTTCTTGCTTGTCTTATCTCTCGTGACGAGAATGAAATGAACACACTACACGGGTATATATACCCATAACAGATACACTGGTCGAAGGATCAGATTGACTGCTCGAAAGATGATCTGTCGATCATACAGCTATCGAAGGATCCACATATACCTCGAAGGATGGTATATCCTTCGAGGTCCAACTGCATCCATCGAAGGTTATCTTTCGAGCTCATCGAAGGATATAAACAATCCTTCGATGACATCCTTCGACACAACAAACTTACAATCTATGTGTTAACTGTTTGGCCAAGTCAAACCAGGAGGATGGTTGACTTGGTCAAACTTACATTGAAACACACATAATAACAGACCTAAGACGTAACCCAGACTAACAAAAGACATCGTTTTGTATCATGACGAAATACAGACAAAGTACAGACATAAGTGCACCAACAAACTCCCCCTTGGCTGTAGCTTTGTCTCGATTTTCGTGTCTTCAAGTCTCTGACGTCCTTTCAAGGTTTTCAATGTCGGAGGATCTTCAAAGTCTTCACGTCTTGAAAGCAGAAAGTGTATCAACAAACTACCCGTATCATGTAGGAAGTGTGTTGACAAACTCCCCCTTAACATAAGCTCCCCCTTGAGTTATGCTCGTGAATGACTTGATCTTCAGTACTTGAGATCCTTGTGGTGTTGATGATGGTCAGCGGCAACTCGATCATCTTCATCCTTTGAGCGCCTTCACGTCGTGTCTTCATTCCGAAGCTTGTCATCGACTATGTTCTCCTTGCCTTTAGTATCTGCACATGCAAGAAATCTAAACGCGTAATGAGAACAACTGCTTGGAATATAGTTAGCATAAACAAATGACACACGTATGACCATGTTTCAATCAAACACCGTCCGACAGTTTGAAAGTTTAATAAATTTGTCAATTTTAGATTTAACTTTCAAAGACTTGCAAATTTCGACCGTTTATGAAGATTTAGTCAATTCGGTTTTCGTTCAGGTTTCAGGTAACGAAGACTCGAGATCCAACATCGTACGATCGAAAATAAAATAGAAATAAAATCTTTTTGGCTTTTATAAAGTTTATATTAAAACAGATTTTAGGTGTGTTTTAATATTTCGAAATGTAAAGATTGAAAGCAGTAAATAAATATATACAGACATTCTTTTTGCGAGTTTCGAGGGTAAGAGAATCATATCAGTGCACGGTCAAGCCAAAACACTCTCTTTGTTCAGTTAGTTAACATTAAGATAAGCATCCTATAACAATTATCGGTATTGTTGTCCACATAAGCTCAACTTATCAGATGTAATCATGGCGAGGGGATACGTTAAGGTATGATTTATACTTACCGACCGGTGTTCATCCACATCACGACACATTCCCGTATCAAGGTATGCACGAGGGTTCATCTTACCGGTGAGTATACCGATTATCATCTGTTTGACCGTATATGATGTGAGATTCTCACTTATTTTGATTTGAAAACAAGCCCTATGTGATAGAATCACTTATTTATGAGGAACTTGATTTTCGATGCATGAGGGCACAGGAGCAAGTCCGTGAACAGGTCAGTACTTCCGTACAGCAGAGAGACGAACTTGACTCCCGGATAAATGTGATATTTTATCACTTATTTGGTTTGGACATGTGATTGTTTATCACTTATTGAGGTCGAATGCAGTATGAGATATGTACACGTATGTATAGTATCATGGAAGATCTAGACTTGCGTCCCCGTTATTTTTCGGTAAAAGATACAACCATGATACCCAGATGATAAGTAGCATAAAGACCGAATATCTCAGAACCTCGGCAATCTATCAGACGAAATTTCGGTACTAAGACCATATGCCAATGAATGGTTCCCACCTGGTCTTCAGTCAATTTAAGATTTATATCACCCTGCACACTTTAAAATGATTGTGAGCCTACCGATACATCTTATATAGAGCTGCTTATCGTTTTTCATTTAAGGTTTAAGGAGGTTTGGATAGACCACTGATGTACTATCATTTTCTCTTTTGCTCGCCAGGAAACTCATTTTTGTTTTTCTATTGTTTTTGTGTTTTTGAAATTTTCGATGTTTTTGGATTTTCAGATTTTGGATTTACTCCCCCTAAAATCAACAAACTAAGATAAATATAAAACACAAAGATATATACAAAAATGATTTTCCGATGTTGGTTTTACTCTTGCTTGACCTTAATGCCGTTTACCAATAATAAAGAGTCAAATCTTGATTTATCAAATGCTTTGGTAAAAAGGTCGGCACGTTGGTCATCGGTGTGGACCTTAACAACATTGACGAGTTTCATAGAGAAACGATCACGTGTGAGGTGATATTCGAGATCAACGTGTCAGGTCAAAGAGTGCTGTATGAGATGATAATAATTCATAAAGCAGCTTAAATATCGACAAGCATAAGAGAGATTAGAGGTTCAAAACCGTATCCTGCAACTGCTTCGTGCATTGCAAGGAATCTGAGTGCTCTCCCAAACTGGATATCCATCCGGTGTGGATTTCAAGGTCGAATTTGCAGCTACTGAGAAATCTCTTGACAACAACTAGATCATAAACCTCCGGGTCCGGCTGGTCTTCCATATTCCACCAGCGAAGGTCTTTGTCTTTCTCTTTCAGAAGTAGTGTGCGGATGTTCAATCCACGCCAAGGCACACATTTTCTTCAATCACACCGCAAAGAAATGTACACTACACGTCCATTTTGTTGATTTTGAACTTCAGACGTTGTGCAGGTGCGTACATTGCATTGGAATCTTTCCTGAGGACCCGATCAAAAACCATAACAACCAAATTTTGGCACTTTCTTCATCTGATCGAATTTTGCAACTTCATTCAACCGCATTCTTTCACCAACATATTCTTCTTCTTTTCTTTTTCTTTCCTCTCTCTCCATCAATGGCAACAACATTCTCCTAGATATAACAATATTTCGGAGCCTTATGTCGCCAATCTTGTGCATGGACGCTCCACTATCAACAATCCTAAGACTATCAATAGTTCCTCCTGGAACATCCTGCATACTCATTCAGAGATTAGTTGGAGAGGGGGACCCAAGCCTTTGTGGACTTGGGTCGTCCTTGATCATCAAGGAAGGTGATCTCAATCACTTGATGATTAGGAAAAAGAACTTGTGGTGCTCCCCCTGATTGAATTACCCGCTTTTGCTTCCAAGCTGTTTGTCGTTTACCAGTATTTGAATTTATTGTTTTAGCATTTACTGGTTTTACAGTTTCAGGTTTTGCTTGTGCAGGTTTTTCTTCTTTGACCTCTGATTTTAGGGCCCTTTCAATTACCTTTTGATTCTTTTGCTTTAGCTTCTTTTCCCTTTCTTTCAAGACACGTGGGTCCTGTTTCGGGGAAACTGGTCGTTTTTGGTAATTGATTTCTTGGGGAGCACTCGTTTTTGACTTCAGCTTTTGCAGGTATGGCCAATATCTTACAATATGCCCAACTGTGCCACATTCAAAGCACGTTCTCCGCTCTACAAACCTCGGAGAAACATGTTGATTACCAGACGGAGAACCAGACAATGAACTTTGTGATCTAGACGTACTAGGACCTAAATCACATCCGTTGGTGTGTTGGGTGTAATTGTTCTGATCATTTCGTTTTAAGATTCTAACTTGTTTTACAAAATCAACGTTAGATTTATCCTGAAATGTTTCAAGTTTGTCTGAACCAGTGGATCCAACAAAGTTCATTTTTGGTTCTTGTCTCTTAACAGGAGCTCTTTTGTTTTGCACCTTTTGTTGTTGAACCTTAGGTTGCTCAACCCTTGATTGTTGAATTTTAGGTTGTGCAGCCTTAGGTTGAGTAGCCTTAGACTGTTCAACTTTAGGTTGTTGAACCTTTGGTTGTTCAGTCTTAGGCTGCTGAACTTTAGGTGCTTGAACATTCTTGTTCTGAGCCTTCTTTCCCTGTACCTTACCCTTTCCGGAGTTGACTTGTTGTTTTCGCTCAATTGGTAGTTTTTGGTTTCCGTATTGTTTTCTAATTTGTTCACACGGAATTGGATCACATTGAGTGACTGTAACTTTGCCACCTTTGTTCCCCAAAAACTTATCAGTGCATCCTTCAAAAATTTGCTCAATTAAATCTTGATTTACATTTTTAATTGGAAAATCTTTGTTAGAGTAAATTTTGCTATATCCTTTGAGCGTATACAACAAGTTATTCCCTTCAGAGCTAACTACAAGGGATTCCATTTCTTTTGACATTTCAGTCTTACTCGGTTTCACTGGTGGATCACACAGGATGTGATTCTCGATTGGAATATCTGTTGTAACCGAGTTAGACTGTTGTTTCACAATTTCTTCAGATTCATCGTCCGAAGAATCAGCATCTTCAACAATGGGAGGACTCTGTTCCTTAACACACGATGAACCTGTCACATTCTCAGATTCTGATTGACTCGAGGATGATGTACCAGTTGTGAACCCGAGGCCTGCTGCAAAGTCATCTAGACCGAGTGGCACAGTAGGTTCAAAACGGGGCATATCCTCGTCATCAGGCAATTTGGAGTAATTGTGATTCATTGGGGGAGGACATGAGTTGAATCCAATACATTTTGTATCCCCCTTTTTCTTTTGAAAATCAATGATGTGATCCAATACATAGCGGGAATTGGAATAGCTTTCCAATTTCTGCTTGATTGTCTCACATTCACATCGAGCTGTTGCTAACTCTACCATTTGCTTTTCAATTGTGTCAATAAGATTATTGTTAGCATGTTGTTTTCGCAAAACAGCCTTTTGTAATTCTGAAACATCATGTCTTAATGACGCAATTGTTTCTTTAAATTCCTTTTCATTTCTGGTTAAAAACAAGTTAGCTTCGGTTGCTTTAGAAAGATCTACAATCAATTCTTGATTGTGTTTCTGTGTGATTTCAAACTGACTTTCCTTTTCTGCATATTTTAAACACTTTGCACATTCAAAAGGAACAGAAATAGAGTCAGAATTAGTATCACATACCTGAGAAGTTTGACCTTCTACGTGAGCCATAAAGGCTGTATGGAAAGAAAAAGATCCATCGTCAGAGAAAAACTTAGCAAGCTTCTCGGAAGTTCCAGCAGATTTCTGGCAGAGAATAGATCTCCTCTTGCATAATGCTTCAGCTTCAGCCAAAAGCTCATCAACTTCCAAGTCCAAAGCATCACTTGACAAATCACCAGCATCACGTGATTCCCCATTCATGCTCCCACTATAACCCGAACTATCTTCATCTTCTGAAGATTCACCAGCAGACACGGGTTCTACTACCTTCTCAACCACTTTAGCATAACATGCTGTTCCACCATTTCCTCCTTCTCCAAGCTGAAGATTCCAGTTGCAGATTTCATCAGCTTGAACAACCAATCCTCTGTGGGAATTAGTGTTTGTGGATCCAGATGCATTTCCTCCAACAGGAACTATTGATCTGACAGAACTGTTGTTCTGTTGCTGTTGTGGCTGTCCTTGATTCCTGAAGGGATTCTGATTTCCTTGCTTAGATGGCTTCTGACACTCCCGCTTGAAGTGACCCTTTTCACCACAATTAAAGCAAGTGACAGCATTCTTATCAAAACCATACTTGGTGTTGTTGTTGCTTTCCAAGTTGGTTCTCCCCGTCCTTTCCAAAAACTCCTTTGCTCTCCGAATTGCACTAGCAAGAGCCCATTTGATATCCATCATTTCAAACTCTTCTTTATCCACTTGCTGATAATCTTCATTGGTTAGATTGATATTCCCAATCTGACCTGCAACTAATCCACAATAAGCACTAACCAAAGTATTCAACATCTCCATATGCTCCTTGGCTACTTCGACAGTGACTTTTGAAAAGTTGGAAGTGTCTAATCTGACTGTGTTTGGATTGGAAGTGGCTTGAAAGTTTGAAGAACTTCCATAAAACCCTTGCTGTTGCGGTTGCACATACTGTTGTTGAGAAGAAGAATCTGGTCTTGAATACATCTTCGTGTATGCTGAAGGATCAAACTGATTTGTTGTGGAAGGTCCGATGTTTGAGATGAAAGCTGTTTGAAGCTTCGCGTGTTGAGAGGCTGGTTTTTCTCCACTGATACCTCCTGCAATCCCAAAGTACATCTCTGGATTTTGAGGAGTTAGTGTTCTTTTTGCCTTAAGCTTTTCTTCCACATCCTTGTTCTCCAATTTTTGAATTAACTCATAAACGGTGATTGTGTCTAGAACACCATTTTCTTTGAGAATTTCAAGAAAACTGCTCCACTTTGCTGGTAAGCTATCAGCGAATCTCTGCACCATTTCTCGTGGAGTGGCAGTGACTTTAAAGGCAAACATCTCGCTCAACAAGTGATGGAACCTTGTAGATAACTCTGCCAAAGTCTCATTCTCCATACACGTGAATCCTTCAAACTCTTTCTTCAGTAATTCTTGCTTGATCTTTCTAGATTGAGCATTTCCTTCACATCTTAACATGAGCATATCCCACAAGCTTTTAGTAGTCGTGCAGTAAACAAACTGATGGTAAATGTCTCTGTGAAGAGCTTGTGTGAGAATCATGAATGCTTTCTTTTCTAACTCATATTTCTTCTTATCATCATCAGACATAGTGCTGTAAGTTTCTGGATTAGATCCTGCAACTTCCAACTCATTTTCAAATGGAGTGAAGAAGCACATCCATAGATCTTGACCTTGCCCCTGAACATAAGTTTTCAGCCTTTCTTTCCACCATCCCCAATCATTGATGTGATTTAGCTTTGGCGGTTTTGTGCTTGTACCAGTTTCAATGTCGTTCTGCATCATTGCTTGAATGCTGCTGCTTTGATTTGTGACCAATGCCCATTGATTTGCAGTTATCATTGCAGCTTGAGGTGGGGCAATAACTCGCATCCATGCAGTTTTGTCAAAATCTGACGCGGATTGCGTAGCTGATGATTGTGGAGCCAAAGTTGTTGTAGTCCACGCGGTTGGATCCCACTGACCGTTTGTTCCCATTTTATGAAAATTAATATATTAAGTGAAAATTGATTTAAAATTTGAAAAATTAATTTTCACAAACTATGTTAAAAACTTGAATGATAACAAACAGCCGAAAGATCCTTGATCGAAAGACCTGAAAAACACAAACTGTTAAACTTAAATAGATAAGGGTCGAAAGATAGTACTTGTTCGAAGGATCAACAGTGTTCGAAAGATCACTGTTGAATTTCGAACAACGATTTCGAAAGATTCTCCAATCGAAGGATCCTTATCTTTCGAATATATCCTTCGAACAGATTCCTAGGATCGAAGGATATGTCACAAACTTCGAAGGATGTTCGAAAGATGCTTATCTATCGAACTTCCTTTGATCGAAAGATGAACTTTCGACTTCGAAGGATATCCTTCGATCTCTTCTGACACAGTTGACCGAAAGATGACAGGTTGGTGAAAAAGGTGATGGGTTGGTAGTCAACTTTCGGCAGAAAGGTATGGTCAGACCCTACTTTCTACCAACTCAGATTTGACAAATAAAATATTCCTTAAAAGGAAAGTTTTATCCAGAAAATCCGGTCACCGGAGCAAGCCGGAGTTTGGCCGGAAATCACCAATTTTTTTTAAAAACAAGTTTTAAGTTACCCAACCCGTCCTTGAACACACCCGGTTAGTTTAGAATACGTTTTTACGTCTAGAAATGCGAGAAAACACTAAAAACGGGTGCTAAACCATGTGTTCAAACACTCCAAAGTCTTGTAAAAACTCGGTCTTAACAAGGAAAAGAGCCTTAGCTCTGATACCACTTGTAGGTCCCTAGGAGGATGAGGTCAAACCTTAACCTTGTTATGTGAAACACACTAGCAAGTGCGGAATCCAAGCTAGAGTGCAAACCGAGATGAAACAAGCACAAACACAAGACACACAATATTCACCGATTAACACCACTTGTATTAATACGAATGAAAGGTTCGGTTACAAGCTCAATGTTTACAAATCTGTTTTGCAAACTCTCTAAGTGTGTGTGTTCACTGTGTTATCTGTCTATCTTTCTTGCTTGTCTTATCTCTCGTGACGAGAATGAAATGAACACACTACACGGGTATATATACCCATAACAGATACACTGGTCGAAGGATCAGATTGACTGTTCGAAAGATGATCTGTCGATCATACAGCTATCGAAGGATCCACATATACCTCGAAGGATGGTATATCCTTCGAGGTCTGTGACACTCGAGGTTTTTCCGAACGATCACCTTGTAATATTTTGTGTGTATATAAATATTATTAAATGAAAACGTGATTTTTACTTGATATGTGACGTATGTATGTATTATATATGTAAATATGAGAGCCGAAACCACGACCCGAGACCATGACTCGCAACCGGGCGGTTGCGAGTGGGTCACTCGGTTGCGAGTGGGCCTTTGGGCCGTAACCGGTTTGGGTCGAAACCCCCAAGCCCAACCCGAAACACCCTATGAATATATATCCCACCTCCTCCTCATTTCCTTCATTTGTTACACCAAACAAACACACACCTCTTCTATTTTCTCTCAACTAAAAACCCCAAGCCAACAACATCCAAACTCTTCCAAACTTTCGGTTCAAGCTCAAGGATCTCGGACAAGGAAACTCGGTCAAGACCAATTCGGACACTCCATCTTCTCGGTTCTCTTTTCTTTGTTTTCGGCTCCTCCTTTCATAACCGGTTAGTGTTATCTTTGTGTATCTTTTGTGTATAAGATTTATGTGGGTTAAATGAACTAGAAATATTATGCTTGGTTAGAAATACTATGCATGATTTTTAGGAAGATTGTGAAGTTTTGACTATGTGTGTTAAACCCTATGTATGATACTTGCTAACATGCTTAAATGGTTATGGAATAATGGTTTAAGGATGTTTAGGGCCAACCGAGTTATGTTAATGCCACTAAGTGTATGTTTTACTTGTTCTTGCATATTAATCTTGTTAGAAATAGGTGATTTTCGGTCCAAAATGTGTGATTATGTTGGCATGAAAACCCTAGAAAAACTATGAACTTGATGAACTTGTTGAAGATAGTTTGAAGATTTTAAAATGGTAATGTTTGATCTATTGTTGTATATGGTCAAAATTAGGAAAAGTGTTTGTAGAAACCCTATTGGCTGTTTCCAAATATGGGTCTGATTTCATATGTACAATTTGGACTGTCTTTTCTGCATCATCACGTGTATATGAAAGTGACAGATTACGACTCGCAACGACAGCATTCCGACTCGCAACGACAGCATTCCGACTCGCAACGACGGCATTACGACTCGAAACCACACGGTTGCGACTCGCAACCAAAGCATGACAAGTCGAAACCACGAGATTTCGACTCGAGACTACGACGGTTGCGACTCGCAACCAACACGTGACAACTCGAGACCACGATTGCGACTCGCAACCATAACGAGACAAGCCGAGACCACCTGGTTGCGACTCGAGACAAGCTGGTTGCGAGTGGGCTGTCCATTTTGGTTATTGGGCCATTCTGTGTTAACTTGGACTATCTGTTAAATGGACTATGTGATGCGGTTGACTGTTTAATTGTTTAGGCCGGCCCAATAACCCAATGACTGTTTACTTATATGCTTGATACGTGCCTATATGTGTTTTACGTGAATGATTGTGCACCGAACCTGACCTATACCGGTAACCATGTTAGGACGTGGTGACCAACGTGATTGACAAGTAACCTAAACCTACCGAGCAACCCAAGGTGAGTTCACAACTTAAAAGCATGCGTCCCGGTGGTTTGGGACACGAGACTAACAACCCTATCCCCTGGTAAAAGGGGATACCATTTACATACCTTCCCTAGTTATTGGGAACAAAACTTACTTTTCCTTCCCGGGTATTGGGAAACCTTTTGGTTAATTACTGTTTATACGGATTGCAACTAACGGCACTAAACGAAACTCTATCACTCAAGTCCCTACTACAAATACCGATTAGTCGCCGGGTTAGGCGAACGGGTTATTAGTTGATAGCGCTATTTAGGTGTTTACCAGCCTCACACCGTGCCCTGGTTTGGGACGGGCGTGAACTAATGTACTCAGAAATCCGTCAATGATGATAGAACATTGACATCGGGGCATCCTGCGGATACGCAACGGTTACCTAGTGTTCGGTATTGGAAAAACAGTTTAGTCGCTAACTTTTGGGGTAGCTCCCCAGGGCATGTATAAACGGATAAATTAACCGGTGAAACAAAGTTTTTGGGTAATTAAAACTGGTCAACTAGTGAACTCACTCAGCATTATTGTTGACCCCTTACTGCATGCTTTGCAGGTAACCAGTGACGATGGAGCTTGCAGCTTGGGAATGCGTAGTGTCTGTTCACCCCTGTGTTGGGTGTTACCTCATTTTGAATCATGAACTTGTTTTAAACTACCTTACCTATGCTTCCGCTACTTAGTATTGTTTTGAACCAAAACTTTAAACTCTGAACTTAATATTTGCTAAGCTTACGAATAGTAAGTATTACTTTTGTTATCAACTAAAGTATTCAGTATAATTGGTGGCTGGATCCTGGTCGGTCACGCCCCCGAAGCGGGTGTTATCCGCAGGTGGATTTTGGGGGTGTGACAGATTGGTATCAGAGCCATTGGTTATAGTGAACTTGGTTTTAAAAAGGGAAAAATCTTTTTGGAGAAAACCAGACTATAACCCGTGACTCGCAACGACACTACACTCCAAGTGCAAGGCTCGACACTTTTGACCTCATAGCTCGGACCAGTGTTTACTTGTTGCTTACTTTATGTTTCCTGTTATGCTATACGTACTAGTGTGCCTAAACTAGATAGATACACCTCTCTCTTCTATCTCATTCTCGCTACACTACGACATCACACTCATACTGTGTTTTCTGGTTATGAAGACAATGAGTGGACGCGGAAGAGGAAACATTAACATGACGCAGGCTCAGTTCACCAACCTGCTCAACACAGTGGCTGCGGCTTTTGCGGCTCACCCTATAGGTAAGCTCGTTGTTTTAGGATGTATAGATCCTACCGCCACATCGACTTTTCGCCTCTAAACCTATGCGTTTCGCTTCTCACCCTATAGGTCAGCATGCACCTGCGCAACCACCAGTGTGTACTTTCAAAACTTTCATGGATTGCAAGCCTCTCCCTTTCAACGGCACTGAGGGTGCCATAGGTCTTCTGCATTGGATTGAGAAAATTGAAGCTGTTTTTGCCGTTTGCGAGTGTCCCCCTGCAAATTGGGTGAAATTTGCTACTGCTACGCTCGAAGGAAGCGCGCTTTCTTGGTGGAAGGCGCAGATTCAGATGTTTGGGTTGGAAACTGCAAATGCTACTGCGTGGGAGGATTTCAAGGATATGATTAAGGATGAATACTGTCACCGGGATGACATCCACAAGCTTGAGAACGAGTACTATGAACTCAAGATGGTTGGGTCGGAAATTGAAACTTACACCAAGCTGTCCAACGACTATGCTGCTCTCTGCCCGAACATGTCTCGACCAATGTATCGAAGAATCGAACTGTACATCAAGGGTTTGGCTCCTGAAATTCGAAGCCATGTCACTTCAGCCAACCACACTACCATTCAGCCGATTGTTCGACTTGCTCATAAACTTACTGATCAGGCCGTAGAAGAGGGCCGGTTGCCCAAAAGGATCGGTGCTACTGTCGGAACTTCTAGTGACAGCAAGCGTAAGTGGGAAGGAAGTCAGAGCAAGGATGTTAACCCCACTCAGGCCCCAGCACAGCAAAGGAAAACAGAAAACAGCAAAGGCACCCAGCAACAGGGTGGCTACCGGGGAAGCTACCCAAAGTGCAACAAGTGTAACAGACACCACCATGGGGCGTGTAACAAGGGTCAGTGTCAGCGATGCCACAAGATGGGGCACGAAGCCAAGGATTGTAGAAGTCAGTTCCCAGCTAAACAGAATCAGCAACAACCCCAACAGCAACAGCAGCAGGGAAACGACCGAGCATGTTTTAAATGTGGGGCAACAGGGCACTTTAAGAAGGATTGCCCTGAACTGAATCAGAACCGCAACAATAATCAGGGAGCTGGGAACAACAATCAGAACAACAATGCTGGGAATGGTGCTAGAGGAAGAGCTTTCGTGATTGGAGCTGGTGAAGCAAGGAATGACCCCAATGTCGTGACGGGTAAGTTCCTACTCGATGATCGTTATGTTTCTGTGTTATTTGATTCCGGTGCCGATGCTAGTTATGTATCCCTACGTATTAGTAAGAAGCTTAAGCGTCCGCTTTCGTTACTAAGTTCTCCTCATATCGTTGAGTTAGCTAATGGTAGAAACATCGAGGCCTCACACGTTGTCAAGGGTTGCAAACTAGAGTTGTCTGGTCAGACATTTAGTATCGATCTTTTCCCTGTTACTCTTGGAAGCTTCGACGTCGTTATTGGTATGGATTGGTTATCCAAGCATCGCGCTGAGATCCTCTGTCAAGAGAAAGCAGTTCGTATTCCTCGCCGTTCTGGCAAACCCCTCATTGTACAAGGTGGCAAGGGTGGAGAAATCTCCGGCATTATCTCGTTCTTGAAGGCCCAGAAGTGTTTACGGAAAGGGCACACCGCTATCTTGGCACTTGTTACCAACACGCAGGAAAAGGAAAAGAGGATTGAAGACTTTCCAGTAGTACGCGACTATCCCGAGGTATTTCCTGAGGAACTACCTGGACTCCCTCCCCACCGTCAGGTCGAATTCCAAATCGAGCTAGCTCCCGGAGCAGCGCCTATAGCTCGTGCACCTTATCGACTAGCCCCCGCAGAATTAAAGGAACTCTCTACTCAACTACAAGAACTTTTGGATAAAGGATTTATCCGTCCTAGTTCATCACCCTGGGGAGCACCGGTACTCTTTGTTAAGAAGAAGGATGGCACGTTCCGAATGTGTATTGATTATCGTGAGTTGAATAAGGTTACCATCAAGAATCGTTACCCTCTCCCGCGAATCGACGATTTGTTTGATCAACTGCAAGGATCGAGCTACTATTCTAAGATTGATCTGCGATCAGGCTACCATCAGTTAAGGGTCCGTAACGAAGATATTTCCAAAACTGCATTCAGAACTCGTTATGGTCATTATGAATTCCTCGTTATGCCCTTCGGAATGACCAACGCCCCTGCAGTGTTCATGGATCTTATGAACCGAGTATGCAAACCCTACCTCGACAAGTTCGTGATCGTGTTTATAGACGACATCCTGATCTACTCGAAAAGTCAGGAAGAGCATGAACAGCACCTACGCCTTATCCTCGAACTCCTTCGCAATGAGCAACTGTATGCCAAGTTCTCGAAATGCGACTTCTGGCTTCGAGAAGTCCATTTCCTTGGGCACGTGGTTAACAAGGATGGAATCCACGTCGACCCAGCTAAGATCGACTCTATAAAGAATTGGCCTACCCCTAAGACTCCGACTGAAGTTCGCCAATTCTTGGGATTGGCAGGTTACTACCGCAGATTCATTCAAGGATTCTCAAAGATTGCACAACCCCTCACTACGCTCACTCAGAAAGGCGTCACCTACAAGTGGAATGAAGCACAGGAATCTGCTTTTCAGAGGCTTAAGGATAACCTCTGTAGTGCTCCTATTCTCTCGTTGCCTGAAGGCACTGACGACTTCGTGGTTTATTGCGATGCATCTATTCATGGGCTCGGTTGCGTGTTAATGCAACGCGAAAAAGTTATTGCCTATGCATCCCGACAACTCAAGACACACGAAAGGAATTACACTACGCACGACTTAGAACTGGGAGCAGTGATATTTGCGCTTAAGATATGGAGACATTACCTGTATGGTACCAAGTGCACCATTTACACCGATCATAGGAGTCTCGAGCATATCTTCAAGCAGAAGGAATTAAACATGCGCCAACGTCGATGGGTCGAACTTTTGAATGACTATGAATGCGCCATCAAGTATCATCCGGGCAAGGCCAATGTTGTGGCAGACGCCCTCAGCCGAAAGGACACTATACCACGGCGCGTGCGAGCATTACAACTTACCATCCAGTCTAGTCTCCCTACCCAGATTCGAAATGCTCAGATTGAAGCTCTGAAACCGGAAAACATCAGGGCTGAGTCCCTGCGAGGATCGAGACAGCAACTAGAACAGAAAGAAGACGGCGCCTACTATGTGGCAGGGCGCATTTGGGTCCCACTTTACGGAGATCTACGAGAGCTTGTGATGGACGAAGCCCATAAGTCCCGTTATTCAGTACATCCTGGTGCAGATAAGATGTACCACGACTTAAGAACCACTTACTGGTGGCCTGGCATGAAAGCCCACATAGCAGCCTACGTTGGCAAATGTTTGACCTGCGCAAGAGTCAAGATCGAGTATCAGAAACCAGCAGGCCTACTACAGCAACCGGAAATCCCGAAATGGAAATGGGAACAGATTTCCATGGATTTTGTTACAGGGCTACCTAGATCTCAACGCGGGAATGATACTATCTGGGTGATAATAGATCGATTGACTAAGTCTGCACACTTTTTGGCCATTAAGGAAACAGACAAGTTTTCTACCTTAGCAGAAATCTATTTAAAGGAAGTAGTCTCCAGGCACGGGGTGCCAACTTCTATTATTTCCGACCGAGACGCTCGTTTTACTTCCGAGTTGTGGCAAGCTATGCACAAATCCTTTGGCTCACGTTTGGACATGAGCACCGCTTATCACCCGCAAACGGATGGGCAATCTGAACGCACCATCCAAACCCTGGAAGACATGCTTAGAGCATGTGTGATCGATTTTGGCAAGAACTGGGAGAAGCATCTACCGCTGGTGGAATTCTCCTACAACAACAGCTATCACACTAGTATTCAGGCGGCACCTTTTGAGGCATTGTACGGTCGTAAATGCCGATCACCTCTCTGCTGGGAGGAAATAGGTGACAGTCAACTCACAGGCCCAGAACTAGTGGTAGATACAACGGAAAAGATTTCCCAGATCAGGCAACGCATGGCGGCAGCTCGTGACCGTCAGAAAAGCTACGCTGACAAGCGTAAGAGACCGTTAGAATTCCAGGTCGGGGACCGGGTTCTACTTAAAGTCTCACCCTGGAAGGGTGTGGTTCGTTTTGGTAAACGAGGCAAGCTGAATCCACGGTATGTTGGACCGTTCGAAATTACCGAGAAAATCGGTAAGGTTGCTTATAGATTGAACCTGCCTGCAGAGCTGAGTGCAGTGCACAACGTTTTTCACGTGTCTAACCTGAAGAAGTGTTTGTCGGATGAAACACTTGTGATTCCTTTTAAGGAACTGACGATTGATGAACAGCTACACTTTACTGAGGAACCGATTGAGATCACGGATCGAGAAATCAAAACCCTCAAACGTAGCCAGATACCCCTTGTGCGAGTTCGTTGGAACTCACGGCGCGGCCCAGAGTTTACCTGGGAGCGGGAGGACCAGATGAAGTCCAAGTATCCCCAGTTATTCCCAAACGAAAACCCCAGCACTGAAGCTACAACCGAATTTCGGGACGAAATTCCAAACTAACGGGGGGATGATGTGACACCCCGTTAAAACACGCTAGCTTGGCAGTGGCTGCTTCAACTTTCGGGACGAAAGTTCTTAAAACTTGGGGATAATGTGACACTCGAGGTTTTTCCGAACGATCACCTTGTAATATTTTGTGTGTATATAAATATTATTAAATGAAAACGTGATTTTTACTTGATATGTGACGTATGTATGTATTATATATGTAAATATGAGAGCCGAAACCACGACCCGAGACCATGACTCGCAACCGGGCGGTTGCGAGTGGGTCACTCGGTTGCGAGTGGGCCTTTGGGCCGTAACCGGTTTGGGTCGAAACCCCCAAGCCCAACCCGAAACACCCTATGAATATATATCCCACCTCCTCCTCATTTCCTTCATTTGTTACACCAAACAAACACACACCTCTTCTATTTTCTCTCAACTAAAAACCCCAAGCCAACAACATCCAAACTCTTCCAAACTTTCGGTTCAAGCTCAAGGATCTCGGACAAGGAAACTCGGTCAAGACCAATTCGGACACTCCATCTTCTCGGTTCTCTTTTCTTTGTTTTCGGCTCCTCCTTTCATAACCGGTTAGTGTTATCTTTGTGTATCTTTTGTGTATAAGATTTATGTGGGTTAAATGAACTAGAAATATTATGCTTGGTTAGAAATACTATGCATGATTTTTAGGAAGATTGTGAAGTTTTGACTATGTGTGTTAAACCCTATGTATGATACTTGCTAACATGCTTAAATGGTTATGGAATAATGGTTTAAGGATGTTTAGGGCCAACCGAGTTATGTTAATGCCACTAAGTGTATGTTTTACTTGTTCTTGCATATTAATCTTGTTAGAAATAGGTGATTTTCGGTCCAAAATGTGTGATTATGTTGGCATGAAAACCCTAGAAAAACTATGAACTTGATGAACTTGTTGAAGATAGTTTGAAGATTTTAAAATGGTAATGTTTGATCTATTGTTGTATATGGTCAAAATTAGGAAAAGTGTTTGTAGAAACCCTATTGGCTGTTTCCAAATATGGGTCTGATTTCATATGTACAATTTGGACTGTCTTTTCTGCATCATCACGTGTATATGAAAGTGACAGATTACGACTCGCAACGACAGCATTCCGACTCGCAACGACGGCATTACGACTCGAAACCACACGGTTGCGACTCGCAACCAAAGCATGACAAGTCGAAACCACGAGATTTCGACTCGAGACTACGACGGTTGCGACTCGCAACCAACACGTGACAACTCGAGACCACGATTGCGACTCGCAACCATAACGAGACAAGCCGAGACCACCTGGTTGCGACTCGAGACAAGCTGGTTGCGAGTGGGCTGTCCATTTTGGTTATTGGGCCATTCTGTGTTAACTTGGACTATCTGTTAAATGGACTATGTGATGCGGTTGACTGTTTAATTGTTTAGGCCGGCCCAATAACCCAATGACTGTTTACTTATATGCTTGATACGTGCCTATATGTGTTTTACGTGAATGATTGTGCACCGAACCTGACCTATACCGGTAACCATGTTAGGACGTGGTGACCAACGTGATTGACAAGTAACCTAAACCTACCGAGCAACCCAAGGTGAGTTCACAACTTAAAAGCATGCGTCCCGGTGGTTTGGGACACGAGACTAACAACCCTATCCCCTGGTAAAAGGGGATACCATTTACATACCTTCCCTAGTTATTGGGAACAAAACTTACTTTTCCTTCCCGGGTATTGGGAAACCTTTTGGTTAATTACTGTTTATACGGATTGCAACTAACGGCACTAAACGAAACTCTATCACTCAAGTCCCTACTACAAATACCGATTAGTCGCCGGGTTAGGCGAACGGGTTATTAGTTGATAGCGCTATTTAGGTGTTTACCAGCCTCACACCGTGCCCTGGTTTGGGACGGGCGTGAACTAATGTACTCAGAAATCCGTCAATGATGATAGAACATTGACATCGGGGCATCCTGCGGATACGCAACGGTTACCTAGTGTTCGGTATTGGAAAAACAGTTTAGTCGCTAACTTTTGGGGTAGCTCCCCAGGGCATGTATAAACGGATAAATTAACCGGTGAAACAAAGTTTTTGGGTAATTAAAACTGGTCAACTAGTGAACTCACTCAGCATTATTGTTGACCCCTTACTGCATGCTTTGCAGGTAACCAGTGACGATGGAGCTTGCAGCTTGGGAATGCGTAGTGTCTGTTCACCCCTGTGTTGGGTGTTACCTCATTTTGAATCATGAACTTGTTTTAAACTACCTTACCTATGCTTCCGCTACTTAGTATTGTTTTGAACCAAAACTTTAAACTCTGAACTTAATATTTGCTAAGCTTACGAATAGTAAGTATTACTTTTGTTATCAACTAAAGTATTCAGTATAATTGGTGGCTGGATCCTGGTCGGTCACGCCCCCGAAGCGGGTGTTATCCGCAGGTGGATTTTGGGGGTGTGACAAGGTCCAACTGCATCCATCGAAGGTTATCTTTCGAGCTCATCGAAGGATATAAACAATCCTTCGATGACATCCTTCGACACAACAAACTTACAATCTATGTGTTAACTGTTTGGCCAAGTCAAACCAGGAGGATGGTTGACTTGGTCAAACTTACATTGAAACACACATAATAACAGACCTAAGACGTAACCCAGACTAACAAAAGACATCGTTTTGTATCATGACGAAATACAGACAAAGTACAGACATAAGTGCACCAACACCTGTGCCATGTGCCACTTAAAATTAATCTCAAAAACTTCTTCAATGATCTTGACGAGCTTGTATTTTTTATGGGTCTTCCCTTCATTTATAGAATCAACAATATAGCCGAATTTGAAGTCCGGGCAAACAATTATAAGCGCCCAATGTTTACTACAAAAATAAAAATTATAGAACATATTAAGTACGTATTGTATGCGTATGTGTATGCATGGTGAGGAATTTGTATTACCGAGCTAAGTATGGTGCAAGATAGAACAATTTTTTAGAATGAAGCTCACGTATTTCTTTTACATGTTTTTTAACGTCTACAACCAATGTTTTACACCGTGATCCAGTAATTTTTTGTGGATTGAAAAAAGCACACCTAGAATTGGGCGACTCAAATAAATGCCTAAAAAATGTGACAAAGTTAGTAAATTCAATTCTATCAAAACATGTTATTGTATCATATAATAACAATAATAGCAACTTACATGGCAAACCAATGTAATATTGTGACATCAAGCCAACCCTTCAAGAGCATGTTTAACAAATCGAAATAGAAGATGTTCTCATAAACCGGCCGGGGATACATCCCGTCAGGTGAATTGACCTGAATGTAATGGGTCTTACTAATGCCGATTTGTAATTGATCAACTAATTCTCGAATTTGTGGAGGCTTAAGCTTTATCCTTTCCAAGGCCAGACATACATTAGGATCACTAAATGTAGGTTCGGGCTTGGGCTTGGGCTCGGGCTTGGGTTTAGGCTTGAATTCGGGCGCCAGCACCGGCTCGGGGAGGGGATAAGGATTTAGCTCAAGATTGAAATCATGTAACTCAAATGAATTTTGTGAAGCAGTTTGTAGGTTGTACACATTCATTAACTGGAACAATTATAAAAAAAACATTAGTACTCGGATACACACACACACACAGACACATATATTGGATTCTGATCGATGACATTCCATCTCAAATAGAAGAGGTAAACTCACATTTCAAAACACTAGTCTAGTTTTTGAATTTTACCAACAGTTTTGCAATGGATGACCTTCTGAGAGCAATTAAGGCAACAAAGGATATTAAAGATGACATTCCATCTCAAATAGAAGAGGTAAACAAAAAGTGAAAAATTAATCTCCTAAAACTTTATTAACATTATCATGTTACTTATTAGTTCTCAATCAATCTCACACATTGCTTTCTTGTCCAATGATGTAGGGTCTTTATTTGGGTTCAGTTGAAGCTGTCAATAATAAGACCCTTTTGAAAAGTCTGAACATTACTCACATTTTAACTGTTGCCTCATAAGTTCCACCCGTAGCCGCAACGCCGCAACCGCAACATCGCCGCATCGAGCGCAGCCGCAACGCCGCAACGGCCTTATATGCTGCATCGAGCGCAGCAGCACGTGCAGCGAGCGCAACTGGAGCGAGCGCCGCCGCAGCTGTATTAAATGAAGTAATGCATCATTTCATTTGAACTGTATTAATTGAACTCATAAAAATAGTGAAACCAAAATATATAATACATCCTTTCATTTGAGCTGTATTAATTGAAAATCAAATCCATTTAAACGAAAAAACAAAAATAGTCGATGATATAATCAAAACACTAATTTGGGTTGTCAGTCGATGATAGAACTTTAACGAACTTTAACACAAATAATCAAACACGCCTTATTCAACATATATCCCATCAGTGTGGTCAGTTCGTAAGTATGGGGTGCCATTAATGTTATCGTAGTTACCCGGTTCGATACCGACAGAAAATGGTGGTAGATCATCAAAATGGTCATATTCTTCCTCGTCAACGACCTTATCAACCCCAAGAATCTGCCGTTTACCTTGTAATATGATGTGGTGTGTTGGTTTGCTAAGGTCATTGACATAGAACACTTGTGTAACATGTCTAACAAGAACGAATGGCTCAGATGCATAGCCATTACTTGTAAGGTCAACAAATGTAAAACCATATTTATCAACTCTAACACTTGTACGGTTATTCACCCACTTACATTTGAACACAGGAATAATGAAATTATAATAGTCCAATTCCTAAATTTCTTGTATAACACCGTAATAAGAATTGTTGGCGATTTGTCTCATTATATTACGATCCACTCTATCGAATTCGGTGGCTGATGCTATTATTGTAACTCCACTATTCTGCATTGTACTTTTTAGATCTTGATCTTTGGTGTAGAACGTATAACCGTTAATGTCATACCCTTGGTAAGATTTAACTGTAAAGTTTAGGCCCTGTGCTAACCTTTTCACCGTTTTATCAATATCAGCTCCCATTACCTTACTTTTCATCCACCTTGAAAACTCTTTGTTATGCTTCGTTACATACCACATTTGTTCCTTACCCGAGTATGTCGACCGTAATGTGTTCAAGTGTTCATCAACATACGAAGAAAGACACCTCATGTGTTTTAGGACCACTAAATGTGCTAGTTGTAAATTATCATGATTTGGCTTGTATGTTTTCATACCAACTTCTCCTTTACCATCAAGTCGACCCGAATGACAACTTTTAGGGAGACCAACACTTTCGACACCTTCCAAATAGCCTGTGAAAAAAAAATATTGTATTGTAAGTTATACCTAATAACACTAATATGTATATAAAATATTGGAATATATTATACTTGTTGTGATACAATTACCTTGGCATAACTCAGTCACCTCTTCACAAGTATATCCTTCGACAATACTACCCTCAAGTCGATTTGGGTTTCTTACATAACCTTTTAAGAAACCCATATATCTTTCAAAAGGGTACATGTCGTTGGAATACAGGACCACAAGCCTTAATCTCTTGTACGATATGACATATTAGGTGAACCATTATATCAAAAAATGACGGTGGAAAGTACATCTCTAGTTCACAAAGGGTAACGGTAATGTCCTTTTGCCATTCATCCAAAGTTTCCGAATCAATAACCTTTGAGTTGATGTTGTTAAAAAACAAACAAAGCTTTGTGATTGTATGTCGGATGTTATCTGGTAATAGTCCATGAATAGCGATGGGAATCATACGTGTCATCAAAACATGACAATCATGAGACATCATTCCAAGCAATTTACGGTCTTTCGTCGAGACCAACCTTTTAATGTTTGCCGAATAAGTTGATGGAACCTTGATATCATGTAAACATTTACAAAACTTTTCTTTTTCTACCTTTGACATAGTATAACAAGTAGGTGGCAGATATAAATGGTTGTCTCTTTCAACGGGGGCAAGCTCCTTACGTATTCCCATTTTCTCCATGTCTCTAATAACATTAAGCCCATCTTTAGTTTTTCCAGGAATGTCTAACAATAAGCCCAACAAAAAAAACCTAGACAATGTCTAGACAATGTCTAACATCTAAATGCTTCTAGTAAGGTAAATCCCAAAAAAAAATGACTTTTTTTTCTAGATCGCTTTTGTATCAATTGCTCTTTTATCGGCTTTTCTGATAATGGCTCTTTTATCGGCTTTTTTGATAATGGCTCTTTTACCGGCTTTTTTTTATCAATGGCTCTTTTGTTAACACGAGTTCTTTTTCCCAACACAGTACTTAATTTTTCGACTCGCGAAAATGCATCAAATCGTTTCCTCACCGATACGAGCTCGGTGCTTCCATTAAACTCAGTCATTTTATTCCGAAAAATGTGACCAGCCGGAAGGAATCTTCGATGTCCCATGTATACCATTTTTTTTGCAATTTTTTAACCATATTGAACTTGTATCCTCTTCACAAACAGGGCTAGCTTTCTTACCCTTTGTACTGTATCCTGACAAATTACCGTATGCTGGAAAATCACTTATAGTGCAAAAAATCATGGCCCGAAACCGAAAGCATTCTTTCATATAAGCATCATACACATCGACACCTGAACTCCATAGAGTTTTTAAGTCGTCAATCAAAGGAGACAAATACACATCAATATCGTTGACGGGTTGTGTTGGACCCTGAATTAACAATGATAACATAATGTACTTTCGTTTCACGCATAACCATGGTGGAAGATTGTAGATGAATAAAGAACTGGCCACGTACTATGGCGACTGTTAGGCCCTATAGGTTTATGGATTAGTAGGATTGTTGTTATTGGTGCATACATCTATCGACTTCGTCTTGTATCGAGTCTTAGACTAGGATTGTTAGATCAGGGCACGTTGTACGAGAAAATCTCAAGTTTTATGTTGTGTTTAAGTTGATTTCGCTCCAACCTTCATATGAAGGTGATTCCGCCCGGAATCTAAAGTTCTGATTTCGCTTCAAGTGTCACTATGTTATTTCAGGCGGAATTAGAACACTATATATAGGTTATTCAGGAGCGAAATCAAAAACAGTTCCTTGTATTCCATACCTAAGTGTTGCCGGTGTGAAATTTGACTGTACAAGCTGTCAGATTAATCAAAAGTGTGAATTAAGTGAATTGCTAGCTTTTTCTTCATTAGTTACTTGTTTTCCGCACCTGTAACTGATCAAAACTCATCTGATAGACTCGTTCGGGTCAGCAAACGATCCTACAAGTGGTATCAGAGCTCAGGAGGAGGAGTTCTGCAGAGATTAGCTGGTTTTCATTGAAATTTCTTGTTTCTACACCTTCTTTCATCAGTTTAGAAAGATTTAACGATCAAATCTGGTTCAAATTTTCATAGACTGTGTATAAGTGGCTATTCACAAATCCTTGAAAGTTTCACGTAAAAATTCGAACTAAAAATGGGTAAAATGGACTTCCGAACTGATTCCGCTCGAATGGACTTGTTTGTGATTTCGCTCAGAAATATGATTTCACTCCAGAGATCTGTCTAATTTCGCTCCAATCTTGCTGTTAATTCCGCTCGAGTGTACCAAACAATGGATTCCGCTCCAAAATATCTTCTGATTCCGCTTCAAGACCATCTAATATCTAATTTCGCTCCAAATTGCATTTGTTGATTTCGCTCGAAGTTGCCAAACTTATGATTTCGCCCCGGTTGCATTGTGATTTCGCTCCAAACATCTTTCAGTGATTTCGCTCCAGAGGCTGTGTTGCTATTTCACTCGAAACTGCTATTTGGTTAATTCCGCTCGAAGCCAACTGTTTTGAAAAACGTGTTACTGAAACATGGATTCTGAGTTCTACAACGCTTTTGCTACAACCCCGACTACTCCGGCTGACATTGCTAAGAACATGAACATGGAAAATGAAACCGGAACAATGCAAAAACCCCCGAAACTTATGGGAATTAAAGATTATCATGGATGGAAGAAACGTTTTGAAAATTGGGTTCAGGCGAACCATTTAAAAGCTTGGGAAAGTATTGAAACTGAATATGAGAGGCCACAAAACTCAGTGGGAATTGGTAAAATCATTTCAGAATTCACAGAACAAGAGAGAGAAAGTTATAAAGCAGAGAAAATGATGATCAATCTATTACAACAAGCTGTTAAAGAGGATATATTTGTGTTGCTTCAACATGATAACAGTACTTATTCTATCTGGGAAGCTCTTAAAAAGAAATTTGAAGGAAGTACAGAAATGCTACAGAGTAAAGCAGCTTTGTTGAAAAAGGAGTTTGAATTGTTTACTTGTATGCCTGGTGAGACAACAAAGACTCTCATTGAGAGATATTGTCATCTTGTACGCACCATGTCACAGTTGAAGATTACAAAAACTCCAGCAGAATGGGTAGAAAAGCTTGCTGATGCATTACCACAAAAGGAATGGGGTACATATATGATGATTCTGAAAAATTCGGGACAGTTTAGCAGATTATCAATTGCTCAGTTTATTGAAAAGCTAGAGGCACAGGATCTTGAACAACAGAAAATTGCCAGAATGAACAGTTCAAGCAATCAGCAAGATATCAAACTTTACTATAAAGGAAATGTTCAGACAGTTTAAGCGAGTCCAAAAATCCAAACAGCATTTAGTGCAGGAAATTCATCCGGAACAAGCAGTCAAAGTTCAATCAATACTAGTGGATTTTCAAATGTGAATCCTCCAAGAGTTCAAAGTGCATCTGTTGAAAATGGGCATCTGATTTAGTGCAATGTGGCTTTACATCTTCAAAATGGACAAAATTATTCTAAAGAAGTTGTAAAAAGTCATATGGGATTACTGGTCACTGCATTAGAATCTTATGAAGGGTTGATTGCTGGAAAGATTGGTAACCCGATGCTAACAAAGGAAGATTATGACCAAATAGATGCAAAAGAGTTGGAACTTATGGATATAAAATGGGCTTTGGCGAGTGTTTTGAGAAGAGCAGAAAAGTTTAGAATGATTACAGGAAGAAATGATTTCTTGGATGCAAATCTTTCTAATCTAGGATTTGATAAATCTAAAGTTGTTTGTTTTCGTTGCAGGGAGAAAGGTCACTTTAAAAGAGAATGCAAGTGTCAGGAGTCTAGTGGAGCAAAGAATCCTTTTGGCAAAGATGATTACTATCAAAAGTCTATATATCAGCAAATCACTCATCAACCACATCAACAAAAGGAAACTCAAACTGCACATGGAAAAATGATCGAGGATGCTAACAAGAAAGCTTATTATGGCATCATTGATCAAGATGATGAGAAAGTGGCTGAAGGATTTAGTTGGGATAAGTATATTCCAGCTGATTCAAATGTTCGAGCTTTTATTGCTCAGATTGTTCAAAAGCCAGAATTATTAAAGGAGTGGATAGAAATGTTATCTGATGAAGAGAAAAGTGAAGATGAAGGATCTGTTTCATCTGAAAACAGTTCATCAGAAACAAGTGATGATGAAGAGATGGAACAAATAAATCTTGGAAAAACTCATTTATCTTCTGACACTTTTGAATTTTATTTTGCAGAAAAATTGAAGAAACTGAAAAAGAGGAAAGCTGCAAAAGAATTGAAAGAAATCAAAGGCGATCACAACCTGTAAAAAAGGCGATCAATTTAAAGTTAGAGTCCGAGATAACCGATGTTTTACCGGATAATATTGGTGTCACGTTCACTGCGTCCGACACAGATTATGAGTCCGAATTGATAAAAAGAATGGTCGATCAGGTGTTGGATAGGGATGAGGAGTCAGAGTTGAAATTCGAGTCTGAAAGTTCGTGACAGTCAGTCGGGAGTTCGAGTTTGTCAGAAAAGAGTTCGAGATCATCGGGAAAACGGGTTTACAGTAAAGAATTTTTGTTGTCAAAATCTAATTTGAATGACGAAACATTTGAAGTTGTATATACTTTGAATGATTCTGACAAATTATATTTTGATAAAGAGTTTCCAATAAGAAGTGTTCGATTTGAAATGATCAAAAAGGTTTTCAAAATGACAGAAATTACTATTTCTAAAATAAAAGATTTAAATCTTACTGAAAAACCTAAAAAATACACTTCAAGAATTCAACAACGGTTAAACAAGAAAATGGGTTACAATTATGGTTCGGAATTTCAAAAGAAACCAAACCATAATAGTAAGTTCAAAAAGAAAGGTCTTGGTTTTATTCCACCAGAAAACTATAAAATTGAAAAAATTTCTAAAAATTCAAAATTTGTTTTAGGTCCGTCTGCTGAAGAAGAAAAGAGGAGCTCATTCTGGAGATAAACAAATCAAGAATTTCTTGCTGAGAAAAAGAAGAATGAAGTTCAGAGAAAAGAAACCAGAATCTGTTTTAGATGCAATGAAGTTGGTCACATTGCATGGAACTGTCCTAAAGCAACCAACACAAAACAGGGAGTTTCTGGAAAACTGAAAGAAGTTGTTGTTGATAAATCTGAACCACCAACTGAGAAGTTTAAAGTGTTTAAAAATTCTACATATGAAGTTCGTGAATGTTCAAAAAGATTTTACAGACGAAGTGTTAAGCTTGACAACCAGAAATGGGTTGTTAAGAGATCTGAAGTAAAATCTGGCAATGAATCTGATTCCACAAAATCAGAGGAGCCACAAGTTGCTGTTAAAAAGAGTGAAAACTCAGTTCTTTCAATGGATGATGAGAACTTTCCACCATTGAGGACTGAGAATTTTAAAAGAAAAGTTGGAAAGGTAGAAATCTCAAATCAGTTTTATTTTGAAAAGGATAATTTTGATATTAAGAAGGCTTTTAATGGGAATGTAAAGAAAATTTTCGGGAAAATGGTCGATGGGAAGGTTAAAGGGGTAAAAGATTTTTACGCTACAAAGAAAGCAACTTACACCCCAACTAAATCTGAACTGAAATCACCCAAAGCTGGTCAGGCTTGGGTGGACATTTTCTTTGAGTAAACACCTGAATTGCCAGAGATCCCAAGTTTGTAATCATGTATCAGGAATCGGCATCTTTCTTAAAATCTGTTTGAGTAAAAGAATCTTAAAAGTGTTAAATTTTACAGGTTGTGAATTGCTGGAGCTTCCAGATTGGTAAGTGTGAAGCAGGAATCGACATCTTGATTGGTAAAATGGTTTTGTGTAGATGTTTTATTCCTACAAGTGATTAAATGTTTTGGATATACTTACTAGTGGTAAGAGATTGATTCTGACAAAGTGATTACTCAAGGACATTAGTTTGAACTTGATGTAATCCTTATACGAATGATTGAATGGACAAGATGATGAACCAATCCCTACAAGTGGTTTTCTATCAAGCCTACAAGTGGTAAAAACAAACTTATTTTCCGGAAAAATCATTTTGAATAAAACAAACTTAAGTGTTTTGAAATCATAATGAGAAAATAGTTTGTTGAAAAGGGGAGTTCTGATTGTCTATGCCAAGTGGATGGCAAATTGAGGTGATTTGATATCGGTTGTCAATTTTCTGTATAGTTTGTTTTCAATTTTCTTTAATGTGTTTGCATTTTAGGGGGAGTAAGAAATTTCAGAAAATCTAAAAACATTAGAAAATTCGAAAAAGCCAAAAACATGATAAAATTCAAAAATGATTTTGTTGTATAAAAGAGGAAATGATAGTACATCAGTGGACTGTCACAACATGCTAAAGAGTTGGAAAGTTAAAATGTGATAAACAATCTCACTACGGATATGCCAGTAGGTTTTTGCACATTTAGTAGACTGTGACGAGATATAAACCTAAAAATTCAAACTTGCTTAATTCGTGGGGAACCACTTCTTGGATATATGGGTAACCCCCGAAATCTTGTTTGAAAGGTCCCTCTTTCTGAGACACTAGGTCTTTATGCTCAGTGATATCTGGGGTATTATTCCGGGACTTCTGCTGAAGGGAAATTCTGACCTAGTCCCCGAATAATACTTTCTGCAATGCTTTGAAATATAAGCTCGCCCTCAGCAAGTTGATGAAACAATAAAATTGATAGTCACTGCTGTTGAAACAAAAGATCCTCTAAAGGGGATACACCGAAAAGTCGAAGCCGTCATCTCTCTGCGTATACGGAAGTATCGACCTGAGCTCTCACGGCCCTCGCAATTTAACCCCTTACAGATATCATCTAGGTATACTCACCTGTAAGACTGAATATTGGGATCTGGATATGGGAGTATATTCAAGTAGTGGGACACTCGGATAAGTTCAAGTGCTTAAGACATTAATATCGTATCTCGGATTAGTTGAAATTTGTGTGAAAATTTAAGTGGACAAATATACTGACAATCTAGGTGAATTGTTTAGAACTTAAAATGTAATAAAGCTTAACGGTGTTGGTGACTTGTCTCAAAAACTGATATGATCCTCTTACACGAACTCACAAAAACAGTGTCTATAAATATTTCTTTACTGCATTTTATTTCTTTTATTACAAAATTCAAAAAGATTTTTAGTGTGTTTAGCATAAACTTTTGAAAATACAAAAAGATTTTCGACAACTGGTGTTAGAAAGCTGATTTTCAAAATTCCAGGTGCTAGACATGATGACAATGTGGTGAGGGGGAGTTTATAATTTTAATCCAAAATGTTTAAAACTTATCTTTTCAAGTGGTTCATCATGTGTGTATTGAGAGAAAGTTTGTACTAGTGCATGACTCAATATTTGAAATGCATAAATATGTAAAACTTATGTTGAGGTAGAGATCGTGCAGGAAGCTAGCTGAGCCAGGTTGATCAATCCTGAGAAGCTTATGAGTTAGAGAGCCAGGTTACGATACCTGAAGTCTCTGAAGTCAAAGTTTGAGCCAGGACTAACGACCTTGAACTTGTGGAAGTCAGACAACGATCCTGAAGCAGATGATGCGGAAGAACTAAAGGAATGCCAGCACATTGTTAGAGGGAGTCTGTTGTTGCTGATAGAGAACAAGAAGCCCAGAGACTGATCAAGACTGAAGATGTGAAGACACGACACGGTCAGACTCGACACTGAAGACTCGTCAACATCTGAGGGGGAGTATGTTGGTGCATACATCTGTCGACTTCGTCTTGTATCGAGTCTTAGACTAGGATTGTTAGATCAGCGCACGTTGTACGAGAAAATGTCAAGTTTTATGTTGTGTTTAAGTTGATTTCGCTCCAACCTTCATATGAAGGTGATTCCGCCCGGAATCTAAAGTTCTGATTTTGCTTCAAGTGTCACTATGTCATTTCGGGCGGAATTAGAACACTATATATAGGTTATTCATGAGCGAAATCAAAAACAGTTCCTTGTATTCCATACCGAAGTGCTGCCGGTGTGAAATTTGACTGTACAAGCTGTTAGATTAATCAAAAGTGTGAATTAAGTGAATTGCTAGCTTTTTCTTCATCATTTACTTGTTTTCCGCACCTGTAACTGATCAAAACTCCTCTGATAGACTCGTTCGGGTCAGCAAATGATCCTACAGTTGTTAAATGGACCAAGGCTTCTAGAAGATGGGTATTAGAATGGGCTTTAGGGATATCGGCCTAGGGTTTTGGGGGAAACCCTCCCTATAAATAGGAAATAGAAATGAGGAGCATGGGTTGGTTCCATGGTTTTAGAAACTTGTACTAGACAAGAATCCTTGTATGCAAGTTTAAGCTTTTGAATCAACAAATCTTCAAACCTTCATCTTTATTGTTCTTGGTTTCTTAAAGATCATCAAGTTTGGATTCCGCCCATCCTTGTTGATCGTTTGAAATCATTGTTTGATCCGTATTTTCAGGACTTACAATTGGTATCAGAGCTGAAACTGAAATAAAAATGAATCAGTGGATAAGTCCGATTATGTAAATGAAACAGTAACAAATACAGAAGCTGAAACTGAAACAAAAACGGAACCAGTTAACACACCCGCAGAGGAGATGAAGTAAACTTCACCAAATTCTGATTCTATTGAAAATACTAAATGTCCTAGTTTGTGTGCAGAGTCAATAAGAACTGAAGAGAAGTCTAAAGAGGATGATGAGTCACATCAACGTGCTACTGATAATGTTATTTCTGATAAAAATGACCTTTATGCTTGGATTGTGTTTTTCCTTGGTTTGCTGAGACTTGGGGTGTTCCCACTAAGACTGATGAATCTGGTGCTATTATTCTAGATTATGCTTGTGATAAAAATGACTATGTTGAGAATGTTGCAAATGTTGAAGACGTTTTGACAGGAGAGCCTGATGCGTCGACTGAGGAACTTGAGACATCTGTTTCATGTAACTCAGAAATCAATTCTGATGATTCAGGAGATTGCACTTGTATGCCTGAAACATCGAATGATACGTCAGATGCTCCCTACAATGATGAAAAGCTTGACACTTTTGATTGTAATAATGAAGAGATTGTTGTTGAACAAGGATCTCCTGACGATCTTGGCGGCCAAACAGAGGATTCAGGAATCTCAGATAATGAGCTCAAATCTTCAAGTGGTTCCGATTGTGATGAACAATCAGAATCCAGCAGCATTGCGAAAGAAGACAGTCAAACTGTCTTAGATATAGAGTGCTCATCATCTGAATTACCGGAATCGTCTAATGTCAAGAGCTCAGAGGCTGATCTGACTGAAGAGAGACATCCATAGAGTCCAATTCTACAGAAACCCATGGAAACATGAAAACTATGGAGAAGGAATCCATGGAAATCAAT
The DNA here is from genome assembly GCF_002127325.2 of Helianthus annuus. Lineage (NCBI taxonomy): Eukaryota > Viridiplantae > Streptophyta > Magnoliopsida > Asterales > Asteraceae > Helianthus > Helianthus annuus. The sequence continues at coordinate 21,122,887 of NC_035435.2, read as the reverse complement.
TCCACAGTCGAATCAGATGATGAAACTGTAGAAGAAATTATTGTGGAAACCTTCTCTGCAGAATCTCCTGAAAACATGGTCTCTAAAGAAAAGGAATCTGTGAAAGTCACTTCCACAGACAGTTCATCTGACCTTAACAAAACAGAATCAACTGAATTAGTTTCCCCTAAAAGAAAGCGGTCACGTAGAAACAGAAGGCCAAAGAGAAAGAATGTTAAAAGGGAAAACCCAAATCTCAAGCAAACAGAACCCAAACTCAAGGGTAAGGTAGCGGATACTTACTCTTGTGTTGACAGCTGTGAGCCGGGTTCATCCAAGATCAAGCATCCTCGAAAGCACTCAGCGTTAAATGAAAGGAAAAGACGTGATCAGTTCTCGAGAATAACATAAGCTGAACTAGATGTTTTTTTTCTCAAAAAGCAGACTTGTTTTAATTATGGAGTTCCGGGACACATTGCAAGAAATTAAGTTCATCGTCCCTACTACTCTAGGAACATGTATCATCAGAAGGCCATGCATTCTCACTTTACCAAAAATGGTCCTCCCAAAGCAAGGTATTCTGACAGAGACTGGAATCTTGCTAAACAGGAAAACCAAAAATTTTCAAACTCAAACAGGTCTCAAGGGAAAACGAAAGTTTTTCCATCAAATGAAAGTGTCTCGGACACCAAAAATTGGAAACCTAAAATTCCTGTTGGATCCTAGTCTCCGTGTTTGCAACCATAAACTTCTACCGCGTCACCAAAAACCACAAGCAATGATAAAAATCATATGATCTTTCGTGAAGTTACCTACATAGATAGCGATGGTAAACTCAGGTCCACTATGGCCTGGGTTCCTGTCTCTAACTGATTTCGTTAAATGTGTAGGAACGATTATGGAGGGTTATCTTTAGACTCTGGTTTATTGATAGTGGTTGTTCTAGACACATGACGGGAGACATATCCCAGTTGAATGACATCAAGATATTCGACGGAGGATTTGTCAACTTCGCTGGAGGAGAATCAGGAAGAATCACCATGAAAGGCACAGTAAAAATGGCGTCCTCACCTTTTTAGATGTTAACTATGTTCCTGAGCTTAAGCACAGTCTGCTGAGTGTATCACAGATGTGTGATAAAGAAATGGAAGTTCTCTTCACCAAGAGTGGCTGTGTTATTTTGAAACCAGGAATTATCATACCTGAAGACTGGTTTCTGATTGAAGCTAAACAAAGAGGAAATGCCTACGTGATTGACATAAACAAAGCACCTACTGATCAAGTTACTTGTTTGTTTTCAAAAATTGCTGAACATGATGCTATGCTGTGGCATAGTTGATTGGGTCACCTGAACACGAAGAATTTGAATCGGTTAGCAAAAGGAGGTCTCGTCAGAAACTTCCCAATCAAGGATTTCATGCAAATAGAGAAATGCGAAGCATGTGCTCGAGGAAAGAAGCATCGACGGCCCCATAAGTCCAAACCCGTTCAGACCACATCAAAGGTTTTGGAACTGCTACATATGGATTTATTTGGTCCAGTCAATGTACTCAGTATCAGAGGAAAGGCTTACTGTCTGGTCATCATAGATGATTTTTCTCGTTTCACTTGGGTATTCTTCTTGGAGTAGAAAAGTGAGACTACTGGTTTAATCAAAAAATTTGTTATACTCATGGAGAATCAGTCAAATGAACGTGTAAAGATTATCCGCTGTGACAATGGGACAGAATTCAAGAGTGCCGAGCTGAATGAATTTTGTGCCCTCAAAGGAATCGACCGTCAATACAGTACAGCAAGATCACCTCAACAGAATGGGGTTGCAGAAAGACGCAATTGTACTCTTATCGAAGCTGCACGCACAATGCTGATAGATTCGAGTCTTCCACTAATATTCTGGGCAGAAGCAGTGAACACAGATTGCTACGTTCAAAATCATGCCTTGATCAACAAATGTCACATGAAAACTCCTTATGAAATAGTTGAAGGTCAAAACCCTGGGTGCAATATTTTCGCACTTTCGGCTGTCCGTGTGTACTTCTTCTCATGGATTCCAGAGGAAAATTTGAAGCTCGAGGAGATCCATGCTATTTCATTGGATATGCTAAAAATACTTCTTATCGTGTGTACAACAAGGTCAAGAAGCAGATTGTGGAAGCATATCATGTGGATTGGCTGGAAGAAAATCCGAAAGATGCTCGTATTGGACCTGTGAATCCATCAGGATTTGACAAGGAAACAACAGCGCAACATCACTCCTCCACTGCACAGGAGCCGATTCCTGAACCTTCAGCAGCTACCCCTAATGGTGAAGTTAGCAACACTAAAGTCCCTGCAACAGCAATTCCACAGCGTGTTCAGAAAAGTCACCCAATCACGAATGTCATTGGCCCAGTATCTGCTGGTGTTCAGACCCGTAGCAAATCTGGAGACATCAACTCGTGCTTATACTCTTGCTTCATATCACAGATTGAGCCTAAAAACATTAATGTTGCTTTGCAGGAACCTAGATGGGTTGATGCAATGCATGAAGAACTCAATCAGTTCGAACGGCTTGGAGTATGGAAGCTTGAAAAGCTGCCTCAAGGAAAACGAGCTATTGGCACACGATGGGTATTTCATAACAAGCAAGATGATTCTGGAGTGATCGTACGGAATAAGGCCAGATTAGTAGTCCAAGGTTTCAGTCAGGTTGAAGGTTTAGATTATGATGAAGTATATGCCCTAGTTGCACGTCTGGAAGCCATCCGTATTTTCCTGGCATATGCATCCTTTATGGGCTTTAAAGTATATCAAATAGATGTAAAGACGACATTTCTTTATGGGAAGGTCAAGGAGGAGATCTATGTTGCTCAACCGCCAGGCTTCGTTGATCAAGAGACAGAAGGTTATGCCTACAAGCTGGACAAGGCTCTGTACGGTTTGCACCAAGCACCCCGTGCATGGTACGCTACCCTAACAGAACATTTGCTCACTCATGGGTACACTTGAGGGACGATCGATCAGACGTTGTTCATCAAACATGTTGACAAGGACGTCATCCTAGTTCAAATATACGTTGACGACATCATCTTCGGATCGACAAATGATGCACTTTGCAAGGAGTTTGAAGAGGTCATGTAGAGGAAGTTCGAGATGAGTTCCTTAGGAGAGATGACAATGTTTTTGGGCCCGCAAGTTCGTCAGAATAATCAAGGAATCTTGATTCATCAAATATACAGACTCAAAGCCAATAGACTCCCCAATCGCAAAACAGCCGTTGTTGACTGAGGATCCAGAGGGAAGTCCTATTAATCAGACATTGTATCGATCCATGATCGGTTCACTGATGTATCTGACTGCAAGTTGGCCAGACATTATGTACGTCGTTTGTTAGTGTGCTCGTTATCAGGCTAACCCTAAACTCTCTCATCTAACTGCCATTAAAAGGATTTTTAGATATTTGAAGGGAGCTCCTAAACTCGGACTCTGGTATCCCAGAGATTCGAACTTTGATCTGTTTGCCTTTACAGATAGCAACTTTGGAGGAAAAGACAGGGATAGGAAGTCCACATCAGCTGGATGCCAGTTCTTGGGAGATAGACTCATCTCTTGGCAGTGTAAGAAGTAGAAAACAATCTCTCTCCATAGCGGAAGCTGAGTATGTTGCAGCATCTGCCTGCTGTTCCAAGGTTCTCTGGATGCAACATCAACTAGAGGATTACAGTTTGACTTATCTTGATACAACCATTTATTGTGATAATGATGCCGCTATCCAGATCACTAAAAACCCTGTTTTTCACTCCAAAACCAAGCACATTGACATCAAAATTCATTTTATACGAGATTGCTTTGACAGAGGTTTTATTAAACTTGAACAGATCCATATTGATGCTAACACAGCGGATCTTTTTACAAAACCTGTCAGCATCTCTAGGTTCTATGTGCTTGTAGACCTCTTGAAAATGATACGTGATATGTGTAAAATGAAACATATAAATTACATCAAATGAGGCATAAAACAAACCCTTTTTAAGTACTAATGTTGGAAAAAGAGTGTTTTTGTCTTCCTTTTGTATTTTCAGGATGAAATGAGCTCAAATACACAAAAGAAGCAAAAAGACAGCTAATTCTAGCATAAATACAAGAAAAGGAACAAAAGTAGATTGCCCGAACCCTCAACGGCATCCTCCCAAGTAAACAAGAGAAAACAGAAGACTGAACACACCCCGTGCTCAGCCAGCACGGGGCCGTGCCCAAGAAGCAGCAGAAAAGACAAACCTGTAGAAGCTTCTATTGCCCACCACGGGGCCGTGTCCAGTGAGCACGGGGGCGTGGCGAAAGTACAGCAGGCACATTAATTGTAATTGCGAATTACAATTAATGAAGAGAGAGAGTGTCAGACGGGCACGGGGGCGTGTCCAGCGGACACGGGGCCGTGCCCAGCATTCTGTTCAGCCTATAAATAGGAGTGCTTGGTTTCATTCCAACTCATCCCTTGGCACACCACCTCTCTCACACTTCATCCACCACCCACCACCACCATAACACCATCATCCACCACCATCATCCATTGTCCATCGTAGAGTGTGTGAGTCGTCTCGGGATCCAAGATTGATAGTAAGAGTTCTTGACAATCAAGGCCATGTTTGCCTAAGTCTCTTACATCACCTGGTGAAGACAAGTGTTTAGTATAATACTTTTTATTTTTAATCTTTTGCACTTTTTATTTGGTTTTGTATTAATGACTTTAATAACTAGTTACTTATGTTGAAGGTGATCTTTCCTTATCGTTTGTCCATGGTGTCTTGGCATTATTTTACTGTCTATATAAAATAAAAGATTTTCACCATTCATATCTCCACGGTCTATATGGAGGTATGTTGGCTACCTGGTCGGGGGTTAAGGGAACGGTTTGGTAAGGGTCTTGCCCTTGTTCAGCGTTTAGAGGTCCTGCAAGGGACCTAGGTCAAATTTAGTAGGATCTCCTTCAATGCCCATAGGTATTGGATGGCGGGGATTCAAACTCTTTGACCCCCTCATAAGTTAACTACTATTAATACTATAACCCGGCTATTTAGGACTGTATCCCTGCTGACTCAGACTACTTAGCCGAGGGTAACGTCACCGCCAAAAGCGGGACCTACCATAATTTTCATTAATAACTTAATTCATTATCTTCCAATAATCCAACCCTTTAGGATTGTATCCTTGCTGACTCAAACTACTGGGTTGAGGGTAACGTCGCCTTCAAAAGAGGGGCCTACTACAATAACTAAGATAATCTCTTAAACATGTGCAAAAGTGCGAAAATAATCAAAGGTTATACTAATACACGAGTCGGATCCAAGTGATTCATCTTGTCTATCTGTTTTTATTTTTATTTTTCAGCATTTAGTTAGTTTTTATTTTTCTAGTTTAAAACCTTTTTCTAACTTTTTGATTTGATTAGACGTTGAGGATAAATCGGTACTAAAAGCTCTTGTGTCCTTGGACGACCTCGGTATCTTACCAACACTATACTACGTTCACGATGGGTGCACTTGCCCATATGTGTGTCTAGTGTTAGTAAATATCGTGTTTTATAAATTTAAAACTTGGCTAAAAAGTGTAAAAGGGCTTAAAATATACATAAAAAATATATAACACCTCGCACACATCAAGTTTTTGGCGCCGTTGCCGGGGACACAAGGATTTTAAGAAAGCTTAAAATCGACGGCCTAATCAGTTTTTCAAAACCTTTTCAAAACGCGCGCACATTTTTCTGCATTTTAGTTTAGTTTGCATTTACAGTAGCCTGAACATGGGGCCGTGCTCACTGAACACGCCCCCATGCTGCATATTTTTAGTTAGATACCTAGATACAGAGTCTGAACACGGGGCCGTGCTCACTGAACACGCCCCCGTGCTCAACGTGACCAGTAACTTTAATTAAAACGCCCAGATACAGACCCTGACCATGGGGCCGTGTTCACTGAACACGGGGCCGTGTCCAGCTTCTGTTTCCGTCTTTGTTTTTGTTTTCTAGTCCCGAGACTCAGTTGTGGTCTGTTGAGTGATTCTTATGGATCAATACTCAGGAGGCTACAACTACACCTATGATGAGGATGATTATAGGGGTAATTATTGCACTAATTGTCGTAACACACGCTCGGTTCAATATAGTAACTCATATCAACCATCCAATTCATACAACCATTATGAGGAGCCCAGGTACGAGACATCAACTTCATACACATCCTATGAAGACCAAAGGTATGAACCTCCTCCCTCATACTCATATTTTGATGAACCAAGGTATGAGCCTTCATACTCATACTTTGAAGACTCAAGATATGAGCCACCACCTTCATACTCTTATTATGAGGAACCATGGCGTGAACAACCCACCTCATAGGAGTACTATGAAGAACAAAGTTTCGACCCTTATCCATCATATACTCACAATGAAGAACAGTGGTGTGAACCATCTACTTCATATGAGTACTATGAGGAACCAAGGATCGAACAACCGGATTCAAGCTTTCAGGATCCAAATTCTTTTTCTCTCACCGAAGTAACCAATAGGATATTAGAACACATTAAAACTATCGAACGTTACATGAAAGAATCTCGCGCAAGGGAAGAGGAGTCCCGCGCAAGAGAAGAATTAAATTGTAATAATAACGTAGAGATAGTTGAAAATGTAAAAATGGAAGAACAAGAAAGTGAAAAACCGACACATGAGTTAAACAACGAAAAAGGTGAGTCCGATAATGTTAAATTACAAGAAGAGTCTAATTTTGAAGAAATTAATCTCTTGTCACCTACTTTCGAAAATCATTGTTTAGTAACCCCTCATGCCAAGTTTTTAAAAGAGTTAAACACTAGTGCTAAAATCAAAGAAATAGTAAGTGTTAAGTTAACTAATGATCAAACCTCGCTAAGAAAAGAAGATCCTTTTGAAATTAACATTACACCGGTTCCATGTTTCTTTCAAAATTCATTTATTAGTAATATCACCATTGATAAAGATCTTTGTGTTAACATAATGCCTAACTACATTTTTGAAAAATTAAGTATTAGTGACTTTACTCCACTTCAAATACCCATTTTTCTATCCGATCGAAAAGTGATAAAATCAATCGGTGTAGTTGAAGATGTTTTGGTTCAAACAAATCAAATGGTAATCCCAACTGACTTTGTCATCCTCGATGACGCTCCTTTAATCTTGGGAAAACCTTTTGCACAAACTCATAAAGCTTTGAAAAACCGGAAATTCAACAATCTACCTCTTCAGTTAGGGGCATTCAAAAGGAGCATAGATCTTGAGCGTTCAATGAAATATCCTTTTGGTAATAATGACCCCCTAATTGAAGATGAAGCTGAACCACCCGATACAACTAGAGAAGAAGACCACTTTGTTGAAGAAGAAATCGCCATAGAACAAACCTTTAAGGTTCTTGATCTAGATGAGCCACAAAATAAGGTGTCCTCTAAAGACCCACCCATTGAGCTCAAAGAACTTCCTAAAGGTTTGGAATATGCTTTTCTAGACAAAGATGGTAGTTTACCTGTAATTATTTCTTCTAAATTAAGTAACATAGAAAAAGAGAAATTAGTTAATCTTCTTAAAAAACACAAAAACGCGATCGCTTGGAAGCTTGTGGATATTAAAGGAATAAGTCCTTCCATGTGCACGCACAAAATTTTAATGAATGATGACTACAAAACAGTAATTCAACCACAACGAAGAGTGAATCCCAATGTACAAGAAGTGGTTAAAAATGAAGTCATCAAGCTACTTGACGCCGGACTAATCTACCCTATCTCCGATAGTCCGTGGGTAAGTCCCGTCCAAGTAGTCCCAAAGAAAGGAGGTATGATGGTAATAACTAATGAGAAAAATGAATTAATACCAACAAGAACCGTCACAGGATGGAGAGTTTGTATAGACTATAGACGATTAAATGAAGCAACAAGGAAAGACCACTCTCCTTTACCCTTCATTGATCAAATGTTAGAACGACTATCCGGTCATAAATTTTATTGTTTCTTAGATGGTTTTTCAGGTTACTTTCAAATACCGATAGCACCAGAAGACCAAGAGAAAACAACTTTCACGTGCCCCTACGGAACTTTCGCATATCGACGCATGCCATTCGATCTATGTAATGCACCTGCAACATTCCAACGTTGTATGGTAGCCATTTTCCATGATATGATAGAAAAGACAATGGAAGTCTTCATGGACGACTTTTCTATCTTTGGAGACTCATATGACCAATGCCTCGATAATCTTGAACGAATGCTATCCCGATGTGAGGAAACTAACCTCGCCCTTAACTGGGAAAAATGCCATTTCATGGTAACAGAGGGAATAGTACTCGGTCACAAAATCTCAAGCGAAGGAATGGAAGTCGATCGAGCAAAATTAGAAACTATTTCTCGATTACCTCCACCATCCTCCGTAAGAGCAATCAGAAGTTTCTTAGGGCATGCCGGATTTTATAGAAGATTTATCAAGGACTTTTCAAAAATTTCAAGACCTCTAACAAAATTACTTGAAAAAGATGCACCTTTCATCTTTGACAAGGAATGCAATCAAGCATTTCTAACCCTCAAGGAAATGCTAGTCAATGCACCTATCATGGTAGCGCCCGATTGGAAATTTCCTTTCGAAATCATGTGCGATGCAAGTGACTTTGCCGTTGGAGCAGTCTTGGGACAAAGAAAAGAAAAGCACTTCCACCCAATTTATTATGCTAGTAAAACGCTTAATGATGCACAAGAAAATTATACAACTACAGAAAAAGAATTACTAGCAGTGGTGTTTGCTTTTGATAAATTCCGTTCTTATCTTGTTCTTTCTAAAACTGTAGTCTATACAGACCATGCAGCTATCAGGTACCTGTTCAAGAAACAAGACGCAAAACCCCGTTTGATCAGATGGATTCTACTCCTCCAAGAATTCGACATCGAAATCAAGGACAAAAGAGGAGCAGAAAACACTGCTGCAGATCATCTCTCACGCCTAGAAGACCCAGCTTTGGAAGCGACCAGGGACGAGCAAATCAACGAAAAATTTCCCACAGAGTCCTTGGAGATGATGGAGAGTAGACAAGAACCATGGTATGCCGACTACGCTAATTATCTAGCTAGCGGTATAGTCACCAAAGGATGGCCGCATCACCAAAGAAAGAAATTCTTTGCTGATGTAAAGCATTACTTTTGGGAAGACCCTTATCTTTTCAAAATGTGTGCCGACCAGCTCATCTGAAGGTGTGTCCATGGTAATGAAGCACGAAGAATTCTCCGTCACTGTCATGAAGGTCCATACGGAGGACATCATGGTGCCGCGAGTACCGCACGAAAGGTATTTGATTCAGGATGTTAATGGCCAACCATTTACAAGGATGCACAAAACCTTGTAAAGACATGTGATGCTTGCCAAAGATCAGGTAATATTTCTTCCAAAAACGAAATGCCTCAAAATGGCATTCTCGCTTGTGAAATCTTTGATGTGTGGGGACTCGATTTCATGGGACCTTTCCCACCATCAAAAGGAAACAAATATATACTTGTGGCAGTCGATTATTTGTCTAAATGGGCGGAGGCCGAAGCTCTTCCAACAAATGATGGAAGAGTAGTGGTAAAATTTCTGAAAAAATTATTTTCTTGTTTCGGAACACCAAAAGCTTTGATAAGTGATAGAGGTACTCATTTTTGCAATTATCAACTCGAGAAAATATTAACAAGGTATGGGGTCTATCACCGGGTCTCAACAGCGTATCACCCTCAAACAAATGGGCAAGCCGAAGTGACTAATCGAGGTTTAAAACGAATACTTGAAAAAACCGTAGGACTAAATAAAAAGGATTGGGCTGACAAGTTAGACGATGCTTTATGGGCCTTTCGAACTGCTTATAAAACCACTATAGGCACAACCCCATATAAGCTCGTCTATGGAAAAAGTTGCCACTTGCAGGTAGAAATAGCTCACAGAGCCTACTGGGCAATAAAAAATGTAAACTTAGACTTAGAAACTGCAGGTAAAAATCAATTTTGTCAAATGAATGAATTAGACGAATTAAGGAACTATACATATTCTAACTCCGAAATTTATAAAGAAAGAATGAAAAATTTGCATGATAAATATATTAAATCTAATGAATTTCGGGTAGGGGATCAAGTTCTATTGTTTAATTCACGACTTTGATTATTTCCTGGAAAACAAAAATCTAGGTGGTCAGGACCTTTTTCCGTCACCCATGTTTTTCCTCACGGTGCAGTAGAAATTAAAGCTCGAAATGGGATACCATTTAAAGTCAATGGCCAACGGCTAAAACTCTACCGAGGATCCATTGAGGATGAGGAAAAGGAGATCTCGCTTCAAACGGTTAACGAATAAAATCAACATCATACCCGACATGTTACGAACAGGCAAGTGTACGTCAAAAACCGGTAAGTCTTCTAACCATTTTCGGAAAAAGGGGCATGCACACGAGCACAAAAAAAAAAAACAAGAAAAAAAACATTTTGCTCGGCACGAGGCCGTGTCCGCTGGACACGGGGCCGTGTGGAGGCAACTGTCGGGATAAAACCCTCTTTTCATAATAGTTACCTCATTCTACACGCCCCGTTTTGCCGAAAACGCTCTGGTTCCAGGCGATTTTCCGCAGATTTTCGACGTCACTCCCACGTTTAACAACATCAAGGTATGATTCTATCCTCTTTAGTAATTAGATTAGTTACTTGCATGTAGTTAGAACATAAAAAAGTTGGGGAAAAATCTAGGGTTCTTCATGTTCATCCAGATCGAACTTCAAATTTTTGATGCAATCTGTTAGTAGTAGTTTAGATTAGTGTAGTAGGAAGTAAATAAACATGTATTGTTGATAGATTCGTCCGATTTCCTACTAAAACCTCAAACCCTTGTTTTTGAACCGAAAAAGATGAAATTGGAAGGGTAAACGGTTTGTTTTGGGAAAAACGACACCTAGGGTTTCATTTTCGGGGGAAACCGCAACTACTTGGCTAAAAATTTTCAGGTTTTCGGAACCGGGACGAAAAATGAAGTTTTTGGGTTACAGACGCCTGGACACGGGGCCGTGCCCGCTGAACACGGGGCCGTGTCCAGCCCACTGTTTGCAGTTTCTTTAAAAATTTCTTTGTTTCGTACTAACTTTTGGTGTATTCTTTCAGATGTCAAAGTTCACAAGGTTCAATGCAAGCGAACTCGATGCTAGGGCGAGATATGAAATACTTCAAACAAGACCCGAGGAATACCCTAGGCGAGCATGTACGGACCTGTTAACCATGGTGAACCAGCTAGACCGATTCAACAACATCGTGACAGGACCACTAGCAGTTGCATTGAACACTCGGCTTCGGTCGGTGCATCAATGCACCATGGAGTTTTACAGTACTTTCGCTTTCACTTCGAGGTGTGACCCGTTTGACAATGAAGGGGTCGCATTTCGGTGTGGCGGGACAAGGTACTCGATCTCCATGGCACAGTTTGGAGCTATAATAGGACTGTACGGTGAAGAAGAATCGGGAAATGAGGAAAACACCGGGGGATTACGAGACTTGGATGAAAATGAACGTCAAGCCGCATGGGCCCAAATCGGTGAAGGAATCTACAATCCTAGTAGCACCAAGAGTACCAAACTGAGGAATCCGCTATACCGCTACGTTCACAGGCTCCTCACCTACTCGCTAAACCAGCGTCACGACAGTAGTGGCGTTGTAGGGTTGAAAGATTTGGTTGTCCTTCACTGCATCCACAACCGGAAGCCTCTCGATGTTCCATATCTCCTGTTACGAAACATGCATCTCAATCGCCTTGCTCGCGCTCCAACACCTATCTTCTTTGGGGGATGGGTGTACCGTCTTTTCAAGCATTTCACGAACATTCCAAGGTCCTTTGAAAGAAGTCCATGGTCGGGACGGGTTGACTACCACATTTTCCGAGCCATGAACTTACTTTATGAGGCGGAAGACGGAACGGTGAGTTTCCAAAGAGCACAAGGCTATGCATGGAACCCACAGGAGGCCCTAATTCTTCATGCACCACCTCCCCAATACCAGTACCAACCCCATGGCGATCCGGGTCAATCCTCCTCACAAGGAGGCGGTTTTCCTAACTTTCAAAGCTTACATGATCTTTTGCAGGAAAACCTTATGTGTACCAGGAACACCTACAATCTCGCCAACAACACATACCACCGGGTCGGAGCTATTGAGCGCAACATCAACGATATACAAGATGATATCGGTAGCATCCGGGAGTATATGGCGGGACATGGGGGTGGAGGTGATGATAGCGATGAAGACATGGAGTAGGAGGTTTGAAGGAACAAGGAGCGGGTTGATGGTGAGCCCACAGGTTTAAGTACCCTTTTCTATCGAACAATTTATGGCCTGCGTGCCAAATGTTGAACAATTTACTTTCCTTGACTACTTTTTATTTCCGTTTTATTTTTCTTTTACTTTGTGCTTGGAGACAATTAACTATGGTAATGTAGGATGTTTATGTTGCTTGGTGTGGTATTGAGTGATGAAACAGGTACAAACCAAGGGTTGGAGTGCTAAACCGTAGCACTTACAGGCTCAAAATGAAGAAACCGGGAGAAGAAACCTGTTTTTCAGGCTTACAGACTGTCCACACGGGGACGTGTCCAGCCGACACGCCCCCGTGTTCACCTCCCAGACCTGCTGTTTGGTTACTGACCTGCAAATATTTGCCCGACACGGGGCCGTGTCTAACCAACACGCCTCCATGTTCACCTTCTGTAAGTTTTCGATACTGGCAGTTCACCACGGGGTCGTGTCCAGTGGACACGGGGCCGTGTCCAGACTGCCAGTAACATAAATCTTTGCTTTTTAACACCACATTACACATCCAATCAACCTAAAAATTTATTTTTGGGACACATTGAGGACAATGTGTAATTTAAGTGTGGGGGGGGGGGGAAGCTAACACCTCGAAATTTTGCAAGTCCTAACAACAAGCCTTACACAAACTCTATTGGAACCGCTAAACACCCCAAATTTTTTTTTCAAAATTTTTCATTTTTTTACTTGTCTAAAGTTTAAGTTAGGAATCCTAAGATTAATAAGGTTATATTTTTACAAATTTTATAACCGAGAGCGTCGTGATAACAAGAACCAACATAAGAAAATTATGAAATGGCATAACAAGTCTAGTTAAAAATTTGATTATATATACTTGATCACATTAAAAACCCATTCCCACAAAAGTGAGTTTTGAGCCTTTATTGAGCATAAAAATTTACATCCTTAGACTAAATGCTCATTTTTCGTTTCTTGTGTGAATAGCCGCTTGGTTCTTACAACTCTAGAACTTGCCACGACGATTCATTCCCGGTCCTTACCAACTTAAACCCAGGTAAGTAAATGATGGAGGCATTAGGACTAACCATTTTTCTTTCCACACCATTATTTTTCATTTTTTACCACCTACCCAAAATCCCCCTAGTTAACCCCTTTGAACCTAAACCTTTCATTTCTTTACCCTTTTCACCCACCAAAAACCCTTTTTATTTTCACCCTTTATTTTAGTAACAAGCTCGGTTTTTCGTAAGCTCGTTTTTTTCGTGTGACAAAAAAAAAGCTATGCAAACAAAAGCTTGTTTGGAAAAATACTTCAAAGAAAAAGTCACTAACAACAAAGTGTTTTACGAAAACCGACGCTTTTTACGCTTTTCGCCCTTTTACTAACCACTAACCCAACCACCCACCTTTAGCCCAAGCCTAACCCTTCACCCAAAAAGTCCTCTTGATATTTACAAAGGTATAAAGTTAAAAAGGAGGAGGATTGATTGCTTGGCAAGCTTATGGTAGGAATAAGTTCTGTGCCGCTCTTGAGTGATTCACTAAAAAAATACACCTTCGGCCGAGTGTTGAGTGATTTCTCCCGTGAGGTATGTGAACTTGTATATAAATGAAATTTTAAAAAGGCATGTTATGCCCAAATAAGTAATTTATCTTATGAAACGTTCTAAATAAATCATAACGAATAAGATTGTAAATAAATAAAAATAAAACCCAAAAGATCTTGGATTCCCGACACTCTATGACAAGCCTAAAACCTTCTCTTCTACCCATTCCATTTGGGAGTGTAAGCCACATTTAAAGAGTTTTGCTTGAGGACAAGCAAAAGTTCAAGTGTGGGGGTATTTGATATGTGTAAAATGCAACATATAAATTACATCAAATGAGGCATAAAACAAACCCTTTTTAAGTACTAATGTTGGAAAAAGAGTGTTTTTGTCTTCCTTTTGTATTTTCAGGATGAAATGAGCTCAAATACACAAAAGAAGCAAAAAGACAGCTAATTCTAGCATAAATACAAGAAAAGGAACAAAAGTAGATTGCCCGAACCCTCAACGGCATCCTCCCAAGTAAAGAAGAGAAAACAGAAGACTGAACACGCCCCGTGCTCAGCCAGCACGGGGCCGTGCCCAAGAAGCAGCAGAAAAGACAAACCTGTAGAAGCTTCTATTGCCCACCACGGGGCCGTGTCCAGTGAGCACGGGGGCGTGGCGAAAGTACAGCAGGCGCATTAATTGTAATTGCGAATTACAATTAATGAAGAGAGAGAGAGAGTGTCAGACGGGCACGGGGGCGTGTCCAGCGGACACGGGGCCGTGCCCAGCCTTCTGTTCAGCCTATAAATAGGAGTGCTTGGATTCATTCCAACTCATCCCTTGGCACACCACCTCTCTCACACTTCATCCACCACCCACCACCACCATAACACCATCATCCACCACCATCATCCATTGTCCATCGTAGAGTGTGTGAGTCGTCTCGGGATCCAAGATTGATAGTAAGAGTTCTTGACAATCAAGGCCATGTTTGCCTAAGTCTCTTACATCACTTGGTGAAGACAAGTGTTTAGTATAATACTTTTTATTTTTAATCTTTTGCACTTTTTATTTGGTTTTGTATTAATGACTTTAATAACTAGTTACTTATGTTGAAGGTGATCTTTCCTTATCGTTTGTCCGTGGTGTCTTGGCATTATTTTACTGTCTATATAAAATAAAAGATTTTCACCATTCATATCTCCACAGTCTATATGGAGGTATGTTGGCTACCTGGTCGGGGGTTAAGGGAACGGTTTGGTAAGGGTCTTGCCCTTGTTCAGCGTTTAGAGGTCCTGCAAGGGACCTGGGTCAAATTTAGTAGGATCTGCTTCAATGCCCATAGGTATTGGATGGCGGGGATCCAAACTCTTTGACCCCCTCATAAGTTAACTACTATTAATACTATAACCCGGCTATTTAGGACTGTATCCTTGCTGACTCAGACTACTTAGCCGAGGGTAACGTCACCGCCAAAAGCGGGGCCTACCATAATTTGCATTAATAACTTAATTCATTATCTTCCAATAATCCAACCCTTTAGGATTGTATCCTTGCTGACTCAAACTACTGGGTTGAGGGTAACATCGCCTTCAAAAGAGGGGCCTACTACAATAACTAAGATAATCTCTTAAACATGTGCAAAAGTGCGAAAATAATCAAAGGTTATACTAATACACAAGTCGGATCCAAGTGATTCATCTTGTCTATCTGTTTTTATTTTTATTTTTCAGCATTTAGTTAGTTTTTATTTTTCTAGTTTAAAACCTTTTTCTAACTTTTTGATTTGATTAGACGTTGAGGATAAACCGATACTAAAAACTCTTGTGTCCTTGGACGACCTCGGTATCTTACCAACACTATACTACGTTCACGATGGGTGCACTTGCCCATATGTGTGTCTAGTGTTAGTAAATATCGTGTTTTATAAATTTAAAACTTGGCTAAAAAGTGTAAAAGGGCTTAAAATATACATAAAAAATATATAACACCTCGCACACATCAATACGCTTCACTGACTGAGCATTAAAAAAAAAACCTTTAATGTATATAATAAATAAAGGGGTTTTATGAATAACGGTATCTCATCCGGTAAATTTAGGCATAAAGTATTCTACTTTTGCACAAATTTAGGGGGAGAAAAGTTGCTGGGAAATGAAATGAATTTTCGTGCTAAAGAACTTGATTAACACATGTAAGGTTTCAATGCTGAATAGGCCAGGATCCACTGCGATGTGTTGATAGGTCTGCCGCTCGAAAAGCAAAAAGAAGCAAAGTGATATAAACATAATGGACTGTACATCTCGTTTGTAACAGATCAACGGTGTATAATTTTATGGTCTTAAATCCTGCGTTGATAGATAGCCAACATCTGAGGTTTCGGGTCTTTATACTGATAAGTCATCCGGGATATCAGGGTTGTCCCTCTGTTGCATCCAGACTATATGCAGACCTGGGCACAGTCAGGATATCTTGCAAAAGAGCCACAAAAAGGGCCAAAACCTGAAAACGGAAGAAATCTCACTAAAAGAGAATTCCGTGTGCTATCAAAGCCAAATTCGTACCGTTAAAGGTATCTGTCTCGCCCTCGTCAGAACTTCCCAGGTCTCTCTGCTGTACGGAAGTACTGACCTGTTCACCAGGAAGTCTGGCGTTGAAAACTTAAGTATGATCTCAGTATACTCACCTGCTACGATGAACTGTTGTGCTTACCTTGATCGCGTGGGTATGCCTTGAAATAGGACACACAGATGTTTCAGTATAATTCTACCTAAAGTGTATCACGTAGCTAAAAAGTTGAAGTTCGAGCAGTGGATTTAAGAGGACAAGCATATTAACAATCGCATGGACCGGTCTAAGTAAACGAAGAGCTGAAAAGTGTTCCTTAATCAGTTCGAAAACGATTTGATCCCGTGGCAGTCTTCCCAAAAATCACCCTTGTGTTGGTGTTTCATACATATTATTATTTTATTATTATTAATATTATTTAGTGGCTCGGTTGGTAGATTCCTTGACTTTGAAGGGGGTAATTTGCAATCTTGAAAAGTTAATAAAATAATATTAAAACTGGATCTGGATGGCCCACCATCTCGAATGGGACCCATCAGGGTTTGACTAAGTCAAAACCTGAACAGGCCCACCATCTCGGACCAATCATCCGAGATGGGCCTGGCCCAACAACCCATTCGAAATCATTAAATAGTAAAAGGACAAGAATTCGAGACACAATCTCGAACGATCTTGGACTTCTTGTTAAGAATTCTCTCTCAAATATTTCATTTCGGACTCATTTCGGATTGAAGGTGTGTGATTCCAGACAACAAAACAACATCACAGATCATTTCGGACGATCTCAGACTGGGAGATTCCCATCTCGGATGATCTAGGATGAAATGACTATGTCATTCCGGATGAAGAGGTCCATCCGAGATGAACCCCCATCATTCTGGACCTTGACCTGTTTTGACCTAACCTTTGACTTGAACTTTTGACTTAAACCTTTTCTGACCTGGACCATTGAACTGTTTTTCTGGATTGCTGTTCGGACTGCTTTAATGATATGTTTACTTGTGTTTGAATTTTTGACGGGTTGATTTTATTAACTCATCAATAACTTAAAATACAAGTTAACATTTGTTTTAAGAAGTGATCTAACGTCGACAATTTTAGTGCAGAAAACGGCTGGTGCTATGATATAGGAAAAGAACCAACGACAATTGGAAGTAAATGAATTTCATAATCAAGTAGGCTAGTTGTCGGATCCTCCAGCAGATCAAATAGAGTTATTTGGATCTCTCATTCGAGGTCTGAAAAACTATCCCCTCACTCACGCTTTGCGAGGAGAACCAGTTATGTGCAACAGCTGCATCAACAATTTTTGGAACACCGCAAAAATCAACAGACAAGGTGCAGGTTCAATTGAAGCGACAGTGCAAAAGACAAAGATCATTATGACCGAGGCAATAATACGAGAAGTCTTAAGACTTGGAGATCAGCCGCATCATCCAACATCTTATGATCAAGCTATTGTTCTTGCTGCACTGCAAAGGATGAGCTATGAAGGAGGTTATCCAACTGTTTTGAAGAAACTATTTCCGCCGTATTGGAGGCTTTTGGTACACTTTTTCCTTCAATGCATTGCTGAAAACAAGGGTGGATTTGATCAGGTCAACAAGACGCAAACATCAGCTATTGTGGCGTTAGTGAATGGATGGGATTACAATTTTTCAGCTTTCATCTTTGATAATACGAAGAAAATGCTCGATGATCTGAAAAAGAAGATTTTCATGCTATATCCAAGGTTCATTCAAATGATTCTTGACGATCGATGCTCAACGTTGGTCAAGGGCCCAAACTTTATCAAGTTAAAGCCAATGGGGCCAAGAAGTTTTGAGAACGCATGTAGAAATAAAAGAGTTAAGCATCATAATTTTGAGGGAAGGATTGCTCTTGAGAAGCATGGGAGATTTGCAGATGCTGTGCAAGGAGCTCCTATTGCCCTAGCTCCTCCAGTTGCCCCTATTGCTCCAGTTCCACCACCGATTAACGCACAGATTGCAGAGGAGCACGACGTACAGCTTATGCAGCAAGTACAACAGGAGGCTGGCAATGAAAAAGAAGTTGAAGTTATTGATTTAGAACCCGAAACAGGCTCCGGTGAAGAAGAAACATATTCTGAGAGCGAAATTGAGATAGTAATGTCTGATAAGGAAGATGATGACGTTCGCAAGCCTGTGCCTATGACTTCTGAGAATCTAGCAGCGTTACTTCTAAGTTTACAGGGTGGTGATGGAAACCCTCCATCTGTCTCCACTGCTGATGTCTAAGAAACTGCTATCACTTCACAAGCTGAAATGGAAGTAGAAGCTACTACTAATGTTACTGAAGAATCAGCTCTAAAGAAACAAAGAACCGACTCCGCACCTGATGACATTCTTTCTGGCCCATCAACTGCCCCTGAGTCCACTCAAATCACTGATCCTCAGCCTGATCCATAAACAAAAGATGCATCAAAGAAAACAAACATAGAGGACCCTGATCTTTATGATTTCAACTTTGATTTTGAAGCCACCCCCTCACAGCCAGGCAGTTCTAGTGGTGGCGTTCGATTTGAAGCTGGAAGCTCAAGTGGGGGAGGTAATACTGAGCATGATGAAGTAGCTTTTCGTTATGCGGCCGAGAAATGTCAGATCTTTGAAAGCGAAAGTGATAGTGATGAAGATGAATACATTAAAAGATTGAAAATCCGTGTAGTCGTATTGGAACAGGATGCAGAGCTGAAGAATGCTCATATCGTTTCTCTCCAACAAGATGCTGACTTGAAAGAAGCCTAGATCTCATTACTACAATCACAACTCACCAACCGAGATCTCACCATAGATCAGCTGCAAGGTGATGTAGGGATGTTGATGTCCACTGTTTACGATCTAAAGGAGAAGCTAGAGAAGAAATTTGGGAATGAGTTTGTGGATAAAGACGATGAACAATTTTATGTTGGAAGAACAATACAAACTCCAGAACAAAGAGCAGCAGCACATGCAGCAGCTGAAGCAGAATGTGCAGCAGCTTTAGAAGCCTATCTTGCTGCCAAACCAAAGAAACAAAGCAGCAAGTCGAAGAAAAGACAAGAGCAGAAAGAGAAAGAAAAGCAAAGCAAAAAGCAATTGCTGGTGATGAAGAATCAGGATTTAAATCCTCTAGATGAGAACTTTCAATTAAAGGATCCCACACAAAGGCCAAACAGATTGGTGATGGAATTAGGATCTTCTCATTACGATGAAGTTGGAAACAAATCAGAAGTGGCGTGTTGGAGGTGTAGGATCGTTGTTGGACCCGACTGAGTCGATCAGAAGAGCTTTAAATCCGAGTCAAAGGCGGAATCAATGAAACGAATGCGGAAACAGCATGATACTCTCAAATCTGTCACTAATATTAATAATAACAATGTTTACAACCTGAACAGATTTTGGCAGCACTTCGTTACAAATCCAGAAGCGTCGTCCCAAATGAAATGACAAGTGCACTATATATAGGTGTGGGATTCCGCTCGAAACAACAAAGGAACAATTTCAAGCGGAATCAGAAGTTTCTGATTTCGCTTGAAATGTCCTCTTGCACCTTCAAGCGGAATCAACACTTTATCCACTAAACTCTGATTCTCGAACCTCGTGCACTGATTATCCTAACCTATCCTATTACATGATACAAGACGAAGTCAATAGACGTAATGCACTAACAGACTCCCCCTCGGATATTGATGAAGTCTTCAGTGTCTAATCTTCAGCATGACACATCTTCAGTCTTGATCATTCTGCCTTCTCTTTTAAGTTGTAACATTATAAGCATCCTTTAATCTTTATCTTCTCCTATCAGCTTCAGGCTCCCCCTCTCATTAAGCTTCCGTGCTTTGGGATTGACACCTAGCTTTCCATCTACAAGCTTCCCCTAGCTTCAAGATTGTCTTCAAACTCCCCCTTAGACTATGCTCTCGGGATCGTAATCTGGAATTCCTGCAATCCTCAAACATTCATACATATAATGCTTTCAAATTCAATCACCCAGAAACCATAAACTAGCTCTTTTAAACTCTTTAACTACTCCCCCTATCAACAAACTTCAATAATTTGGCAGTTTCAGCGAATCGTATCGGAAACTAGCTCTTATAACAATATAAGCATCCAAATCCCCCACAAGTTAATCATCCAAGTCCAACTTAATCACCTTGGAGATATCACAAACTTTTTTTGAAATTTTTGAATTTAATTCAAGTATCAAATTAATGAACTTGTTTTATTTTCAGAAACACAATCAGCTTACTTAGATTTTGAAACTCAGCATTTCAGACATCAGTTGTCGAAAATAAAGCAGAATCTAAAATCTTTTTGTATTTTTCTAAAAATATAAAGCAGTAAAGAAAATATATACAAACATATTTACAGACAATATTTTTGTTTGAGTATGCCTCAGAGGATCATATCAGTTTTTGACAAGTCACAAGTACTGTTGAGCTTAGTTACACATTAAGAATTAAACAATTCACTTAGATTGTCGATATACTGATCCACTTAAATTTTCACACAAATTTCAACTGATTCAGGATACGAATTAGATGCTTTAAGAACTTAAACTTATTCATGTGTCCCACCTCTTGAATATACTCCCGTATCCAGATCCCAATTTTCAGTCTTACAGGTGAGTATACCACAGATGATATCTGTAAGGGGTTAAATGTGAGGGCCGTGAGAGCTCAGGTCGATACTTCCGTATACACAGAGAGATGACGGCTTCGACTTTAGGTGTGTCCCCTTTAGAGGATCTTTTTTACAACAACAATGATTATCAATTTTATTGTTTCATCATTTTTGCTGAGGGCGATGCTATGTTTCAAGCAATGAGAAAAGTATTATTCGGGGACTAGGTCAGAACTTCCATTCAGCAGAAGTCCCAGAATAATACCCCAGATATCACTGAGCATAAAGACCTAGTATTTCAGAAAGAGGGGCCTTTCAAACGAGATTTCAGGGGTTACCTATATATCCAAGTAGTGTTCCCCCACGAAATAAGTAAGTTTGAATTTAGGTTTATATCCCGAAAAAGTTTACTAAATGTATAAAAACCTATCGGCATATCATCAGTGAGACTGTTTAACGCTATTTAATCATTACATTTCTTTAGCATACTGTAACTGTCTACTGATGTACTATTATTTCCTCTTTTTACACAAAAAAACTCAATTTTTTGTATTTTATCATGTATTTGGCTTTTTCAAATTTTCTAATGTTTTTTTATTTTCTGACAATTTTTCTCCCCCTAAAATGCAAAATCATTAAAAGAAAAATTTGACAACACGATACTGATAGCTTTGTCTCGCCATCCATTTTCTGCTAAAAGTGCTCTGATTTGCAGAAAATCTAATATAAAGTACCCCCATGATTTACAACCCATTGATTTCTAACAGTTTGAAAACCGTTTTTCAATCTTGTGAAAGTAAGCATGTTTGTTCCGTCGTGAGGGTTTCGGCCTATTCAATCAACACTTATTTTTAAAATTTTCTATTTTTGACAAAAATTAAAAACAAATGTATTTTTGGTTTTTCAAGTTTTTTAAATTTTTAGGGTTTTAAAATGATGTTTATTTATGTACAGAAAAAAAAATAAACTCCATGTTCAACCAAACCAGGGTCCAGCAGCAACCTCCTCCTCTTGTTGTGTCAGGCTGCTCCAACCTCCAATCTCACAATCTTTGTTTTTGTTGAGCACCTGCACATTCAACTAACTCAATTACTTGAACAATTTAGCCCAGGTCTGCTTGACCTTAGGCAGTTTAACACAATAATTTTCATTCAATGCCGAAAAATTTTTGTCATCTTTCACAAAAACCTTGTCACCTTTGACTTCAACTTTTTCATCTTTTACAAAAGTCATTGATTTCTTAACCGACCATTTTTGACCTTTTGGTGTTCCTCGTTTGTAAAAATGTGAATCTTTTTGATCACTTTGATTTTGAACAACAACTATTGGTTTCCAAAACTGTTGGGGTTTTGTCATATCAACTGATGTTTTCCAACTTTGTGTCGTTCTGAATCTGGGTGTGCGAGCATTCCAGGTCTGTCTAGAATCGAACCTATACGGGTTTGACTTCCAATTTTGATTCGAAGCAAACTTGTTTGTGTTGTACCTCCAAGTTTGTTTTGAGTCAAATCTGGTTGACCTTTGTCTCACATTCTCAGATTTGTGTTTCTCAGTATCAATCTTCTTTTTGTCAACATCCACAGGTTTTAGATATGGACACTTGCGTGCAAGATGTCCTTTTTGATCACATTTGAAACATGTTCTCATGGACACATCTTTGACCTGTGGTTGTTGCTGTTTCTTTTTAGCAAAGAACTCATCATTAGACTGTCTCAATTTGAGTTCTTTTTCTTCTGCTAAACTGTTTCCTTGAACAAAACTCATTTTCGCCTGATAATTTGGCGTTTCATTTTTGTTTTGATTCTGTTTCTTCTTATAACCCAACCCAGCCTTCATGTTTTTCTTCTTGTAACCAGGTTTGTTATACGAACCTTTACGACTCTTACCAACAAACTTTGAAATCTCAGACTTCTCAATCTCAACTATTTTGAAAACTTTGTCAACCTTTTCTGAAATCACATTCTGAATCGGGAATACAACATCTAAGAATAATTTGTCTGATCCAATCATGGTATAAACCAATCCCTTTGAATCATCATTCAAATTTTTCTCGGATTTTGTGTTTTTCACATAACTATCATGAAGATTTCCTTCATCTTCATCCTGTGATTCAGAATTACCTGTATCAACCGACTCTTCTTTCAACACACTTTCAACGACTTTACCTACCACCTCTGAATCATGAGAATCATCATATTTGGAATAAGTTATGTCAATGTTGTCTGGCAATTGGTCTACCATGTTGAAAGCTTTTTCGACCTTTTACTCATCATAAAATGCAAACTTTTCCGGAGGTGGAACTTGATGAAACTCTGAGCCAATGCCTTTCTTGTTTTGCTTAGACTCACCATCTCCCGGTTTTATATTGAAAATTCGTTCAAGCACATATGACGACACGTGATAACTTTTTAACTTGTTGTTATCCTGTTCTAGATCAGCAATCTGTCGCTTTAGCTTAGCAACATCCTCAATATAGGAGTTAACAACATCTTGTTTTATAGAATACATTCGTTTAAGCTCTTTAGTTGTTTCAGAAAGATAATTCATTCTTGATTGAGCATATTTCATTTCATCTTTCACTTTCTCATATGACTCTTTTGTAATATGATATGCTAATTTCGTAGAGTCATATTCTTTCTTCCTTTCTTGACAAGCAATTTCTTTTTTAGAACACCCTTCTGTCATTTTAGAAACATTTTCTTTCAAAACTTCATTTTCTTTTTCTATCTTTTTACATTTTTCGGAAAGTTTTTCATCATTTTCTTTTAAAACTTTTTCTTTTTCTAGCATTTCTTTGCATTTTTCTTTGAAAATGTTTTCAATTTTTGTGAACTCAAAATCTCTTGTTTTGAATTGCTCATCTTTTTCAGTACAAGCTCTGCACGGTTCCATGCATTTCTTGCACTGATCTATCAGTTTTAAGACCTCAGAATCAGAATGTACCTCAGTGATTGGCACTTCGGTGTTTGTTGCAGTCTCTGTCTGCTTCATCTCAGCATCATTCTTCTTTTCCTCAATACTGACTTCATTACCAGCATCACCAGCTTCCAAAGTTTCATTCTTTTCTTCTTCTTCTTCTTCTTCTTCTTCTTCTTCTTCTTCTTCTTTCTTCACATCTTCATCAACCTGCTGTTCTTCAGTAGCAGCTTCTTTCAGAACTTCAATATTCACAACAACTTCTTCACTTTTAATCTCCTTCACAGCCTCAACTTCAACAACTCTTGTGTTAACCTCTTCAGCAACCTTCTTCAAATTGTTCACCATCTCTTCAATACTCTTCTTCATTCTCTCTTCATCCCTTTTTCTCAGACATGATGTCATGGCATATCTGATCTCCTTTTCAATCCTTTTAGCATATGTGTCATCTTTCATCACATTTCTATAGTATGCGGCTCTCAATGGAACTATGAGAAGAACATCATCAAAGATTACGTCTTTCTTTGGAACAACCAGTTCTCCTTCTCTGTTGTAGTAACACTCTCTCTTCTTATCCCATCTTCTGTTGCTGACAGCACTCTCATACTCTTCCTGCATGTCATCCATTCTGTTGTAAACCACATTTCTTTCTCTGTAAGTCTTCTCACTCAAAATCTCTTCTCGAGTTTTCTCTACAATCTCAACCTTTTTTTCACGGATTTCAGCAGTGTCTTTGTCTTTGTTTTCATCTTGAATCTCAGCAACAAAAACAAACTTTTATTTTATTTAGAAAGGTCAGCTATATACAGGTCAAATAAATAAATAAATAAAATATTTCAACCAACTATATAAAATAGTGTTTAAAACTATTTGGGTTGAATATTTATATTAGAAATAAACTAGTTACTAGTTACTAGTGGTTAATAAATTTAACCAAACTTTATATGATAAAAATTGGTATGTTACACTCCTTCTCTGTTGTAATAACACTCTCTCTTCTTATCCCATCTTCTGTTGCTGACAGCACTCTCATACTCTTCCTGTATGTCATCCATTCTGTTGTAAACTACGTTTCTTTCTCTGTATGTTTTCTCACTCAAAATATCTTCTCAAGTTTTTTCTTTGACCTCAACTTTTTCTTCACGAATTTCAGCAGTGTCTTTGTCTTTGTTTTCATCTTTAATCTCAGCAACAAAAACAAACTTTCTTTCCTCTGTCATAGCTCTCCCATGAGCTGTTTTTCGAACATTCTCCAAACGATCTTCTTCTGGACAAATTGAGCTCCAATCAAAACCTTCATCATCTTGAATTACAAAATAAGCTTTTGATTTTGATTTATCTCCAATTAATTTTGGCTCTTCTTTGCTTCTGTGATAGATCGCCTTTCGGTAGTAATCATCGTTGAAAGGTCTCTCAGATTCAGCAACTTCAGAATTTCTACATTCTCTCTTGAAATGACCCTTTTGCTTACATCTGAAGCAGGTCACTTTGGATTTATCGAATCCAAGCTTCGTTGACGGACCACCAAGAGATTGTTTCCCGGTAATCTCCATGTATCTCTGAGCTCTGCGAATACAACTAGCTAAACACCAATGAATGTCAATGAGTTCCATATCTTCCGGATCGATCTGGTCGTAGTCTTCTTTGGTTAACTCAGAGTTTCCAATTTTTCCAGCTACAAGACCTTCATATGACTCCAGAACAGATGCAAGGAAAATCATTTGCTGCTTGGCTGCATTGATGCTCATCGACAGAGAATTCTTCAGTTTAAGAGCAATGTTGCACAAAATTTCTTCAGCTTCATCAGAACTTGATTTTGAAGATGAATGGTATCCAGAATGATGACTTGTTGACGTTGTTTGTGGTTCTTTCATCTTCTCACCACTGAATGCTGTCTTTGGTGAACTAACGCCTTTCTCTAAAGATACGCTGCTTTTGTAGTACAAGCCAACATTCTGTTGATGTGAATAACCAGTCATCTTGCTTTGCTTCTGTAGCTCCAGATCATGAATCTCTATTTTCTCAAACAACGCATCAAGAGAAATTGTATCATATAAAGCATCATTTTTTCAAAATAAAAACAAACGTTTGCCACTGATCAGCTCGTGGTAACGCTTCAATCACTTTATTTATAAGTTCCTCTCTTGTTTTCATTATCTCAAATCTCTCAAGTTCAATTTTAAGATGACAAAATCTTTCTATCATTTGCCTCACCGACTCTCCTTTTAAACTGTCAAAAAGATCAAACTCTTTTTTTAATAAAGCAATTTTGTTCTTTTTATCTGTTTACCACCCTCAGCTTTAACACGTAAAGCTTCCCAAACCGATTTCGATTACCCATCATGATTAAGCAGTGCAAATATATCATTCCTAATTGCCGACTGGATCAACGCAATCATTCTCTGTTTGGCGGCAAATTCAGTTTTGTCTTCTCTCGTAAATCTCTTGAACGGTAGTTCCTCGCCTTTATCATCTTTTGGTCGTTCGTATCCAAACTCTAAACAGAACCAGCTTTCATGAGCATACGCTTTCGCCCAGTTGAGAAAACGTTCTTTCCACCATGTATAATCCTCAATGCTCTCCAGAGTTGGTGGCTGATTACACGAAGAGTGGGCATCGGGAGTATTAAGGCAAGGAGAGTCAATTTGAATCTTGGACCAAGATTGACTTGAAAAGTCTGTTATGTTCTCCCTACTTTGATCCAGATCTGAACAAGAGAGGCATGGGTTAGGCATTTCACTCAAGATTAGAGCGAGAGGTGAAAAACAGCTTTGCAATAATGAAAACCGCTGAGCCCACAATCCGGAGAAACCCTGGAGTTCGTGATCCTCACACCAAACGCACTGTCAAATTAGTTATCTGGCCAGCAACTGATAAAGAAAAGATCATTTGAATCTCCAAAAAGTTTGAAAAGGGAATCCTAAGAAACTTTAAATTCTGGGCTTATGATCCGAAGATGGCAGAAGTTGTTATAGTTACTGAAGAACAAGCCATCAGGATTCCCAATTCCTATGATTTGATGAGCTTTCATGAAGAAGATATTATGATTCTCTCCAATCAGCAAATTCGCACAAATGAGAAGTCTGAAGAATGTGCGAAGGCCTGGACGAGTGTTGCTGCCAATATAATAAATCATCGCTTGTTTGCTCCAGATCAAGACGAAGGTGGTCCTCAGGTGTGATGCAGCTGCTGATCCAATAAACCTAGGGGGAGATTGTTAGGCCCTTAAAGGTTTCTGGATAAGTAGTTTAGTGGATTAGTAGGAGTTTGGGGTTAATGGTTGTAAATGGGCTTTTTGGGTAAAGTTGGACTAGGGTTTAGGGAGCATCCTCCCTAAACATTTACTATAAATAGGATGTTATGTCATAGGTGCATGGTTGGTGGTTTTGGAGTAAATCTTGTATTTGACAATCTTTGTATGCAAGATCGAATATTTTGAATACACAATCATCCTTCTTTCATCTCTTTGTTTCTTTACAACTTGTTAGTGTGATTCCGCCACCTTATGAGTTGTGCGATATCATTGTGATCTCGGTTTCGGGACTTACAGCGACTGCTCCTGTTCCCAAAAGGATTGATCCCGTCTGAACTAAGCCCAAACCATATATTTCTAATCTTTTTTCCAAATTTTGGATACATGTCATCAATGTTTGTCCACTGTGGGGAATCAGCCACATGTCTTTGTTTTTCATTAGTTACACGCTCATCTGAATGCCAACGTAATAATTTTGCTTCTTTTTCGTTTGTAAATAATCTTTTGAGTCTCGGTATAATGGGGAGATACCACAACATTTTAGCCGGTGGTCCATTTTTTGTCACATCATTGTCATATTCATCTTCATCTGATTCTTTTTTACGTTTATACCTTGATGCATGGTAGATAAGACATTCATGTAGATCCTCAAACTCCTTTCTATACAACATACAATCATTTGGACAAGCATGTATTCTTTCAACTTCCAATCCCATTGGACACATCAATTTTTTCGCTTGGTATGTCGAAATTGGTAACTCATTGCCTTCCGGAAGCATGTCATGCAAAAGCACTAATAGATTTGTGAAACTTTTATCACTCCATCCGTTTTTCGACTTTATGTTCAACAACTTCAACACAGTTTCAAGCTTTTTAATTTTTTTACAACCGGCATATAATGGTTTTTTTGCTTCTTCAAATAGGTGTTGTAAATTTTCTTGCTCATCATCACTAATATTAGTCTCCATATCATGTAATATTTCATTTAAATTGCCATCGGGTTCATTTGAATTTGAATGGTCATTATCGGCATCAAGGTATGTATCGTTGTTCTCTCTGTTATCATTAATGTTGAGTTGATCGACGACGTGCTATGATCAAGGAGTGACTCTCCATGCATTGACCAACAAGTGTATTTAGGCATAAAACCATTTTTCACCAAATGAAACTCTATGACTGTGATATCATTAAAGCTCATAAAATTATTACAAACTTGACAAGGACAATAAATCATCCTGCTTCCTTTATTCACCCGATTAGCTTCGGCAGCCTTAAGAAAACTTTTAACACCCTCCATATATATTGATGAAGCATGTAAAATTTCGTGCATCCAATAAGCACATGCCATCTAAAAATTAAAATAAACAAATAAATGATGTAAAATTATGTAAACCAACGCTTTAAGATGGTGGATTCTAACCCACTTTTTGCATATTCCATCTCATATGTATACATCTTAACGGGTTGACTATCTAAGAAAAAATGGGTAGCATTTCTCCTTAACTCTCCAAGTATGCGTATACTCATGACATATCATACATACAAATATACACATATACATACACACATATTATTCATACATAACATACATAACACGTACATACATAATCATATAATACATAAAGAAATCATAATAAAGGTAATAAAATTTAAATTTCTTACCTTAAAGTGATGATTGAATGAGATTTAAAGATGTAAGATTAAATATATTTTTATGTTATATTTAATCTAGTAGCCATTTACATTATATAGATCAAAATATATAACAACCTATTAAATAATTGACGGGTGGTCCTTTGGACAACCCTTAAGCATGTTAAAATATGAAATAATCCTCCAATTAGCCGTGTAATTATCTTGAATTAGATAACTACGATGTTTATGTTTCAGGTACGATTTAGGAGTGAAAAGATGGATCAAAAGCAGTTTTTGGAGGCTTTGGTGGAAAACGGGTCGAGAGGAGAACAAAAGACAAAACAAAGGAGACAAAGTTGCTGAGTACCGTAAATTACGGTTCTACCATAATTTACGGTAGACATGGATTTGGTTGTTTTCTGCACCGTAAACCAGGCTCTCCAGGCCGTAACAAAAAGTTGTCCACCGTAAATTACGGTGGAGCCGTAATTTACGGTGGAGCCTGTACGGAAAATATGTAACTGCCATGTTTTAATCGGTTTAGGGGTGTCTTTTGGTATTATCTCATCATTGACGGTTCTTGGACACTTTGGGGGCGAATTTGGAGCACTAGCTTGCTTTGTGAACATTTCCAATCATTCGGTTTGTGTTTTGAATTTGTATGAACATTAGATTGATGTTGATGATGATTCACCGAGCCATGTCCGGCTAAACTCTTCGGTGATCATCCTAGGTGAATGTTTCTAAGACTTTTGTGTGTTTAATTTCTGCATTTCTAGAATGATATCTTGCGTTGCTTGAATGTCATGGTGTATGTTTGATTGTTTGTAGTGTGTTAATCCATATTACAATTTCTAGTCTCGATCGTACGTTCTTGGTGCCGTTGGCAACCGAGATATCACGGGAAGGGTTAGGGTTGGTTATTGGTTAATAGGTCATCGGGAAACAACCTCGCGTTATCTAATCCGAGTACTTTGTTCCCTTTTATCATTTCAATCACATATACACGAGTTATGTCTATGTAACTCTTTCTAGTGAAATTGCACACAACTGTTTAAAGAAACTGAAACCTAGGGTGATCATTGTTCTCTCCTAATTGTTTACAACCAACTTTGATTTGACTTAGTTCTTAATTTAGTTTTCTAAAACAACAATCCACAATCTTGAATTTTAATTTTCTGCAATTTAGTTTAATTTTAGTTTAAATACAAAGCTATACAATCAACACATTTTCCACATACTCCCTGAGTTCGATACCCTACTACCGCTAACTACAGTTGTTTAGGGATTAAATTTGCGTGACCCACGACATCACGTCAAATTTTGGCGCCGTTGTCGGGGAGTAGTGCGCAACGTGTGTTAATTTAGTAGTTTTGTTTGTTATTTTCGGGTTTACGCTGGTTGTGTTTAGTGTGCAGGTACTTCAGGTGTATGCATACTAGAGGCTCTCACAGGTCATCACCGCTATCGTTTGATCCGGAAATTGAAAGAACGCTACGACAAAACCGAGTTTTAGTGCGAGAAAACAAAATCATTGGTTCACCCACTTCACCCATTACACCGAGAAACATCATGGCTGATTCTCAGATTCCACTTACAACCAGTCAAACAACCTCATCCTTTATACCTACTTCCACCCAACCATCACCAAACACTACATTACCTAATACCACTGCTGAATTTACACCAACCAACTCCACTCAACCAATCACCACTCAAACTGAGCCTACCATCACTTACGATCCATCCACCACAATCCCACCATTATCCCACTTCTTTCCCCCAACTACGGGTCAAGCATCATCTACTTTCACAATTGCACCCAATTCGACTATTGTGCATACTACTTCATCTTTTAGACCACAACAACAACAGTCGGGTTTTCAGTATTCGACCATTCCATTTGGGCAAACTTCAGGAATTCAAGGGGGTGGTTATGATGAGGGATTCGAAGACTTTGAGGGGTATGAAGATGATGGGTACGCTTATGGAGATTATGGTGATCAAGGGGATTTTGGGTATGTTCAAAGTCAATCTCAAGGGATGGCGAGTGTTGGTGGAATGCAACAACAACAACTTATACCGCAACACATTCGGCCAAGACCACAAGGGCCAACAATCCAACAACCTATTCCATTGCAACAAGTTAGGCCACAACATGTATACCCACAATTTCAAAGGCCAAATCAATACCCACCGATGCCCCAACAACCAATTGCACCACAAGGGCCTATACCAAGACCAATGGGTCCTATTCGTCCAAGGGGCCGATTGGGTGTTCCAAGAAGGCATCTTAGGGAACAAGCAAGGGGAATAGAGGCACATTTCAGGCCAATCATTACTCAAAACCCTTCACCGGTGGTTATCCCTCACAACAACCAAGGGAGAACTTTTGAAGTAAGAACAAACTCGTTGCAAAGTTTACCGAAGTACAAAGGGTTAGCAACGGAGGAGCCGTATTTCCATCTAGAGGCCTATGACTCAATTTGCAACACTTTTGGGAGTCAAGGTTTTTCGGCCGATGAAGTCAAGTTAGTCTTATTTCAGTTTTCTTTGGAGGATAAGGCAAAGAAGTGGTTCTACACTTTGCCTTCGGCATCAATATATACATGGGGGGAGATGCAACAAACCTTTTTGGATGAATTCTACACCGCCCAAAAGACCAATGATGCGCGGAAGGGATTGAGAAGCTTTCAACAACAACACGGTGAGATGTTTCATGAGGCGTTTGAGCGTTTTAACATGATGATTAAAAACTGCCCTCATCATGGAATTGAGTTATGGGAGTTGATGAACGCCTTTCATGAGGGGTTGAGTGCCGAAGACGCACGTGATCTAATGTCTATCACCGGAGGGACGTTTGGAACGAATTATGAGAATGAAGATTGGGAGTTTTTGGAAAGCATGGCAACTACATCAAAAAGGAAGGCCCAAGCTTCAAGGAGAGCCCGACCAACCACTAACCGACCACAAGTGCACGCCATAGATGATGGTAATGTTCAAACCACTAACCAAATATATAATATGTGTGTGCTTTGTGTAATGAAATAGGTCATGCGGCTGAAAATTGCCAAGGAATGTTGGAAGGGCAATACGAGGAAGTCAATGCGGTTCAAGGTCAAGGTCAAGGAGGAGGTGGTAGGAACTACAACAACATGAATTCAAACACCTACCACCCCGGATTGAGGAACCACCCGAACTTTAGATATGGGAACCCGTCAAATCAAGCGAACCCGAATTTTCAAGGTAGCCAAGGTAATTTTGGTTCACGGCCATCTTACAATAATCAAGGTGGATACCGAGGCGGAAATAACCAAGGGTATCAAAAACAATACCAAACGGGTCAAGAACAAGGGGGGCTTTCGGGTGGAAACGAGGTAATGGAGATGCTAAAGAGCATGCAAATGGAGATGCAAAAACGGAACCAACTAGACGAAGTGCGAATGCAAAAAGACGAGGCTCGTGATAAAAGCATCCAATCACTAACGACTCAAATGGGGCAATTAGCAACCGATGTAGCGGAACTAAAGAAAGGTAAGGGGCAACTTCCAAGCGACACTAAGGTAAACCCTTCACATGGTTCGTCACGAGGTAATGTTAATATTAACCATGTTAGTGTTCTAAGAAGTGGGAAAGAGTTTAAGGCCAATTTGTCACCCGAACTGGTCGAAGGGGTGGTTGAGGATATCACGGGAATGGAAAGTGATGATGAATTTTCACCGGTTAAACCAAAAGAACCAATTATTAAAAAACCGGGTTTGGGTGAAAGTGAAAAGAATGAAAAAAGTGAGGGTGAACCGAGTCAAGTTCCATTCCCATCGGCCCTACTTGACCCGGGAAAGAAAAATTTTATTGTGTCAAGAGGTCCTCAAAAAGAGGAAATGTGGGATATGTTCAAACAAGTTAAAATAAATCTACCACTCCTTGATGCAATAAAACAAGTTCCCGCTTATGCAAAATTCTTAAAAGAATTATGTACACAAAAAAGGCAAAACAAGAAAAAAGTGCCTAAGCGGGTGGATTTAACCGGGCAAGTGAGTGCGGTGTTGAATGGGGAGCTTCCTCCTAAGCTTCAAGATCCGGGCACGCCATTGATTAATGTACAAGTGGGTAATTTTCAAATGGCTAAGGCGTTGCTAGATCTCGGAGCCGGAGTTAGCATTTTACCGGGGGGCTTATACGACCAATATTGTCTCATAAGTTGCCCCGGGGTATGGTTCAAAATGTTATTGTAAAAATTGATGAGTTTTATTATCCGGTGGATTTCTTAGTGTTGGATTACTCATCGGCGGACCCTAAACAACAACAAAACATAATTTTGGGTCGGCCATTTTTAAGCACCGCACATGCTATTATCGATTGTAGATTTGGTACAGTTGATATGGCATTTGGAAATCGAAAAATGCGTTTGAATGTTTTTACTAACAATTCTAATGCTAACAGTGTTGATGAGTGTTTTATGGCAGACATAGTAGATGGATGCAACCCGCATGAGTATGAGGAGGATGGTTTGGATATTTGCCTGTGTGACTTTTCTGAACAGGTACATGCTTATGCACTACGGGTTGAAGAGGAAGCACAAGATGCTATGGCAATGAAAGAAGGTAGACCACCATGGACCCACCAATTCGAGGGTCTACCGGTGGAAATCGATTCGGGTACAAAACCATCGTTGGAGGAACCACCAAAGTTAGAGCTCAAGGACTTGCCTAGCCACTTGAAGTATGTATTTTTAGGGGATAATGACACTTTACCGGTCATTATTGCCTCTAATTTGGAGTTGGCACAAGAGCAAGCGTTGATGGAGGTGTTAAAAGCGAACAAGGGTGCTATTGGATGGACGATTGCCGATCTCAAAGGAATTAGTCCATCCATCGTCATGCATAAAATTATCACAACCGAAGATGCCAAACCGACACGAGAAGCTCAAAGGCGGTTGAACCCGAACCTAAGGGAGGTAGTAAAAAAGGAGGTAATTAAGTGGTTGGATGCGGGAATTATCTATCCGATTTCGGATAGTGCTTGGGTGAGTCCCACCCAAGTTGTGCCTAAGAAGGCCGGCATTCAAGTAGTCAAGGATGAAAGTGGTGAACAAATTGCCACCCGACCGGTTACCGGGTGGCGGGTGTGTATTGACTACCGGAAATTGAATGCCGCCACTTCTAAGGACCATTTCCCACTACCTTTTATTGACCAAATTATTGAAAAATTGTCGGGTCAAAAATATTATTGCTTCTTAGATGGGTATTCGGGTTATAATCAAATTGCCATACACCCGGATGACCAACACAATACCACCTTCACATGTCCATATGGCACCTTTGCCTTTAGGCGAATGCCATTTGGTTTGTGTAATGCTCCGGCAACTTTTCAACGATGTATGATGAGTATTTTCTCGGACATGGTTGGAGAGTCGCTCGAAGTATTCATGGATGACTTCTCCATTTTTGGCACTACTTTTGATGCTTGTCTCAACGAATTGCAAAAGGTTTTAAAAAGGTGCGTTGAGAAAAATTTAGTGCTAAGTTGGGAGAAAAGTCATTTCATGGTGCAAGAGGGCATTGTGTTGGGACATGTGATTTCGGAAAGAGGGATGGAGGTGGATAAGGCAAAGATACGGGTAATTTCATCGTTGCCACCTCCTAAAAATGTTAAGGGTGTACGGTCATTCTTGGGACACGCGGGTTTTTACCGACGTTTCATTAAGGGATTTAGTGTTATCACCAAACCCTTATGCAATTTGTTATTAAAAGATGTCCCGTTTGATTTTACTAACGAGTGTATGCAAGCTTTCACTGTTTTGAAGGAACACTTGGTCAAGGCGCCTATCTTGCAACCACCCGATTGGTCAAAGCCGTTCGAGATAATGTGTGATGCAAGCGATACCACTATTGGTGCAGTTTTGGGTCAACGGGTTGACAAGAAGCCGGTGGTTATTTATTATGCAAGCAAAACTTTATCCGAAGCGCAACTTAACTACACCACAACCGAGAAGGAATTATTAGCGGTGGTGTATGCTTTGGATAAGTTTCGTTCGTATATTTGGGGAAGCAAGGTAGTGGTTTACTCGGATCATAGTGCGGTTCGGTACTTGATGGAGAAAAAGGATGCAAAGCCGCGGTTGATTCGATGGGTCTTATTGTTACAAGAGTTTGATCTTGAGATCCGAGACAAAAAGGGATGTGAGAATGTTGTTGCGGATCATTTGTCCCGAATCCCGTTGGAAGGTGTAGATGATGCAAGTGAAATCAATGAACGGTTCCCCGATGAACAATTGTTGGCCGTTTCTACTTATGTTGCCCCTTGGTATGCTCATTACGTTAACTATTTGGCCAAGGGTGCGATTCCAAATCATTGGACTAAGAAGAGACGACAACAGTTTTCTAGTCAAGTGAAGCAATATATATGGGACGAACCCGACTTGTTCAAAATCGGGGCCGACCAAGTGATAAGAAGATGTGTTCCCGAAACTGAAGTTTTAGAGATATTGACCCATGCTCATTCATCCGCATGTGGGGGCCATTTTAGTGGGAATAAGACAGGCTATCGGGTGTTATCGAGTGGGTTTTATTGGCCCACGATTTTCAAGGATGCTCGTGAGTATGCCCGAAATTGCATCAATTGTCAAAGAATGGGAAGCATTTCGAAACGTGATGAAATGTCGTTGCAACCAATTTTGGTAGTGGAGGTATTTGATGTTTGGGGAATAGACTTCATGGGCCCTTTCCCAAACTCAAATGGGTTTTTATACATATTGGTTGCGGTTGATTACGTATCGAAATGGGTTGAAGCTATTGCCACAAGGACCAACGATCATTCCGTTGTATGTAAGTTTGTGCAATCCAATATTTTTTCTCGTTTCGGTGTACCTCGGGTGATAATAAGTGATGGTGGTTCACATTTCAAAAATTTCAATTTTGGAAAGTTGCTAAAAAGGTATAGTGTGAATCACCGTGTGGCTACACCGTACCACCCGCAAACGAGTGGTCAAGTGGAGGTATCTAACCGGCAAATCAAAGAAATTCTAATGAAGACGGTTAGAACGGATAGGAAAGATTGGTCAAGCAAGCTTGATGACGCATTGTGGGCGTATCGCACGGCTTTCAAAACCCCACTTGATACCACTCCGTATCGAATGGTTTACGGGAAAGGATGCCATTTGCCTATGGAGTTGGCACATAGGGCATATTGGGCAATTAAAACAGTGAATGCGGACTATGATGAAGCGGGTCGGGCGAGGAAGCTTCAACTGAATGAAATTGAGGAGATAAGGGACCAAGCGTATGAGTGTGCATCCGCATACAAAGACAAACTGAAAAAAGTTCATGATGCGAAGATAAAGAAGAAGAACTTTGAAGTGGGTCAAAAAGTGTGGTTATACAATTCAAGGTTGAAAATGTTCGCGGGGAAACTCAAGAGCAAGTGGATGGGCCCTTACGTTGTCCGACGAGTGGGAAGGTTCGGAGATGTTGACATTCAAGACGAGCGAACATTGAAACAACAAACGGTGAACGGTCACCGGTTAAAGCTGTATTTGGATGGCAATGACATCAACAACTTGGAGCTTGACAAAGTGGGCTACATCTTACGCCCGGTCGAGGAGGAACAACCATAAAAGGCCCAGGTTTGGTGGTAGTGTACATAGTAGTTTCGTTTTGTTTTGTTTGTATAGTTGCACAATTGCCTTAGTTCCTCGAAATCCGTGTTCGAAACAAGTGTGGGGAAGTTCGGGTCGCGAATTGCTCTTACATCGTGTTGAGGACAACACGGGATTTTTGAGGGGGTAGGGTAATTTTTACAAGTTTTTGAAAAAATTAAAAAACATAAAAAAATCGAAAAATTTAAAATTTAAAAAAAAAAAATCTAAAAAATTTGTCACTTATAACCTCAAGTTTTGTCAAAATGTGGATGCCCAGTGTCCACCGTAAATTACGGTGGAGCCGTAATTTACGGTGGGTGTTAAAAAATGTGTGGACTTTATGGTGTAAACCTCCTGTGTTACGGTAAGAATTCAAGTCCAGAGTTTACCGTAAATTACGGTATTGCCGTAATTTACGGTGGAGGTTGAAAATTGTTGGGGTTTACGGTACAAACTTACTGATTTACGGTGCAATTTTGGCATTCAGGTCTCACCGTAATTTACGGTGAGACCGTAAATTACGGTACGCACAAAACTTGTTTCCGTCGATTGGGTTCCGTATATACATAAAAAAAAAATTCGAAAACAAACAAGCATGGTCACGTGATTAATCCCTATCCACCCATTTACTCTTCACTTTTCCACCATCTTCTTCTTCTCTAAGAACCCACATCCTCCATTCTTCTTCCACCTTCTTTCTCTCATAAAACCTTCAATCCTTGTCCAAATCAAGTGGAATTTTGGTCTGAATCGACTAATTTTTCACAAGCTTTGTGATTGTGAGGAGAGATTTCAGAGAAAGCACGATTTTGGGGTCAAAGTTTGAAACCCTAGGTTGAGATAATTTGGGGGTTTTGGGATTTTTGGTTTCACAAGCATCCTTCCATCTTGAAACAAGGTATGAACCCTTACTTTGCTATATTATGGTGATACATTGTGAAAAACAAGGTGATTTAGGTTATGTGTTTTTGCCCACTTGCTTGTTGTTAAGATATGATAATGGAATTGTTTATTGAACATGGTTGATGGTTGTAAATGTAGGAATTGTTGTTAAAGTAGTGAACTTTTGGGATGCTCTACATTCTAGAGACACCATGCCCAATTTTTGAAAAATTCTTGAACACTTTAGGTTCACTAACATCTACAACCATGACAACAAGCAAGTGTGGGGAGGATTTTGAAGAGAGTGTTTAATTTGGTGTTTGTTTTTGTTGCTTGCCTCTTGTGTGTAGGAAATGGCAAAGACAAAGGAGAAAGCGGGTTCAAGTTCATCTTCCTCCAAAGGCAACGGCAAGGGCAAGGAAAAGGAGCAACCATCAAAGAAGAGGCAATATATGGGTAGGGTTAGTGAAAGCGAAAGCGAGGAAGAAGAAGAGATGGAGTTAGACCCAAGTGAAAAACCGGTGTGGAATTCGGGGTCGTTGGATGACCAACCCGAAATCCGGCAGCCAACCCTTTATAACGACTGCATGAACAAGTTAAAAAATAAAGCAGCCGCGTTTATCTGTGAAAAAGAGGTTGATGAACCCCAGTTTGGCCAGTTCGGGGTGTTTGATAAGTTCCGTGCTTTGGGTTGGGAAGGAGCACTCAAGTGTTTTGATAAAGATAAGAGCAATCTGTTTATGACTGAGATTCAGGAGTGGATGGCAACACTTAAATGTCACAACTTCCACAGGCCATCACAAATGAAGTTGATTGGGATGGTACATGGGGTACCAGTTGAAATGTCATTCGATACGTTGAAGAAGCTGGGAAAATATGATAGTCTTCCGGCTAAGGAGTACATGATTCCCACGCTTGATGATTTATTGCTCAAACCCGAGAAGCACGTGACATGGAACAGCATGTTAGCGGATTTGTTTTTGCCCGGTAGGTACGGTGGCGTGTTATACCGAAAAAATCTGAAGATAGAAGCCAAGCTATTGCATACGATCTGTTTGCTTAATGTCATCCCAAGAAGAGGGGATAAAGAACAGGTGAGGTTTCCAGAGATACCTGTTCTGTATTCATTGATGCATGGATCCCCACGCTTTCCAATACGCTACCTGATTATGCACCATTTGTGGATATGCCGGAACAAATACGGGAGAGACATTGTCCCGTACTGTCGCATCATAACGGGTCTAATGAAACAGCAGAAGGCACTCACATCTGAAGACCGGGGTTTAACGAAAAGGCACCAGCCTTTTACTTTGGATAGGTTGGGAAACGTTTGGACATATACTCAGTCTGAACGTTATCACAAGCTGAAATCGGAGGGTCAACGGTGGAGGGCGTTGAAATTGGGTGCAAGGGAGTTGTTACCGGGAGAACCGGATGAACCTGAAAGCGATGAAGAGTTGATTCCGAGTGGGGATGATGATTACGCAGACGAGCCACAGGGTGGTGCAAATGTTGGTTTTGGGGTTTTTCATGGTGGTCATGGTGGTACGTTCTACGACTACGCGCAGCAACCGTATGAACCGGGGTGGGCTTATAGTGGTTCAATGCAGGAGGTGATCGAGAGCCAACGCCCGCCGGCGGCCATTTTTGATACTTGGTCGGGTTCGGAGAGGTCGTTATTTGATCAAGGCACGCGGAATAGCGCTAGTATTGAGCGGGCGCTTAAACATAGCTTTGATCGCAATGAATCATGGCACCGTACCCACGCATACTCTCGAGAGGTGGATGCTAATAACAGATATCATGATGATCAAATGAGGCGGATGCATGCGGATTGGCATGCCGGAAGGCCGGTGGTTGAAGATCCACAACATGTGGACTATGCTTCATTGCCGCCTTATGATGGTAGCATTTCTTATCCGACTCCACCACTCCACCATTCTCAGTGGCTTGATCCAAGGCGGCAAGAGGGACCACAACAACAAGAGGGAAGCAGTAGCGGCGCATTCGGGTTTGGAGAGTGGAATGATATGATGTCATCCATCTTTGGGCCTCCGGGACCGCGCTACTATTGATCAGGTGGTATTCTCTCTTTTGTATAGTTTGTATATATTTGTTGGTTTATATTGATTATGGTTGGGAGGATGGGTGGTGATTGATCATGTGGTTGATTATTGGGTTGGCGATGGGTGGTGGTGTTGTGTTTAAAATGAAAAACATAAAAGAAAAAATACAAAAAGAAATTTGGGGTTTGAGATGAGAAGCTTTTTGTGGATGTTGATTGAGGTAGTGATCAAAGCCTCCCAAAGCCATACATTGGGGTCAATGTATCCCAAGTGTGGGGATGGGGGGAAATTTTTGAAGATTTTTGAAAAAATTTTAAGTCGAGCAAAACAATGTGAAATCTTGACGCCTTAATTTATCCCAAGTTAATGCACCGGCAACCCTTATTACCCTTTTCATTCTTGGTGAGAGTTGTAGCCACACGTGTATATAAATAATCTTTGATGAGAGTGGCTACGGGTGGGGGTGCATTAGAACTTGTGCTTGAATGCGATTTGAATCTTTAGTTAGACATGAATGTAGAAAGGATAAGGGCATTAGGTAGCCTCGTCGTTGGTGTGAGCGAGTGTGGGATTTGGGGGGTTGGACCTCATAAGTTATATATATGAGCATGGTAGTGAGAGGGGCGGGGGTTTGGACATTTAGTTGCCCATTTTGTGCCTTTAAAGCTTATCATTTGTTTCCCCTAGCTACTTACTTGAAAATTCACCCAAATTTGACCCGGTCTTGTAGTATTAGTGATAGAATTAGTAGTTTTGTGAGTTTGAAGTAGTTTTGGTTAATGTGTTATCGTATGATTGCTTGAAAAAAAAAAGAAAAAAAAATAAAAAATGGAAAAGCAATGAAAAAAAAAAGAAAAGAAAGAGTTTCATGGTCTTGTATATAGTAGTGCGCATTTGTTAGTTGGTTTTTGGTGTTTGTAATAAAAAGACCGGGTCGAATTTTCGTTACTCATATATATTCCATTTCCTACCTTATACACCTAGCCACGTTACAACCTTGAAGTCCCTTTGATTTGCGTTCATGTTTGACCCATTTTAAGAGAAAGATCGATTCAGGTACAAGCTTATGATTGTGCATCCACCCGTTTGCTTAGTGTGTGTCTAGCTTATCTTTGCTAGTTGTCACTTGTAGCCGAGAGGAGAGAATTTGTGAGGGGTGCATTGCTTGGGTGTCAAAAAGGGGTTGGTAAAGAATTGCATGTTTTGCTTGGTTTGGTTTGATCACTTGTTTTGAAACCATGTTGATGAGTTGCTTGGGACAAGCAACGGTTAAGTGTGGGGATGTGACGGGTGGTCCTTTGGACAACCCTTAAGCATGTTAAAATATGAAATAATCCTCCAATTAGCCGTGTAATTATCTTGAATTAGATAACTACAATGTTTATGTTTCAGGTACGATTTAGGAGTGAAAAGATGGATCAAAAGCAGTTTTTGGAGGCTTTGGTGGAA
Source organism: Helianthus annuus (assembly GCF_002127325.2). Lineage (NCBI taxonomy): Eukaryota > Viridiplantae > Streptophyta > Magnoliopsida > Asterales > Asteraceae > Helianthus > Helianthus annuus. Next base: position 21,082,028 of record NC_035435.2, on the reverse strand, counting down.
AACGGGTCGAGAGGAGAACAAAAGACAAAACAAAGGAGACAAAGTTGCTGAGTACCGTAAATTACGGTTCTACCGTAATTTACGGTAGACATGGATTTGGTTGTTTTCTGCACCGTAAACCAGGCTCTCCAGGCCGTAACAAAAAGTTGTCCACCGTAAATTACGGTGGAGCCGTAATTTACGGTGGAGCCTGTACGGAAAATATGTAACTGCCATGTTTTAATCGGTTTAGGGGTGTCTTTTGGTATTATCTCATCATTGACGGTTCTTGGACACTTTGGGGGCGAATTTGGAGCACTAGCTTGCTTTGTGAACATTTCCAATCATTCGGTTTGTGTTTTGAATTTGTATGAACATTAGATTGATGTTGATGATGATTCACCGAGCCATGTCCGGCTAAACTCTTCGGTGATCATCCTAGGTGAATGTTTCTAAGACTTTTGTGTGTTTAATTTCTGCATTTCTAGAATGATATCTTGCGTTGCTTGAATGTCATGGTGTATGTTTGATTGTTTGTAGTGTGTTAATCCATATTACAATTTCTAGTCTCGATCGTACGTTCTTGGTGCCGTTGGCAACCGAGATATCACGGGAAGGGTTAGGGTTGGTTATTGGTTAATAGGTCATCGGGAAACAACCTCGCGTTATCTAATCCGAGTACTTTGTTCCCTTTTATCATTTCAATCACATATACACGAGTTATGTCTATGTAACTCTTTCTAGTGAAATTGCACACAACTGTTTAAAGAAACTGAAACCTAGGGTGATCATTGTTCTCTCCTAATTGTTTACAACCAACTTTGATTTGACTTAGTTCTTAATTTAGTTTTCTAAAACAACAATCCACAATCTTGAATTTTAATTTTCTGCAATTTAGTTTAATTTTAGTTTAAATACAAAGCTATACAATCAACACATTTTCCACATACTCCCTGAGTTCGATACCCTACTATCGCTAACTACAATTGTTTAGGGATTAAATTTGCGTGACCCACGACATCACGTCAATAATTAGTTGGTAATTGTTGATGGGCCTTATTACCTTTATTAACTAATTAAGGTTTCCTCTTGGGTCCATATAGAAGGAGACTTATGTAGAGGTTCTAGGTTTAGACACATAACCTAATTACTCTCATAACATCAATCGACCTTCTCTCCTCAACCGATTACCCTTTATCGGTTTTCTTCATCACCATCCTTAGATTGCACCCTAAGGAGGAACCAGATCAAGCTGACAATCATGTCAAACAATTGCTGCGTCTCCATCAGGATTCTCTGCTGGCCTGTACTGATGCAATCAAAGGTATTTTTTCATGTTTTCCATTATGTCTGAACAGAACTGATTAACAAAAGAAACTTGAGTAATTCCACCTTTAGCTACATATAACAATTTATATTGAAATAAAATATAAAAAATGCAATATGAAATTAAAACATATTACAAATATGGTACCTTTAATTAGAATGGCTTATTTTGATGGTATTATAGATTGAAGAAGGAGGACTTATAGGTTATGAGATTAGAATGAGGAAAAAATGAGTTGGAGAGAAAGAGGAGAAGAAATAAGTTAGATGTAGATTTTGAATTTTATCTGTTAAAGTTAAAGATAATTATTTTAGTATTTTGGTGCTATTTAAAAGTTTAAGCCTCAAAAAATCAACTTGTTACGTCTAAAAAAACCAATTTTATTGTGTATTTTGGTGCTATTAGCAACCTTAGCCTCAAGTAATTAATTTTTGGTGGTGTATAACTTGTAAGCCTCAATTAATTAATTTTTTGGTGGTGTATAACTTGTAAGCATTTAATGATGACGTATAATCTATTTTTAAGTGGTGTGTTTTGTTATTTGGTGCTTTATATTATAAGATAGCATAAAAAAATAAGAAATTTACACAAAAAAAAAGTGGGTTTGTACTAGTGCTATTCATATCAACTAATTTTGTTAATCAAGTAATTAAGAATATTCTCTTGCCACTTGGGTGATAGTCCAGTGTTACTAGCAAAAGTTGCTTTTCGAGTGAGCTAGTATTGATTCTGGTTGTAGGAGTTAGAGTTACTGATAATAAATTAAAAGTTAATTATTAGTCTCTTTTTTTTTTTGGAAAGGCAATTATTAGTCTCTTAAATTAACATTACACTCAACAATTGTGTGGATTAACACCAGATGTATCTTGGGTATGAATATGTGGCGTGTAGGAAACGCTTCTTATTTTTTTTTTAACGGCCAACAGAATCAATCCCGAGTACTTTCGGGGCACCCACTGGACCAAACGGAGTACTCCGAGAGTAACCCGGGTCCACCACCAATTCTGGGGAAAACCCGGTAACCCACCCGCCCGTAGGCACGTCAATGAAATTACCAGTAAAACCCGTTTGGCTCAAGGATCCAACCCAGGTTTCCCTGGGTCTCCTATAATTGTCCACCAATGCCTCACTCTGCACCAAGTGGGAGTTGAACTTGCATCTCCCAAGAGAAATGCAAGTCTTCCACCACTTGATCTAGAGATCATTGGCGGAAACGCTTCTTGTTTAAAACCTACATTTTTCACTAGAGCTTGTATCCTATTGGTTTCTATTTTTTATTTACAAAGTTCCAAAAGTATATGGAGTTGGTCTGGATAGGACATATGGTCGACGGTGTGCCTGTGTCCACCATAGTTGCTTGATGAATCCGTTACTTACCGTTAGTAGTTCGGTTTGGTTTTGTTCTGTTTTAAATTTTAACGGTTCGATAAACACTAAAATTTTTGAATGATTACATTGTGCTAAAGTACGGTAAAAAAAAAAAGTTTAAACGATACCCCTGAAACGTTACATTGTACATTGTCATAATTTTGTTGTTAGCTAGTGTATACCTACGAAGTTACGATTATCTAAATAAAAATATTTCAACCCCAAGAACATAACAAATATAAATTTAATTCATATGGGATTACCGTATTTAGCAAAAACTATCTACACATTTAGCTATTCCTTAGAAAGAGTACAACAGAATTTACATTAAAAAGATAAACCATCTATACATATGCAATTGTATATATCTGTAATGGTGTGTGTATATACGCATATGCATGATTCATAGAGTTCATGCACCTTGAACAAGTATATCCATGGCTTCCCTTCCCATTTTCCTGTGTACTCTCCTAATTTTCTTGTTATCTTTCAATGAAATCTCCGCCGTGAAGTACGAAGTGATTGTGGATAAGGCCGGCCCAAAAAAAAACGCAACCAACACGACAATGGGGGGCATCGAAAAATTCCACAAAGTTATTGGCGGAGTTCCGTACACACAACAAATAATGGGTCAGATCAACACCTTTATGTGGTCCACCATCTTGAAACAAAACACCCCAGCTGAAAGAAAATCCATAGATACTATTCAAGTTTTCATCACGTATTTTTTTGGACCTGAAGCAATCACTTGGGGCGGTAATAAGATTAATGTTAGTGTGTATTATTTGGACATGTACGAGGGGCCAAACACCTTGAAATGGGGATTTACGTCCCTTTTGTACCATGAAATGACCCATGTTTTCCAATGGAATGGTGAGAAGAAGGCCCCTTCAAATTTATTAGAAGGGATCGCAGATTACACGATTCTCAAAGCTAATTACGCCCCATCAGGCTTTAACAAGCCCGGTTCCGGGAGTAGATGGGACGCGGGGTTTGATATCACAGCCCGTTTTCTCGAGTATTGTGACGGGCTTGTTCCAGGGTTCGTGGCAAAGCTTAACAATATGATGAGGAAGACTTACGACATATCATTTTTTAAAAATATAACAGGAAAGCCCGTAGAGCAACTCTGGAAGGATTACAAGGCTAAACATCCAGGGGTTGAATAGGGAACAAAGCTATAATGTGATTGCATGGTGTATGAGGTGAAATAAATGAATTTGCTAATTGGAATCTTCTAAATCGTGTAATCTAGGTTAACTAAGTACCCATATTTTAATTTCTTTGCCAGGCTAATTTAAGTAATTATTTTTTAAGATGAAATAATTGAATCCGATTTTTACAATTAGCAATGAAACCAAACACTAAGTACCGTCTGGTCTGCATGATATTTTGATAAAGGAATTGAAGTCTAATAAACAGAATTGAAATTTGATGGATTTGAAACTTTTTTTATAAAATATGCTACAAAATATATAATAAATAAAAATGAGAGTTTGGTTATTTGAAGAAAATTCGACTACTACAATACCGGATATAAACGCTAAATAAAAGAATAAAATTACAAATAAATTGTACCATTCTTTATTGAAGTCGATGACTTTGGAAAACTTCAACCGTACATCCTTGTTCAAACTCAGCTGCAAGACAAGCAAAATGTCGTTGACGGTTTTGATTGAGGATCGTGTTTGACACGGTACGCTTAAAAAAGGTTATGCGCCTCCTCTCAGACAGTCTGTCTCCTAGGATACAACAATCAGAACAGTATGTATACTGCCAGAGATGGCTCTCGCGCCCGAGATAACACCAGTTATGATGGTGTTCTTGTTTTGTGGAAAAATATAAAGTAAAATATAAAGTTGTTCAGAGAGAGTTTTCTCTCAATCTGATAGGAACAATAGTTTCTAGTCATTTTGTGATATGAGATTCTTTTTCTGTATCTCACGAATATGAACCCAAAGTTCATATATACACATTCACAAAATGTTTGATACATTTTTTGCAACTAGATAATAAATCTGGTAATAAACAAGTAATGTGGTTCGATTGGCTAGGCAAATTATTCAAGAAAACAGAAAGGATCCAGAGTAGAAATTGAGAAAGGAAATGGAATTAGCTTTTCATTCATAATAATAAAATAAAATGCAAAGAGCTACTCCATATAAGGAGTTACAAACCAACGTAAACAAAAGAGGTTCCTAATTTACTGGGCACGTGGGGCGGCGGCATAATCACTTATCCCCTTTATTCTAAGTACATGAATTGAAAAGGTCTAATACTTTTAAACAAACAAATACGTTAAACCATAACAAACGTTGCTATATGGACTGCATGATAACTGGGCTACTGGTGGGCCAACATGGAGTTGACAATGGGCTGCATTGAAAAAGACTTGGGCTCTGAAGACACGTAACAACAAGATTTAATTGTATTAAATAGATTTGATATGATCAACGAAACTGTCATATTTATTCATGACTCTGTTTGTAACCGCTCAGTAGTTAGTTAACCGTACGCGCTCTAGTCGAGCCCGCACCACATGCCGGCTGGATAGGTTTCGTCGTGCGATGTCATCAGGCGCTTGCGCCACAAGTGTCTGCCATATCTACTGCCACATGCCATGTGCCATAGGAGCTCGCGTCACACGCCTTAACCTGCTCGTAAGTCAGCCGCGGGCACTACACTCGAACCCCACGCCAAACTTCAACGCGGACTCATATCCGCACGCCGCATGCGAGATGTTTGCCACACAGTGCCCCTGACACATCATCTGCCATGTACATGCCTATGCGCACATGGACAAAATATAAAGGCGGCACTCAAGCGGATCATGTCGTTGCAAGTGTGTGAAGTGCACCACAAAGCGCCCATCACCCACGTCACACGCCCTTTAGAGTCCCCTCTAGTGTTTATCTTTAAGGAAACAATATACAAGGAGTGCCCCTCCTTACAAACCACTTTAAGGTTTGTCATCCCACCTATGTGGACAAGTTGACAACTTTCCATTTTTCTCATCCTTGGTTGTTCCAATCATACAACTTCAAGTATCGATATTTATTCATCTAAGCTTTATTTTGGACATAGTATGGTTCGTTATGATCCTCTCACAAAGTAGAACACCAACCTACAAATAACTATTTACACAATACATATATAAATATGATTATGGGTATCCAAAATATTTAGTAAAAAACCCATTTTCACTAAAATTTCCAACAATCCCCCACATGAATGGAGATCGATTAAAACACAAAAAATTCCCCAATGAAACCTCAATAGTCGAGTATTGCAGGATAGGTAGGTGTTGCCTTTGAACCTTCCTTTGTAAAGCATACATAGCCACTAGGTTTTTGTAGATGTGATGTCCCTGAACAACCCCCCATTTGTGTAAACAACAATATACTTCACACAATACTTTCCTTAGCCAGGCCATCCCCTTATGATTTCTTGAGATGTTTTTTTATAGTACACAAATTGATACGATGTGTTACTGAGAAGTTGATGTGATGAGATGAGGAGTTTGTTGCTGCTTGGTAGGATCCTCCTTCTACAATGTAGAAGGGAAGATATGAAGACATTCTTGGATTGCTGATTTAGGACTTGGAAGATTTGGTGACTGGATGCATCAGCTTAGGGGGAGTCTGTTGCTGACAGAATTCCTGTGAAGTTGACGCTATCCAAAGACCAAAGACTGTGAGATTCTGAAGACTAAAGTTTACCTTTGCAAGCTATTGTCGAGGGGGAGTTTGTTGATGCATGTAATGTGACAACATCTTTGTGTTGGTCTTTAGATATCTTAATCAAGACTTGGGTTACGAGGAATTGAAGATGTCCGAATTTGATGTTACTAGATACATTCCAAGCGTATGAGCTCTAAGTGGAGTCCGAATTTGGGAAGCATTCAATAAATTCAGATATTATGACTCCTTGTGTTCCGAGTTTGTGTTTTGTATTAGTCCGAATTTGTGTTATTATGTACATGGCCCTAGCCCAATTTGCATGGTTGTGTTATATAAACAGCTTTATGCTTTAGGGTTTAGGTTAGATATCTTAGACATGCAGAGAGAGCAGTTACAGAAAACACAAAGAAAGGCTGTGAGTCCGAGTGGTGTGAGATCTTCAGTGATTGTAAACATTCGTGTTCGTTCATCACAGAAGATCGGTTTAAAGTGTTTTATGTGTTCTTTATCATATTACTTGTTTTTTGTGTTCGTTGATCTATCAAGGGGTTCTACAACCTTGATTGATTATCAATCTCGTATAGATCCGTGTGTAATTGTTTGTGTATATATGTGTATTTATGGTGGGGAATTTACATTACATGATTATGTATGGTGCATGATAAATGGTTTTCTTAGAATAAATCCCATGTATTTCTTTAATGTGTTTTCTAACTTCTTCAAGATTTGTCATACATTGTGATCCTTTAAGTTTTGGATTGAAAAAAACACTAGGAATTGGGTGACTCAAAGAAATGCCTAAAATAAATAAAAACAGATGTGCCAAAGTTAGTAAATTCAATTCTATTCAAATGTTACTGTATCATATAAAGACAATGATAGCAACTTACAACGCAAACCAATGTAATATAGTGACATCAAGCCAGCCATTCGAGAACATGTTTAATAACTCGGAATACATAATATTCTCATTAACCTGCAAGTAGGGGCGTTCATGGTCCAGTTTGGCCAGTTTTAGGTCAAAACGTGAGCCAAACAGTTAGTAACAATTTTTGATATTGAAAACCAAACTCTTGAACTTTAAAACCAAACCAAACCGTTACTAACAATTTGGTTTCACAATTTGGCTTTATTGAGTCCTCATATACAATACATCTTGTCAGGTGCAATGATCCGAAAACATAATTATTACCAACGCGAATTTGTGATCGATCAACTAATTTTCGAATTGGTTGTGGTGTTTTCTTTATTCTCTTTGAGGCAAGAGCTACATCATGATCAATAAATGTAGGCTAATGCATAGGCATGGCTACATCATGATCAACAAATGTAGGCTCATGCATAGGTACAAGCACATGCTCAGGATTAGGGACGAGATTGGGATTTAGTTCAAGATCGGAATCATGCAACTCACATGGATTTTGTGAAGCCATTTGTAGGTTGTTCGCATTCATTAACTGACATGATTATAAAAAGTATTAGTAGTTCATTAGTGAACAACCCCTTTGATAGTGAACACTAGTGAACTAATCTTAGCCTCTGATTATCAATACACAAGTGTAAATCAATGGCCAACATTTGATGATGAAAATACACTTTTGTATTTTACGATTTGATGATGTAAATCAATGGCCAGTATTTGTTCACTTAGTTCACAAATACACTTGTGTTCACTCTATAACTCCACCCTATATATATATATATATATATATATATGGTTCAAACGAAAACCACTTTTATTGCGAAAACTTGAAAACTAACTAAAAAAAGCCTAAAAAACACACCGAATTTTTTTTACAATTTTTTTTATTAAAAATCGCTAGTTTTATATATAAAAAAAACTTTTTTTCAAAAAAAAAAAAATTGTAGTGCACATGTGTAATAATTCACTCATAAATTACACGCCAAAACATCATTATATAAACAAACGTAAGCCATAGCTTCCATAATCACTTCAATCTATCCATTTTCTACAAAAAAAAATCGTTAACCAAAAACGCCAACTTAAGCAAAACGCCAAAAATGACAACAATCGTTTCGTGGAGATACACTCTGGGGATCAGGAAATACGTCATCCATTTTGACAACAGAAGGAGGGTGTATGTTAAGACAATCAGGGCTATTCTGAAGATGGAAGAAGAGATACAGAGGCAAATCTTATCCATTGGCATCGCTCTAGACAACGAATGCCATGAAACACATATGCTTATGAAATCATTAACCAACAAATTTTGACTAATCAAAGGAAATGTGAAGCCAGACCCTGTCATAACATCATGGCGTTTTGATGATGAAACAGACATGGTGACGATTACATACGACAGCGGAGAGCAGCAAGACTACTGGCTAGAGAACATCATGACAAAGCAGCGACTGGGTTTCATGGAAGAATTGCATAACGCCACCTGTACCAACCCAGAAATAGACTCAAAATTGGAGTTAATGCAAGACATGTTCAGGTGAAGGCTTCAAAATCTTCAGGAACAAGAAGCTGATGTAGATGAATGTGATGACATGGATGAAGATCAAGATGAAGACTCCGAGGAGGAAGAAGATGACACAAGTGATGGATACTATTCAGATAAAGTACCTTCTGACGAAAGATTTTAATTTTTTTTCCTCTTTTTTTTCTTCTATGTAATCTTCTTTTTTTTAAGATAATTAAATGTTATATTACTATCTTTATTAGCAAAACGGCAAAATAATACTAGAAATGGTTTACCCTAACAAAACGCCATAAATAACAAAAAATATTTTCCTCCTTACTATTTTATTTACTCTGTTATTATATTTTGTCATGATAGTCTGGATGAGGCCATTTAAAAAAAAAGCCAAACTTAGAAGATGGGACGTCTATAACCTATAAAACTGATAAAAGCTGATCAACACAGTAAATACAAAATACAGTAACTGAAAAGACAGTTACCTTATAACTATCATTTATTACAATAAAAAGTCCCGCCTAAACTACGCGCCAAAAAACTCCTATAAGAGAGGGGTCTGTACACAATGAAATTAATCACACACAGAAAAACACAAAAACGCCATATCCTCTAGAAACCACTCCCTTTAAAACGCCACCGATGTCAAAGCTTTCACTGAAATGCATCCTTCTTCTGAGGAGGTTAACTCAATAATATTTTGCTGGATGAGATGGACAAATATTCAAGAAAAAGAGACTGATGACAGTGATATGCCATCATGTGAGCTTTCTTCTTGATGATTATAGGCATGGAAGAAAGGGTTCAACTAAAGTGTAAAATGCTATTTTGGACTCCATTAATACAAATAGCATCAAGCAAGAGTTGATCTTCAATGACATGCCGCCAAACAATAATATCACACCAAAAAACAAGATGCCACTAAGCAGCTTCTTCTGAAAAAGACGGGGTTTATGTAGGAAATTTGGCAACTAGCAAAACTATTCAAAAAAGGTTCAAAACGCCAAAACAAATTCAAGAAGATAGAGGCTGATGACAGAGAGGATTCGGAATAGAAATTAGATTACAATTTTTTGTTATCTTAGTTTTCATTTTATATTGTTTTGATATCAAGCTATATGTTGATTTGTTAACTAGTTCTCTATAAAAAATAACATTATTATATAAAACGCCAAAAACTACAAACATTAAAAAGCTAGAAGTATGGAAACCGGGAGAAAAGCTGCTGGCAAAAAACCTTGTAAAGGTTATTAAACGCAAAAAATAAAAAATTGGTCTTATGCAAATATTAGAGACTCGTAGTGAATTATTATAGAAAACGCCATAACGCCAAAAAAATTAAACAGAAAACTCTATAACGCCAAAAAATTATATATGTGACACAAAAACAATTAATTCAACGCCAAAAAGTTTAAAAAATACGATTAACGCCAAAAAAAACTTAGACGCCATAAAATTTTATACCGCGTTGGGAAAATAAAAGAAGAATGAAAAGACAAAAAAGCGCATCCGCCCTTCTCTATTACGCGGGACACGTGTTAGGTCAGGAAGCGTTCTCACCGTTCTCACACTTTTGAGCGTTTTCTCCTGAACCCGTTTATATATATATATATATGGGAATGTTCATTTGAGAAGAAATTTAATGTGAGAAGAAAAAGAAAAAATGACATATTAGTAAAATACTATTTCATTTATAACTCATATCATTAATTTTTTTCTCTTTAATTAATTAGTCAACTAATCATTAATTATGCCTACATATAATCTACAAAACCTACACATATCAAAATTTTCCTACATATACCCTACACATTATAGAATTGTATCATACACAGTCTACCTCGAAATATATCCTACACAACTCATAATTTATCCTACACAACTAGTAATTTATTCTACACTTTAAATTAAGTTGTTTTTTTAATTTGGAAAAAAATATACATTTTGAAAAAGAGTTACAAATTTAATTTAGTTAGTTATTTAAGGGGAAAAATAAATTAATGATTTATGTAAGTTTACCAATATACCATTATATTAAAATTAAATGCAAATATTAAATGAAGTAAAATGAAACATTCTTATTGGTTGAAACCTCTTCTTTTTTCTTCTTACAAAAAAAATTCTTCCCATTTGAACCCTCCACTATATATATATATATATATATATATATATATATATATATATATATATATATATATATATATATATATATATATATATATATATATATATATATATATATATATATATATATATGATGAGGTTCATGAGTGAGCAACATCCTTGTTTGTGAACTGAGTGAACCAATCTCAATCGTTCATTTGATTAGATGATGCAAAGGTTAGGATTGTAATTCTACATTTAATCTTTTTTTAATTAATTTTCTATAGTGATTGGCATTTACTGACTCCTTTTTTTGGATTGTTTTAGAAGATTTTTTATGATTCTTTAATGATTTGCAGTTACTCTCTCCTTTATTTTCGGAACTTTTAGAAGATTTTTTATGATCCTCTGTCAATCCAGTATATTCGTAATTTTTGTTATCATCCCCACCTTTTTGTGCTAACTTACGATGATAAATTAGAAGATCTCCATTGATTATTTCAAAGATTATATTATATCTTCATCTACTATATTCGAAGTTATTATTAATCATCCTATTTTTTTTTTCTAATTATGAGGTTATTCATTTACAATACCATTATACATATGTGTTTTCACATACAACCCTGCTATACATATGTGTACACATAGTGTATTTATAACTATTGTGACTTGCTATACTTATGTGGATACACATATAACCCTACTATACGAATGTGTACACAAAGTTTATTTATAACTATTGTTACCGATATACACAAGTGTACAGCATAAAGATTGCATACAACCCTTATTCATTTACATAAACATTACATATAATTTTTTAAGCGAAATATTAAACAAAATCTTTGAAATACTAAACAAAACCTCTTCATTTTCCTCTGGTTCCTAAAATTAGATTTAGTACACATTTACGTTAATGCCCTTATCAACCTGATTTCTTTATTATATTTCATAAAATATTTACAAGTTTGCCATTACCATTAATTTTCATCATCTAACAAATGAAGGGCTATGATCTGTTCACTTTGTTCACAACTTAACTATTGTTTACTCTAGAACCCTACCCTATATATATATATAGGGGATGGTTCAAATGAAAACCACTTTTATTGTGAAAACTCGAAAACTAACTAAAAAAAGCCTAAAAAACACACAAAATTTTTTTTTTCAATTTTTTTTTTTATAAAAATCGCTAGTTTTTATATATAAAAAAAACTTTTTTTCAAAAAAAAAAAAAAAAAATTTGTGTAGTGCACATGTGTAGTACACATACATATGTGCAGTATTACACATGTGCACTACACAAAAAAAATTTTTTTTTGAAATTTTTTTTTATATTAAAAAACCTGCGAAATTTTTATTGCAAAAAAAAAAATTAAAAAAAAAATTTTTTTGTATGTTTTTTTGGCTTTTTTTAATTAGTTTTCGAGTTTTCACAATAACTAGTGGTTTTCATTTGAACCTTCCCCTATATATATATATATATATATATATATATATATATATATATATATATATATATATATAGGGGAGGGCTATATAGAAAACCCTTATGTTTTTAGAAAACTTTGGAAACTCAAAATTCCCCTCATTTTTACCCAACCTCCCGACTTTTTTTTTTTGAAAAAAATAACACATGTAATATACAAGTTTTTAAGAGTTTTTGGCCAAAAAAAAAAAACAAAAAAGCGCCGAAGGGATGTTTTAAAAAAAATAAACAAATTTCAGCAAACTCCGAGTGACTAACATGTGTTAGGCAAAAAAGGCTGAAACTTGCTGAAATTTGTTTTTTTTCTTTTTAAAAAAAACATTCCTTCAGCGCTTTTTTGTTTTTTTTTGGCCCAAAACTCTTAAAAACATGTAAATTACACGTGTTATTTTTTTCAAAAAAAAAAAAGGTCGGGAGGTTGGGTTTTCTAGGGTTTTCTCAAAATGGAGGGTTTTCTACCTAGCTTTAGCCTATATATATATATATATATATATATATATATATATATATATAATTTAGTTATTTTTCATAGTTTTATAGATATTAATCATTATTATTTAAATATATATATTTAGTATACTAATATAAGATTAGGGTAAGGATAGTGTAAAAAGGGCCTAAAGTGTGAGAAGTGTATTATAACACTATATATAATACTATATAACACCATATAAACACCGTATAACAATATGTAACACCATATAATACCATATAACACTATGTAACACTATATATCATTATATAACAAATATAACACTAAACATCTATCATAGACATGCTATCAGACAACCTATAGTGTTATATTTGTTATATAATGATATATAGTGTTACATAGTGTTATATGGTATTATATGGTGTTACATATTGTTATACGGTGTTTATATGGTGTTATATAGTATTATATATAGTGTTATAATACACTTCTCACACTTTGGAATCTAACCAACTCGGGATGACAACCGACGCGGCGATGATAACTACGAGCGGCTAAAACTCCTCGTGACTTCTGCCTGGATGAACGTTTATGCGGTTTGACTTAATTATTCGTTTTTTCTGATTCTTGTAAACTGGTATATCTTGACCACTTGTGTTGGATTATTGGTATACGTTTCTTGTGTTTGAATTACTTTTCATTTATTAAGCGTATTGGCAACTTTCTTGCGTTGTTAGCGGGTTGGTAAATTGGTGGGTAATTGATACAATCAAACGGGTTATTAGGTTGCATAGTGAATCTTAAAAACTATCCCTATTAACTAATCAAATTCATTAATTCCGAGGCAATGTCTATGTGATGTTTTGAATCAGAAAACGGATTTTTATATTAAAACGGGTATTCGGGATTTCGGGTGGAGGTTACTTCTTTTTTATATTGATAACACTTTTCGTGACAAATTGTGTTTTCTTTTAAATCTACAAACAAACCCCCAATTTAGATAATTTAGTTTTAATTAATTTATTTAACACTAACCACAAATTCCCCGTGGATACGATACCCTACTTACGCTATCTACGTAGTTTAATTAGGTTTTTGCATGACCCTTACGACAGTCGTCAAAATGGCGCCGTTGCCGGGGAATTAGTGCGCTTAGTGTTAGTTAGTTAGTAGTTAGTTGTTCTTGCTTTTTAATAAAAAAATAAATATACCCAAAAATATTTTTCTCTCTATTTTTTTATATCGTGATTTACGCAGGTAGTTGAGCTGTGTTTGTGCAGGATGACAAATTTTACTATATTTTGCGGCTCTACTACATGCAAGTTGTACGGGGAACCACTTCATCCATGTATCAGTTGCCACGAGGCCCGATTTAGACGGAAAAAAACGAAATTGGAAGAACCACTAATACTTTGCTATGAGAATCCTTCCCCTCCACCATATTTATAGATGAGTTGACTATTTCCATTCAACTATAGGTCTTATCTAAAATATTTTATTTCTTTAACAAGAAAGGTGACAACTTTACTGTATAATGTATGCGTATTTTATTTATTATTATTTTTTTTTTTGTATTACTTGTCAACAAGTTTCCATTGTGTTCTCCGACTTTTATGATAGAATATTTGTTCTCTGGAGATAACGATGAAATACATGTGAGCTTTTGAATATTGGAATTTGACGGAAATGACAATGACTTTTCATCCCTTATATACTACCGTTAACCACTTGTCTTGCCAAATCTAATTACATTCTCAATAATTTTAATGGCCTTTACTTGCGTGGGTTTTTCACGCCCAAACCGTACAAGGTTTGATGTTTTCCTAAGCTTTAGAGGTGAAGATACTCGTCATTCATTTACAGATCATCTCTATGAAGCATTAAAACGAGCAGGAATTCGTACATTTAGGGATGATGATGACATCAAAAGAGGATCATACTTAGAACCCGAAATTGTTAAAGCAATCGAAAATTCAAAGGCTTCAGTGATTGTATTGTCAGAAAACTATGCCAAATCCAGATGGTGCCTTGAGGAGCTTTCGTTGATCCTCGAACAAAAGAGGACGAACAATCATTTCGTTTTGGCAGTATTTTATCATGTTGATCCCTCTGATGTCAGGAACCAACGAGGATGTTTTGCCATAGAACGGTCAAAGTGGATAGAAGTCGATGTAAATAGGTGGAAGTCAGCCCTAACGGAGGCTGCCAATTTGAAAGGAATGGTTGCTTCAGGGTACGATTTTCCAATAATGCAACTAGAATCTCATGCTAGTTAACTTTGATTATGGGTGTTGTTGAATTTTCAAACGGAAAAGGAATTTGTGCTTATTGTTAAATTTGTGCTTCTTTTGTTCCAGGTCTGAAACAAAATTCATTGCAGATATTGTTGATACAATTAACAATCAACAAGCTATGAAACTTACTAGTAGACTAAGCAATCTAACTGGAGTGGAGATTCGAGCTATATATATCAATTCCTGGTTGAAAGATGAGCCCTGCAACAACGTATTAGCAATTTGTGGAATGGGAGTGTTGATGCACTTTGTGTGGATGTGGCTTGGTTCGGTTCGGTTCGGTTCAAGACCGACGCCGCGACATTCCTCCGTCGTGCGAACCGGAGAACCACACACAAATGACGAAGACACGAGAATGATTCAGTTGAATATTGATGATATCATGACATCATCACATGCAATATTGAAATGCAAAAATTATCAATCTGAAATGCATACATCGAAATACACAAATATATCGAAATAGAAAGGATCGAAATAGAAGCATGTGGTCTTCTGTTTTGTCTATACATATCGAATTAGAGTTATCGAAATAGCCCATATCGATACATATGACAAGCTATTTCGATGTCCAGCTCTATTACATTGTGTTTCGATTTTGTTTATTGTTTTTCGATGTAAGTCTGCTTGTATGGGCTATAAATACCAGCAGATACTCTGTTTCTATGAGAGCTTGAATGAGCTTGAGAGAGAGTGTGTAGTGAGAGAGTTGTCGGTTTGCTTTGTATTAGTCGAATCTTCTACCGAAACTCTGTCGAAATCAATACACGAAACCGTTAATCGTTGATATCTTTGCGTATTGTTTATTCTCTCGCTCGTTTTGTGTCGTAGCTTGGATTCCGCAATCGCTACGACATCCGAAACAAGAAATCACATTCGTCCGACGATCCGTATCAGGGACCTACAAGTGGTATCTGAGCGTAAGGCTCGATTTCTTGTTGAAAACTGAGTTGTTAGTGAGGTTTTTAAGTGAGTTTTGAAGGATTCTTGAACAAAAACTCAGAACCCAGTTTTGTTGGATGAAAAATACGGATTAAAACTAATAAATCTAATGTTATCGGTTGAAGTTTGTTACTAAGACTTGTTAAAAACGATTAAGAAATTTAAAAACGCAAGTTTTGTTGATTTTTAAGGGAGTTAATAGCCAAAATGGTCCCTGAGGTTTACTCACTTTTGCCACTTTAGTTCAAAATCCAAATTTTTTAAATCTGGGTCCCTGAGTTTTGCATTTTGTTGTCATTTTAGTCCAAATTTCAAAAAAGTCTAATTTTGTCAGGATTTCTTACTGAATTTTGTCTTCTTCCTCATTTCTCATAAGGGCAAAATTGTCATTATAGATTATTATAAACTAATTTATATTAAAAAAATAAAAAAAACCTCAAAGAACTTTAAATAATTCTAATCGATCAAAACCTCTCACATTCCCCCATCATCTTCTTCCTCAGATTAAACGTTGTGCCTTCTCTTCGGATGCACCAGTTCCGGTCTTCGTTGTCATCCATTGTTAGGGTTCGATTTTCGATTAGGGGAAGGGAAACAAGTCTGAGGAAGAAGATGATGGGGGAAGGTGAGAGGTTTTGATCTATTAGGGTTATTTAAAGTTCTTTGAGTCTTTTTTTTATTTTTTTTAATATAAATTAGTTTATAATAATCTATAATGACAATTTTGCCCTTATGAAAAATGAGGAAGAAGACAAAATTCAGTAAGAAATCCTGACAAAATTAGACTTTTTTGAAATTTGGACTAAAATAGCAACAAAATGCAAACCTCAGGGATCCAGATTTAAAAGATTTGGATTTTGAACTAAAATGGGAAAAGTGAACAAACCTCAGAGACCATTTTGACTATTAACTTTTTTTAAGGTGAAAATCACAAATCTCCATTTTTTGTTGGATTCTCATTGGACCATGCTATTCACACACGGCCAAAATTATTTTCACACCCCAAAGCGCCCCGCTATGGCCAAAGAGGGGCGCTTTGGTGTAAAGTCAACAGACAAGGTCTGAACCGGTCAGACCTTGTCTGTTGCTTTACATCAAAGCGCCCCGCTTTGGCCTAAGCTGGGCGCTTTGGTTTTTTTTTTTTTTTTTTTTTTTTTTTTTTTTTTTACATTTTGGGGCAAAGCGCCCCTCTTAGGTCAAAGCGCAGCGCTTAGGGTCTTTTTTTAATTTTTTAAAATTGTTTTTAATTCACAAACGCGTCGATAATAGCCTAAATTTTACGCTTTTTCCATTATACATCATTTTTTAATATATATGGACTATACTGCAAGTTCCGAATCAAATCGGTTACGTGTGATGTCGTATTCCATTATATCGTATCATTTTGATTTGAAAGCACAAGTACTCCTATGAGTAGTTTTATGTGTATCAGCCGCCTACCGTACATGTATATGACGTATTTTTTCATTAATTGTAGTATTATGATGTATATTGTCATTTTGGGTCGTACAAGTGCGTATTGAATCTGATTGGGTCGTGTCGGTGACATTCGGTTTTTAACGTGATGTAACGCATATATTGAACAAACACAAACGTACTTTTGGATTGTAAAAGAATTAACGTCAATATTATTAAACACATTTAACTTTTCGTTCAGTAGTTGAGAGTATGTATTTCGTATAGAAATTTTTGGGTATATACGTTTCCGACCCCCTAGTTTTATAGAAATTTTAGGTACGGTGACTTCCGCCCCCCAGTTAGAAATCTCAAGCTTCGCCACTAAAAGCACTTAACCATTATATAAACTAGAAGATTTCACTAAATAATGTTGGGATCTAATACATTAAAAAGGTAGACTAGCTATCATCTTACTATATTAGTCAAATATAGCTAGCAGTTATATTTCAAACATATTAATTTTTCGTGTCGGCATTATAGATGAATTTTGTTTTTCAAAAAATGTTAACAAGAACTCATTTAAGCTCCGTCGGTAGTGGGGTCCATGCCATCTTTAACCAATCACACCTTTTTTTTAAAAAAAGTTTACCACTTCACCAAGTGTCTAACCATTGCCAACCCTTTTCAACATAGGGTATGTTTGGTATGTGGTAATGGAATGAATGAGGGAATGGAATGAACGAGGTAATGGAATGGACAATGGAATGAAATGGATCATTCCAAACGCTACCATAGTTTAAACACTTATGACTGAATGACGTGGCACACTCTCATTGGTTAATTTTGAAGTTTACCACTTTCAATTGTCTAACCACTCCCTACACCCTAATGTATACTATATTTCATTGTGGCAAGTGGCATTGTGGAGCCCACAAGAACTGCTAAATATTGAGATGAGACTTCACCTTTAGATGAGACTATAGCACGGATGTATACTATAGCACGGATGGGACTAGTCAAAGAGTTGGAAAGGGTTGTACATGACAGTGAGATGACTCAACAAATTAAATATTGAGATGAGACTTCACCTTTAGATATATGTGCACAAACAAATTAAATATTGTAAAATTTGGACCAAAAATGTAAAATTTGAACTTAAACGTAGAACAGTCACCAGTCAAAAATACGCCTAAAATGTAAAAAAAAAAAAAAAAAAAAAAAAAAAAAAAAAAAAAAAAAAAAAACCAAAGGGCCCAGCTTAGGCCAAAGCGGGGCGTTTTGAAAAAAAAAAAAAAAACCAAAGCGCCCAGCTTAGGCCAAAGCGGGGCGCTTTGATGTAAAGTCAACAGACAAGGACTGAACCTGTCAGACCTTGTCTGTTGACTTTACACCAAAGCGCCCAGCTTTGGTCATAGCGGGGCGCTTTGGAGTGTTTAAATAGACTAAGGGCGTGTGCGAATAGACCCCACCTTCTCATTAGGTGACCTAGTGGAGCAGACCTGTGTATTGTCCTCTGACATGTGCAGAATTTTTGTCTCATCTGACAAAACTAACGAAAGTCATATGTGACGCAACATTGAATGAAAGTTGGCAGCTAACAACAATAGAAATAAGGGAAAATTATCAAAGTGTTCGTTTGACCAAGCCATTTTCCAAAATAGCCATTTAATCGGGCATAATGCACCCTCCCATCAAAGTGAACTCACATATTTATGCACCTTCAATCCAACCACCAGCTAGCCGACACGTGTCCCTGAAGCCTGAACCGGCTTTATGCCGCGTCGCCTGGCAGCCGAGCCGCTTCCCCCCCAAGCCAAGCCGCTTCACCGCTTGCCCACAAGTACAAGCCATGCCGCCTAATTTACAAGCCAAGCCGCGTAAAGTACAAGCCGAGCCGCGACAGTTGCATTTTTTAAAAAATATCAAAATATATAAAAAAACATCAAAAAAATATCAAAAAACATCAAAAAATATAAAAAAAAATCCAAAAATATCAAAATACTCTTTCTCTCCATATATTTAATAACTCGGTTGAATATTGTGAATAATAGAATTCATTTTTTATCTCTTTTCTCTTTATTTTTTTATCAATTATTAATTTAATAATTTAATATTTTATTAAATTAAATAAACTAATATTTTAATAAATTATTTTTTGGTTAACAAGGTTAGTAGAAAACTAACCTAGTTAGTAGATCCTTTAATACATTCAAAATAACCTAGTTATAAAAGGAATTAACATATAAAAGGAATTAATTTGGGTATCCTATCAGCTTCTGCCTGGAGGAAAAACTGGCTAAGACACTTTGATTGTAACATAGCGGCGCGGGTTCGAGTCACGCATAGGGCCGGTCCGAACAGAAGGACCCCCTTTTTGTTTCTTTTTTTTTTTGACTCTTAACTGAAGTAACTGAGTTTTCTAACTCAGTTAGTGGTTTCTTTTATAAAAACTAACCTACTTGGACTATTTTGAATGTATTAAAGGATCTACTAACTAGGTTAGTTTTCTACTAACCTTGTTAACCAAAAAATAATTTATTAAAATATTAGTTTATTTAATTTAATAAAATATTAAATTATTAAATTAATAATTGATAAAAAATAAAGAGAAAAGAGATAAAAAAAATGAATTCTATTATTCACAATATTCAACCGAGTTATTAAATATATGGAGAGAAAGAGTATTTTGATATTTTTGGATTTTTTTTTATATTTTTTGATGTTTTTTGATATTTTTTTGATGTTTTTTTATATATTTTGATATTTTTTAAAAAATGCAACTGTCGCGGCTCGGCTTGTACTTTACGCGGCTTGGCTTGTAAATTAGGCGGCATGGCTTGTACTTGTGGGCAGGCGGTGAAGCGGCTTGGCTTGGGGGGGAAGCGGCTCGGCTGCCAGGCGACGCGGCATAAAGCCGGTTCAGGCTTCAGGGACACGTGTCGGCTAGCTGGTGGTTGGATTGAAGGTGCATAAATATGGGAGTTCACTTTGATGGGAGGGTGCATTATGCCCGGTCAAATGGCTATTTTGGAAAATGGCTTAGTCAAACGGCCACTTTAGTAATTTTCCCTAGAAATAAACCACCTTCGTTGAATATTTCAAACATCATAGTCCCCTTCCATTTTAAAAAAAAACTCTAAAGTCAGCGTGAAGCGTGAGTCCATTTTGAGCAAAAGTCCATTTTGAGTTATTTTCAAACCACAAAATTCAGACCCATTATTTCACTTGATTAAATTCTTACGAGTCCATTTTATGTATCACAAGTTTTTGACATGCCCGCAATCGTTTGATTTTGTTATTTCGACTGGCCCATCATTTCATTGCTTGGACTTTTAAACCCAACCCCATTATTGATTAAAAAAATCAGTTAAGAAGTCCAATAGTTTACTTTGCCCATTATGTTTGGTTATGCGAGATTCGTCTTAATTAAGTGGGTCGTGAACCAAAAGTCTGTTTGATAGAAGTGTGTTTTTGAATTTTAGTAAATTTTTCGCTAAGTTTATAATTTTTCTAATAAAATGGCAATCAACCCGTGGGATTGGTCAAAGAACGCAAACCCTCCATAACAATGCCATTCTTCGACATGGGCTCAAATGTGTTTAGGACTTCCATTCTCAAATTATCCTCCTCCACAAAAGCAGAGATGTATTTTGGAAATTGTGGTCGCATTAGTAGTGCAACACCGCAGAGTAAACATAAAATGACAACAAATCTGTATGGTTGGATTCCAGATTCAAATGTGGACAATACTTATACGCAAAAGGGTTTAGCACCATCTTGGGTTCAGTCTCTTATGCTGCCAAATAACCTTCCACAACCAAAAATCGATTACTGGGCTAAACCTACTGTCGATTGTGATCGGACCGTACATTTGGGGAATGATGGTCAAACAAGAACAACATTTTATGTTGAAATTGTCAAGAATGTCAATGATGGTGAATCTTCGGGAAATGGTGACAGTTCGGGATACGACGGGAGTTCAGATGAAGAATGTTCAAGTTCAAGAGCGGATGGATCAGAAGGTCCATCGAGAGAGGTTGTTGATTCTAAGGTAGATGGGTCAATGTTTGAGGGTGAATTCAGTCGGGTATGTGTCGATAACTCTATGTGTTCTAAGTGTGTTAAATGCAATAAATGTTATGAGTTAGAAGGTAAACTGTCTGAGTTAGAAAGTAAATTTGAATTAACATTTAACCACTATCAACACTTGATTGTCGATCTTTCAAAATGCACAGAGACTAACATGGTTTTAAAACGACACGAAAAGGAATTTAAAACCATCATTGAGATCTTAAAGAAAGACGTTTCTGAGTTAACGAAAACTATTTCGAGAAAGCAAACAACCATTAAAAATTACATTAACATGCTCGAGGAAACAAAAAATGAATTAGCCCGTGCAAAGTGTGAAAGTGATGCGATCCAGCTTAAGTTGGATAGCTATTCCAACTCACGATATCTGTTGGATCACATCATACACCTACAAAAGAAGAAAAGTAATGTGAAATGCTTTGGGTATCAAAAGTGGCCTCCGCCAATTAGACACAATTATACCAAGTTGCCTGATGAGGAGGATATGCCTCATTTTGAGCCATCGGTTTCTTTAGACATTATGTAATTCGCAACTGGACTCGGATTCAACATGGACGTATCCTCTAATCAAGCTTAATTAGCTGATATTAAAGAATCCACAACCGCACAGAATCAGGATCCTCAAGTCATTATTGAGGATTGTGATAGTTCGGATGATGAGTCGAATGAGGACGAACCTAAGCACTCAAACACGACGACAAAAGTGGCAAACATACCTCTCAAGAATCACATTTTCTGTAATCCTCCAGCAAAACCGTGTGTGACTGCTCCTGTTAAGAATGCTGAAACTTATGGTGAGACCTGTGAAAGCGCGAACTTGCTTTATACGTTGATTGGTTCAGACAAAGTTTACTCAAAGAAAGATTTTCCGATTAAAAATGTCAATCAATCCTTAATTGATAAAGTGTTTCAGGGTTCAACCAGTAAGTTTTTTGGAAAGTCGAGCCCAAGATTTGTAGTAACTCAGTGTACTCCTATCCCAAAAGCTGAAGTTCGAAAACAATATGGAAATAAAAAAACTTTCAGATTAACAAAAGCAAAATCACGCTTATCAAGGAAAGAGAAAGTGCAAAAGAGCTCAGAACAAAAAGAAAATTCAAAAGATAAACTTCGTCGAGTCTCAAGGGACTGACAAAAATGAATCTTTTAAAAACAAACCCAACACAGATTTTGGTAAACAAGTTCAAATTTTGAAAAGAAATAGTCAGAACAACTACACGTAACACACAAATTGTTGTGATGTAGGACCAAGTACCTCGAGATCACGAAGTTCATCATCAAGTTATCACCATCATGATACTCCGAGGTTTATTGAGCGAAGATCATGCTTTGAATGCGGTGGGTATGGACACATTGTCAGAAACTGTCTATATCTCACGAAAGGAAAGGCAAAAGTTGATGTCCATTATGGAAACTCTTACTGATCACAATATGTTTCACCGAAACAAGACTTTCGGTTTCAAAAACAAAGAAAATTGAAATAGAAAAAGAAAACAACGAAAAGAATTTGAAAAGGTGTTAAAACCTATGGTTGTCCAAACACAATCTGTTAAATCAAATGTTAAAAATGAAAACAAAAATAGATTTGGAAACCAAAATCAGTAACTGTTTCAGAGGGAGCTCAATCAATTCCGAATCATCGAGAAATAGAAGTCACAATTCTTGATGATACCAAACGACCCATGCCACACCCCAACTGTTGGTGGAAACATCAGGGCGCGGAACTGAGCGAAACAGATTGTCCAGGAGAATTCCATAACAACTAATTTACCAGATAATTGACATTATGTCCCATACCATAACTTATCAAAATAAAACAGTTATTACAGACATAGATATCTCAAGACAAATCATTGTTCCGACAACTCAAAATATTAATTATTTGTTTCTAGACTCTTCCTAACTTGATTCCACATAGCAAGCATCCTAGCATCTCAAACATCTGTCACATACGTTAAAATAAAAGTCAATACACATAGTGTACAGGTGAGCATACAAGTTTAATAGTATAGTAAATAGCGAAAGCGAGTTACACATAACCAGCATGTAACATGTAGTAAAGTGAAGCTAGTAGGTTATCGACAATGAAATGTGCACAGACGTTACTGTGAGTTGTAGAGTGCGCAACACATATCACCACTTTGACACGTGAAGATATAACCTTAGCAACCCCCGTCCACGACAGGTGCTGAGTCCAAACTATAGTACTATCGTTGCTAAGGTGCCAGGAAACAATCACTGCGTAAACATAACATACAGGCATTCATCGAATAACATGTATAACATGCGAGAGTGGTTAGCGTATAAAATGTGTGTTGTGTGATCGATGTGATTTGGTATACGTAACGTATGTAACACCCAAAAGTGCGTAAAGCAAAAAGGGATCGAGTATACTCACAGTTCGTGTTTAAATGAATAAATACAAGCTTGGATTGAAGGGAGCGCTGAGAGATTAGCCTGAATACAGAACGATGGCATAAGTGATGAACAGTGCGTAAAATGGTGTCGTGTGAAACAAGTGACGGATTGTCATCCGATCGGATGACCGTCCGGACGGATGGTCATCCGGACGGATGGCCATTCGCTCGGAGGGTGATCCGTTTGGGATGGATGATGTGACTTTGAAGTTTCGTTGTAGCATTTTCAAAACAAAGAAGTGTTTCTACAATTCAGGTCATCCGGCCGGATGGTCATCCGGACGGATGGTCGTCCGATTGGATGGCGGTTCGCTGAAACTGACCTTCTTTACATTTTGTGAAAATTGTTAAAGTGTTGAAAAGCCACTAGTCATCCGCTCGGATTTTCGTTCGATCGGATGGCAGTCCATTCAGCAACTTGTTCCTTTTGGAACTTGCAAAATTTTGTTAACTCTAAAAAGTTTGCGGTTTGACCGAGATGGTATGACAACGTGTTAGACAATGGAAACTCCACCAAGCCCAAGTCATCCGATCGGATGGGAATCACCCCGTCTGATCAGTTAGCTGTTCTTGATGGTACTTCATGTTCAACCTGTGAATCGGTTGTCTTCCCCGATAGAAACCCATTCTCAGTCCAACACTTTACTATAGAACGAGTAGAAGGTCTGAACGAGCTCGGATTCCATCGGTTTTTATGTGAAAAGTTGAGAATGATGAAGAAAAGTGGAAATCAGTTGGAAAATGTTTAGATTATGACGAAATCAGTGTTTAAACATGTTGGAATCTCTTAGATCTGAGTTGTTCTTGGTGGTATGAGGTCACTCTTTGAAGTTCATGAGAACCCATGATGAAATCATCCTAAAACACCCCAAATGAGGTAGATTCCATGGTTAAAAGTTAAGATTTGATGGTGAAAATGATGTAAAAGTGTGTGTAGATCATAGAAGTACAAGATTTGTGGTAGAAACTTACAAGAATCGCGAGAAATCGAGAGAAAAGAGGGCTGGAACGTGCTGGTCGGACGAGAGAGCTGTCACATCATGAACAATGATGTGACAGGTGGTATTTATAGGTGAAGGGAGAGTGAGGCGGTGTGCAGCGTTGGGTCGAAGAGCGGTTCGATCGGATGGTAGGTGCGAGTTGGTTTTCGACTTTTCGTTTCGTGCGTTGAGCGTTGCGATGCGTTGTGAGCAAGCGATGCGATAGAATTAAATAATAGTTACACAAATAACCTGACTAATATACATCATCAAAGTAATCCTTACATCTCGAGTTTGCGATGAGATTGCGTTGCGATAGAGTTGCGATTGCGTTTTCAAATAATCACCACAAAACAAATATAAACATGCACAAGTAACACATAAATAGCACTGATGTGTGTAAAATGCAACATATAAATTACATCAAATGAGGCATAAAACTAACCCCTTTTAGTACTTATGTCGGAAAAAGTGTGATTCCTTTTGTATTTTCAGGGTTAAAAGAGCTTAAATGAACAAAAGAAGCAAAAATGAAGCCAAATCTAACAATAATACAAGAAAAGGGATAAACGTGGCATGTCCGACCGCTCGACAACATCTTCCCAAGCAAAAATAAGAGAACATAAGGCTGAACACGCCCCACGGGGGCTTGCCCAAGTGTCTATAGAAAAGACAAAGTTGTAGAAGCTTCTATTTCCCAACACGGGGGTATGCCCACCGGATACGGGGCCGTGGTCAACGCTAAGATTCGCAGAATCCAAGCAAATCTTGATAGTACAAATACGCTTCTACACACGGGGCCGTGCCCAACAGACACGAAAGAGAAGAAGGATGGACACGAGGCCGTGCCTAATGGACACGGGGCCATGTCTGGGCTTCTGTGCAGGGTATAAATAGAGGTGTTTGGTTCACTTCAAAGTCATTGATGCGTGTTGTATGTTATAGGTTTTTAATGTATATTTTTAGCCCGTTTATACTTTTTTAGCCAAGTTTTAAATTTATAAAACACGATATTTACTAACACTAAACACACATATGGGCAAGTGCACCCATCGTAGACGTAGTATAGTGTTGGTAAGATACCGAGGTCGTCCAAGGACATAATAGCTTTTAGTACCGGTTTATCCTTAATGTCTAATCAAATCAAAAAGTTAGAAAAAAGGTTTTTAAACTAGAAAAATAAAGCTAACTAAAATGCTAAAAAATAAAATAAAAATAAAAACAGATAGACAAGATGAATCACTTGGATCCGACTCGTGTGTAGTGTAATCTTTGATTATTTCCGCACTTTTGTACTTTTTAAGAGATTATCTTAGTTATTGTAGTAGGCCCCTCTTTTGAAGGTGATGTTACCCTCAACCCAGTAGTTTAAGTCAGCAAGAATACAATCCTAAAGGGTTGGATTATTGAAAGATAATTAATTAAGTTATTAATGCATAATGTTGTAGGCCCCTCTTTTGAAGGTGACGTTACCCTCGGCTGAGTAGTCTGAGTCAGCAGGGATACAGTCCTAAGTAGCCGGGTTAAAGTTTTAATAGTAGCTTACTTATGAGGGGGTCAAATAGTTTGGACCCCCGCCATCCAATACCGGTGGGTTTGAAGGGGGTCCTATTAAATTTGACCCAGGTCCTTTGCAGGATCTATACACTGAACAATGGCAAGTCTCTTACCAAACCGTTCCCATAACCCCTGACCAGGTAGCCAACATATCTCCATATAGACCGTGGAGATATGAATGGTGAAAATCTTTTATTTTATATAGATAGTAAAATAATGCCAAGACACCACGGACAAACGATAAGGAAGAATCACCTTCAACATAAGAAACTAGTTATTAAAGTCATTAATACATAACCAAATAAAAAGTGCAAAAAGATTAAAAATAAAAAGTATTACACTAAACACTTGTCTTCACCAAGTGATGTAAGAGACTTAGGCGAACATGGCTTTTGATTGTCAAGAACTCTTACGATCAATCTTGGATCCCGAGACGACTCACACACTCTATGATGGACAATGGATGATGGTGGTGGATGATGGTGTTGTGATGGTGGTGGGTGGTGGGTGAAGTGTGAGAGAGGTGGTGTGCCAAGGGATGGTTTGCAAATGAGACAAGCACCCCTATTTATAGCCTGAACAGTAGCTCGGGCACGACCCCGTGTCCATCCTCCTCTCTTTCTTCATTAATTGCGGTTTGTCTGCATTAGTTGACCACGCCCCCGTGTCCGCTGGGCACGACCCCGTGTGCAGAAGCGTATCTGTATTATCAAGATTTCATCAAATTCTGCGAATCTTAGAGTTGACCACGACCCCGTGTCCAGTGGGCACACCCCCGTGGTGGGTGATAGAAGCTTCTACAGCTTTGTCTTTTCTGCTGACACTTGGGCGCGCCCCCGTGCTCAGTGAGCATGCCACGTTTGTTCCTTTTCTCGTATTTATGTCAAATTTAGCTGCCTTTTTGCTTCTTTTGTTCATTTGAGCTCATTTAATCCTGAAAATACAAAAGGATGACAAAAACACACTTTTTGCAAATTAGTACTAAAAAAGGGTTAGTTTTATGCCTCAATTGATGTAATTTATATGTCGCATTTGTGCACATCAAATACCCCCACACTTGAATCTTTGCTTGTCCTCAAGTAAAACTCTTTATAATGTGGCTTTACACTCCCAAATGGAATGGGTAGAAGAGAAGGTTTTTGGGCTTGTCATAGAGTGTCGGGATTTCCAAGATTCTTCTTTAAGTTTTATTTTTATTTATTTACAATCCTATTCGTCATGATTTATTAAAAACGTTACATAAGATAAATTACTTATTAGGGCATAACATGCCTTTTTTTAAAATTCCATTTATATACAAGTTCACACACCTCACGGGGGATCACTCAACACTCGGCCGAAGATGTATTTTTAGTGAATCACTCGAGAGCGGCATATTGGAACTTACTCCTACCATAAACTTGCCAAGCAATCAATCCTCCTCCTTTTTAACTATACACCTTTGTAAATATCAAGAGGACTTTTGGGTGAAGGGTTAGGCTTAGGCTAAAGGTGGGTGGTTGGGTTAGTGGTTA
Organism: Helianthus annuus; assembly: GCF_002127325.2. Taxonomy (NCBI): domain Eukaryota; kingdom Viridiplantae; phylum Streptophyta; class Magnoliopsida; order Asterales; family Asteraceae; genus Helianthus; species Helianthus annuus. Next base: position 21,054,014 of record NC_035435.2, on the reverse strand, counting down.
GTAAAAGGGCGAAAAGCGTAAAAAACGTTTTTTTTGGAAAACTTTTTTATTTTTCATAGCTTTTTATTTTGATGAAACATTTCTTTCAAACAAAGTTATTTTTGATAAACTTGTTTGTTTATTTCTTTTGGCTTTATCATCATTTTTCTTTCATAACCAAGTTATAAGAAAAACCGAGCTTTGTTACTAAAATGAAGGGTTTAAAATGAAAAAAGGGTTTAGGTGGGTAAAAGGGTGTTTGGTTTGGGTTAAGAAATGAAAAGGTTTAGGCTCAAAGGGGCTAACTAGTGGGATTTTGGGTAGGTGGTAAAAAAAAAAGAAAAATAATGGTGTAAAAATAAATGGTTAGTCCTAATGCCTCGATCATTTACTTACTTGGGTTTAAGTTGGTAAGGACCGAGAATGTATCATCGTGGCAAGTTCTAGAGTCGTAAGAACCAAGCGGCTATTCACACAAGAAACGCAAAATGAGCATTTAGTTTAAAGATATGTATTTGTATGCTCGATAAAGGCTCAAAACTTACTTTTTGTGGGAATGGGTTTTTATGTGATAAAGTATATATAATCAAATTTTAACTAAACTTGTCATGCCGTTTCGTAATTTTCCCATGTTGGTTCTTTTTATCATGACGCTATCGGTTGTAAATTTGTAAAAATATAACCTTATTAGAATTTGAAATTCCCAAATTAAACCTAGACAAGTAAAAAAATGAATTTTTTTTGAAAAAATTTGGGGTGATTAGCGGTTCCAATAGAGTTTTGTGTACGGCTTGTTAATTAGGACTTGCAAGATTCAAGGTTTTAGCACCCCCCCCAAACTTAAATTACACATTGTCCTCAATGTGTCCTAAAAATAAGTTTTTAGGTTGACTGAATGTGTAAAAAGGTGTGAAAAAGCAAAATTTATGTTACTGGGCGTCTGGACACGGCCCCGTGTCGGACGAACACGACCCCGTGGCCAGATTGCCAGTAACGAAAACTTACAGAAGGTGGACACGGGGGCATGTCGGCTGGGCACGACCCCGTGTCTGGCAAAAAATCTGTAGATTTAAACAAACAGCAGCTCTGGGGAAGTGGGCACGGGGGCGTGTTGGCTGAACACGACCCCGTGTAGACAGTCTGCAAAGGTGAAAAATAGGTTTCTGGCTTCGGTTTTCCTGTCCTGGCTTTAGTAGTACTAATATTTAGAACTCTAAGCCTCGTATGTACCTGTTTTATCAATGAACACTACACCAAACCATCGCAAACATCCTAAATTACCATAGTTGAACATCCACACCATTAAGTTAAAAAGAAAAACAAATGCAGAAAATAAAAAGAGTTAAAGGAAAGTAAATTGTTCAACACTCGACACACAGGCCGAAAATTGTTTGATAGAAAAGAGGATTAACCTGTGGGATCACCAACCAGCTGCTTCCACCTCCACTCCTCCCGCCTAGTCCATGTCCTCGTCCTCGTCATCACCTCCTCCTCCATGCCCCGCCACGTACCCCCGGATGCTCCCAATGTCATCCTGAATGTCGGATATGTTTCTTTCAATTGCTCCGACCCGAGCGTACGTGTTGTTGGCGAGGTTGTAGGTATTCCTAGTGCACATGAGGTTTTCCTGCAACAAATCATGCAAACTTTGGAAGTTAGGAAAACCGCCTCCTTGTGAGGAGGATTGGCCCGGATCACCGTGGGGTTGGTACTGAGGAGGTGGTTGGAACTGTGGAGCGTGAAGGACTAGTACCTCTTGCGGGTTCCATGCATGCCCTTGGACCCTTTGGAAGCTTACTGACCCGTCTTCGGCTTCGTAAATCAAGTTCATGGAGCGGCAGATGTGAATGTCCACTCTTCCCGACCATGGGCTCTTTTCAAAAGATCGGGCATGTTCATGAAGTGCTTGAAGAGACGGTATATCCACCCCCCGAAGAAGATAGGGGTAGGTGGAGTGGCAAGCCTGTTCCAGTGCATGTTTCGGAGTAGGAGGAAAGGAACATCGAGATGTCTGCGAGTATGAATGCAATGAAGGACCACTAGATCTCGTAACCCAACGACGCTGCTGCTATCATGCCTTTGACTAACAGAGTAAGTAATGACCCGGTGAATGTAGCGATAAAGGGGGTCTCTTAGCTTAGTGCTCTTAGTGCTGCTCAGATTGTAGTGGCCATCTCCTATTTGTGCCCATACAGCTTGGCATTCGTTTTCTCCTAATTCTCGTAACCCTCAAGTGTTTTCTTCATTGCCCGCATCCTCCTCCGTATACAGCCCAACTATTGACCCGAACTGTGCCATTGAAATTGAGTACTTGGTCCCCCCCCACATCGGAATTGTACCCCATCACTATCAAATGGGTCGCACCTTGAATTGAACACGAAGGTGCTATAGAACTCCAAGTTATACTCGTGGACCGAGCGATGGCGAGTGGTTGTCACACCCTGGCTTTGCGGAAGCGTGGTTAATTTGGTGTGACTTCTTAATACCATAGCTTAATCATAACAAAGCTATATGAATTAAAAATATGCAAGAATCATCCATTAAGTTTTAAAAACCAAATACAGTACCATTGTTTTAACGGGAACACGCCCTAACAACCATAACCTTGTTCAACAAACATTACAACTTAAACATAACATAAACACAGTTTAAGGACTGTGACTTGTCCAGGAAAGAGTCACATTCCCTAAACCCCGGATGACCTTGGAAAACTAGTGCAGCGGGAAAACGTGCCATACCGTGCCAGATCTTTAATTCCCTGAAATACATGTAAGTTGAAAAATCAACAATAATGTTGAGCGAGTTCATGTGTAAGTGAGTAAATAAACCTTTGTATTTATCAAAACCCTGGTATGTAGCAAATAAGGAAAAAGAGATCACCAATGGTTTACAAGTCCATTGATATGTGTGAAGTGCAAGTAGGAAGACTCAACCCTTGCGATTTTGCGTCGGGGCACAAAGTCACCCCGAGGTCCGTTATGCTGGACCTGGGGTTGGGCTCGCTACACCCAGATAGATCTACCGCTTACGTCCCTCGGTCCTACAATGAGGATTAATGGCCTCCAGTTCCCGCCTACCCACTCACATGATCTAAGTAGTAACCTTCCTTACGCTAACCATACCATGTAAGAAATATTCGTAATCATAGTAACATGTATTTCACCCCCGCAGTTTAGAAAACTGAAAACAGTTAAGAGAAAAGGGGGACATGAACTCACTGTCGGTGCGTCTCTACCAAGTACTCCAAATCGGGCAGCTGTGCAACGACCTACATGTGCTAAATCTATTAGACGGACGGCCGTGCCTTAGCTTTATAGTTTAAGTTTTTGGGAAATAGTTAGACAACTATTCTGTGTTTACTTTTCGTATATACTTGGTAGTTAACCTCCTTCCTAAGGATGGGGGATTTAATACATGTGCGTTCGAATTATATCATTAAGTCTCACTTAATATATTTTTACTTCTAATTCAAAATATAAATATTTTTCTCAAAAATATTATATTTTCACTTCACATAATACTTCCAAAAATAATACGTTGACAAAATTCGCGTTTATGAATATTTCCGTACAATGCGTAAGTTACGTTTTATCATTCGTGTGGTAATAGTAATTACCGGTGTAACTCATATAATTATCGTAGAGGCGTTCGTATTATTTTGGATCTGTTAACGATCGTAAATATTATTTTTACTCTAAAAATAATATTTATGTATTTTCACAAAATAATCATAAACAGTGTGGTGAAAATATATTTATTAATATATATATTTATCACGTTTAGTTTTTGTGAAAATCCCACCTCCGAATATTTGTAAATAAAGTCGTGGCGAAATATGTTTTGAAAACATGTCAAAATAATTCTAACACTTGTAAATAATTCTAAGTGTTAGGTTTTAGAAAAATTTCGCCAGAGTTTCCCCTGTAACTGGAGGTGACCACGCTTTCAAGCGTATCATTTTCTTTTACAAAATCATTTCAACAACTTCCTTATTCAATCAACAATTTCCGACACATCAAACTAGTCGACAAGAATGTAAATCGCATAATCACATGAACTTGTAGTTTTTCCGAAACTATAGTGTAAATCCCATTATATTTTGTGGATCTTTATATAAAGTAGCTTAATCTCGTAAAAACCTCGTTTTTAGAATAAATCCATCTTTACAACTTCCCGTCACCTTTTACAAAAACTGTTATTTTGTCGGATCTTTTCATTTCACAAGTGTTTATACACTTGTGGTTTATAAAAATCATACTTGTTAGCGTAATATCCGTCTTTTAGAAAACATGATTTTCTTGACGCTTGGTTCTATGAAAATACCATTTGTACATACGTAGATCCGTCCGTTTTAAATACTATCTTACAAGTAAGAATGCTTTTACACAAGTTCATGTTTCTCGTGTGGTAGAGTTTCACCTTTTAACCCTTGTACCATTTCAAACAAGCTTATGTCAAGATCCATGATCTTAACCAAACCGGGTTAAATGATGATTCGGGCTACCACAACATAGATCGGGTCTAAGTAACCGCAAATTTCAGTTACTACAACTTTTACACCACTTATGTACTATTAACCAACAATATTTGCATGTTTAGTAGACTTTTATGCTTCAAATTGTAAGTTTCCGAATTTTAACCGTTACAACACATGTTAACCACCTTAGATTAGTTTAAGAGAGTGTTTTAAGTGTTATACCTCTAGCTCGGGGTTAGGGAAGAATCTATGCGAAGAAGAGGTGGATAAAAGCAAAGCAGAGAGGTCCTTTGTCTTCCGTTTGCTCCAAGGCTCCTCGTATGCGACCCTTATCACTTGTATATGCTTGGAATGGAAAGATCAAGATCGGAAATGGATGGATGGGGGTGAGGGGGGTTCGGCCGTGAGCTATGGCAAGGGAAAGAGAGAGAGTTTTATGGTGTTGAGTTATGAGAATGATCTTACATGTAACTCAAGTTACTTATAGGCAAAGTTAAGGTGATTAACCCTTGGTTCATGTGTCCCCTAGATTTTAAGCACAAACAATAAAATAATCTAAATTGTACAAGAGGTGTCCCCTCTAGTTTTGGGGCCGGTTAGCAAGGGGGGGGGGGTCTTGGTCCGATTCCAACAAGTTTAGTTAGGGTTTAGTTTGGTTAGATAAGTTAGTTAAGTGATTAACTCGGTTAGTGGTGTGATGTGCTCTATAGCGGGTGTTAGGGTATTCAGGGACCCTAACTAGCTCAGAAAAAGACCAATATTGTTAATGTCAAAATTTTCATGTTCCGGGTATAGTCCGGTTGTTCGGTTGGATAGTAATCCGTTAAAGTGCTTAAATAAGCTTTTAAGTGTCGTTAATAATATTTTTAGTGACACAACTTATTTCTCCAAAGTGTCAGGAATATTTCCCCATGTTTTGGCACTTTATCAGTTAGCTAAAAGCTGAATCTTTGATTAGAGTGCCATGTTTTGTGCTCGGTGTATGTTTTAGGCACATCCAGTCACTGTAACTTATTCCTAGAGACGCAGTTCTACAACCCTTGTATCCCCACACTCACTATGGGTGTAGTAAAATATTTCTGGCTCATACAGGCCTTAGAGGCAGTGTCTGCCTGATGCTGGCTTTTTCAGCATGTTCAATAGGTTATCCGTTCATAGTGCTACTATGCTTTTGTGCATCATGTTTGTCACTAAAGTTCAGCATGTAAATAATGTAGTGACAGAAATCAAAGTATGATGCAGATATGTACAAGTATCAACAGTCAAGTAGCAGTTCATCAGTAATTTCAGTTAAGCACAGTAATCAAGCAGTAATTAATTATTAATTAAATCGTACAGATACCTGGTTTAGTGAGGGTTGTCACAGTGGTTAGGGCGACTCTTAGTGGGCCAGTAACGAGGTTGTTAAACCGGTCAAGTTGATTCACCGCTGCTAAAAGCTCCATGCATGCTTGTCGCGGGTATTCCTCCAGTCTTGTTCGTAGCACATCGAATCTAGCCTTAGCATCCAACTCGTTGGTTTTGAACCTTGTGAATTTCTTTGACATCTGAAAGAATACAACAAACAATTAGCACGAAACAGTGGAATTTTCGGAAAAACTGAAAACAGTTAGCCGGACACGGCCCCATGTTTAGTGGACACGACCCCGTGTCCAGACCTCTGTTACTCAAAAACTTCATTTTTCGACCCGGTCCCGAAAAGTTGAAAATTTTTGGTCCAGTAGGTGCGGTTTTCCCCAAAAATGAAACCCCAAGTGTCGTTTTTCCCAAAACAAACCGTTTACCCCTTCGATTTTATCTTTTTCGGTTCAAAAACAAGGGTTTGGGGTTTTTATGAGAAATCAGGCAATATGAATAATACAAGTGGATTCACATCCTATAACACTATTCTAAACTAATGCTAACAGATTTATGCAAAAAAATTTGAGGTTCGATCCGGATGAAGTTCAAGAACCCTAGATTTTTCCCCAAATTTTTGATGTTTTAACTACATGCAAGTGCTTAATCTTACTACTAATGATGATAGAATCATACATTGATGTTGTTAGAAGTAGAGGAGACGTCGGAATTCTTCGGAAAAATCGCCTGAACCAGAGCGTTTTTGGGGAAACGGGGCGTGTGGAATGAAGAAACTGTTTGAGAAAAGGGGTTTTACCCCGACAGTTGCGCGGACACGGCCCCGTGTCCAACGTACACGGCCCCGTGCCGAGCAAAGTTTTAATTTTTTTAGTGCTCGTGTGAGTGCCCTGTTTTCCCAAAACTTGGTTAGAAGACTTACCGATTTCGATGTCTATCCGTTTGTTCGTAACTTACCAGGTATGATGTTGGTGTTTTTATTCTTCGACCGTTTAACGCGAGATTTCTTCCTCTTCACCCTCGATGAATCCTTGATAGAGCTTTAGTCGTTGGCCATTGACTTTGAATGGAATTCCATTCCATTCCGAGATTTAATTTCTACTGCACCGTGTGGGAAAATGTGGGTGATGGAAAAAGGTCCTGACCACCTAGACTTTAATTTACCCGGAAATAATCGAAGTCGTGAATTAAACAAAAGAACTTGATCTCATACTCGAAATTCATTAGGTTTAATGTGTTTATCATGCAAAGTTTTCATTCTTTCTTTATAAATTTCAGAGTTAGAGTATGCATAATTCCTTAATTCGTCTAATTCATTCAATTGACAAAATCGATTTTTACCTGCAAATTCTAAATCTAAGTTTACATTTTTAATTGCCCAGTAGGCCTTGTGAGCTACTTCTACCGGCAAATGACAACTTTTTCCATAGACGAGCTTATATGGGGTTGTTCCTATTGTTCTTTTATAAGCAGTTCGAAAAGCCCATAAAGCATCATCTAATTTATCGGCCCATTCCTTTTTATTTAACCCTACGGTTTTTTCGAGTATTCGTTTTAAACCTCTATTAGTCATTTCGGCTTGTCCATTGGTTTGAGGGTGATACGCTGTTGAGACCCGGTGATAGACCCCATATCTTGTTAAAAAAAATTTCAAGTTAATGGTTACAAAAATGGATACCTTTATCACTTATCAGTGCTTTTGGTGTGCCAAAACGAGAGAATAATTTTTTCAGAAATCTTACCACGACTCTCCCATCATTTGTTGGAAGTGCCTCGGCCTCGGCCCATTTGGACAGGTAATCTACTGCCACAAGTATATATTTGTTTCCTTTTGATGGTGGGAAGGGTCCCATAACGTCGAGTCCCCACACATAAAAAATTTCACAAACAAGAATGCCATTTTGTGGCATTTCGTTTTTGGAAGAAATATTACCTGATCTTTGGCAAGCGTCACATGTCTTAACAAGACGTTGGGCGTCTTTGTAAATGGTAGGCCAATAGAATCCTGAATCGAATACCTTTCGTGCGGTACTAGCGGCACCATGATGTCCTTCGTATGGACCTTCATGACAATGGCGGAGAATTCTTCTTGCTTCATTACCATGTACGCACCTGCGGATGAGTTGGTCGGCACACATTTTGAAAAGATAAGGATCTTCCCGAAAGTAATGCTTTACATCAGCAAAGAATTTTTTTCTTTGGTGATGTGGCCATCCTTTGGCGACTATTCCGCTAGCTAAGTAATTAGCATAGTCGGCATACCATGGCTCTTGTCTATATTCCACCATTTCTAGGGACTGTGTTGGAAATTTTTCGTTGATTTGCTCGTCCCTGGTTGCCTCTAAAGCTGGGTCTTCTAAGCGTGAAAGATGATCTGCTGCAGTGTTTTCTGCTCCTCTTTTGTCTTTGATTTCAATATCAAATTCTTGGAGGAGTAGAATCCACCGAATCAAACGGGGTTTAGCATCCTGTTTCTTGAAGAGATATCGAATGGCTGCATGATTGTTGGTGCATATGTCTGTCGACTTCGTCTTGTATCGAGTCTTGTATTGTATTAGATAGATCAGGGCACGTAGTACGAGAAAATTGTCAAATATGGATTTGGTGGTCATTTCGCACAAAATGACAAATTGTCATTTCGTACGAAATCAAAAGTCATTTCGCACGAAATAGTGATTTTGTGTGAACTTGATTTCGCATGGGCTATTCCGTGCAAAATCACCTTGCCTATAAATACTAGGTGTGCCTTGTCATTTGTAACTTTCCGGTTTCAGTGCCGAACTGCTGCCGAAGTGTCTACTCGCTGTAAAACGTTGTTAAATCAATCATAAGATAGTTTAAAGTGAATATTAAGCTGAATTGAATCAATACGTTTGTTTCCGCCTCTCGTATTGAGTAGAAACTCTTCTGATCGACTAGTTCGGGTCAGAAAACGATCCTACAAGTGGTATCAGAGCTCAGGAGGAAGAGTTCTTACCAATTCAGCTGCAAATTCTGATTTCTACACCTTCTTTTTCAAAATTAACAAGTTTTCACAAAAAAAAATGACTTGAATTTTACACATAATGTGCGAAACAGTGTTTTAGCAAACCCTAGAAAGTTTCAGATCTTAAAACGGCTTAAAACCTGATCAATTTTGACAAAAACAGTTCGAGATGATGACATCAGCAGCATTTCATACGAAACAAGAGTTTCATTTCGCACGAAATAGCATTTTCAGGGTCTTTTCGCATGAAATCAATCAGATTCATTCATTCTGCTTGAAATTTTTGCTATTTCGCATGAAATCAGCGTATTTCGCACCAAGTTGGTATTTCGTTTGACCATTTCGCACGAAATCACCTATTTCATTTGAAAGTGTGTTATTTCGCATGAAAACAATCATTTCGCATCAGATTGGTTATTTCGTTTGAACAAGGTCATTTCGCTTGAAGGGTATTTCGCATCAGTATTTCACTTGAAAAGTTATTTCATTTGAAAGATTAAGTTTGTGAAATTTTGAAACCGAATCATGGAAGAAGAATTTTACAACGCCTTTGCTACTCCAATTACCATTGCGCAACACACAATGTTAGAAAATGAAACGGGCACCATGCAAAAACCGCCAAAGCTCATGAATATCGAGGAGTATAAAGGATGGGAAGAACGATTTGAGAATTGGGTACAAGCAAATTACTTGGATGCTTGGGAATGTGTTGAAACAAAATATGTTAAACCGATGAATGATGATGAAGAGATTATTGCAATTAAAGATCTTAGTGCTGAAGAGAAAAAGAAATACAAAGATGAAAAAAATGATGACGAGTTTATTGCATCAAGCTGTTAAGGAAGATATATTGGTTTTATTGCAACACAATGGAACGGCTTATTCAATTTGGAAATCTTTAAAATCAAAGTTTGTTGGAAGTAAAGAAATGATCAAGAACAAAAAATCGCTTTTGAAAAAGGAATTCGATCTATTTCGTGGTTTGAGAACTGAGAGCACCAAGCAGATCATTGAAAGATACTGCAATTTGTTAGTCAACATGAAGAGAGTAAGCATCACAAAAGATAATGAAGAGTTGATTGAAAAATTGGCTGATGCGTTGCCACATGAAACTTGGGGCACATATCTTATGATGTTGAGAAATAAGAAAGATTTTGGCAATCTAAACTTGAAGCTCAAGAGATGGAACAAAGGAAGATTTCAAGAATGAAGGATTTTGATGGTGAACAAGATATCGGTCTTTATTACAAAGGAGGTATCAGTGATAAGACCAACATGTCACCAAAGGTTGAGACTGCATTCAATGCTAATAGTTCTACTGGAGGGTCTTCTAAAGGATCAAATAGCAAAACGGGATTTTCTTCATATCCATCATTTGATCCAAACTTGTCAACAACAAAGAAAGGCAAAGTTCTACAATGCAACATTGCATTAAATCTTGAGAATGATCAGAATTACTCAGAAGAAGTTGCAAAAAGTCACATGTCTTTGTCGGTGACTGTATTAGAGTCATATGGGAGTTTAGTTGCAGGAAGGATTGGGAATCTAATGTTGACAAAAGAGAATTACGATCAGATTGATGCCGAGGAGATGTAATTGATGGATATAAAGTGGTGTTTGGCGAGTGTATTGAGAAGAGCTGAGAAATGCAAACAGATCACAGGAAGAGATGACTTCCGTGATGCAAATGTTTCTACTTTAGGATTTGATAAATCTAAAGTTACTTGTTTTCGTTGCAGGGAAAAAGGACACTTCAAGAGAGAGTGCACGAGCCGCGAAGCAAGTGGAGCTCAAAATCCGTTCAACAACAATGATTATTATCGGAAAGCAATCTATCATCAAGTTGCTCAACAATCACATCAACAAGAACCACAAACTGGACATTCTAAGAAAGCAATCGAGGAGTCATCAAAGAGAGCTTGTATGGTGAATCAAGATGATAAAAAAATCGACAAAAGGATCCAGTTGGGATAAATATATTTCAGCAGATAGTAAAGCATTTCTGATAGATCAAGATGGTGAAAAATTACAAGAAGGTTTTAGCGGGGAAAATTTTAGCTGGGATAATTATTGTCCAGATAAAGAGATTTTAAAAGCCAAAGCTTTTGTTGCTCGAGTTGCTGAAGACAGTGATAATGATGATGATGATTATTATGGAAGAAGAATGGAAGAGCACTTAGAAATGCTAGAAGAGAGTGACAGTGATGATGGTAAGATTCGAAAGAAAAAGAAGAAAGTTAAAAAACCAGTCAGCAGTGATGATGAAGAAGTTCAAGTGATAAAGAAAAAGGTAAAAGAAGTTCAAGCTTTCAAAGTTGAAGCAGAAGTTGATGCCCAAAAGATTCATGTGAAATGTGAAAACTGTGAAGCCGTGAAGAAGCAAAACAGTACTTTGATTCATAACATGAATAGATTGAAAGAATCCTATGATGTTCTGAATAAAGCAATGAATCAGTACAATCAATCAAGCAGTGAACAAGCAACAGCCATGAAGACACTTCAAGGAGCTTTCATGACAAAGCAGAAAGTGGTCAACAATTATATTAAGAAATGTGCTGTGTTGGAACAGAAACTGGAAATCCAGAGGATTGAAACAGAAAAGGTAAACAGATTATTAAAAAGTTACTCATGTACTTCTTATGTTATTGTCAAGATTTATCCAACAGTGGAAGGCATGAAGGTGTTTGAAGAAGTTACATCTGAAGAAAAGAATTCTGAAACAAAAGAAAAAACTGAAGTGAAAGATTCTGGTAAGAAACAAAGTGTCAGTAACAACAAGTGTCCGCCTCCGCTTGAAAAGGGATATTCGCCACGAAATCCAAATACTGAAAGAGTCGAAAAGGCAACCAACTTAGTGTGGGCGTCTGAACCATCAGTTAATTTGCCAGAAAACATTGTAGTCACTTATACATCATCTGACACTGATCAACAATCTCAATTGATGAAGAAAGTGGTGGATCATGTGTTAGATAAAGATGAAGCGGAGGAGTCTAAGTCAGAGTCAAAGTCTGAGTTCAGCACTTCAAGTTCAACAGTCAAAAAGGACAAACGGGTTTATAATATAGAATTCCTATTATCAAAATCTAATTTGAATGACGAAACATTCAAAGTAGCATATACTTTGAATGATTCTGACAAATTATATTCTGATGAGGAATTTCCAATAAGAGGTGTCAAAACTGAAATGATCAACAAGGTTTTCAAACTAACAGAAATTAATATTTCTAAAATAAAAGATGTAAATCTTTCTGAAAAACCTAAAAAATACACTTCAAGTGTACAACAAAGAGAAAACAAGAAAAAGGGTTACAGTTCTGGTTCTGGTTATCAAAAGAAACCAAACCATAACGGTAATTTCAAAAAGAAGGGTTTAGGTTTTATGACACCTGAAAATTATAAAAATGAGAAAACTTATAAACAAAAAACTGTATTTGTTTCAGGAGCAAGCTCGGAAGAAGAGGAGAAACGCTCATTCTGGAAGCAGACAAACAAAGAATTTCTTGCAAAGAAGCAAGAAGAAATGAAGAATGAAGTTGTTCAAAAGAAGGAGACAAGAACTTGTTTTCAATGCAATACAATTGGTCATATTGCCAGGAACTATCCAAAGACAATTCAATCAAAACAGGGAGTGACTCTTAAAATGAAAGAAAAGATGGTTGTAAATGAACCACCAACCAAATCTTCTATAGTTTTCAAAAATTCAAAATTTGAGGTTAGTGAATGTTCAAAAGGTTTTTACAAGAGAAAAGCAAATCTTGACAAACAAAAGTGGGTTGTTAAGAGATCTGATGATAGTTCTAGCGATGATTCTGATTCGACAAAATCAGAGGAGCTATCTTCTGGCGATGAATCTGATTCCACAAAGTCAGAGGAGCCACAATTTGATTCAAAAGGTGAAAAATTAGTACCTCCAATGGATGATGCAAATTTTCCACCATTGAGGGCTGCAAATTTTAAACAAAAAGTTGGCAAAGTTGAGATTTCAAATCAATTCTTTTCTGAAAAGAAAGAATTTGATGTTGAAAAAGCCTTTAACCGCAAAGTGAAACATATTTTTGGAAAAATGATTGATGGGAAGGTCCAAAGGGGTAAAGGAATTTTATGACAAAAAGATGAAAGGAAAGAAACCGAGTGTTGATAACTCGAAATCTTCCAAGGACTGTCAGGCTTGGGAGAATCTCTTTAACTGAAAAAACCTGACTTGCCGGAGCTCCCAAGTTGGTAATCGTGGAGCAGGAATCGGCATCTTTCTTGAGAAATTCACATCTGTGAAATTTCGATCCACAAGTGGTTTTTTCTTGAAATTGTCATATTTTTTTACAAGTGATGAAGAGGTTAGGAAACCTACAAGTGGTTGACAGGAGGTTTGTTCTGACAAGTGGTTAATCAAGGTCATTAAGTTGAACTTGATTTAACTTTCATACAAGTGGTTGAGAAAAACAATATGATGAGTTTATCCCCTTTCCTATAAGTGGTAAAATCAACAAAACTAATTTTTCGGAAAAACCACTTTGATTAAAACAAACTTAAGTGTTTTGAAATCATAATGGGAAAATAGTTTGTTGTAAGGGGGAGTTCTGATTGTTTATGCCAAATGGATGGCGAATTGAAGCAATTTACATCAGGTTGTCATTTTATTTGTACAGTTTGTCAAATTTTCTTTACATGGTTTTGAATTTTAGGGGGAGTAAGAAATTTCAGAAAATCCAAAAACATTAGAAAATTTGAAAAAGTCAAAAACACGATAAAATAAAAACGAGTTTTGTTGTGAAAAAGAGGAAATGATAGTACATCAGTAGACTATCACAACACGCTAAAGAATTGAAAAGTCATATGGGATAAACGATCTCATTGTCGATGTGCCAGTAGGTTTTTATACATTCAGTAGATTGTTTTCGAGATATAAACCTAAATTTCAAATACTTACTTATCTCGTGGGGAACATCTCTCGGATATATGGGTAACCCCCGAAATCTTGTTTGAAAGATTTTCTATTTCTGACATACTAGGTCTTTGTGCGTGATGATATCTGGGGTATTATACCTGGACTTCTGAATTTGCGGAAGCAATTGCCTAGTCCTCGTATAATACTTTGCATAAGCTTTATTCTTAAAGCCCACCCTCAGTACAAAAACTGATGAAACATTGAAAAATGCTAATCCTTTGCTGTTGAAGAAAATATCCCCAAACGAGACACACCGAAAGACGAGCCATCATCTCTTTGTCTGAACGGAAGTTCTAACCTGAGCTCTCATGGTCTCGCATTACCCATTTACATATATCATTAGTGTAAATTCACCTGTAAGACTGAATATAGGAGTCTGGATACGGGAGTATATTCTGAGGTGGTACACACGAATAAGTTTAAGTGCTTAAAACACTAATCTCGTGTCTCGAAACAGTTGAACTTTGTGTGAAAATTTAAGTGGATCAGTATACTGACAATCTAAGTGAATTGTTTAGAACTTAAAATGAAATAAAGCTTAACGGTGTTAGTGATTTGTCTCATAAACTGATATGATCCTCTTATACAATTTCACAAAATATTGTATGTAAATATTTCTTTACTACTTTCTGTTAAAAAAAATACAAAAAGATTGTAGTGTGTTTTAGCATAAAATTTTTGAAAAATCCAAAAAGATTTTGTTTCATCTTAGTTTTCGACAACTGATGTTGAAAAGCTGGTTTTCAAAATTTCAAGTGCTAAACATGACGACAATGGGTTGGAAAATTTGTTAAATAATATTTTATAACAAGTGGTTCATCAGAGATTAAAATTGTAAAATCATTTCTTGGTTGATTGATACTTACAAGTGGTATATAAATTTGTCAAATTTTAAATTTGTGAAATTTATTGTGAGATAGAGAATGTGCAGGAATGAAATTTGAAAAGAGCCAGGTTTCGATTCCTGAGGAGTTTGTGATTAGAGAAAACCAGGTTTCGATCCTGAGCAGGATATGAGCCAAGTCACGATCTTGAACATGTGAAAGCCAGACTGCGATCCCAAGCACAAATTAAGGGGAAGTCTGCTATCAAAGGGGAGTCTGGAGTTGTATAGAGCTAGGTTACGATCCTGATACTGATGATGCTGATGAACTTAAGGAATTAAAAGATCTGATCAAGAGAATAAGAGTGAGGTAAAAGCCAGGTCGAGATCCTGGAGATGAAGAGAAGAGAGAGATTGAGGATGCTTTACACTGTCAGATACTTCGAGAGAGTTCGAGAATATTGATAAAGACTGAAGATTGAAGACTCGACACTGAAGACTTCGTTAACATCCAAGGGGGAGTCTGTTGGTGCATATGTCTGTCGACTTCGTCTTGTATCGAGTCTTGTATTGTATTAGATAGATCAGGGCACGTAGTACGAGAAAACTGTCAAATATGGGTTTGGTGGTCATTTCGCACGAAATGACAAATTGTCATTTCGTACGAAATCAAAAGTCATTTCACACGAAATAGTGATTTCGTGTGAAATTGATTTCGCATGGGCTATTCCGTGCGAAATCACCTTGCCTATAAATACTAGGTGTGCCTTGTCATTTGTAACTTTCCGGTTTCAGTGCCAAACTACTGCCGAAGTGTCTACTCACTGTAAAACGTTGTTAAATCAATCATAAGACAGTTTAAAGTGAATATCAAGCTGAATTGACTCAATACGTTTGTTTCCGCCTCTCATATTGAGCAGAAACTCTTCTGATCGACTAGTTTGGGTCAGAAAACGATCCTACAATGATCTGTATAGACTATTGTTTTAGAAAGAACAAGATAAGAACGAAATTTATCAAAAGCAAATACCACAGCTAGTAACTCTTTTTCAGTTGTTGTGTAATTTTCTTGTGCATCATTAAGTGTTTTACTAGCATAATAAATTGGGTGAAAAAGCTTTTCTTTTCTTTGTCCCAAGACTTCTCCAACTGCAAAGTCACTTGCATCACACTTGATTTCGAAAGGTAATTTCCAATCAGGCGCTATCATGATAGGTGCATTGACTAGCATTTCCTTAAGGGTTAGAAATGCTTGATTGCAATCCTTGTCAAAGATGAAAGGGGCATCTTTTTCAAGTAATTTTGTCAGAGGCCTTGAAATTTTAGAAAAGTCTTTGATAAACCATCTATAAAATCCGGCATGCCCTAAGAAACTTCTGATTGCTCTAACGGAGGATGGGGGTGGTAATCGAGAAATAGTGTCTATTTTGGCTCGATCAACTTCCATTCCTTCGCTTGAGATTTTGTGACCGAGTACTATTCCCTCCGTTACCATGAAATGACATTTTTCCCAATTAAGGGCGAGGTTAGTTTCCTCACATCGGGATAGCATTCGTTCAAGGTTATTGAGGCATTGGTCGTATGAATCTCCAAAGATAGAAAAGTCGTCCACAAAGACTTCCATTGTCTTTTCTATCATGTCATGGAAGATGGCCACCATGCAACGTTGGAAGGTTGCGGGGGCATTACATAGACCGAATGGCATGCGTCGATAAGCAAAAGTTCCATAGGGACATGTGAAAGTTGTCTTTTCTTGGTCTTCGGGTTCTATCGGGATTTGAAAGTAACCTGAAAAACCATCCAAGAAACAATAAAATTTATGACCGGATAATCTTTCTAACATTTGATCAATGAAGGGCAAAGGAAAGTGATCTTTCCTTGTTGCTTCATTTAATCGTCTATAATCTATAAATACTCTCCATCCTGTGACGGTTCTCGTTGGTATTAATTCATTCTTTTCATTAGTTATTACCGTCATACCTCCTTTCTTTGGGACTACTTGGACGGGACTTACCCAAGGACTATCGGAGATAGGATAAATAAGTCCGACGTCAAGTAATTTGATGACTTCGCTTTTAACCACTTCTTGTACATTTGTATTTACTCTGTGTTCTGGTTATATTATCGATTTGTAGTCATCATTCATTAGAATTTTGTGCGTGTACAGGGATGGACTTATTCCTTTAATACCTACAAGCTTCCAACCAATCGCATTTTTGTGTTTTTTCAAAAGTTTAATTAATTTTTCTTTTTCTAAACTACTTAACTTAGACGAAATAATTACAGGTGATTTACCATCTTTGTCTAGAAAAGCATATTCCAAACCTTTCGGAAGTTCTTTGAGCTCAAGAGGTGGGTCTTTAGGAGACTCCTTATTTGGTTGCTCATTTTGATCAAGAACTTTAAAAGTTTGCTCTATGGCGACCTCTTCTTCAACAAAGTGGTCAATCTTTTCACTTGTATCGGGTGGTTCATCTTCATTTTCAATTAGGGGGTCATTATTTCCAAAAGGATATTTCATTGAATGCTCAAGATCTATGCCCCTTTTGAATGCCCCTAATTGAAGAGGTAGATTGTTGTACTTCCGGTTTTTCAAAGCTTCGTGAGTTTTTACAAAAGGTCGTCCCAACATTAGAGGAGCGTCATCGAGGATGACAAAGTCGGTTGGGATTACCAAATGATTTGTTTGAACCAAAACATCCTCAACTATACTGATTGATTTTATTACTTTCCGATCGGATAGAAAAATGGGTATTTGAAGTGGAGAAAAATCACTAATACTTAATTTTTTGAAAATGTAATTAGGCATTATGTTAACACAAAGATCTTTATCAATCGTGACATTACTAATAAAGGAATTTTGAAAAAAAACATGGAACCGGTGTAATGTTGATTTCAAATGGGTCTTCTTTTATTAGCGAAGTTTGATCGTTAGTTAACTTAATACTTACCGTTTCGTCAATTTTAGTGTTAGTGTTTAACTCTTTTAAAAAATTAGCATGAGTGGGTACTAAACAATGATTTTCGGAAGAAGGTGACAAGAGATTAATTTCTTCAAAATTAGACTCTTCTTGAATTTTAACGTTGACGGTCTCACCTTTTTCGTTGTTTAACTCATGTGTCGGTTTTTCACTTATTTGTTCTTCCATTTTTACCTCTTCAACTATTTCTTTTTTATTTAATTCTTCTCTTGCGCGGGACTCTGTAGGACCGATTTGATGATCTAGTGAGTCAATCAAAGTCAATATACCACTGTTTGAGTGGCAGAAACAAACAAACAGTGTTGAATCAGAGAGAATTGAGTAGAAATAGAGAAAATATCACTTTAACACTTGTTTCTCATTAAAAATTCACTTGGAAATCCGGCAACAGTTCGGCTACAACTTTCTGATTCTGTGCCAAAATGAGAAACAAACTAACCTATTTATAGGCTTCTTATTTCGCTTGAAATGACACATGTCATTTCAAGCGGAATCACAATAATTCTGATTTCCCTTGAAATGACCATGTGTCATTTCAAGCGGAATCACATTAATTCTTATTTCCCTTGAATGACCATGTGTCATTTCAAGCGGAATTACATCAAAATAACATAAATTTACATTTAGACCCCTATACAAGCTACCGACATGATCTAAGACGAAATCAACAGACATATGCACCAACAGTCTCCCCCTTGGATGTTGACGGAGTCTTCAGTACGGGACTTTAGTACATCAGAACATCAGTCTTGATCAGTCTACTCTCTCTTTCTCTTCAATTGCCATCATCAGCTATTCTTAAGATTCTGAGTCTGGTTCTTTCACTCTTCAAACTCCCCTTTTGCTAACAGACCCCCCCTTAAGTTGTTCCGGGATCGCAATCTGATTTAGCACTCTTTATCTTCTCAGCATTAGCAGCTTTCACAGATTCAGGACCATCTCTTGGCTTTCCGTAGCAACAAGATCAGGAACCTGGCTTTTACGTCTACAGACTCCACCTTTCGACAAGCTGGGATCGCAGTCTGGAATTCACTAGCTGCATACCTGCATACACTCTAACTAACAGTAAGATTTGACTTTATGCTTATCACTTGGTTTCAAATTAATGATCCATTTTGACATTTCAAAAACAAGTCACATTTCAACAAACTTTCCCAAACTTCTATTCTTCCTGTTTAGCATTTAAACTTTGAATATCAGCTTTCCAACATCAGTTGTCGAAAATCTTTTGGATTTTTCAAAATTTCTGCTAAAACACATTCTTTTTGGATTTTTGATTTTGATGAAAAGCAGTAAAGAAATATTTACAGATAATATTTTTGTGAGTTTGCGTAAGAGGATCATATCAGATTTTGACACAAATCACTAGCACCGTTAAGCTTTAAACATATTAAGTTCTAAACGATTCACGTTGATTGACGATATATTTGTCATCTTAAGCTCAATCTAAAAACTTTCGAAAATGCTTACCGATATGTTAAAGTATATTAATTTTGCACAAAATTATTATGGACCCCACGATCTCAGCATATCCCCTCATCATGCAATACACTAACTCAACTAATGCCTTTAAACTTTCATCAACTGTGATATGTGCGAAAATAACGCAGAATGTTTAAACATTAACAATCAGGTCGATCTTTCGATACGCAGAGAAAGTCCAATGTCTAAACAAAATAAGAAATAAAAACAAGTTGAAATTGTTTAGGCTTTAACCACCAGTTCGATACTCCCGTATACGCAGAGGTGATCCAAAGCTTAAACGAAACACCAAAGAAAATAAAGCAGAACATTTAGGCAATAACATCCAGTTCGATACTCACGTATACGCAGAGGATGTCCAATGCTTAAACAAAATAAAGAAATCAAACAAGTTTAAATCTTTGCAAAATGAAATGCACAATCACAGTGACTTTTTCAGCAAGTTGTGAAAGTTCACAAACTGACCGGTTTTTATGCTTTTTTTAGCATTCAACGATTACTGAGTAGGCACACAATCAAGAAGCACAAAACTAAGTACTATGCTTTGTTTCCCACTAGAACTAGGCTTTTTCATTTAAGTTTGTATCGTTATCGCAAATCTACTAGTCTAGCTGAGCCTATCGTCACATCTTTAGTGAGACCGTTTATCACATTTTACATTTCATTTCTTTAGCATGCTGTGATAGTCCACTGATTTACTATCATTTCCTCTTGTCTCAACAAAACTCATTTTTGATTTTTTCAATCTTTTGAATTTTTCAAATTTTCTAATTTTTTAAAAATTTTTCTCCCCCTAAAATCAAAATATATTTCAATTTTGATTTTCTGGGAAAATTTGAAAAATAAAGCATTAAACTATACAAACAAAGTGACAAACTAATGAGAATTGCTTCAATTCTCCATCCACTTGGCGTAAACAATCAGAACTCCCCCTGACAACAAACTATTTTCCCATTATGATTTCAAAACACTTAAGTTTGTTTTAATCAAAATGGTTTTTTCGGAAAATTAGTTTTGTGTGTCGTTTCACAAACATGGGGTTTTATCATCACATTTTTTTCAACCATTTGTAGGTTTATCACAAAAATACTTTCCAATAATCATACCATTTGTAAGATAGTTAAAACAAGTACAACTTAATGTCCTTGATTAACCACTTGTAAGTCGAAATATCACCGTTACCAACTTGTGAGTTTCTCAAGAAAGATGCCGATTCCTACTCTCCAATTACCAACCTGGGAGTTCCGGTAAGTCAGGTTTTTCATTTAAACAGCTTCACCCAAGCTTGACGGTCCTTGGGTGAAATTCCTTTTGACAATGATGGAAAATTTTCATCATTCATTGTCAAACCGGAATCACCACTTTTTACCTCAACCAATGGCTCCTCTGGTTTTGACAAACCATATTCATTACCTGAACATGGCTCCTTTGACTTTGATGAGTCAAGATCATTGCCAACAACTGACTCTTTTGTTTCAAAAGAAATAAATTCATCACCAGGAACTTTTCCTTTCTTCACACTCCACTTGTAGTCCAAACATTTCAGATCATAGCATTGTTTGGCTTGGTGATAATCATTTCTCCTCTTGTAAGTTGGATTTGGCTTTGAAGCACTGTGGTCAAAACAACACCACTCATTACCAGTTTTCTGTGAGTTTTGATTTTTCAATTTTTGTGGTTTTTTATCACGATTGGATGATTGAACTGATGAGCTTTTATATTTGTTTTGAACATTTTCTGATTTTTAACTTTTTGTTTCTGTTCCACTTTCTTATTCGAAGGTTTTTGCGTAGAGCATTCACCCTTTTCAGTCGATTGCAGAACAGTTTCTTGAAATTTTTCTTTTAGTTTCAAAAATATTTTCTTTTTCTCATTTTTTTCATTTTCATTTCTTAGGCCGATTTTCCAAGATTCCTTTCGGAAAGTTCCTGCTTGAAACTCTAAAAGTTCAGGCGATTTGCAAACAAAAAACCTAAAGTAAATAGTAAGCTGGGACGGCACGGGTTTAGGTCTTTCCTTACCAGAAAAGAAGGGAGTTAAATGAAATAAATTCAAGATCGGGAACATCTGCTAGAGCTCGCAATTGGCATTTCTCACTAGGTAGAATATTACCGGGAGTTGAAGACCGACTGACTACATCAGTTTTCTCATCACAATCTGAATTGATCGGTTTTGGACATAATTGATCAATCATTGCTGCAATGGTCCCAAAACCTTTCAATTTCTTCTCAAGCTCATTAATTTGATTTCTTGCACTCTTAGTTTCATTTTCAAGCTGAGAGATTTTTTCAAGCTGAGAAGTAATTGCATTTTCATTTTCCACTATATTCTTTTCAAGAACAGATTTTTCATTTTCTAAAACTTTTATATGTTCTTGAAATTTTGCTTCATTTTGTTTCAGATTTTTGTTTTCCAATTTTATCCAGAAATCTTTGTTTTCTGAAGATTTTATCTTATCTTCGAAAACTTTTTCATTTTCTTTCAAAATTTTGATTTCCAATGTCAAACTCTCCATCTCTTTTAAGAGTTTGACATTGTCTGCTTTAGATTTATCACAGTTTAAGCACTTCTCGGTCATCGTTTCAGCTTCAGCTTTCTTCTCGATCTTGATAACTAAAATTTCTTCAACTTGCTTTTCTACCACTTGAACATTTTCCTCAGATTTGTCTTTTACTTCAACAGTTGCTTCTTTATGATTCTTTTCTCCTGAATCAGACTTCAATTTTCTAATCTTTTGGAATTCAAGTTCTTAAGTTTGAATCTTCTCGACGAACGAGCTCAAATTGAAACTATAATATTCACCGCTTTTCTTCCAAGCTAACAAATACGTTCCCTACACATCATTTGGTAAAGCATTCGCCAACTTGTCAACCCATATCTCATCCATTTTGTTAATGTTCAAATTTCTCATCTCTATATGCAACTTGACATACCTTTCGATCAATTCTTTTGTAGACTCTCCCTTAATACCTGTAAAACTATCAAGCTTCAACTATGCAATATAAAACTCAGAACCCATGTTTCGGTATTAAAAGATTTACAAAGACAGATTTTCAAACGATACGAAAATACACACAATCTAAAATCAATTCAATCACTTTATTAAACCACTGAATCAGATGAATATCCGACTGGGTGACAAAAATCAGACGACACCGGATCGAATGTGGATTAGCTCGGGTGAGTATTCGATGCTTGAAAAATTACCTCAATTCAAACAGAATCAGGTATAATTCAAGCGAAATCAGTTATTTCGCTTGAAATAACCATAATTTTTCAAGCGAAATCACAAGACTCGTTCAAGCGGAATCAAGTTTTCAGTCCATTTTTGTCAGTTTTAGGCCGAATTTTGATCTGATTCTTTTAAGGTTTTGTTAAAACACACTTTTACACACTATATCCGAAACTCAGTCCATTTTGACCGTTCAAACGTCCAGAAATCCAAAAAGTGTAAGAAAAATGCTCTGATTCAGGTATATTGGCTCATAACTGGCTCTGATACCAATTGTAGGACCGATTTGACGATCTAGTGAGTCAATCAAAGTCAATATACCACTGTTTGAGTGGCAGAAACAAACAAACAGTGTTGAATCAGAGAGAATTGAGTAGAAATAGAGAGAATATCACTTTAACACTTGTTTCTCATTAAAAATTCACTTGGAAATCCGGCAACAGTTCGGCTACAACTTTCTGATTCCGTGCCAAAATGAGAAACAAACTAACCTATTTATAGGTGATATGCGCAAAATGCAACATATAAATTATATGAAATGTGGCATAAAACTAACCCTTTTTTAGTATTAATGTTGGAAAAAATGTGTTTTTGTCTTCCTTTTGTATTTTCAGGATTAAATGAGCTCAAATTAACAAAAGAAGCAAAAAGACAGCAAAATCTAACATAAATACAAGAAAAGAAACAAAAGTGGAATGCCCGACCCCTCAACAGCATCTTCCCAAGCAAAACCAAGTACACAGAAGACTGAACACGCCCCGTGCTCAGCGAGCACGGGGCCGTGCCCAAGAAGCAGCAGAAAAGACAAACCTTTAGAAGCTTCTATTACCCGCCACGGGGCCGTGCCCAGTGGACACGGGGACGTGGTCAGACTCCTGCAGGCGCATTTATTGTAATTGCGAATTACAATTAATGAGGAGAGAGACAAGGATGGACACGGGGCCGTGCCCGAGCTTCTGTTCAGCCTATAAATAGGAGTGCTTGGAGACATTTCAACTCATCCCTTGGCACACCACCTCTCTCACACTTCACCCACCACCTACCACCTCTTTAACACCATCATCCACCACCATCATCCATCATAGAGTGTGTGAGTCGTCTCGGGATCCAAGATTGATCGTAAAAGTTCTTGAAAATCAAAGCCCATGTTTGCCTAAGTCTCTTACATCACTTGGTGAAGACAAATGTTTAGTGTAATACTTTTTATTTTTAATCTTTTACACTTTTTAATTGGTTTTGTATTAATGACTTTAATTACTAGTTTCTTATGTTGAAGGTGATTCTTCCTTATCGTTTGTCCTTGGTGTCTTGGTATTATTTTACTGTCTATATAAAATAAAAGATTTTCACCATTCATATCTCCACGGTCTATATGGAGGTATGTTGGCTACCTGGTCGGGGGTTAAGGGAACGGTTTGGTAAGAGTCTTGCCGTTGTTCAGTGTTTAGAGATCCTGCAAGGGACCTGGGTCAAATTTAGTAGGACCTCCTTCAATACCCAAAGGTATTGGATGGCGGGGGTCCAAACTCTTTGATCCCCTCATAAGTTAAACGACTATTAAAACTTTAACCCAGCTATTTAGGACTGTATCCCTGCTGACTCAGACTACTTAGCTGAGGGTAACGTCGCCTTCAAAAGAGGGGCCTACCACATTATGCATTAATAACTTAATTAATTATCTTTCAATAATCCAACCCTTTAGGATTGTATCCTTGCTGACTCAAACTACTGGGTTGAGGGTAACATCGCCTTCAAAAGAGGGGCCTACTACTATAACTAAGATAATCTCTTAAACAAGTGCATAAGTGCGAAAATAATCAAAGGTTACACTAACACACGAGTCGGATCCAAGTGATTCATCTTGTCTATCTGTTTTTATTTTTATTTTTATTTTCAGCATTTTAGTTAGTTTTATTTTCTTAGTTTAAAATCTTTTTCTCACATTTTGATTTGATTAGACGTTGAGGATAAACCGGTACTAAAAGCTCTTGTGTCCTTGGACGACCTCAGTATCTTACCAACACTATACTACGTCCACGATGGGTGCACTTGCCCATATGTGTGTGTTTAGTGTTAGTAAATATCGTGTTTTATAAATTTAAAACTTGGCTAAAAGTGTAAAAAGGGCTTAAAATATACATCCAAATTATAACACACTTCACGCACATCAAGTTTTTTTGGCGCCGTTGCCGGGGACACAAGGATTTTAAGAAAGTTAGGAATCAACGGCCTAATTATTTTTTTATTTTCTTTTTATTTTTTTTAGATTTTCTTAATTTTTCAGCTTCTGCAGAGCTCAGCACGGGCCGTGCCCAGCATTGGTACTGGCAGTTTTTATTTTCCGAGTTACAGAAGGCTGAGCACGGGGCCGTGTCGGTGCAACACGGGGCCGTGTCCATCTTTCCAGTAACAGGGATCTGGAAAACAATCACTGTAACTCCGACCACGGGCCGTGTTCACTGAGCACGGGGCCGTGGTGAACTTTCTGACCAGCATTCTTTTTTGTTTTTGTGACAGGACTTGGAACCAGATGCCAGCTCTACGTAGTGTATGAGCTCCAGTTCTAATAAAGACATAAAAGAACCTCTAGGAAAACCCGAGCGATTTCTCAGAAAAAGACTAAAAGCTAAAAACCAAGAGAAGGTTTCGGGGGACCCACTTCCAATGGCGGACCAGCGTACCCTCATGGATTACCTACGACCCACCGTAGGTAACCTTGGCGCCGCTATCAATGCACCGAATGTCGAAGCCAACAACTTCGAACTTCGGCCACATTTGATACAGATGCTTCAAAACTCTGCAACCTTTCATGGGCTTGCGGACGAGGATCCCCATCTACATATCACTAATTTCTTAGAAATATGTGATACCTTTCGGATCAATGGAGCATCAAATGACGCCATTCGCCTTCGAATGTTTCCATTTTCACTAAAAGACCAAGAAAAAGCTTGGCTTAACACCCTCCCAGTTGGTTCGGTAAACACCTGGGATGAACTAGCCCAAAAATTTCTATATAAGTATTTCTCTCCCGCTAAAACGGCTAAATTAATGACTGAAATTAATACATACTCGCAAGACGAGGGGGAATCCTTATATGAAACTTGGGAAAGATTCAAGGAGCTATTACGAAAGTGTCCTCATCACGGTCTTGCGGTGTGGCAATAAGTATACACTTTCTATAATGGATTGTTGCCACATACTAGACAAACACTTGACTTTAGCTCCGGGGGACTTTTAGGTAATCGCCGTCCGCAAGAAATATATAATCAAATTGAGGAAATTGCTCAAACCAATTTTCAATGGCACACTCCCCGAGGCAATAAATCTGTTGCTCCGGGCGCCCATAAGGTTGATGAAAGCACTTCTTTACAAGCCCAAATCGAGGCCCTTTCTTCAAAAATTTAAAAGTTGGAAATGACAAAAACAGTCTCGGTTATGGCTTGGGAAGGGTGTGGTGGGCCACATGAAAATTGGAGTTGTATGAAAGAAACATATGATCAAACAGAGTCGGTAAACTACATTGATAATAGACCTAGGCCGTCGGGTCCCCCAACGGGCACCTACAACCAAGGATGGCGTAACCACCCTACCCTTGGTTGGAGAGAACCCGGAAATAGTAGTAACGAACAAACTTTCAACAACCGAGGAATGAGTCACAATATTTTTCTCAACAACAAGGTGGACGAGAAAGGCTTGAAGATACTATATCTCGCCTCATCTCCGACACTGAAAAGAAAAACTCGGATAGGTTTCTACAATTAGAATCAAATTTTAGAAATCAACAAGCTAGTATACAAAACATCGAAAAACAAATAAATCAACTAGCCCAAAATTTCTCCGAGAGACCACAAGGCGCGTTACCAAGTAATACCGAAACAAACCCAAAGGCACAAGTTCATCTCATAATACTACGGAACCGTACCGTGGGTCCTGCGGAAGGCCCGCCGCCTACTGAGGAGATTGCAACACCGCCCCAACAAGGGAAGGGTTCTCCTCCCTCACCAGAGCCCACCAAGGCTCCTCGGGTTCCGTACCCCGGTAGGTTAATCCGTCAGAAGACCAATGAGCAATTCTTAAAATTCGAAAGTCTATTAAAACAATTGCATGTCAACATTCCTTTCATTGACGTCCTAACCCAAATGCCTAAATATTCAAAATTCATGAGGGACTTTCTCACTCATAAAAGGAAAATTGAATCATTGCAATTAGTTAACTTAGGCGAAGAATGCTCCGCCCTCGTGCTCAATAAACTTCCCCAACAGAAGATTGATCCCGGAAGCTTCACATTTCCTTGCTCAATTGTGGACTCCCCCATTTGAAATGCGCTAGCCGACCTTGGTGCTAGCATCAACCTCATGCCAGCATCAATGTTCAAAAGACTCGGCTTAGGCAAAACGAGTCCTACAAAGATGAGTATACAGCTTGCTGATCGATCCGTCAAATTCCCGCAAGGTGTCGCTGAAAATCTGCTAGTCAAAGTTGATAATTTCGTCTACCCGGCCGACTTTGTCATACTTGATATGGAAGAAGACACCAAAGTCCCCCTCATACTAGGAAAACCATTTCTAGCCACCGTACAAGCAGTGGTAGACATGAATGACGGAACGCTCACTTTAAAATATGTTGATAAGGAAGTGAAGTTCGGGGTTGGGAAGAGAATAGAGGATGATGACCCGGTCAATTACATGAAGGTTATTGATTCGAGTTTGGATGACGCTCTCCGACGGTGCAACATGGGATGCAAAACATCCCGCTCGGAAAACATATAACCTCACCTTGGGTCTAGCCAAGGACCCTTATAAACGTGGCGCACCACGGAGGCATTCCGTGGAACTATCCTTAGTTTAGTTTAATCTTTTAGTTTAATTTTAATTTGCAGGAATAAAACACACTCTGGATGGTGAAGGATAACAGGGGAAACGAGAAACATAGCCCCATGCACTAAAACAGAGCAATCCGACAACAATCTCCCATTACAGTAGGCTCAGCATGGGCCGTGCCCACCCAACACGGCCCCGTGCTGCACAATCTGCAGCAAATCGCCCAGTTCAGGTAACTGGACACGGGGTCGTGTTCACTGAACACGCCCCCGTGCCCAGGCTTCTGTTTCTTTTCTTAATTTTTTGTCACTAGCACCTGAACACGGGGCCGTGCCCGGTCCCCACGGGACCGTGTCCAGACTACCAGTAACATAAAATTATGCTTTTAACACCATTTTACACATTCAATCAACCTAAAAACTTATTTTTGGGACACATTGAGGACAATGTGTAATTTAAGTGTGGGGGGATGCTAAAACTTTGAATTTTGCAAGTCCTAATAACAAGCCTTACACAAAACCCTATTGGAACCGCTAATCACCCCAAATTTTTTCCAAAAATTTTCATTTTTTTTACTTGTCTAAGTTTAAGTTAGGAATTCAAGTCTTAATAAGGTTATATTTTTACAAATTTACAACCGATAGCGTCGTGATAAAAAGAACCAACATAAGAAAATTATGAAAAGGCATGACAAACTTAGTTAAAATACAATTATATATACTTGATCACATAAAAAAAAAAACTTTTCCCACAAAAGTGAGTTTTGAGCCTTTAACGAGCATACAAATATATATATCTTTACACTAAATGCTCATTTTTCGTTTCTTGTGTGAATAGCCGCTTGGTTCATACGACTCTAGAACTTTCCACAACAATACATTCCCCGTCCTTACAAACTTAAACCCGAGTAAGTAAATGATGGAGGCATTAGGACTAACCCTTTTTTCATTCTACACCATTATTTTTCTTTTTTTTTACCACCTACCCAAAATCCCCCTAGTTATAAACCTTTTCATTTCTTAACCCAAAACAACCCTTTTTACCCACCTAAACCTTTTTATTTTATTTTTTTTGTAACAACGTTCGGTTCTCTTATGACTTCCTTGAAAAAAAAAAAGAAAAAAAATTCGATGAAGCTAAACAAACAAACAAAGTTTATCAAATATCTTTGTTTGAACAATCCATCGAAATAAAATAAAAATATGAAAAATAAAAATGTCTTTCAAACCAACATTTGTTACGCCTTTCGCCCTTTTTACTAACCACTAACCCAACCACCCACCTTTAGCCCAAGCCAAAAAAACCCATAAAGTCCTCTTGATATTTACAAAGGTATATAGTTAAAAAGGAGGAGGATTGATTGCTTGGCAAGCTTATGGTAGAAGTAAGTTCCATGCCGCTCTCGAGTGATTCACTAAAAAAATACACCTTCGACCGAGTGTTGAGTGATCTCCCGTGAGGTATGTGAACTTGTATATATATGAGATTTTAAAAAAAGTATGTTATGCCCAAATAAGTAATTTATCTTAAAGAATGTTCTTAATAAATCATGCCGAATAGGATTGTAAATAAATAAAAATAAAACCTCAATAAAGAATCTTGGAAACCCCGACACTCTATGACAAGCCCAAAAACCTTTTCTTCTACCCATTCCATTTGGGAGTGAATAAAGCCACATTATAAAGAGTTTTGCTTGAGGAGAAGCAAAGATTCAAGTGTGGGGGTATTTGATATGCGCAAAATGCAACATATAAATTATATCAAATGTGGCATAAAACTAACCCTTTTTTAGTACTAATGTTGGAAAAAGTGTGTTTTTGTCTTCCTTTTATATTTTCAGGATTAAATGAGCTCAAATTAACAAAAGAAGCAAAAAGACAGCAAAATCTAACATAAATACAAGAAAAGGAACAAACGTGCAATGCCTGACCCCTCAACAGCATCTTCCCAAGCAAAACCAAGGACACAGAAGACTGAACACGCCCCGTGCTCAGCGAGCACGGGGCCGTGCCCAAGAAGCAGCAGAAAAGACAAACCTTTTGAAGCTTCTATTGCCCACCACGGGGCCGGGCCCAGTGGACACGGGGGCGTGGTCAGACTCCTGCAGGCGCATTTATTGTAATTGCGAATTACAATTAATAAGGAGAGAGACAAGGATGGACACGGGGCCGTGCCCAGCTGGCACGGGGCCGTGCCCGAGCTTCTGTTCAGCCTATAAATAGGAGTGCTTTGAGACATTTCAACTCATCCCTTGGCACACCACCTCTCTCACACTTCACCCACCACCCACCAACACCATAACACCATCATCCACCACCATCATCCATCATAGAATGTGTGAGTCGTCTCGGGATCCAAGATTGATCGTAAGAGTTCTTGACAATCAAAGGCTATGTTTGCCTAAGTCTCTTACATCACTTTGTGAAGACAAGTGTTTAGTGTAATACTTTTTATTTTTAATCTTTTGCACTTTTAAATTGGTTTTGTATTAATGATTTTAATTACTAGTTTCTTATGTTGATGGTGATTCTTCCTTATTGTTTGTCTGTGGTGTCTTGGCATTATTTTACTGTCTATATAAAATAAAAGATTTTCACCATTCATATCTCCACGGTCTATATGGAGGTATGTTGGCTACCTGGTCGGGGGTTAAGGGAACGGTTTGGTAAGAGTCTTGCCGTTGTTCAGCGTTTAGAGATCCTGCAAGGGACCTGGGTCAAATTTAGTAGGACCTCCTTCAATACCCAAAGGTATTGGATGGCGGGGGTCCAAACTCTTTGATCCCCTCATAAGTTAAACTACTATTAAAACTTTAACCCAGCTATTTAGGACTGTATCCCTGCTGACTCAGACTACTTAGCTGAGGGTAACGTCGCCTTCAAAAGAGGGGCCTACCACATTATGCATTAATAACTTAATTAATTATCTTTCAATAATCCGACCCTTTAGGATTGTATCCTTGCTGACTCAAACTACTGGGTTGAGGGTAACGTCGCCTTCAAAAGAGGGGCCTACTACAATAACTAAGATAATCTCTTAAACAAGTGCAAAAGTGCGAAAATAATCAAAGGTTACACTAACACACGAGTCGGATCCAAGTGATTCATCTTGTCTATCTGTTTTTTATTTTTATTTTCAGCATTTTAGTTAGTTTTATTTTCTTAGTTTAAAATCTTTTTCTAACATTTTGATTTGATTAGACGTTGAGGATAAACCGGTACTAAAAGCTCTTGTGTCCTTGGACGACCTCGGTATCTTACCAACACTATACTACGTCCACGATGGGTGCACTTGCCCATATGTGTGTTTAGTGTTAGTAAATATCGTGTTTTATAAATTTAAAACTTGGCTAAAAGTGTAAAAAGCGCTTAAAATTACATCTAAATTAAGCACACTTCACGCACATCAGAGGGTATGTATAGACTATATACGGTTAAATGAAGCAACAAGGAAAGATCACTTTCCTTTGCCCTTCATTGATCAAATGTTAGAAAGATTATCCGGTCATAAATTTTACTGTTCTTGGATGGTTTTCAGGTTACTTTCAAATCCCGATAGCACCCGAAGACCATGAAAAGACACTTCACATGCCCCTATGGAACTTTTGCTTATCGACACATGCCATTTGGTCTATGTAATGCCCCCGCAACATTCCAACGTTGGCCATCTTCCTTGATATGATAGAAAAGACAATGGAAGTCTTCATGGACGACTTTTCTATCTTTGGGGATTCATACGACCAATGCCTCGATAACCTTGAACGAATGCTATCCCGCTGTGAGGAAACTAACCTCGCCCTTAATGGGAAAAATGCCATTTCATGGTAACGGAGGAATAGTACTCGGTCACAAAATCTCAAGCGAAGGAATGGAGGTTGATCGAGCCAAAATAGACATTATTTTTCGATTACCTCCACCATCCTCCGTTAGAGCAATCAGAAGTTTCTTAGGGCATGCCAGATTTTATAGACGGTTTATCAAAGACTTTTCTAAAATTTCAAGGCCTCTAACAAAATTACTTGAAAATAGCCCCTTTCATCTTTGACAAAGATTGCAATCAAGCATTTCTAACCCTAAGGAAATGCTAGTCAATGCACCTATCATGATAGCGCCTGATTGGAAATTACCTTTCGAGATCATGTGCGATGCAAGTGACTTTGCAGTTGGAGCAGTCTTGGGACAAAGAAAAGAAAAGCATTTTCACCCAATTTATTATGCTAGTAAAACACTTAACGATGCACAAGAAAATTACACAACAACTGAAAAAGAATTACTAGTTGTGGTACTTGCTTTTGATAAATTTCGTCCTTATCTTGTTCTTTCTAAAACTATAGTCTATATAGATCATGCAGCCATTTGATACCTTTTCAAGAAACAGGATGCTAAACCCCGTTTGATTCGATGGATTCTACTCCTCCAAGAATTTGATATTGAAATCAAAGACAAAAGAAGATTAGAAAACACGCAGCAGATCATCTTTCACGCCAAGAAGACCCAGCTTTGGACGCAACCACGGACGAGCAAATCAACGAAAATTTCCAACGGAGTCCCTAGAGATGGTGGAATACAAAGAAGAACCATGGTATGCCGACTATGCTAACTACCTAGCTAGCGTATAGTCGCAAAAGGTTGGCCACATCATCAAAGAAAAAATTCTTTGCTAATGTAAAACATTATTTTTGGGAAGATCCTTATCTTTTCAAAATGTGTGCCGACCAACTCATACGAAATGCGTACATGGTATCGAAGCACGAAGAATTCTCCGCCATTGTCATGAAGGTCCATACGGAGGACATCATGGTGCCGCTAGTACCGCACGAAAGGTATTTAATTCAGGGTTTTATTGGCCAACCATTTACAAAGACGCCCAAAGTCTTGTCAAGACATGTGATGCTTGCCAAAGAACAGGTAATATTTCTTCCAAAAACAAAATGCCCAAAGTGGCATTCTTG
The DNA here is from genome assembly GCF_002127325.2 of Helianthus annuus. Taxonomy (NCBI): domain Eukaryota; kingdom Viridiplantae; phylum Streptophyta; class Magnoliopsida; order Asterales; family Asteraceae; genus Helianthus; species Helianthus annuus. Next base: position 21,021,982 of record NC_035435.2, on the reverse strand, counting down.
TTTGTGAAATTTTTGATGTGTGGGGACTCGACTTTATGGGACCCTTCCCACCATCAAAAGGAAACAAATATATACTTGTGGCAGTCGACTACTTGTCTAAATGGGCCGAGGTCGAGGCACTTCCAACAAATGATGGAAAGTCGTGGTAAGATTTCTGAAAAAATTATTCTCTCGTTTTGGACACCTGAAGCATTAATAAGTGATAGGGGTACCCATTTTTGTAATCATCAACTTGAAAAAAATCTTAACAAATATGGGGTCTATCACCGGGTCTCAACAGCATATCACCTTCAAACAAACGGACAAGCCGAAGTGACGCTTCAAACAAATACTTGAAAAAACCGTAGGGTTAAATAAAAAGGAATGGGCTGATAAATTAGATGACGCTTTATGGGCTTTTCGAACTGCTTATAAAAAACAATATGTACAACCCCATATAAGCTTGTCTATGGAAAAAGTGGTCACTTGCCGGTAGAAAAGAGCTCACAAGGCCTACTGGGCAATTAAAAACGTAAACTTAGATTTAGAATTTGCAGGTAAAAATCGATTTTGTCAATTAAATGAATTAGACGAATTAAGGAATTATGCATACTCTAACTCTGAAATTTATAAGGAAAGAATGAAAAACTTGCATGATAAACATATTAAGCCTAATGAATTTCGAGTAGGAGATCAAGTTCTTTTGTTTAATTCACGACTTCGATTATTTCCTGGAAATTAAAGTCTAGGTGGTCAGGACCTTTTTCTATCACCCATATTTTCCCACACGGTGCAGTAGAAATTAAATCTCGGAATGGAATTCCATTCAAAGTCAATGGCCAATGGCTGAAACTCTACCAAGGATTCATTGAGGATGAGGAAGAAGAGATCTCGCTTCAAACGGTCGAAGAGTAAAAGCATCAACATCATACCTGGTGAGTTACGAACAAGCGGATAAACATCGAAACCGGTAAGTCTTCTAACCAAGTTTTGCGAAAACAGGGCACTCACACGAGCACTAAAAAAAACTTTGCTCGGCACGGGGCCGTGTCCACTGGACACGGGGCCGTGTCCGCGCAACTGTCGGATAAAACCCCTTTTCAAAACAGTTTCTTCATTTCAACACACCCCGTTTCCCACAAAACAATTTGGGTGATTGTAGATAGTTAGTTTTTATTTTTCTAGTTCAAAACCTTCTCTAACTTTTGATTTGATTAGATGTTGAGGATAAACCGTACTAAAAGCTCTTATGTCCTTGGACGACCTCGGTATCTTGCCAACACTATACTACGCTCACGATGGGTGCACTTGCCCATATGTGTGTTTGTGTTAGTAAAAATCGTGTTTTATAAATTTAAAACTTGACTAACGTGTAAAAAGGGCTTAAAATATACTTAATTCCATATACACACCAACCCGCATCAACACTAATGACCCTTTTCTTGTATAACTAGTTGTTTTCATCACAGAGATGAATTTGTGGATCAAGATGGCCTGTCTCCTTTAATTGTGATCTTTTCACCTTTGGTGAATTTACTTGGATTGACTTTTGACCACATAGAATACTAGCTTTATTGGCTACTAACCAATACATTCCTAATACAATATCAAATCCAGCCAGATTCATTGGATAAAGGTTAGCAACAAAATTATGTTTTAAAATTTCTATTCTTGCTCCCTGCAAGATTTCCGTAATTTTAATGGATTCTCCATTTGTTGTTTCTACCAGGCATTCTTGTTGTAGTTTAGTTAATGGTTGATGTAGGAATTTGAAAAATGAAGTATTAATAAAACTTTGGTTCGCACCAGAGTCAAATAATACTTTAGCAAAAATCATTAACTAAAAACGTACCGGCAATCACGTCTGGAATCATCTTGGTTTCTTCTGCAGACAGAACAAATGCTCTAGCATTTTTGGTAGTCTTGTTGTTCATGGCTGGAGCTAGTTTCGGACAGTTCGACTTGATATGCCCCTTTTCCCCCAATTGAAGCATACTCCATTACTGGTTTTTCCTATAGTCTTCTTCCTTCTGTCCTGGTATCTTGCAGAAATTGCAGTATGTAGAACATCTCCCTGAATGCTTCTTCTTGCAGGACTTACAGTAAGGTGCAGAAGTAGAACCTATATTTTCCCACGGTTGGAATTACCGTAGCGAAATTCTCTGGGTAAGTTTTTGAGCTAAGTTCTTCCTCTGGTTTTCTTCTTGTGTACGTACTAGTTCATCAGTCAAGGTATTTGCTAGTTCTACAGCTTCTTCTATAGTTTGTGGTTTAGTTGACTTGACTACATGTCTAGTCTCACTTATTAATCCCCAAATGTAACGGGAGATTAACACTGGTTCTGGTGAGGCTAGGGTTGGCACTATTCTAGCATATTCGAAGAATACAGTAGTGTAACCCTTGCAGTCTACTCCAGTCATTCTAGGGTTTAAGAACTTATTAGCTATTTGTTCTTTTTCATTGGGAGGACAAAATTTTCTTTCAACCATGTTCTTAAACTCAGTCCATTCCATATTGTAAACTCTGTCACTCCCCTAGACTGGAGAATAGTATTCCACCATTCTAGAGCTGCATTCTTAAATAGATTGGAAGCAAACCTCTTCTGCACATTTGCTTATTTTTAAGACTGCCTCAGTCTTTTCTATCCAACGTAGAGCTGCAATGGCTCATTCATTGCCAGAGAACTCCATTGGTTTACAAGACCAGAATTCTTTGTAAGAACAACCATAAGACATGGTTCTTCTTCTTTTTGGAATAGGCAATTGAAGTAGTGATCCATTGTTTACGCTGTGACTGGGCTTAGTAGGTGGTCGTTTACTTCCACTGTTAGTTTATTATTTTCCACTTCCTTAACCGTTTTGATAATAATGGCATAACGTCTATAATCCCTTGTGCCACTATGTGTTGGATGGCACTGTTATCTAATTGGTTCCCGTTATTATCGTTATTCGGGTTTTCCTGATTCACTTTGTTGTCCATCTGGATTATAAACATTTACCAAGTATTAATATCATAGAACAAGATTTAATGTGAACAATCACACAAACACATTGATCATAATCGTCATGCATTGCGACATTTACTCTATTTTATAGATATATATATCTATTACAAGCGGTATACAATACTAGTTATGCATCAGTAGGTATTGGATTATCTATTTTTTAGTTGACATATATATATATATATTATATATATATATATATTATATATATATAATATATATATATATATATATATTATATAGGGGACCGCTAGAATGAGAACCACCACGAGTTGTAAGTACCACGAGAACCGCGACCCGCGGGTGGCCGTTGACCACGAAATTTTTTTACACCTAGATCCGTATATTTTAAGACCGGGTGTAAATTTTGGGTTCAAACGGCGCACCCGAGGGGGTAGTTTTTTACGCCCAAAGTTTGGTTAAAAAAAAAAGAAAAATTAAAAAAATTAAAAAACCCAAACTTTGGGCGTAAAAAACTACCCCCTCGGGCGCGCCGTTTAAACCCAAAATTTACACCCGGTCTTAAAATATACGGATCTAGGTGTAAAAAAAATTTCGTGGTCAACGGCCACCCGCGGGTCGCGGTTCTCGTGGTTCTTACAACTCGGGGTGGTTCTCATTCTAGCGGTCCCCTATATATATATATATATTATATATATATATATATATATATATATATATATATATATATATATAGAAACAGGATCAGGAGAAAACGCTCAAAAGTGTGAGAACGCATCCTGGCCAACACGTGTCACGCGGCATAGAGAAGGGCGGAAGAGCTTTTTTGTCCTTTTAGCTTCTGCTTTTCTAGTTCCGCTTTTCCCAATATTGTTTTAATTTTTGGGGTTTAAGATTTTTGGCGTTAACCAAATTCAATAATTAATGGCGTTAATGGTTTAATTGTATTAACATTTAGGCGTTTATTCAAATCGTATGTCATTGGAACCCAGGGGGTCAGGAAATCTATCTGAATGGCGTTCTTCAAGGCGTTTTAAACAGATGGCCCATTGTTCTATTATTTTTTATATACATTTTGGTGTTTGTGTTATCTTGGCGTTTTACAATTGTTAGATTATATTTCAACCACAGCAAAAAAATACAAGCGAAGAAAATAAATTAAAAATCCTAATCGGATCTCTCTCAAATCTTCACTGTCATCAGTCTTTCTCTTCTTTAATAGTACAAGAACTGTCACCAAATATATGGCGTTTTATCTAAAACTTAACAAACCCATCGGTTTTGAGTTTTTTGCCTGCTCGTCTGTTGAAGTGGCTTTTTTGTGGATGTTGGGGACATAGATCTATGACGTGTGAGTGGGTTTTTTTGCTTTTTCTTTATCTTGATCTTCATCTTTATAATCATCCAGTCTTCAGTGTCATTGATCTCTGCTCCTCATCCAAGCCTTCTTCAAGAACAAAAAATACAAAATGCCATATGACTGGCATCAGTAACTTTTTCTTTATTTTTTTTCCATCTCATGCAGCAAAATCTTACTGAGTTACTCATCTCTTCTAACAATTCATTCAGTGAAACTTCAGAAGAACAATACTGAATATCCAAGAAAGCATATTAGCCATCTTTGATTTTTTTTTTATTTTTTGCCGTTTTACAGTGAGTGGTATTTAGTAGTATTGGTGTTTGTTTTTTTTTTTTTTTTTTTGATCAAATGGAAGTTGCTGAGACGTATCATTTATAGGATGTCTTTTTGGCGCCTAAGTTAGGCGGTGCATTATTATAATAAAGTATTCGTCTTTTCGGTTACTGTTTGTAATTATTGTTTTTGATAAGCTTTATCTCTGAAGTCTGTAACACGTCCCATCTTTCAAGTTTGGCGTTTTAGATTCTAATATAATAAATTTTCCCTATCTTCATTATTACTGATTTGTAGTTACTGTTTCTAGTTACATTTTCAAGTTTTTTTTTTTTTTTGGTTTTTTATAATACTTGTCCAAAGTAATTTTATTATGGTTTGGTAATTTTTGTGGCGTTTTATGGCATGTTGGCGTTTTGACAAGCATTTGGCTTTTTGGCGTTTTTATTAGATATGGCGTTTTTATTACATAACAATCAACTGAAAAAGAAAATTAAACAAAATAAATATTGATCTTCCAAATCTTCACTGTCACCGGTCTCTTTCTTCTTTTGAAGCATCTTCACTGATTGTTTCGACTTTCGTATGATTTTTTTTATTTTTGTTTTTTGAAGTAGCTTTTTTGTCGCCGTTTGGAAGCACAAAGTCTGAAATTAGCCTCTTTCTCTATAATATTTGTCCATCTTATGCAGCAAAATATTATTGAGTTTACACCCTTTCAGCCAAAATGTTATCTCTTTTGGCGTTTTACTGGGAAAAAGAACGCCACTAAATAAACCATCTTAAAACTATAAATTTGATCATGAAAAAATCAATAAAGTGTTGTTGTATGGTGATGGACAACATTGTTAATCCTCAGTTAAGAAAGATAACTAGCAATGTTGTCCACCCCATACAGCTAAACTTTATTGACAACAAAGCTCTGTAATGTTTTTGTATGTTTTGGCGTTATAAATTGGATAGAAGTTGAGGATAAGTCAATAAGATTTTACTCAATCAAATGGACAACATCTTTACTTAATGATTTTGTCCATTACATTGATCGAAATCTTACAGACAACCAAACTGAATTTCTAATAAACGTTTTGGGTTAGAAGATATTTGATGTTTGGGTTTTCTGGCGTTTATCAGACGAATGGTATATATTAAATATGGCGTTTAAGGTTTTGTGTGTGTTTTTAATTGAAGGTCTGAGTTGTTGTATATATAGAATTTTTTTGGCGGTTTTTTTAGGCGGGATTTTATTATAATTTAGTTTGGCGTTTTATATCTAATGGCGTTTTTAGTTAGAATGGTGTGTGATTTTTGTTTGGCGTTTTATTTTCATGAGATGGCATTTTGTTTGGAGTAGTCAAAAGACGCTTTTACCCTTAATGAAGCGCGACCACGTAATAAAATTGATGTTATTTACGAAAACGCCACCGCGTCAATCTAGTCCATAGATTGTTTTGATCGGACGATCCATTAAGCGTTCTCACCGTTCTCACACTTTTCACCGTTTTCTCTAAATCCTAACCCTATATATATATATATATATATATATATATATATATATATATATATATATATATAGAGAGAGAGAGAGAGAGAGAGAGAGAGGCCGGTTATCATACAATATGCCTAATCGTACATTATGTACGCTATAACCACAACCGTCCGATCTCGCAACCAATAAACACGGAGAAACTAATTAATTCAAAAAAAAAATAAATGAAATTAAAATATGTAATTAGAAGCGAGAAAGGTTAAATCGACAATTTTCATCTCAAGAATCCTGGTAATTTTAGTGCCGTGATTATTCAAAATTAAAAGACTTTTCATAATATTCAAAATTAAAAGACTTTTCATAATTGATCATGTTTTGGTATAATCATAGTTTATATTGCAGTTTAAAAACTTCTTTTGATATTGCAGAAGTTGAAAATGATGATATTGCAGAAGTTGAATTGACGATGATTTGAGTTATTCAATGCGAATTGACTTATTTCTTCTCCCACACATTTAATAACATGCGAATTGTTTGGCTCATGATATGCGAATTCACTTTATTTCCATGCGAATTGTTTCCCATGCAAAAACATGCGAAATTAATGTGAAAGTAATGTTCAGGTTCGTATAATATGCGATTTCCCATTGAGATATTCAATAAAAAATTAAAACAAACATGCGTTTTTGTCTGTTGCGAAATTATTCAATCATGGATAAATTATGTGCGAAAATTCATCATCTTAAAGTGAATTATAATATTGCGATTTCTCATGTGGCCATTTGTGCGAAATGTGATTTGTCTAGTGCATTATAATATGTGCGAAATGTGATTTGTCATCATTAATATGTGCGAATGTGATTTGACTGTTTGTGAATGTTAATACCATGTGGACATTTGTCTGTTTGCGAAATTAATATGTGGCCTCACATATATAATTAAAAATTTATCACAATCATTACAATTAAAATAGTTATGACTTTCATAATATGCGTAAATTTTTAAAAGTATACATTTGCAGTGTCATTTTTTGCGATTAGAGTTTTTAATCGATTGTTGTTTTCTATGGATCTACAGAGCAGCATCGGACGAAACCCAAATGTTGATTTTGAATATGTTGAATTCGCCAGTGATCATGGCGGTTCACTGGTGAGGAGAGAGTTGCGATTGAATGAATTGTCTGTTTTTGCCCTTAACTATGAAAACTAAATTAGGGAACCGTGTTTGATCCTGTAGTCGCGTACGTAATGTACGATAAGGAGATTTTGTACCCTACCCTTTACCTATATATATATATATATATATATATATATTATTACTAAGGGTTCATCTAATACTGCATATTTCGATCGTCGTATTTCCAAACGAGCCTTTCCCCTATTTGTCTTATTCTTTCTCCTTCATCCACTAAACTCCTCACCAAAAGTGCGGGAGTTCTGCATGTTTTCGGTACTCATGGGTGGTGGTGGTGCGGGTATTGGGTCAAGGTTACTGTGGTACGGTCTCCATATGGGTATGGGTTTTCTTAGTATTTCCCGCACATACTGATCAGCATCCTAATATGGATCTAGAGGGTCAGTGTTGGGGTATGGTGCTATAGGGTTTGGTATGGGCTCCTCCTGTGGGTAGAGTTCTCGATAATCCCTATGTTCATTTTTCCCATGGGTCATAAGCTTAGAGGATTTGGTGCTGGGACTCTAGGGATTTTGTTTTGGATCGAAGGCGGGTATGGGAATCTTGGTCTTCCTGGGTTAGTTCTATTTCCATGGGTTGGGTTGGGAACAGTGGTAGTGGCTGTGGGCAATGATTTGGTCCAAGTTTGGGTCTGCGGTAGTGGTAGCTAGTATGTGAAAGTTGGCTAATCGCTTATTGATTATGTCTTGGAGTCTGGGCATTCATCTCCCTATTTGTTGCTGCTAAAGCCTTTTGTTGCTGTTAATTTCCTCATTCGTTTCCTACGCTCGTGTGCTCCCCGACTGAAACCATCCTCTCTTTTTGGTAGGGAATGGTTCTTTGGATTGTGCCTTAAATATGAAGATCCCTCTTCTGTATCAGTTGAATACCCCAAAGGAGTAGGCTGGGAGGAAGTTTCCTTTCATCTCTAGGAGAACTAGGACAATTGATGATAGGCGTCCGATGGACCTTGATCACTCATACTGTAAACTAACAATTGTCAAATAACACAAACAATAATATAAAGATATGCACGTAATCCCATAGATATTTCCTAACATAATGGATAACATTTTTGGTGTCAGCAGAACACTTCTGTGGCTGAGATTAGTGGCTGTAGCTCTAAATACCACCTTCTGTCGCAACCCCCGACCCCTACCCCGAGAGGCGAGCGCCGCGAGCTACTTAGAGCTGGTGGTATCGGTGTTTATTAATTTGGCAGCGTAAATTTCATCAGGGACCGTAGTTAGGAAATATTTATCAGAAGTAAAACACCACATTTTTATAATAATAAATAAATGGGAAAAAACCGAAGTTTCCATTACCAAACATGTTTTTTAAGGATAAACCCTAATTTATTGAAATAAAAACTTCTACTTTATTTAGGTAACATTTATAGCCACTTTTCCAAGCCTTCAGTGCCCTCCAGGCTGGCTTCTAATTGGCTTTTCACATTTTGTTACCTGAAACTCGTTTAAAATATTTTTATCAGCAAGAAATACTGGCGAGTAAATCCCAGTTTAAATCAAAACAAGTTTTATCATTTTACAGAATGAGGGTAATCCAGCAATTACATTTGCTTATATCTACTTTAATTACCACCCACGGTACTGCCAATCCTGACTTGTGGTAATGTTACTACTCACAGTGTAGTAACAAATTTTGTATACAAAACCCCAACATACCAAGCATAATTGTAGAATTACAAATACTCAATCACTGTTAATTATAAGGTTAAAAAACAATTGAGGTTTTGTAAAAACAGTTTACAAAAAGAAGGATTAACTCACAAAAAGGTTTCACAAAAAGAGGATTTACTCACATTGCTAATTTAGGTATTTCCTTTGTGACTTCCTGGTTATAATCTATTAAATTAAAACAATGCACACACGTTAGTATATAACCCAAATTTACATTAGCTATACCCTCCCCAAGACAGAACTCCAACGACTGAGTTAAGCAGAGCCTTGACATGCATTACGGAGCACTAGATCAATCGGGCAGCGTATCTAATACGTAACCAGGGGTTATAATACTTACAATGAGGCAGAGCTTCGGTAATTAGGGGTATTATACCCGATATTGTTTCTACTTTCAAACCAACGTTTGTTACGCCTTTCGCCCTTTTTACTAACCACTAACCCAACCACCCACCTTTAGCCCAAGCCAAAAAACCCATAAAGTCCTCTTGATATTTACAAAGGTATATAGTTAAAAAGGAGGAGGATTGATTGCTTGGCAAGCTTATGGTAGGAGTAAGTTCCATGCCGCTCTCGAGTGATTCACTAAAAAAATACACCTTTGGCCGAGTGTTGAGTGATCTCCCGTGAGGTATGTGAACTTGTATATATATGAGATTTTTAAAAAGGTATGTTATGCCCAAATAAGTAATTTATCATAAAGAATGTTCTTAATAAATCATGCCGAATAGGATTGTAAATAAATAAAAATAAAACCTCAATAAAGAATCTTTGGAAATCCCGACACTCTATGACAAGCCCAAAAACCTTCTCTTCTACCCATTCCATTTGGGAGTGAATAAAGCCACATTATAAGAGTTTTGCTTGCGGACAAGCAAAGATTTCAAGTTTGGGGGTATTTGATATGCGCAAAATGCAACATATTAAATTATATCAAAAGTGGCATTAAACTAACCCTTTTAGTACTAATGTTGGAAAAAGTATGTTTTTGTCTTCCTTTTGTATTTTCAGGATTAAATGAGCTCAAATTAACAAAAGAAGCAAAAAGACAGCAAAATCTTAACATAAATACAAGAAAAGGAACAAAAGTGGAATTGCCCGAACCCCTCAACAGCATCTTCCCAAGCAAAACCAAGGACACAGAAGACTGAACACGCCCGTGCTCAGAGAGCACGGGCTGTGCCCAAGAAACAACAGAAAAGACAAACCTTTAGAAGCTTCTATTGCCCACCACGGGGCCGTGCCCAGTGGACACGGGGGCGTGGTCAGACTCCTGCAGACGTATTTATTTGTAATTGCCGAATTACAATTAATGAGGAGGGAGACAAGGATGGACACGGGGCCGTGCCCAGCGGGCATGGGCCGTGCCCGAGCTTCTGTTCAGCCTATAAATAGGAGTGCTTGGAGACATTTCAACTCATCCCTTGTCACACCACCTCTCTCACACTTCACCCACCACCCACCACCACCATAACACCATCATCCACCACCATTCATCTATTGTCCATCATAGAGTGTGTGAGTCGTCTCGGGATCCAAGATTGATCGTAAGAGTTCTTGACAATCAAAGGCCATGTTTGCCTAAGTCTCTTACATTCACTTGGTGAAGACAAGTGTTTAGTGTAATACTTTTTTATTTTTAATCTTTTGCACTTTTTAATTGGTTTTGTATTAATGACTTTAATTACTAGTTTCTTATGTTGAAGGTGATTCTTCCTTATCGTTTGGTCTGTGGTGTCTTGGCATTATTTTACTGTCTATATAAAAAAAAGATTTTCACCATTATATCTCCACGGTCTATATGGAGGTATTGTTGGCTACCTGGTCGGGGGTTAAGGGAACGGTTTTGGTAGAGTCTTGCGTTGTTCACGTTTAGAGATCCTGCAAGGGACTGAGTCAAATTTAGTAGGTCCTCCTTCAATACCCAAAGGGTATTGGATGGCGGGGGTCCAAAACTCTTTTGATCCCCTCATAAATTAAACTACTATTAAAACTTTAACCCAGCTATTTAGGACTGTATCCCTGCCTGACTCAGACTACTTAGCTGAGGTAACGTCGCCTTCAAAAGAGGGGCCTACCACATTATGCATTAATAACTTAATTAATTATCTTTCAATAATCCGACCCTTTAGGATTGTATCCTTGCTGATTCAAACTACTGGGTTGAGGGTACGTCGCCTTCAAAAGAGGGGCCTTACTACAATAACTAAGATAATCTCTTAAACAAGTGCAAAAGTGCGAAAATAATCAAAGGTTACACTAACACACGAGTCAGATCCAAGTGATTCATCTTGTCTATCTGTTTTTTATTTTTATTTTCAGCATTTTAGTTTAGTTTTATTTTCTTAGTTTTAAAATCTTTTTCTAACATTTTGAATTTGATTAGACGTTTGAGGATAAACCGGGTACTAAAAGCTCTTGTGTCCTTGGACGACCTCGGTATCTTACCAACACTATACTACGTCCACGATGGGTGCACTTGCCCATATGTGTGTTTAGTGTTAGTAAATATCGTGTTTTATAAATTTAAAAACTTGGCTAAAAGTGTAAATAGGGCTTAAAATATACATCTAAATTATAACACACTTCACGCACATCAACGGTCGTTCCCTATAGGCACACCTGTGCAACCCTACCTTTGATCAGCTTATAAATATCGGCCCCATTCATTCATTTGAGGCATGCCCTATTTTTCTCTCTTGTTCTTTGTCGTGCTACAACCCTAAGGCTAGTAGACTTGTCCCTCTAAGGCCTTGTTCTCTCACCCTTGAAGGCTCTAGTCCCTTAGAGAAAGTGTGGATCATCCATGGAGCTTGCCTAATCAATAGTCAAGTATGCCATGATCAAGATGCTTCCTAAGCCCCCTTTGCTTAGAAGTGAGAGGTTGATCCGTAGGGAAGGCCTTCATCCCAAACCGAGATCTCTCCAAAGGTAGGATCCAACATCCTACCTTTGATCATCCATGTTAAGAATAAGGCGTTCTTAGATTAGTTCACTAAACATATGTAGTAGATGAAAGTTGAGAGACACTTTGTTTGCACACATACTTGCACTTGAGCTAGAGCTTGAAGATCATGAAGTGTGGTAATCGCCATTGGTAAAGTGTTTCATATGGTTGTAATCTCTATGTCTTCTCAAACTCTAACTCTTGGATTAGTCAATCCTATTAATATGGTTTTGTTTATCTTATTTAATTTGTTTATCCTACACTAATTCTTGGTTTGTTATCTTTTGTGATAGGATTGCATGACCCTTTGAAACTAAATTAACTTAACATCTTAATTTAACCATTTTAATATAAGCCTAACTTAACTTGACTAAGGTGAGCATACGGCTTCTAGTACCCTTAATTAGATCTAGTGTTCTTGATAAACCTTGTGATATGAAGCTTATTAGTACACTCATGGCGTTGTAACAACCCATATACAAATAAGGGAAATCCAAACTTGGATTATCAAGTTTATTATCATGTAGACTTCTAGTATTAAACCAGATTTGGGTGACAAGCTTCTGGTATCAAACCAGATCTTGAGGGTAATAAAAGGCTTCTGATATTATATCAAGATCCTGAGGAAAGGCTTATTGTAATGCACCAAGATTCTATTGGGGGTAAAAGTTAAGGTAATAAATTAATGGGGGATAAGGCAATCTGGTAGTATGGAAAATAACTGGTGAAATGGGACCTATTAGCTTATTCGGTTACTTAATTAATTTGATGACTAAATCGCTTCAGTAATTTAAAAGATCCCTAAATGTGATCCCATTTGTTAAGCTTGAAATAAAGCATTTATTGAATAAGTTGTAAAAAAGTAATAAATCAAGATGGCTCTAAACCAATCTTGTTATGGCATATCGAAATTTTATACTAGTCGAAAGGCTAGGGGAGGTTCATTATGGACATATTTCCAGACCGGTCTATCGATATGTTGTGACAAGGTTGAGAGAAGTTGGCGGCTGGACCAAGGAAGCCACTTCTAATTTAATTAAAGATAAAATCAAAGATTTAAACATTTTCCGCATTTTATAAAATAAATAATATTAATAGAGAAAGACTTATCCAATAGTCCTTTACTACTATTTTAGTATACTAATCTTACTACAAATAAGAATGGCCACAAAAATAATAAATGGTTAAGTAGGGGATGCTATTCCTTGGACGATACTTGGTTCTTATCAACAGTTATACAGTACCCGTGATGGATTCTCTGCGCGTTGTGTGTGTTTAGTTTATATAAAAATCATTTTTTATAAATTTAAACCTAGATAATCGTGTTCCTAAGTTATTAAGTTAACGCACTTAAGTGTGCTAATATTAGTAAATTAATATATATAATCCACACGACATCAGGACACACATCACAATCCAATCTTCTGGAACAACACATCTCGGTCTCAACACGAAGCATGCTTTATTAGTAAACAACATTGAGTATTTGTTGTCACAAATTTGAGACACTAACAGCAGATTATGCTTCAGCTCAATTACATAATTCACTTTGTGAAAGTTATTTTTCCATTCTGACACAGTTCATTCTCCCGTGATATAACCTCCTTTTTCTCTAGCAAAGTTAACGTAACCACCACAAATTTGCTTTAAATTGGATAGCAACTCCCTGTTTCCCGTCATGTACCTAGAACAGCTGATGTCGTTATGCCAAATACAGATAGCCTATCACACCCCGACCGACGACGGATTTGGTACGGGGCATGATTGATTGCTCATAGCTTTTGACACTATTATAAGTTTATATATTTAAAGCAACCATATTAAAAAATGTCACACGTGATCATATAAATATCCAACAAAAATCCAAATATAACAATCCAAAAGATAGAATCCATTACTAAGGCACATCCTATGCATCTTCACTTCAAATCCTCAAACTTGTGTACCTGTATCATGCGTAAAAAGCTTTTGGGTCTACAATAAGTTGGTGAATAGATCTTAGTTTTAAGAAAAGTGAAATAGTTTAGTTTATTATTATTTTATAAAACAAGTAATGTGCAATTCTAAGTGTAGATATGTCAACAACATTAATTCAACAATTCCATATTCCACAAATCACCACAATCTCCAACAATTTATCACAGCATCTGTCAATTCACATAATCACATTTTATGACGAAACAAGATATACGAAATAATATGATACGATACAATATGATATTCAAGCCCCGAAGAGCGAATCTACGAACAATGTGGCGATACCGAGTTCAACCATGGTTGTGGGGAACCAGTCAGCCAAGTGAATTCCACACCAAAGCATATGACACAAAGCGAGTAAACACATAGATACATGCATAAGAAACAATTTATGAAACATAAGATACAAGTAATGAACACACAACGACACTTTGATTTGCATGTTGATATTAAGAAACAATGAAGCATTAGGATACAAAGACACATGATACACCTCCAAAAAGGTTTAGTGACAAAAAGGGAAAAAGTAATATCTACTCACAGTTTGCGTTTCTGTTAATCCTTAGCAAAACCACACGAGTGTTCGGGAAATGAAAGGATTCCAAAGACAAAATCACCCTAAATACTTATAACACCAAAAAATACTAAATAAGATAACATATCCTATATTTAGGCTTTTGTTTTAACTTAAATTACCAACTTAACATTCAACTATTAAAATAAATATACGTGACTAATTAATTTATGTGACATATAATCTTATTAATCATAAATATATACATTAATCCATTAAACACCAAAAATAATATACTAAGTCCAAAATCAACATTATATGTGACAAAATCCAAAGAAATCAAAATTTTTATAATCTATTATTATTACAAATCAAAAAGAAGTTCATAAACTTTAATATTTCAAAGAAATCTAAATATTTATATGAATCTCATAAAACATGAAGAATTTAATTATTCATAAGAACATATGTGACTGCTAGAAATTTTACAAGAAGCACCAATTTAACAATCATGTTGATAACCTACATCCTAAACCCAATTTTAATCAAAACACAACCTATAACAAAAGCCCCAAATTTTCTAAATCTAAAACTCTAGAAAACAAGAGATAAATTGCATAAATATGGCCCTCTACCATAATGGTTGATAGTAGGGTTTATAGAACTCTAAGGAAAATAATTTAAAAGAAATAAGAAGAGGAGGTTTTAATATTACCTAACTTTATGGAAAAAGAGAAAGATAATAATAAAGGAAAAAATCCAAGATCTTGATAATGCTTTCTTGTCCAAAAGCAAAGTTAAAGGAAATCCAAATTGATGATGTATATTTTGGCTCAAAAATTCAACATGTAGTGTTGAGATGAATGATGCATTTGTTTTAGTATTAAAGAATTCTAGTTATTAGAGTATGATAATGCTAACCTCTATTTGTTTAGTTCAATACACAATTAGTTATGACAGTAAGAAAGCCAAAAGGCTGAAGATTGAGGGATCTAGAGACTGTTCGGGTAAAATTTGCAGAAACTGAAATTGTGTAGATACTTTCGTTTGAAAGTAAGAACTTTCGTTTTGGAACCTCCGTTTGAATGTAAAGACTTTCGTTTGAAAGTGACAACTTTCATTTGCAACTTTTGTTTGGACACTAAGAACTTTCGTTTGAAAGCAAAGACTTTCGTTTTGAAGTGATAACTTTCGTTTGAAGGTGCTCCTATATTAATTTTGAATATTATTTTAATATATTAAAACAAGTAAAGAACTACCAATCTTAAGTAAAAATAAAGTAAAAAGATAAAGAGATCCATATTCTCATTTAGTACGGTTCGAGTTCGGGTTTCAACGGGTCGGGTTACATAGCCCTCTTCCGCTGTTCCTGCACCCACTAACAGAAAATCAGTTAGACTTGGGGACCCAAGCCATGATGGCTTTGGGTCGTCCGTTTTCATCAACAAAAGGAATTCTTTAAAATAAGGGTAAATTGGCCTGTAATAATCCCACCTAGGACCTTATTGGCCATTAATAATCCCACCTCAGAATATTCCTCCCACTAGTCCCACCTTTCATTTCTTTTCCTACAATGGTCCCCCGTTAAAAAAAACTTAACGGAGTTAAGCTTTTTTCCAAATTACAAATAGATTTTTTAGGGCTTTTGATCAGAACGACGATACGAGTCCATTGATGTAAAACTTGCCTTGAAATGGTGCTCCCAAGTGACTTGATTTTGTTAATTCGAAATTTAAACCACCCGAATTGAAGCGTCGTTTCATTCATTTGGAGCACTGTTTCGACGCCAAGTTTTACATTCAATGGACTCGTATTGTCGTTCTAATCCAAAAGCCCCAAAAAATCTGTTTGTAATTTGGAAAAAAGCTTAACTCCGTTTAAGTTTTTTTTAACGGGGGGACCATATAGAGGAAATAGGTGAAAGCTGGGACTGGTGGGGGAAATATTCTGATGTGGAATTATTAACTATCTCCACCATCTTTTCGAACATTTGCATTTCTGAATTGTCGAATATATCCCGTAAATCATGGATTATTATGGTGTAGAGGATCAGTTATTATATCCATAATTTTCAAAACTACTATTTCCAAAGTTTTGATTTCCAAAAACTTTGACCATGATGTGGTCCAAAGTTTCTATCAAATCATGGGAAACTCATTTTCTCTTGAAGAGTTCTGTGATGATGTATCAAAATGTGGTCTTTGATTTTGAAGTCTAGGGGGTGACGCATTTCGGTTATCAATGAATCGATTATCAATCCGAGGTCTCACATAGTTGTTATAAGATCCTCTAGAACGATTAACATTCTCATTTGATCGAACATTCCCATGGTTTTGTCGTTGAAACGACGTTTTCTGAGGAGCATTGTGTTTCGCCGATGAACTATCTGGTCCATTTCCACTAAAAATGTCAAAAGGTTCTTCCTTTTGAACCCTACGCTGTTGATTTTACACTTTTGGTTTGAAAACTTGTTTAACCTCTTGTTTTACCACATTTTGAATTTTAATATTTTTCTTTCCAACTTGTTTAACCTCTTGTTGTGGTTTTGTGACAAAAGGTTTTGCAAGTGCAGGATCAAGAAGTTCTTTTCCATTTGACTTTAGACAATTTACAGCAAAATGTCATTTTTCTCGTCATTTATAACATCTTCGTTTGTCCATTAACATTCATTTTACTCATTGATTGTTCATCTTGTCTATTCAAAGATGATGATGCTTGAGATGCATTGTTTGGTTTCTTTAAAATTCGTTTGACAAATTTGACATTTGAACCTTTTTCAATTATATCAACCTCTTGATTAAAATTTCATCCTTTCACAAAATCAATTTTTGACACATTTTTTGAAACCTTCTTGGATTTTCCCTTTAATTTTGTTTGATTATCACTATTTTGAAATCATTTAAGCACTTCAAAAATTTTCTCATTTATCAAACTCTCAAGATTGTTAATTTTAATCTCATTCTTTAAACTTGCATCACTTTTCTTTGAATGAACTGAATCCGGTTCAGCTTCGAATTCAGTTTCATCAACTTCTTCAGGATAAACTACCAATGGAGTAGTTAGAACATAATCCACAACTACGGGATCAATTGAAGGCATAGGAGCATAATCATGGTGGAAAGGTGGAGCTACCTTTTTATAACCAACTCCAACCATTTCATTTTTCGAATCCTTGAGACGTTGGCTATATACAAAATGGTCTAACACTTGTGACGAGCTTTGAAAATTTTTAATTTTTCTTTGAAGCTCTAAAATCAAGTTTTCTTTATCAACAATAATTTTACTCTTTTCTAAAACTGCATTTGTGTATTTTTTTTTTAATTCTTGATTTTTAGTTATAGATTGAGCCAACTTTCTCTCAAATTCAGAAATGTATTTCTTCAATGCAACCACTTTAACCTTGTATTCTTTATCCATAATAGATAAAGTTGCATAAGCTTGTCTAGATTCCTCCAGATCAATAACCAGATTACTATTGTTGAGAGCATATCTATCAATCTTTGCTAAAAACTCAACACAACGAGGACACCTTTTATCTACATGTTTAGAATTTACTTCGATGTCCTCCATGAATGTCTTCTGTTGAATCCCGCTAGAATCATTTTGCTTTTTCATCTCCTCGTCTACAAACCTTTGCATTTCCTCGTTCGAGATCTTGAACTCAAATCTTTCAGTCTCTTGACCCTTTCCTACACCTTCAGTTTTCTTTAGCAAGGAATCATTCTTTTCCCTTATCTTTCCTTCAACTTCATCAGTCTTCTCCAAATCCAACTTCTCTTTTAAAACCTCAGCAACCACAGTTAGCTCCTCAATACTCTCGGCTTCAAATTCAACTCCCAAGTCTTCATCCTCAATAATCTCGGCCATCAACACTTGTGAAACAATCACCGCAGCTGATTCTTCCAATGCAATCCCCTAATCATATGGCTCAGGAACTGACTGGATCAGTTGAACTACTAATGAAGTGCTAGTAGAAGGAGTAGCATTTGTAGCATTGCTAGCATTTGTTGTTACAACATTTGTAGTGGCCGTTTGGTTTCCTTGATGACCTTTAGTTGAATTTTCTTGCGATGTAGTATTTTCTCGGCTTGAACGTTCCATATTTGATGGTTTATGGTATCGTGCGAAGTGACCATAGATTCCACAATTGTAGCACTTGACTTTGGTCATGTCAATACCCATCTTTATCTTCGTCGTGCCACGAATAAACCTCTTCCCAGTTTTTTTGCAAGAATTGTTCAGCTTTTCTAACCAATTACGCCATATTTAGTTGAATATCGAGTTCTTCCATTTCGTCTTCATCAATTTGATCAAAATCTTCATCTAAACTTGAGCTCTAAACCAATTTACCCAATCCCAGATTTTCATAAGCCGTCATGAAAGATGCCAACAATGCCATATTATCCTTAGTTAATTTCAAACAATGAGGATCTAAGATTGGGACACCCAAACTAGACGAAGGCTTTCCCTGATGACCACTATATGATGAGTTTCCTTGACCACCACTTGTAGATCCTTGAGACGAACTAACACTGCACCCAAAAATGTAGTTTGCTTTGAATTTTCTCCAGCTTGATTCATTCCAGAAAATAACGCCACACTTACACCACTAGTACTCTTTGAATCATTCTACTTTCCTTGCAAAGAGTTGGATCCTAAATGTTATCAAAACTTTCAGCCTGATCCTGCGTACTCCAAGAATATTCTTTGAGTTTCTGAACT
Organism: Helianthus annuus; assembly: GCF_002127325.2. NCBI lineage: Eukaryota > Viridiplantae > Streptophyta > Magnoliopsida > Asterales > Asteraceae > Helianthus > Helianthus annuus. Next base: position 21,002,886 of record NC_035435.2, on the reverse strand, counting down.
GCACGCTCCAAATTATACGTATGGTAGAATGTATTTTCTTTTATCAATGTTGTATAGATGTTCCATTCTTTTGGTAAACTGTTCAACAGCTTCTCAACCTTCTCTTCCTTCGAGTAAATTCCCACTTTACTTCGATCTAATTCGCTGAGTATATGATAAAACCGATTCACTAAATCCTCAAAACTTCATTCTTCATCGCCTTAAATACCACGAATTGCATTTTCAACCTATCAAACCTTCTTTTCTTATTACTATCATTCCTTTCAAAATGATCGATCATGCAATCCATAAGGTTTTATACGTGTCTTTGACCCTGAATGTAGGTAGGATAGAGTGTGGAAGAGCCATCGTAATCATTGACATTGCTATTTCATCGGCTTCATAGAACTTTATTGATCCTCGCTCAATGTTAAGTAAGCCATAATATTCATCCCATTCCTAGTAAATTACCAATACCTTCCGTTATGCATATCCACATTTTCAAATCTTTGAATTTTATATATCTCTCAAACCTATCTTTCCATTCCGAGTCATCCGTCTCATTTGTAAAACGAGTGGTTTATCACTACCTCCCACTTCATTATTATGCTTAATGTTTTGGACCACAATAGCAATACTATTTGCCATCTTCAACACTTGGAATGAAATAACCAAAAATGATTAGTAGGTTTTTCTGTCCAACACTTAGAAAATTTTCCAACTATCATAAATTCGGAACAACTACAATAATACTAAACTTGAATCAGAAATTCGGAATACACACTTCAGAACTAAAGAACTAAAGAACTTCGAAAATAACAATAACTCGGAATACTTTGTAAAATCCGAAAACACTATACTTCGAAATCAAGACCTCAGATCTATAACCTGAAAACACTCCTTCCAAACTAACCATCTCTTGTCCACAACTGATGTTACGTCGGAACAAATACTACTGAACAATAGGAAACACGGAACAAAACTCCTGAACTCTAATTCAGAATATCAGACATGTGATCAAAATCAATAATTCAGAACACAATATTCCGAACTACAGAACCCTTTTCGAAGTACCAATCAAAGTGTGACTACACACTGAGATAACTGACGCTTTAACCATAAAAAAAACTCGGAACTTGCAGTTACAATCTTCAGAACTTCGGAACACCTGATGTGTTCTTTGGACCACTTAAAACCCAGTAGAATCAAGCCAATTACTCATATCTAGACCAACATTACCCAAATGTTCTGTAGAAATCAGATCTAAACCAAACTAGGACCAAAACCTAATCGAAATCCATCTCCAATTTGCTAAAAATTGATGAAAAACACTCAAATCTCGCTGAAAATAAACAAAAACGCCGAAAACACGAAATTCTCTCGAATCTAAACCTCCAAAAGAATGTCTACAGCAGTACAAGCACTCTATATACAGAGCCTGCTCTGATACCACTTATAAGGTCACCTATAACACCACTCTAATCAGATCGAATCACTGAAATAATACCTCGTGATGCGTGGAATCTGTTTTGGTCAAAAATTACCTAAGCAATTAAGTGATCAAATTAGTTAGGTGAGGTAGTGTGCTAAAATTATATGTGAAAAATGTATTGGCCAAATTGGATATGAAAACAGTTTTAGGATACAGCCCGGGATATAGAGCTGTATCAATGATCAAACAATGAGCAAAAAAGTAAAGGTTGACACGTGATGTACGAGGAAAGCCCTTGATCAATCTAGATCGCCGGCATAAAACCTCGAGAGCTGACAATCGCAGCTGCCTTGTTCTTCTTATTGCTTCAAATATCAGGATACAGTGCAGGATGTGGTGCGGATCGACTATGTGTTACAATGTAATTTGAATACAAGTGTTTGAGTGTGGTGTTTGCGGTGAGCTAGAGAGTAAAAGTGTTCGAGAGTGTAAGTGTAAAATTGCGTGCCTTAAACTGATCCGCCCCATCTATTTATAGTAAAGATAATGTAACAAACTATCCTAAACTTCCGGGATCCAGCGAATATTCCCACTCGAACGTTGAGGACCAAGTCTTTCGGGTTCAACGGCTTCTTTATAACAAATACGCATGAGTCTTGAGGAGAAGAAGTCCTGATGACCGTTAGTAACTTACAGCCATTAACCTGCACGTGTTTAATTCACTCAACCTTAGGATATCGCCCAGGATGTTAACAATATCCTCGTCCAGTATCCTGATCACAAATAAACAATTAAAAGCGGGATATCAGTCAGGATATGTATTCTCAGAAAATGACCCATAACAATTGTCCCCAAATATATCGGTTGGTATACCAATCCAACGGATATATTTCAAAAGTCTTATCCCATAACTCAAGGCATTTAAAACGAAGCGACGGTCGAGATCACATCGTAACTTCCAACGCACTTTTTGCTCAATGGAGATCCATAATGCCCCTATATCTTCTCTCTTCTTGTTTGAAAAGCAGATATCTTCAACAGAGCTTTCAGGTAATTCTTCATTTCTTATTTACTTTCTATCAATTTTCCTTGCCTTCTTCGTAATGGATGCCGAAACCTTCACCCAGCAGAATCTCCTCAAAAATCCCGAAAAGGAGGTCTGTGCCTTTGACAACGCAGACATTGCGGCTTTGAGAGCTTCCGGCGCTTTCCCTGATAACACGGTCTTTAGACCGTTCGATCGGTCAATTCGATCGGATGTTTCTTCCGCTGAATGGGTTTGCTTTCCAGCATATCCTTTTTCGCTAGGTCTTCGATACCCTCTTCCTGAATTCATGATGCAATTCTTTCGAACCACCGGCATCTCTTTTGCTCAAACCATGCCCATGGTTTGGAGAGTATTAATTGTACTTAACCAAATCAAAAACCTTCATTGCCCCGACCTCTGCATCGAGGATTTGCCTATTGCTTATCGCCTCCGATCTCACGGCTCTAGCCGGTTCTTTGCTTTTCTCGACCTCTAGCAAACCCCTTATTCTTAAAGCCACCAAAAACGAAGACGGATGGCAACGCAAGTTTTTCTTTGTCAAACGAGACTCCATTGCTGAGGGTGCCAATCTTCCGGTGGAGTGGTTAACCACCGGTAGGGTTATAAATATTCTCATGGACCGTTTGGTTTTTATCTTCTACTAATATTCTTCTTTTTTATCCCTATGCAGTGAATTTCAAGGAAGTAGCTCCCCCTACCGCCGAATCAGAAGAAAGAGTCAACACTGTTTACCGATTACCTGCAATAGACAGGACCTTCACCACACACGTCCCGAGTTCCAGTCAATACTCGTCATCTGAAATGTCTGGTAAGGATTACTTTTAAAATAATTAGCTAACACAGTATAATAATAAAATGAAGAGTAATAATGATGTAAAACTTTTCCCTTTATGCAGCACCGGCCAAGATCCCTGAAGTCTTTGACCTCGACGAGTTGGACAGTTATTCTAATCAGGTTCAGGTCAAGAAGGAACCTAGTCCCAAGGCCACAGCCTCATCTAAACCCAGTAGCTCCAAAGCCATCATTATTCCCAAACCTTCACCGGCTACCAAGCCCCGGAGTTCAAGTTCCCGCAAAAGGAAGGAGCCTGATTCCCCTGTCATTTCTGACACCTTTCCTTATGAGAAGCACGGGTTCATTGAAGCTAGCGGGTTTATGACTTCCTTTCTTAACCAGGTTAGTATTCTCATATTATATCCTGCGGCTTACATCATTTACAAAGATTTATTAGTACCTGTCCTCTTACCTTCGCAGGGTCTTGAGCGTCTGGTTCACCTATATCAAGAATCCTGCAGGCTTAACAAGACGCTTGAATCCAAGCTAAAGGAAGCAGAAATCACAATCTCTGATCAAGGCATGATTGCAGCCGCCAAATCCTGTCATTACGAGGAGAAATTCAAAGCTATGACTCAAGAACACCAGACTGCTCTCAACAGAGCTACTCTTCAAGCCCAGGCCGATCTTGAAGCTGTCCATATGCAACATGAACAGGATGTGGTCAGCTACCGGGAAAGCCTTAAGAGTTCCGTCGTCATTTCTCTTCTCCAAGCCAGGTTGAAGATGGCCCATGAAGCCAAAGCATTAGGTTTTGAATGCCCTTCTTGGAACGTCGGTGCTTGGGAGACCAAGCTAAAGAACCTTGGCGACACTTCTTCTAAACCAGCTATCGCTGAATCTTCCAAAGCAGTTGAAAAAGCAACCCATACTGAGAAGGATGCTGAGGAGGATCCCAAGATGGATGCTGCTGAAATCATTATGGACGAAGAAGATTCTGCCCCCTAAAGTTTATTTCCTTTAAATTGTTTGAACTATTTTATGAACAATTTTCATTTTTGTATCGAAACAATTTGATAGCCGAAGGTGGATGGGTCCTGGGTTTCAGGATGAAACCTTCGGTTATCAACTAGTATTGATTGTTTCAAGAATAATTTCATCTTTCATTTTTCTTGCTATTATCTTCCGTCTCTCTTAGTATAAATCTTAGCTTTGCAAAAATTTTGTATTGTTATCTTATGGAAATATCCTGATCAATATGCTTAGCAATATATTATAAAAATTGTTATTAGATAATTCCTTCAACTTTGTAGAAAGCTTTTTAAAGAGTGAAAAACAATCCACTTTCCAAAACCTGTTTTGATAATACCTGGGTGATCAAAGTTTCAAACTGGTATTAGTTTCAAATATTTTGAGAAGTATTTTGAAAATATATTTTGAGAATATATCCCGAGAATTGATCCTAATCAGGATGTTTAACCTTTTAACCAACCTAGTATTATCAAAAACTCAAACGACGTTTACAAAGGAAAGATCATACCAGGAATAGGATATAACCCTATTATCAAACCTCAATTCCTTTGCAACTTTTCCAATGAAGATGTCCCCTGTGTGAGATACTTAGTGCATTAGTTCCGAGCCTTACTCTTTGAGCTTTACATCATTGCTTTAGTGGGAATGTCCCCTGTGTACAATGTCTTCAAACACTTAAAAATCTTCTGGATATCAGTTCCCATTGTATAGACAATTTTTCATGTTACAGGGGTAAAACCCAAGAATGTACTGGAGATAAATTCCTTGTATCCTGGGGAAAATCCCAAATTTTCATGCGCTACAGGCGGGAGTGTATAAACTCCAAGACTTAGAAAGGTGAAAACCTTTAAACCTTAGAGAGTATGAAAATACCCTTTCGTGAGAGAGGGTGATCAATCCTCATATACCTTTAGGATTCAGGATATAGCCAACAGTAACGAAATTGTCAGCCACTTTTACATGGACTGGTCCCGCCACCTTGAACTATCCCTGAATAACTTGCGCTCCAGGCGGAGTGTTTAAACCCAATTCGGAAGAAAGGTGAATACCTTTAAACCTGTGAAGGGATCAGGATCCCTTGTACGTGAGAGAGGGGGCCAATCCTCTAATCTTCTGAAAGTATCCCGAGTGAGCATCCTGGAGCTATATCCCGAAGCATATACTGCAAAACATCCTTACACTAAGGTGGGTGTTAGCTTGGCTAACACCCCTCCAATGCTTAAGTTAGTATTGGGTTTCAAAGAATAAATTAAACCAAACATATTTAAAATAGATAGAATTCATACCATCCTGAGTTAGAAATTAAATTCTAAACTCACTTGAAATAAAGCTTAAGGTGTATAGCATTCCAAGATCTCGGTAGCATATCCCCTTTCATATTCTTGAGTCTATATGCTCCTTTCCCTGCTTCTGATTCAACTTCATATGGTCCTTCCCATTTTGGAGCTAGCTTGCCATCGGCAGGATTAGTGGTATTCTGAAAAGCCTTTCTTAACACCCAATCTCCAACCTTAAATCTTCTGGTCCTGATATTCTTGTTATATGCTCTGGATATTCTTTGTTGATATGCTGCCATCCTTAGCCTTGCTGCATCTCTCTTTTCATCTATAGTATCCAAATCTTGACTCAAGGCTTCAGGATTCTGTTTAGGATCACTTAGGGTAGATCTTGCAGTAGGTATTGTCATTTCCGTTGGAATCATTGCTTCTGCTCCAAATACCAAGGAAAATGGGGTTTGGCCTGTTGCGTTCTTTACCGTTGTCCTATCAGCCCACAAAACAAAGGGTAATTCTTCTGCCCATCTTCCTTTTTTGGTTCCAAGCCTCTTCTTTAAGTTATTGACAATTATCTTGTTTGAGGATTCTGCTTGTCCATTCGCTTGAGGATGTACTGGAGTAGATGTTATCATTTTGATTCCCCAACTCTTGCAAAAGTCAGTAGTCCTTTTGCTTATAAATTGAGAACCATTGTCACAGATTATCTCGGCTGGTACTCCAAATCTGGTCAGGATATTTCTCTTTATGAAGGATACTACTTCTTGATCCCTAACTTGAACAAATGCCTCGGCTTCAACCCATTTGGAGAAATAATCTGTCATTGCCAACATAAAAACCTTCCCTCCTGGAGCCTTTGGAAGCTTTCCCACTATATCCATACCCCACTTCATAAATGGCCAAGGGGAAACAATAGGATATAATGGTTCAGCAGGCTGATGCAATATGTTACTATGTCTTTGACATGCGTCACATCTTCGAGCATATTCTGCGGCATCTTTTCTCATTGTTGGCCAATAATATCCTGTCCTTAACACTTTTGAGAATAACGACCTGCCCCCAGTATGGTTACCACAATCCCCTTCATGTATATCCTGAAGTACTTCTTTGGCTTCAGGATCCTCCAAGCACCTCAAATACGGTCCTGCAAGAGATTTCTTGTATAAAACATTATTTATAATAGTGAATCGTGATACCTTCATCCTAAATGCCTTAGGATTTTCATTTCCGGGGATGTGTCCTTCTTTGAGATATCTCACAATTGGAGCCGTCCAAGATTTAGGATCCTCTTCAGGATACTCTGCTCCAGGATCCTGAATAGCCGCTACTTCTTTACCCCGAGGATTCGTTGCAGGATACAAGACATGTATTATTGGTATTTGGGTTCCTTCTGGTATCCTGATCGATGATCCCAGATTTGCTAAGGCATCTGCTTCGGCGTTATCCTCTCTTGGTACCTGTTCAAGTGTAAAAACATCGAAATACTCTGCTAACTTTTTGAGAATATCGAGGTATTCGATTAATTTCTCACCCTTAACTGCATAGGATCCATTAAAATGGTTAGTAATTAACAAGGAGTCAACATATACTCGCAAATTCTTGATACTCATACTCTTAGCCAATTCTAATCCTGCAATTAAAGCTTCATATTCTGCCTCATTATTAGTAGCAGGAAATTCACACCTAATGGCCTGGGGTAATATGTCCCCTGTGGCGATTTTAGTAGTATACCTAAACCTACACCTCTTATATTGGATGCACCATCAGTATATAATGTCCAGGATCCTGAAGATTCTCCTAACTGTTGAACTTCTAGGTCTACCTCATCCTGAATATCACTACTGAAATCAGCCACAAAGTCAGCTAAAGCCTGAGACTTTATGGCATTTCTAGGTTCATATACTAAATCATAAGCACTCAACTTTACTGACCACTTGGCCATCCTGCCTGACATCTCTGGTTTCCTAAGCACATTTTTGACAGGATAATTCGTTTTAACATGGATCCTATGTGTTTCAAAATAATGTCTAAGCTTTGTCGATGCCATGACTAGAGCTAATATCAATTTTTCTAAATGAGAATACCTAGTTTCAGCATCTAACAAACTTTTACTAACATAATATACAGGATATTGCTGACCTTCATGGTCTTTTATAAGAACGGCACTTACAGCATTCCCTGATACAGCGAGGTATAGGGATAGTGGTTCACCATTTTCAGGCTTCATCAATAGAGGTGCAGTTGAGAGATATCGCTTCAAATCCTGCAAGGCTGCTTCATGCTTTGCTCCCCATTCAAATTTCTTATTCTTCTTGAGGATATCATAGAATTCCTTGCATTTTTCCGAGGATCTAGAAATAAATCTATTCAAAGCTGCTACTCGGCCTGTTAACCGTTGTACGTCCTTCATATTCGAGGGTGACTTTATATCCAGGATAGCTTTAATCTGCTCCGGGCTTGCCTCTATCCCCCTTTTTGTCACCATATATCCTAGAAACTTTCTCCTGCCCCCACTCCGAAATGGCACTTAGCAGGATTCAGCTTCATGTTATACTGATCCAGGATATCAAATGCTCCCTTGATATCCTGGAGGTGATCCTCAGCCTTTTTAGATTTCACCACCATATCATCGATATATACCTCCATGGTGTCCCCCAGCTTATCTTTGAACATCATGTTTACTAATCTCTGGTATGTTGCACCTGCATTTTTCAAACCGAAAGGCATAGCAGTATAGCAATATATACCTGTTGGTGTCATGAAAGCAGTATCCTCCTGATCCGAAGGCTCCATTTGAATCTGCTGAAATCCTGAGGATGCGTCCATGAACGTTAACATTTCATGTCCAGCAGTAGCATCCACCATTGCATCGATATGAGGGAGAGGAAATGGGTCTTTAGGACAAGCCTTGTTCAAGTCCGTGTAGTCTACACAGACTCTCCATTTCCCGTTTTTCTTCTGTACCACAACTACGTTTGCTAGCCATCTTGGAAACTTGACTTCTCTGATCATCCTGGACTTCAACAATCTTTCAACTTCCTCTTGGATAATCTTATTCCGCTCAGGAGCAAATTTTCTTCTTTTTTGCTGAACAGGCTTGAATGATTTGTCAATTCCAAGCTTGTGAGTGATAATGTCTTTGGATATGCCTGTCATATCCTCATGCTTCCATGCAAATGTTGACATCCTGCATTTCAAAAAGTTAGTTAACTGCTCTTCAATATCCTGAGGGATATTGGTTCCTACGAGCACCGAGATATCAGGATTATCCTGATCCAGGATAATTTTCTTCACATCCTGCTCCGAATCCTCCACGATATCCTGGGCCCGCATCTTTAATTGCTATGCTGCACTAGGCTTAGTTGAGGATTTCATCGAGGATGAGTAGCATTCTTTCGCTTCCTGCTGATCACTTTCAACCTTGACAACTCCCCAAGGGGTAGGGATCTTGATGCATTGGTGATATGTTGATGGCACAGCCTTCATATCGTGAATCCATGGTCTTCCCAGTATGATGTTATAGCAGGATAAGGAGTCCATCACGCAGAAGCGTTGTATGGAGTTGACCCCTTCAACATATACTGGTAACTTTATCTCCCCTACGGTATTCCTAGCTTCTCCACTGAAACCAACGAGCACAGTGGACTTCGAAGTAATGTCCATCGGAGATACATTCATCCTCTTCAATGTTTCCAGCTGAATTATATTGACAGAACTACCGTTGTCTACCAGTATCCTGCGTACAAAATGGTT